>NW_020289915.1:51959-651959 GCF_003144135.1 Microstroma glucosiphilum
CGTGAGGTCCATTAGATCGTGGGTGGACGTGAGGGGGGGGGGGGGGGGGGGGGGGGGGGGGGGGGGTTTGATATGATATGTGATGATCAGGGCAGCCACGTCGGAGGTTCGGCCGAGGATCTGGGCTGCTGCTGGGCTGGCTTGCTAGCAGTCGAGCTCTGCCATCGCACACCAGCAAGAGATACGTCGTACTGACCCGCCCCTCTGTCACCCCTCTGCTCCGCACCCTCTCCTCGCTCTCGCAGGTCATCGTGAGTCATCATCCTAGACCGCTCAGGGCACTGAGCCGCCAGATAATCAGGCCTCCCTCTACACAGCCAGGAAGCTTCAGGTCGGCCCTGCTGCGATCTTCGAGCGTAGAGCGCGTACTGACCAGCAATATGCCTGCTCCCCACCTCTCCCGGCTGCATTTGTCTATCGCTTGCTAGATCTTGGGAGACTCGGGGTAAGTAGCATGTGTGATCGCCAAATGGTCCCGATCTCGCATTGCTGATCACTCATCTCCGACACTCTTTTTTCTTGACAAATCAGAGTCGGAAAGACATCGCTGATGAACCAATGTGAGTCGCCTACGACGCTGCGTTTCTCCCCTCGCCTATCTGTTTTGCAACGGTGATATTGACTTCTAGCCATGCCCGCCGCCTGCCAGATGTCAACAAGCGCTTCTCATCTTCGTACAAGGCTACCATTGGTGCTGACTTCTTGACAAGAGAGGTCGTGGTGGATGATCGCCTGGTGACAATGCAGGTGAGTGCAAGCGACGGCGAGGTGTGCTACTGCAACGGCTACTGATCTCGCAAGGTTCCCTTTCCATACTGTCTCACAGCTTTGGGATGTAAGTATGACGAACACAAAGACGCCATGACTCTGGCGAAGGATCGACTGACGTATAAACCCTCTCACCGTTCCCTACACAGACTGCTGGACAAGAGCGCTTCCAATCGCTGGGTGTCGCCTTTTACAGAGGAGCAGATTGCTGTGTTCTGGTGTACGACGTAAACTCTGCCAAGTCGTTCGACACACTGGACTCGTGGAGGGACGAGTTTCTGATCCAGGCCAGCCCACATGACCCAGACAACTTCCCCTTTGTTGTGTTGGGAAACAAGATCGATGTCGAGGAGAGCAAGAGAATGGTGAGTCTGCAAGGAGCACCCTAGAACCCACAGTGGCTGACAAGCCCTTTTCTCTTCTCTCTTTCTAGGTGTCACAAAAGCGAGCAATGACGTGGTGCCAGTCCAAGGGCAACCTGCCTTACTTTGAGACGAGCAGCAAGGAGAACATCAACGTTGAGCAGGCCTTCCAGACAATTGCCAAGAATGCCCTTGCGCAAGAGGCGGAGCAGGAGCTGTATGCCGACTATCCTGATCCCATCAGAATCGATGCCGATGGAGGTCAGAGCGGCTGCAACTGCTAAAGTGGGGACGCGGCTTTCTTGGTCCAGTCGCGTTCGGCTCGACCGTTGTGCGTCCGGGGGGTATGAGTATGGCGCTATTGGCGCATGCTCTAGCCTCCTCCGCCGTCAGTGGCGTGGCCCCTACCACTTCAGATGCTCTTGCTGCCCTCCTGTTGATATCTGATGTATGTTTGGTTCTTTACTCTTGTGCTCAACGTCGTGGCTCTTTCTTCTTCCTCTACCCCGCGTACTTGCCCCCGCGGTGTGCCTGGTGTGAGTGTGAATGGGGGCCTCTTTCAGCGACTTTGCTCTGCACCGCCGATGTGCACCGAGTGGAGGCTGCAACCGGCGGACGACGAAGCGGAGTTGCTCGCAAGGGCTCTGGCAGGCGGGGGCCCACCTCGGCTCACGTAGTCTAGAACGGAATTGGTGCAGACGACGACGACGACGAATTGCGTCTCCTCCATCGTCTTGATCCACGACTCCTTTGCATTCCTCTCACCCCATCAGGCTCACTCCTTCAAAGACCCCGTCTTGTCTCTCTTCTGATTTCCCCTCCCTCCTCACTCTCCCCCGCCTCCCCGCCATGGTCAGACCGGATGGTGTGGAGCGCTCTCAGTCAGCTTCAGACCAATCACCCTTGTACAAGGCTCTGATCTCTCCCTTCAAAGTCGCGCACGATGTAGTAGAATCTCATCTTGCCTCTCAGGCTCGCCAGCCAGGCATGCGAGGAGAAGTCGCTCGCCAGCTCTTGTCCTCGGGCCACTGGGTAGAGTCTGTCATCGAGCAGGAGTACGTCGATCGAAGAGATGCCGTCGGCGGCATTGATCAGATGTGGCTACACCTCTCCAAGTTCGACTTCAACCCCGTCTGTGTAGCCTGCTACATCTTGGGCGATGATGCCACTTATGAGAAGATGGAACCTGCACTGGGCAAGCTAGCAGAAAAGTTTCCAAAGTATAAGAGCAAATTGGCCAATGTTGGCAGAAGGTTCCATGGCTCCACCTTTGTCACAGACGAGAACTTTGACGTCAAGAATCACTTTGCGATCAAGCAGCTTCCGGGAAAAGCAGGCAAAGAGGAGCTCGATGACTTTGTAGCCGCCGTTTGCACTCTTCCCTGGGATCTCGAGAAGCCACTCTGGGAAGCCTACCTCCTCGAGAATTACAGTGACGATAGAGGTGCTCGCGCTGCCATTGTAATGAGAGGTCACCACACCCTCACCGATGGACAGGGCTTCGTCATGAGTCAGCTTAGTATCACCTCCTTCGGACCGGAGTTGGAGCGTATGCTGGCCGATGCCGTAGACACAATTCACGACGTCAAGCGGGGTCAAGCGCTTCCATCCAAGATGCACAAGGGTCTGAAGCCCCTCGATGCCTTCCACAAGTACTTGCCCGTCCAGATCGCTCTCTTCTTTGCCTTTTGGACCTTCTTCATCGTCTCTGGGTATATAGAGATCTTGTTCTCCTCCTTCCAGGCCAGCTACATGGCATTCATGTTCCTCTTGACATTCTGGCGATGCCCTCAGGTGACCCAGTATTACCCCGGACCTCGAACGCTCGGCAAACAGTATGCGATCTCGGAAAGCTACCCCATCAGCGACGTCAAGAAGATACAAAAGGCATTCAGTGGCGTTAGACAGGGCAGCTGGCTAGAGATCATTCAGCCCCAAAGGGCCAACCACACCATCCTTCGGCACCTCACCTTGAACGATGTGCTGTGCACCATCCTCGCTGACGTTATCGGCAACGACCTTCGCCATCCTCCTCTCAACTACACTTCTGTCGCCTCGCAGGGTCTTTGGCAGCGCTTCGTTGCCCTATCGCACAAGGTGCTCCCAATGCCCGTCTCGATCTTTGTGCCAATCTCTATCCGTCAGCCAGGTGACTGGTCGATGCAGAATTGGTCGACTGGAGCCCTCGCATATCTGCCCAATGACGGAGAGCTTCCCAAAGGACCTGAACAGATTTACAAGAGGCTGCATGCAAACAGGAGGGCTTTGACTGTCCTGAAACATGGACTCCTCCCTCGCATTGGTTTCTGGCTGATCAACATCAGTACTAGACAGGTCCCGTGAGTGGAACGCAAGGACCAGCAGCGCTCAGGCGAGGATACGGACGCTCACTTACTTTCTTTCCTCCCTCTCCGGTGCAGCTTGTTCTTCCCTGGCGCACTCTGGACGCCCTTGCAGTCCTTGATTGCGGCGTCGTTCTCCTTCAGCATGAGCTCCTTTACTGCAGTCCTGACCAATGTGCCAGGACCACCCCCTCAACCCAACAACGAGCCCATCACCATCGGCGGCTCTCCCATTGTCAAATGGGCAGCCAGTCCACCACAGGCAGGTAAAGGAACCTTGGGCATCGGCATCATCACCTATGGTGGTGGGGTCTGCGTTACCATCACGGCTGACAAGGTTGATTTGCCCGGCGGAGGCAAGGGGGCGGACGGAGCAGAGGAAAATGTGGCTAGGAGGATTTGCAAGGGCTTTGAAAAGAGGTGGGACGACTATCTCAAGGCTGCGGAGCTAGTCTTGCAGAGGGAGGAGAACAAGAAGGAGGCAATGAGGAAGAGCAAGGCAGACTGAAATTGGAAGCGCATCAGGACCGCGATCGCCACGGAGAGTGTTCGAAGGAATTTCCCCATGTATCCTCACGTTTGTGCTACCTTTTCCTCTGTGTGACCTGTAATTCGATACCAGCATTATCGTAAGGATTCAGCATTGTCTCTGGCAACCTCAGACTTGAAGCCCAGGGCACCATGCCATCCATTCGGAATTGCCGCTCCTCTCTGCTCCACTCCCCTTTCCGCTTCCGCCTCCAAAAAGTGGATCTGGCTTCATCCTCTTGCAAGTGCAGCATCCAGCTTTGCATAGCAGTCTCACAGCCAGCTGATTCCCTGTCATGGTCTCAAACCCAGTGTCAAGGACAAGGAGAATACCTCTGTCAGTGCCGCCTGCGCTGCCCCTCGAAGCGCCCACGTCTGGCTTGGCCCAACTCTACGAGACGCATGGCCACCTTGTCCTCGAGGACCTCCCCCCTGCCACTTTGCTGACGCTCGATGGAATCTCACTCACTGTCTCCGGCTCTGATCCTGACTCGTCGTCACAAGGTGCAAGCTCGAGTGTTGGTGCGAGGAAGGAGTTCCGGGGCTTCAAGCTGGTCCCGCCGGGTTGGCACTCACTCGTCGTCACACCAGCCAGCGAGGCAGGGGCGAAAGGTGGACCACCCATGCTGGGAGCTATGGAGGGCATGGCATTGCGATCGATCTTCCTCTTTCATGTTGAGGCTAAAGAAGTCATCAACAGGAGGTGGGATGGTCAGGCCGGACAACTAGTCTCAATGGGCTCTTCTCTCGGCGGATCAGAGTCCGCAGGCTCGCACGTCCTCACGCCCGGGCTGATCACAGCTCTCGACCGCGACCTGACGCCATACCCATTACGCGCATCGCAGTACGCAGAGTGGAGCTCCTTCGCTCGTCCACTGGATGAGGACGCTGCTCTGACACGAAGGGTGGCGCAATCTATGCTGGGAGAAGCCCTCACGACCGATGCGCTGGATCCAGTCAGCGGTGGAGCGCTGGAGGATCAGCAACGGACGAAGAGACGTCGTGGCCAGTCTGACGAGGAGCGCAAGCTGGAGGAGGATCTACTCACGGCGGCCAAGAGGACTGGACAAGGCGCAGAGGGTCTGAATGGCAATTCGGCTTCGGGCTCTTTGCAGGGGGAGCAGCAATCAGGGGAACCTGGAAAGAGGATCCGACTGGCGGACTTCTCGCTGCTGCGTTCCTGGCCCGAGGGCGCTCTGGCGGCAGAGAGGACACGTTGGAGTAGGGATAAGAGCTGGACTCTTCGTAAAGCTCTGAAGGCATGGACAGGCCGAGATCTCCAGCACGTAGAGAAGAAAGGCTCGGAATCTGTTTCCGAGTCACAGTCAGACGATCAAGCCCGGCAAGCGTTTCTCCTCTCTTTCCATTTGCTGTTCCACCTCTTCATCTCACAAGGATCGGAAGACTTGCTCTTGGCATGGAGGAATCATGTCTCCCTCGTATGCCAATCTGCCAGCGCCATTGGATCGTACGGAGATGTGTTTGGCGCTCACCCCTCCGAGGCAGAGACTGCGGGGGCGGACGAGGACAGAGCATTACTCCAGCCCGGGCTGCACGCGGGCTTCTTGCAATTGCTCAGACTGCAGTTGAACACACTCGGCAGGGATTGGTTTGCAGAAGGGGCGCAAGAGGTGGAGAGCGCAATCAAGAGCGACTTGAAATCGTTGCGGGGTCATATGAGTCGGGCCATGGCTCTTGATGCACGCGAGAAGGACGGCAGTGTCGGTGAAGCCGAGCAAGGTGACAACGTCAGAAAGAGCGCTGCTGCTGACTCGGAAGATGAGGAGGCTCCAGTGGTGATACGCTCTAGCAAGTCTTCGGTCAGAGGAAGGCAAAGTGGTTCAGGGATTGGGGCCCGCTCATTGGCAAACAAAGGTCCTCGGCAGGCCACACGCTTCCGTCCCACTACTACGCCTCCGCCGACGACTCGTCAAGACTTCGAGTCACTGCTTTCCTCGTGGCGATCTCTGTCTCTTTTCGCTGCAGCATGTCTCGGATGGCAACTGGATGAGCAGACAGATGAGGAGGCAGAAGTGCTGGAGGAGCTGGACGAAGAGCACGATGAAGCGGTGCGGAGAGCTATGGAGGAAATGGCCGAGGAGGAAGGCCGGCAGGCGGAAGAGCGGCGGGAGAGTGACGTGGGTGATGACGATGCTCCAGATGACCTCGATGAGTTCACAATACAATACTGATCTCGATTGCGATGCGATGCTCTGATGGTCGTGAGTCATCAGCCCGCCAAGGACGATGGTCCGGAGTGTCCGGCGCTGACGTGGTCTGTGCTCAGGCGAGTCATGATTCCGTTGGTGCAACGCTGCTCGTCTTCGTTCTTACCATCGATCCTCGTTGCGTTCCTCGTCACCATCTCCCCTCTGATCCCTGTACGGCCACCGTCATGGCCAGCCTCTTCGTATACGGGACGTTGATCCATCCCCACATCCTCTCTCGGGTCTTGGCAGGCACCCTGCGTCGCCCTTCCTTGGAAGACCCTTCCACGCGCCGCTTCTCCCACCTTCGCGTCGTGCCCGCATTGCTGCCAAAGTACAAAGTCTACCGTGTCAAAGGCCAGGAATACCCTGCTCTTGCGCCTGTTGATACAGCTGCAGAGACGGATGGATCCGAAGAGATTGGCGCAGTTGTACGAGGTGTGGTGGTCAGCGGTCTCTCAGACGCAGAGTTGGCCGCGCTGGACCTCTTCGAAGGTGACGAGTATACCCGGGCCACGGTAAATGTCCTCGTAGCCTCTACCGACGAGGCTATATCCAATGACGTTCGTTCGTCTTGGAACGCAGAGACCATCACAGAGATACTAGAGTCCACACTGCCAGCCGAGCGAGTGCAGGCGCTCCTCAGCGGAAAGGAAAAGAGCGAGAAGCAACAAGTTCAAGGATACCTCTGGGTCGCGGACGCTTCCGACCTCGAGGACAAAGATGGACCTCGGGGTCCGTGGGAGTTCTCGACTTTTGCTAAAGGAAAGTTGAGCAGGTGGACAAGCGGCGAGTGGACTGATGCTGGCGGACCGGACGGGGTGGAAGTGCAGGAGGAGACACCGCCCCAAACACCCGTGGTACCTCAGGGCGCTTCTGCAGGGGGATTTGACGAGATACGCAGGACTATGACTGGGGGACAGGACGGCTCGACTCCCTCTTTCAACACTGGCTCCGCCTTCTCGGGATTGACCCTTGGGGCCGGCGACGATCCTTGGGCTGATCCAGCACCCTCTGCTACAATGATCTCACCATCTGCTACAGAGAAGTCTGCTAATCCTTGGGCATCGAACGCGATAGCGGGGTCCAATGGCCAAGACGGAGATGCAAAAGATGGCACAAGTTCGTCGTCGTTCAGTGTGCCTCGCGAAGAGATCCCAGAGGGATATCCACTTGAGCTCGAGGGCTGGCAGGTCCCGGGGTACGAGACCTTCGGCAAGCCAATCAGTAGATGGTGGCCACATGGCGTCAAACAAGGAGAAGCAGCAACTCAACGGCGCTACTTGAGCTTCAACAATGGTGAGTGAATTTTGAGCAGTTGCAACGGTCTTGACTCCCTGCATTGACGCTCCGCATACTTGCCCATCGACAGGATCACTGGGGTCATGTCCCAAGCCCGTCTTCGAAGCCTATCAAAGCTTTTCCGCAAAGGCGGAAGACAATCCCGATGTGCGTAGCCGCATGATGTGATGTGACCACACTACCTATGATGATGTACTGACCGTCCGTTCATCCTGACTTCTTCACAGCTGTTCGACAGGCGCATTGCCCCTCCAGCCCTCAAAGCCGCTCGCACTCGCGTAGCTGAATTCCTCAACTGTCCAGCCTCGACGGTTGCCATCATTATGAACAGCACCACCGGTACCAACAGTGTCGTGCGAGGATTCCCGTGGGAGCAAGGAGATCACGTCGTCGTGCTCAGCTCCCTCTACGGCGCCCTAGAGAAGACTTTCGAGTACGTGCAAGATACTTATTCACCTAAGCCGACGCTAGTGCGGGTAGAGACTACCTACCCTCTGTCGCACATGGAGTTGGTAGACAAGTTCAGAAAACAGATTCGGGACCTCAAGAGCGATGGAAAAAGAGTGAGGATGGCAGCCTTTGATGCCATCAGCTCGATGCCGGGACTGGTCCTACCGTGGGAGGAGCTAGTGCAGGTCTGCCGAGAAGAAGATGTATACAGTCTGGTGTGTAGTGAAGCGTGCTCGGCGCCAAGTGTATGTCTGGAGCTGAAATTATGTGTCTCAATCTTCCCACAGGTCGACGGTGCTCATGCGTTCGGTCAGATAGAAGTAGATCTTGGAAAGACGCAGCCCGACTTCTGTGAGGACAAGAACGGGTGCTTTCAGGCTACCCTTGTCGAAGCTGACCATCCTGTACTGCCATTCCATTCCTGCTCTAGTCGTCACCAATGCTCACAAGTGGGGCTACGTGCATCGCAGCTGCGCGATATTCCATGTACCTCTGAAGAATCAGCACCTGTGCACTAGCGGTTTGCCCACCAGCTGGTTCTACCGCTCCAAGGCCGAGAGGGAAAGTGTAAAGGAGAAGGAAGAGGGTAATGACTTCATGTGAGTGTCCTTGGTGCCGGTTTGGGCGAGAAAAAGTGCACTGAGAATTCGTTTCGATACAATTTGATCCCTGCAGTGCTCAGTGGGATTATCCAGGTACAATCGACTACTCTTCCTTTCTGTCCATCGATGCTGCCCTCGATTTTAGACAAAAGATCGGCGGCGAGGCGCGCATCCGGTCTTACAATCACTCCCTCGCCCTCTTGGGAGGTCTTACCGTTGCTCGCATCTTGGGCACGGAGCTTCTGGAGACCAGTCCGCCCTCGCTGACGGCGGCGATGTGTAATGCGAGGCTGCCGCTGGCCAGTCGAGTAGTTGGGACAGATCCAAGTGCTTGGCTGACCAGTAAGGGAAGCACGTGGCTGTGGAGTCGACTGCTCGATGAATTCAACACGGTGAGTGATCGCAAGCGCATTCTAGTCGACTCGGACGATCGTCTTGCTGAACATCTTGACCCATACTGTGTGCCTCTCTGTCAGTACCTCCGCTTTACCTGCCACAACAAGCAAGTCTACGCGCGCATCTCGGCACAGGTTTGGCTGGAGCTAGAGGACTTTGAGTATCTTGGCAGAGCACTCAAGGAGCTCTGCAGGAGAATCAATGCTGGTGAGGGCCCATAGAAAGGAACCCAGTCTGGACGTTGATGCAATAAGATGTATAGATTGTGATATAAGTACAGATGGGAGCACATGCGTTCGTATATTGGACGGTAAGACGAGAAGCCTGTCTAGTTCATGACCGTGTCACCTCCTTGCGTTGCTGCTGGATTGCTCGCTGTGAGACCCAAAGAGTTCTGAGCATGTCGTCGGATCGCAGCAAAGGGTGAGGGCGCTGGCGCTACCGATACGGTGGAAGTAGCGCTGCCGGTACCGCTGGCCTGCTGCTGAGTTGAGTAGAGGTCTTTGAGGATGAAGGGCTGTCGCATTGATTCTTGAGCGCTATGAGGCACGAGAGTCATCAATCGTCGATGTCAGCGAGGAGGCTCTAACTTAGCGATCCTGAGCTCACTGTCCATCACTCACAGAACTCTTTTCCTCAGCTTGCTCCCCACTTTCTCAGAGGCAGGGCGAGTAGCCTGAGTCATTGACGCTGCTGGTGTCGTGTAATCTGCTACCAGTCCCTCATCCACTGCCCTTTCTTCCTCATCGTCGTCGTCTTCGTTGCTGTCCAACTCTTCCAGCTGACCCTTGATCTCCTCCAGCCCGCCTTGCCCCAGCACAGCCTCGTCCCTCAATTTCCTCTTGCGTCGCCTGAGAGCGCTCTTGGAGATGGTAGGCGCTATACCCAAAGCCTTGTGTCGCTCTGCGGTACTCGTCGTAGTCTCACCCGATGGAGCAGAGAGAACTTTACTCCTCTTGGCGGAACGCTTGGCTGCTTTTGTCACGGCATTGTGGGTGGCTGCTGCTGGTTGTGAGGTGGGGTGAGAGGAGGACGTCTTGCGGCGCGGAGGGGCGCGGGCGGCAATGGTGGGTAGACGAGCCTAGAAGGATGGCAGAGCGCACGTCGATAGAGGCTTCAGCATACTTGGGGAATGAGGTTCCCACCTTGTGCTTCGGTACACCTTGATCCCGTACTCACCATGACTGCGAGGTGCTACTTTTGAAGGTGCTGTATTAGTCGTGGTATGCGCCCCGACGGAAGGAAAGGCACCTCGACCTCGGCCTTTTCCAAAATGGAAAACTCGCCGAGGTGGACGCGGCCCGAGCGAGGCACGTTTCTGTTTCCCTTTCCGCACAAGTGTCAATGTACCTTTGTGTGCTTGGCAGTGCAAAGGCGATACCCAACATCGCGGCTTCTTCCGTGGTGATCCTCCCCTTGTCACTGATGCTATGATGCTACAGACCAGCGCTAACCAGTGCATCACATGAGCTCGAGAGATCTCACCACCCACACTTCCCTGCTTCGGCCAGCCCGAGCCGCGGTGCAAGAGCCACCTACCTCCCTCGACGGACACGGCGTCTTCGCAATCATCGTCTTTGCAGTGGTCACGCTGATCGTCATCTGGCCAATTCGAATACCCATTCCCTTTGCTGTATCCGAGAGAGTAGCAAAAGTATGGCACAGAGCAGCAGGTCCAGAGGCAACAGCAGCTCGCACTCCTGATCAGCACATCGACCCGGGCAGGCGAGGTGAGCCGCTCCCTCGGGTTCCCCTGACCCTCGGCAGCTCGACCAGTCCTCGAGGATCGCAGCGGCGCTACATATCCTTAACACATGTATCAGCACCTGCTATCGGTATACTCTTCCTACTCGCTACACGCACCATCGGTGGGGAGCAAATCAGGCTGGGCATTGTGGGCGATGGAGGTGTGAAGCCTTACAGTGTCTTGGCCCTCTTTATCAGTCTGGGTGAGTACTTGGTCTGAAAGGAGCATGTGTAAAAACGACACTCAGGCTCAAATGTGTGGTTTTCTGCCTCCTCTTTAGCCTACATTGCCATCTCACTCGATGCCACCGGCCTGTTGCGGTATCTGGCCTTGCACGTCTCCCTCAAGGGTGGCCGCTCAGGCCCACGCCTCTTCTACCTCCTCTATGCCTTCTTCTTCCTACTGGGGCTACTGGTAGGCAATGATCCAGTCATACTCTCCGGTACAGCCTTTCTGGTTCACTTTACCCGAATCTCGGGCATATCGAGACCGGACGCATGGATCTGGGCTCAATTCTCCGCGGCAAATATCAGCAGCGCTTTGCTGGTCAGCAGCAATCCGACCAACATTGTCATCGCAAGTGGCTTTGGGGTAGAGTTCACCACCTATTCGGCTTTCATGGCATTGCCGACCATAGCTAGTGGCCTGACTGCTCTAGTGGTGGTACGATTGATCTTTGTTACACAAAAGGCGGGAAAGTGGTCGCTGATGGGATACATCCTGCCGGGCGGTAACCGCGGCAACGCGGGAAGGAGAAGTAACAAGACTGCCTCCCAGTCAGGAACGCAGCAGTCTGAAGCTGCAGCGGCTGATACTTCAGCTGCAACAGCCGTTGAGGGCGAGACTAGCCCTGCAGCGCCTGCATCCCTACACCCTCCTCAGGGTCGCTCTACCTCCCCGGCAAGAGACATCGTCTACATTCCGCCGTACCTGATTCCTCCGGATGTACGGCCACGCGAGGCGCTCGTGGATCCCTTTGGGGCCATCTTTGGCTCAATAGTCATGGCGGCGACGCTCATTGTCCTGGTGGGCACTTCAGTCACTGGAGCCGTCGAGGTGTACGAAATCGCTCTGCCAGGAGCCGCCATTTGTCTGTTGAGAGATATTCTAAAAGACCTGAAAGATGGTCGCACGGAGCGTAAAGCGAGACAGAAGATGAGCACCAACCAGAGTGTGGAATCCAGTGCCGAACCTGCCGTTGATGCACCGGGTGAGGCGATAGAATTGCAAAAAATCGGATCTGCTCCGGGTCAGACTGGCGAGCGCGAGAACGCCAACGCCTCATCTCTGACAGCGAGCGGCGCCGTCTTCAACCTCGGGCCTGCCCGACGAATGCTCCTCAAGAGCTTACAGTTCCCTAGCTGGTTTGCCAAGACTTTTCCCACTGTCACCGCCGTCTTCACTCGTCTGCCACTACCGCTTTTGCCATTTGCTTTTGGCATGTTCATCCTCGTCGAATCGCTCGCCCATGTCGGCTTCATCGACATCATGGCCAGCGGTCTGGGCAAGGTATGCTCAGGCGCAGGCGAGATAGGCACCGCCTTGTTCATCGGCTGTCTGAGCGTACTCCTGTGCAATGTGAGTAAGAAGAGGGGAGGGAGCGCGATAGTTCAGAGGGTTTTCAGACCGACCTCGCTCGTGCCACGTGAAGCTGTACACTGCGTTCACGAGCTGACAGACCCTTCGTCTTCCCATTCCACAGCTGGGAGGCACAAATATCGGGGCCTGTATCATCCTCGTCCGTGCGATAGTCTCCACGCCTTTCTCACAACACCTCTCCTCAGAAAGCACGGCCAGCATCACGCAGACTGCCATTTATGCTCTTGCGCTAGGTTCAAACGTGGGAGCTCTAGGCGGGACTTTTGCCGCCTCGCTCGCAGGACTACTCTGGAGGGAAAGTCTTCGTCAGGGTGGAATTCAGCTCAGGGCAAGGCACATTGCCATCTGGTCTCTTCTGACCGCGCCTCTAGCTCTCTTGAGCGGATTGATCGTAGTGTGGGCGCAGGTAAGGAGCGGTAGGTGGCCGTGAGTCGACCGGCGGCTAAATACATGGACGGACGGGATTTGGAGAAGCAAGACTCCACTGGCTCTGATACGCGAAGGGGCCGGGTATAGATAAAATTCATACGCCGCCGTAAAGGCTTCGCTTCCGATAGCGTGAGACGAGGTTCTTTCTGGGTCTGGAGGCAAGGCAGGCAGAATCCTTCGCGGTGTGATTGTCTGTCCGAGGCTTGAGCCCCTTCCGACGTCCGGTAAAGACGGTCTTGTCTCTTCCCAGAGCAGTGCAATATTGCAAGGGGTCATTACTTTCTCGCGCGAGAGACGCTCCGACGAGCCTTATGCGTTCAGCGATCTCAAGGTCCTCGGCACCGAGCGAATCCCTTCGCTAAGCATCTTCCGGGTCACACCTCATATCGGGCTGTACAAGAGCTTCTAAACGGATACATCGGCCCAACTCTCTGTAACTGATCAGAGCAATCTCGGTCAGCGTGTCGTGTGCCTTGCAAATCTGCGTCCCATGCGGCGGGGTGGACATGATTGTTGCTATCACGACGCTCGCCGTGGCTCAGCTTGAGGCTGTAGTGCCTCGTCTTTGCGAGTGGACAGGGCCTCGCAAGCCTCCATCAAAGGCTAGAACGTTCGCTTGAGGATTGCCCGATCTCCGAAGGAAAGCGTCTTTTCGCTACACCTTCACTTGCATAGATGGCTGTGGGTAACCTACAGGATGGAGGTGTGCGGCTTTTCACGGAACTCCGCCCGCATGATCGGCCGTAAGCGAAGCCACGCGTGGTTCCGCAACCCCGCCTTACGCTTTCTTGAGTCACGGCCCTCACGCTTGACGGCACCCCACAGCCTACTAGCGAAATGACTCGACCTATGCTCAGCAGATGACAATAGCCGGAGAACGTCCTGTGCGCTGCCGGAGGCATCTATGTCATGAGCGATACAGGGTCTTCTTGCATACTATTCCCAATGTACATTGTATACTGCGTTACACATCCCCCTGACGATGGAGCTGGCCATCTCGTCGGCATCCACGAGCGTCTTTCTCGATCCTGCGAACGCCAATGATGCAGAAGACACCGCACTCGACCATACTACAACTGGCTTAAGTATACCAGCCTCCTCTACCCAAGTCACTCTGGTGGTGACACTAACGGTGCCTTCGAGGAGCAAGTCTGCTGAGCATATCAGAGATCTAGTGGTGACCATCACCGCTAGAGAGTCGCTTTTGGTGAGACACGCTTCCAGACAACGGGAAGCTTGACCCTCGATTGACACCTCTGTATATTTGCCGAAATCGATCCTTTTGTAGTTTGACACAGGCATCTTTGAGTCGAACATACCGTATCAGTCCGTGCATACTATCAAAGAGGCGGCGGGTGTACGCGTTGAAGGAGGCAATGTCTACAAATGGGAGCTGCCGGTGTTCATTCCGAGCGATGCACCTCCTCACGAGCAATCGCGTCACGGAAGGGTGCACTGGACAGCAACGGCCCAGATGACTTTCCCTGGGCGTTTCTTCAACAAGACACTGGAGGCAGTCACGGTAAGTACAAGGCTCAACCTCAGAGCATGCAATCACCAGTGATGCGCTAACGCTCCTCGCCACAATTCATCGCATCAGACAATCCGCGTAGTTCAAATTCCTTCCGAGCAGTCGGCTTTCACTTTCGAGCATCAGCACGACGCTTTTGCCGAGGGCCTAGGGGTGGGTGTAATTCCTCGGGCAAAGACGAGCGAGCAAACAGGCACTGACCATTTCCGCTTTGCCATTGTTACCCCTGCCAGCCCGTCAAAGCGGCATTCATCAGCCGGACCTTCTCCGTGGGAGGTTATCTGCGCGGGGGTTTGCTACTCGCCGCACCACCGCCAAGGCTCAAGCTACACTCCATCGTACTCACTCTCATTCAGACGACACAACTAACTTCTCGCAAGCGAGCAGATTACGCCGAGACCCAGCGCCCTGAGCGTCACAATTTCATGACCCTCAAAGGGGCAGAGCTGGACAACGCAGTCACCCATATCGGAGCCTACTGTCGCGCGCGACCTAGTGTTCAGGGCGAGCTCGAGCTTGTGTGGCTCGCTCGTCTTCCCAACGAGGACGACGTAAGGTTGGTCTCTTGGTTCAGAGTCTAAGGCGCTAGGAGCTTGATGCCTCATCTGACGCCTTGTTTCCCTCTTTTTCGTTAGGCCCAGCACACTGGAAGGTGGCCGCACAGCCATGAGCTTCACACATCAGCTAGAAATGTCCATTACATTCGACGCAGACCCGACTCAGCCGCGGCTGGATCAGGATGGCGAGCGTCTACTATCTCGATACCGTACGGCTCGACCCGTCTCAATTTATAGTTGTGCAGCAGGCTGGGCCAGTGTTATACTGCCGGAGGTGAGTACGATGAGTCTGTGCCTGCTACTTTGCGCTGCCGCTCATGAAGCTAATGTCGCGCCCTTTGCGTCGCACGCACAGTATTCCGCCATTGAGTGTGTTGGTCAAGAAGAGACAATGGCGCGATCGGAGAGAACGAAATACCCCCACTGCGTGTGTGGCAGCCCTTTGAGCGCGATACTCCGTGACGAAGATGAAGCAGAAGCCGGCACTGTCTGCACTAGCATCTTGCTTCGTCAAAGGCTGAGTGGATCGGAACCACCACAACAGCAAGCAGAGCCCCCGAAGGGTTGACGAAGAATGGAAGAGTCGATCTTTCATCACTCGCAGCCGGCTGCCCGGCCACTCTCCCGAAGACATGTGGGGTGGGTCGATCCAAGCATCGAGAGCGTATCATGTTGTTCTCTGCATTGTCTGTCCATAGATCATCCTTCTCCTCTACTCGATACCATCTGCCCGAGTCCAGCAGCCTTGTCTGGGCTCGCAATATATCGTATGTGCTTGTTGCTTGGATCACACTGTGGGCCACCTTTCCACCGTTCTGCCTTCTTTGCACGCTCGTTGCCCGAGAAGTGACAGTACCGCCGCGACTGACCGGCGGGGCGCCGTTCCGACTTCGGAGCACCAGGGGCGAGATTGGCGCCCCGCATCGCCGGCGATCATTTCGGTATCCTACGCTATCTCACCTTCCAACCATTCTCCTCCTGACCACGATCCCTGGTCTACGGATGCCGACTCGCTGATGGCCGGGCCTGCGGCAGCCCTCGATGCCAGAAGTCCCGGCGCGCCAAATTCACAGGCGCCTCGTATCCATGCCAGGCGGTGCTGCCTCTCCTGTCGCGCAAAGAAGGTTCGCTGTCACCTTCCAGATCCACTCGTCCCAAACTCCAGCGCCCCTTCACCCGCCCATCTCGCCTGCTCCCGATGCCAGAGGGTTGGGCTGGCCTGTATCGTCGATGATCAGCATCTCAAGAGACTCTTGATCAGACCTCGCGAGACCGACTCTCGTGGACAGCCTTCGGATACTGCTTCGGAAACGGGACCTCTTGCAGCGGACGCTTCCACTTCCCCAGATCACTCTCGACGTGAAGCGGCGGCTGCTCTCAGCTCTTTTGCTGGCTCCCTTACTGCCGAAAGAATTGCAGCACCGGAGAGTCTGGAAGATGCGAGCCATCGTCAGAAGAGGAGATGTCTCTCTGCTCTCGAGCATTTGCCCGGCGGAACCATGCTGCCTGACGAAGCTGCTCACGGTGGCAGCACGTCCTCTCTGTCTGGCGAAGGCTCACCCTCGCTACCACGCACAGGAGATCACTCACAGAGCCAGAGCTCTGGCAATGCAGACGCAATACGGTACCTTCACCGCCCGCTATATGCGCTGGGGGAGCTCTTATCACTAGATGTAGGCTTCCGACAGTACATTGAAGAAAGGTACAAGGGACTCTCAGAGCTCTCATCTACTTCAGACTCAAGCATCCACGACTATGTCAGTTTTCAACTGTGCGAGGAGCTGGAGCCTTTACTGCAACCACTCCTTGCCTTTAGTCCCTACATACCATCCTTACAGAGCGTCTACGTCTCATCGAAAGCCAGGGCCTCACTGCCTACAGACTTGCTCCTAGCCGTGCTATGCAGTCTGGCACTCCGATATTCTCCAGACAAGTCGCACATGGCGCAAAATGTGTGCGCTTTCATCGACCGCTTGGGCACCACCGTTCTCGTCTCCCTGCCTCCAGCCCCAGAGACAGTCATGGCCCTGACGTTGTTGCTAGCCTATGAACCAATGGCTCTCTGCTCTGGTCTCCTACGCTTCGGGCCACTGAAGGGTTCCGCCATCATAGGAGAGGCCTTGCTCACCGCCGCCGTGTCTGCAGCGTTGTCTCTGGGCTTCGACAAGGCAGAAGTACCCGACGCAAATGCGCCTTTGGCCCGACAGGGATCGGATGCAGGCGCCTCGGAGCTGGACCTGTGCAATACCGAGGCCAAGATCTCATTGTGGTGGACTCTGTCAGCTTGGCAAGCGTACTTCGCACTCAACAAGGTACCTTTTAGATCTCATCATCTTGACCAGGAAGCGAAGCGCGCCTCTTCCTACATTCGATCGACAAAGGACACAAGTGACCGGGAAGTCGATGTCCCGCGTCAGCAAGGCCGCATATACCTAGCTCATCGCATCTTGATGTTGGCAGAGATCTATGCCGCGATTGAGCAGTTGGAGGTCATTTGTTCTACACTATTGGGCTCGCCAGCTACCGGTGACCTAGATGCAAGACCTGGATTGCCACCTGTGGTACAGGAGATCCGTCGAGAGGCTGAGGCCCTTTGTCAGCGTACGCACGAGCGTCTCACAGAGGTAGAGGAGGCGAGAAGCGTCGTTGCAGTGCGATATGGTCATTCGGCTGAAGTGACGTTCCTAGAAGGTTGGTTGTCCCTCGAACAAAGCTCCCTGCATAGCTTGTTCCTGTCCAAAGCGGCCGTCGCCGGGGTCAGTGGCACAACAGACTTCATCTTGCCTCTACCGACCTTTATAGAGGCAATCCGCTCGAGCGAGTCCACTTCTATCTGGCTGGAACGCCCAGGACGTGCGAGGCGCGAAGCAGCAGAGAGAGCCATCGGAGCCTTCTGCGGCCTCGAGGATGGAGACGCCACACGCGCTCATAGCTGTAATGGCTGGCGCGAGGCAGGACGATCTAGGCTCAGAGTCTCGGACCCCGTGGGCATGCAAAGCTCCGAGGTCGGTGGTCCCCCAACAGATCAGCTCTGGGCATTTGCCCCAATGTTGACTGCTGCTCTCCTGCTGGACAGCTGCAGGGCGCTGCTCGAGGCCGAAGCTTTCACCCGCCTTGTGAGCCGCCGTCAGTCATCCAGACGAGAATGCCTGACGGTCCTTGTGAAACAAGCAGCTGCTCGCCTCAGGCAAAGCTGCGCCATCAAGAATAACCAACGGTCAGACGTTAACGGCTCTGCCTCGGCTCACCCGTCCCCAATCAACAGTTGTGTGGCAGCGATGCTGGAGGAAATGCTCGTCACATTGAGCCAGTGGCATCGCCATCGATCCCATCAATTGGCACGGGGTGTCCCTCGCTACGGCGCATCATTACAAGCGTCACGGGCTGACGCAAATCGCAGCGCTTCACCCAATGCCTTTAATTTGCCAGTTCCAGAGTTGCCCTCGGTATCTCGCGAGCATGCGAGCGCAGCACTTCCCGATTTTTCCCTTGCTCTGGCTCCGGTGCCGGCGGGAAACGACGATCAGTCCATGTCCTTCTTGTATGGCAGGCACTCCAATCTCGATACTGGCGTGCAGTGGCCACCAATAGATTACCCTACGGACGCTTTGTGGCTCGATCTCCTCTTGTCAATCGAGAGCGCGTGTACCTGACCTCGAGCGTCTTGTGCAGAGAGCTGCCACGCCGCTACCCCCGATGAGGCTGCATCGCAGTACAGCCTTCAGGACCGTCTCGGTCGTGCACCACTTTCTTGCCGTTGCAATAGGAGGACTCGGGCGGCTCGGGCAGGCACCACCCGTGTGGCAGGGCCAATAAGATGTCTCTTCCTTTGCGCTCTATTCTTCTGCAAGTCGTCGCCTGCATGTCTTGGCGCCGTACCTTTCGGTGCGGGAGCCGGAAGACATGATCCGACCCCTGATCGATCGGATCTCTCAATTCTTCTGCTGGTGCTAGCCGATTCCACGCACGTTTTCGGGCTTTCTGGACCTCACTTCCGCGTCGACTGAGCACTTCCGACTCCCCACTCCCGACTTCCGACTCACTTCCGTCTCCGAGGGGCGTGAGGCGCGTCCGGCACCGGCGGCCCGCCAAGGCACCCCTTCGTCGACTGCCTCGATCAGTCGCATGGCAGACACGAGGGGGGAGGCAACGCTCACCCACGAATGGGTTATAAGGGTCGAGGTCGGAGAGGGTCCCAAGAATACCCACACTCATCGACCTTTTCACCTCTCGAGATCTCTGTCCCACTTCACTCACTACTTTCGCTTCCCGTTCCACACACGCAAGCCACGACTGCACCACTCCCGTCAAGACCATGGACGCGCACAAGGGGTCTCGTACAGTCTTGGCCCTCCAGATCGTCGCTCTGATACTCATACACGGAGTGGTAGGCGCTGCGGCGTACCGTCAATTCGCCAAAGGGGCTCGTGCCCGAAACAACACGATTGCCCTCTCGTTCTCTGCTAAGTCCATCATCATCATCTTCTATGAGTTACTCACGGAGCACGTCCGGGCTCTTCAGCGTTGGAGGAGCCTGAAAGCGTACATGATTCTCTCTTGCATGGAAGTCGTCTTCTGGATTGCTGTGCCCGTCCTCATGGTGATGGCGTGGGTTAAGGACCACTGGAAAGGCACCACGGCCATCCTAGGAGGAGTAATCGTCGGCCTCGGCTCTGTCATAGCGTGAGTACAACGACAAGAGACCGAGGGTCTTCTTGGAAGAGGCTATCGACCAAAAGCGTGACACCGTCTCTTACCCCCCGCCTACTCCTACAGCCTTCTGTACGTCGCCTTGGCGTTCATCAACATTCGAAGGTGGAGAAATCACAAGAACGCTTCTGCCCATGCAATGCCGTTGCGAGGTATGGCATCTCCCGACCAGGAGAAGTGAACGTCATCGGCCACACGCTCGCGCGTGCTGCAAGGTTCGTCTAATCATCGCATACCACTTTTCCTGTCCGTCTCCGTCCCATGTGTTAATACCCACTAGATCGCCTCATCGCCAATGAAGAAAAGCTTTACGTCATCAGGGCAGATATTTACATGCTTGCCTCTTGAGTCTTGACAACAGACGTCTGCCAGCACAATCAGAATGTTCACGGCCAGAAAGACGTTGCGGACATTCCATTACGCGGACTTGCATACACTAGACAAGATTACAATACACGGTGATGTCATTTCGGACGATTCTTCCTCCCAGTACTTTCTCGCGGAGCGACCGTGGCCTAGTGGTGGTCCTTTGACAAGGCAAAGGCATCGAGCTTGGTGGACTTGAACTTTCGGGCCGAGACCTTGTTGTTGAAGAGGATGTCGATCTCTGCATAGGATCGATCTTTGGTCTCGGGAATTCTGAAGTAAGTGTACTGTGCGATGCATTGGGGGTCAAAGATTGAGTCAGCTGGATTCCGACTACTCGTCAAGTCTGCAGGGACAAGACTCACGATGATCGTGAGAATGCAAAAGCCGAACCAGAACCATCCGCACTTTGCTCCCCAACCCCACGCACTTTCCGATATCATGCGCGGTTGCAGGATGTTAGTGATGATGTTGCTGAGTGTATAGGCGGCCCGAGCCAGAGCGATCGTCTTAGCTCTAAGGCGAGTCGATGCGATCTCAGCGATGATTGTGTAGCACAGAGGCCCGATGGTGCAGCTGAAGACAAAGGTCTGGATGATCAACAGAGCACCGGCTCCGAGTGCAACTGCATCTGAGTGTGGAACGACGCCCAGCACGCCAACCAGAAGAGCGATCACAGCCATAATGGTGAGTCCGATGAGATAGATAGTCTTGCGGCCTAAGCGCGACAAGTACGTCCAAGACAGCAGAGTGCCCACGAGGAACATGGCATTGATGCCGACGCCGAAGTCGAAGGAACGACGTTCATCAACTCCAGCCTGCTGAAGAAAGACGACTGCAAAAGAGTTCATAGGTGCTCCCGACCAAATTTGTATGCAAAATACCAGGGCGCATAGCTCCGTTCGGCGTAAGTTGACGCCTCGGAAGCAGTCAAGAAAGGTGGTTCCCTTGACCTCTTCCTCCTCGAGCATGTTCGTGTACTTGATGAGTGCCAAGCTCCTCTCAATGCGCGCCTCGTCCGCAGGGCCGGTGTTGAGGCGAGCCAGACTGCGCTTAGCATCCTCGTCACGGCCTTTTCGTGAAAGCCACCAGGGTGATTCTGGTGCAAAGTAACAGCCCAGGCCCAAGATAGGAGGCCATACCCAGACAAGGACCCAAGGCATCTTGTACGCCCAGGTACCTTCAATGTCCAAGCCACCTCTTACGATGGTAGCGGCGAGGATGAGTCCGATGCCCCAGCCTGCGCAGGACCACGAGGTCAAGTACCCTCGCAGAGAGACGGGCAAGATTTCTGAGGCGTATGCCGTAGTAAGCGACTGGAAGATGCCCAAGCCCATTCCGATCAGACCTTCTCCGACGGCGACAACGACGATACTTGGGGCGAAGAAGACGATGAACCAGACGGCGGAAATCCAAGCCATGCCACCCATGCTGACCCGGCGGTAGCCGATCTTTTCGACGAGGTATCCTCCGATGCAGAGGCCAATGAACTGTCCAGAATAGCTCGCGTTCGAGACGCCAGTCTGCCAGACGGCAGATACGGACTTGGTGCCATCTGAGTTGAGCTGACCGAATTTTTGCTTGTACTCATCCAAGCCGAAGAAGCTGTTGGTTGCGCCCAGGTCATAGCCTTCCATGACAAGGCACAACGAGATGAACTACGAAAGGAAGCGAGTTTGACAAATCAGATGTGAGGTCCAGGCCTCGAGAGGGGAAATGTTCGCCACATCCGAACTCACCAGAGCCCAAAAACAAGCAGGTCTATTACGTTGGATGTTCTCCCAGAGAGTGCCCTCTCGTTCGTCGCTGTCACCTCCGGCAGCATCGCGGTTGGCGTGCTTGACATCGGGGATAATGTCGATGGGGCTCTCAGCATCCGAAGACATATCCCTGGTCAGATAGGCCACGTCGTCTTTGCCATCGACGCTCTTGGTCTGCTTGTCGTCCATGGATGTCACCGATGGTGGTGTTCTTTTGAGAGGGGGGGGTATTGCGGGACGAAGGATGGGTGGTCCGAAGCTGTGTAGGGAGTTGGGAAGGGCACTTTGGCTTGACGAAAAAGAAGAGGACTTGGCCGATTGAGTCCACCATCTTGCCCTCATATATCTCATCGTATGGTGTTGCCCTTGCATGGTCTGGTGGGGCTCCTCAGTGTCTTGATCGGTCGAAAATGCGGGGCCCCCCACAGCCGTCTCGGCAACCTTTTCCCCGCCGGTGCGAGGCCAGAGCTTGTTTGGCCCCCTGAATGGTGTGGCTGCGTGCGCCGGTCTGCAACCGGTCACCGGCGAGGACTCAGCACGCGACATGCACTGAGGCCGGCCTGCCCACGAGGGGCGTATTGCAACGTCCGACCCTCGTATTGAAGGTCGCAGCACTGCAGAGGACAGAAAGAAGACTCGTGACCTTTCGGGCACAAAGTGCTTCTTGTCAGGACCGACGAGGTCAATACCGGCCACCTAGAGCCCGCCGCCTTCGTAGCAAGCCTGCTGTGGTGGCAGAACGCGAAACCTCGAGTCGATTGTACCTGACGAAAAGAGACACTCTCTTTCCACATCGACTGCTCTGGGGACCATGGCTTACATCGATTGGTAGACTGTACCGATAGCCGAAGCCGAACATACCGCTGTCATGGGGACGGAACGCGTGAATACTGTCACCGATCAGACGCTTGCACGATCCGGGTCTGAGATGTGAATTCTCGGCTGACAGCCGTGCCTGACTTTGGAACAAGAACACGCCTATCTCTTGCAGACAAGTGGTACAGAGATTGCCGGACTCAATAGCAAGGTCCAGCGACCCCAAGCAGTTTTCTGGGGACGCCGAGTCGCGTGATCAATTCGTTCTGGTCATCATCCTCCAACACCTCTACCTAGTGTGTACCTAGTGTGGGGCTTCGGAAAGGTCTTCGGGGTGAACATTTCGTCGACCGAAGATTAAGGATATCTTGGCGGACCGGTGGCTGTGTCGATGTACCGGTGTCCGATGAGCTGTGTTGTGTACCACCGGCCTTGGAGGGTGCGTGCACACCGGTGAATCTCCGGCGCCGGTGACCGGTGGGCCCGCTGCTTGGTCCATGCGCAAAGTCGCGTCGACTCGCCAATCTTTCCCGCTGCCGTGGAGCCCCGCAACAGTTGGGACAGGGCGAGTATGCTTGCGTTCTCTGGTGCTTTGTCGACTCGGGACCAGGGAGAAAGCCGAAGTGGCCGTCTGACCAAGGATGGCTGACAGTGCGAGGGGATCTCTAGCCGAGATAACCGCTGGAACTCAAGGTGATTAGATTGGGGAAGTACAAAGCTAGGACAGGCAGCTTCATCCGCGCCATACCCATCTTCTCTGCTCAACGTTGCGTCTGTTTCATCCAGCAGACCAAACGAATCGCTCCAACATCAACTCTATTGTCTTCTTGCGTCCTCAATTCACATCATGCGCTTCGTAGAAGGTGTCTGGAACAAGCTCGAGGGAAGCACGGTGGTCTCTGCCCGGCAGGCTGCAAGGGTGGAAATCATCCCAGATGATACCGGCAGAGGCACAGGTGGAGACTGTCTTCGCATCCTTTGCTCCATCAGAGAGATCAAGAATCGAGGTGACGTGCTCAACAAGCCCACCATCACGATATGGATTCGCAGCCCGGCCCCCGGCACCTTCGAAGTGGAGGCCAAGCACTTCGTCGGCAAACAAGCACACCACGAGCCCCGCCTCGATCTTTTTCCCGCCGGCCTCGACAGAGTAGGTGCTTCGGGCTCTGTCAATGGTGTCAAGGCAAATGGCGCCTCAATCAGGGCGAAAGGTCTGAAGCATGACAAGTATGCCTTCCTTGTCTCAGCGGGCGGCCTGGCGCAAGCCCGAGTGGACATGAGACCTGGCGTCTTCTCCATCGACTTCCTCGATGACAAGGAGCGTGTCGTCTCGAGCATTGGGCCAGATTCCATTTCTTGGGCCCTCAAGACCAACGTACCGGGCTCGCATGCGGCTAGAGAGTTTGCTTCGACTACGACCCTCGACCCTTACCACCGACCCGAAAGTCGCCGCCAGGGGTACATGATCATGTCTCCCAGTCTTGCTCAGGGCGAGAAGGTGTACGGTCTGGGTGAACAGTTTGGGCCATTCGTCAAGAATGGTCAATCTGTCGAGATCTCAAACGAAGATGGCGGCACAAGCTCCGCTATGGCGTACAAGAACATCCCCTTCTATATGACCAGCCGTGGGTACGGTGTCTACATCGACCAGACCCAGCATGTCTCGCTGGAAATCATGACCGAGCATCGATCAAAAGTGCAAGCCTCAGTTCCTGGAGAGACAATGCGCATGTACTTCCTCATGGGACCTTCACCGAAAGATGTTCTCACTCGTTACACGTCCTTGACCGGCCGGCCGCCTCTTCCTCCTACCTGGAGTTGGGGTCTGTGGCTTTCCACCTCCTTCCTCACCGATTACGACGAGGAGACCTCGCAGCACTTCCTTGATGGAATGAAGAAGCACGACATCCAAGTCTCTGTGTTCCATTTTGACTGTTACTGGATGCGTCCCTTCGAGTGGTGCTCATTCCGCTTCAACCCTGAGTTTTTCCCTGACCCCAAAGCTTTCCTGGGCCGCATCAATAGTCAAGGCATCAAGGTCAGCGTCTGGATCAATCCATACATTGCACAGGAGGCAGAGATCTTCGCCGAAGCCGATCAGAAGGGCTACCTTTTGCACCGCAGAGACGGAAGTACCTACCAGAGCGACGACTGGCAGGGCGGAATTGGCTTCGTCGACTTCACAAACCCCGAGGCTTGCAAGTGGTACCAGGCGCAGATCGAGTACTGCATCGATGTGGGTGTCACTGCCTTCAAGACTGACTTTGGAGAACGGATTCCCTGTGAGGATGTGGTATACCACTCTGGCAGTGAGCCACGCGCGATGCACAACCATTATTCTTTCCTGTACAACAAGACTGTATACGAAGTATTGGAACGCCGCCTTGGCACTAGTCAGGCTTGTCTCTTCGCTCGATCTGCTGCAGCGGGAGGGCAGCGCTTTCCAGTGCACTGGGCCGGCGACTCTGGTGAGTAAGGAGGGCGGCGAGGCCTCTACTGCTGATCGAGACTCGATACTGACGTCCGAACTCCCTTTCGGTAGACACCACATGGACGGGTATGTCGGAAGCCGTTAGAGGAGGGCTCTCCCTCACGTTGTCCGGGTTCGCATACGCGGCGAGCGATATTGGAGGATTCAAGGCACCCGGCAAAGGAGGACAAGGGCCAGACTCGGCCTCACCTCCCATAATCTATAAGAGATGGGTCCAATTCGGACTGCTGTCCTCGCACTCTAGACTGCACGGTTCAGGTACTGCTCGTGTTCCCTGGTTGGTAGACGACGAAGCCGTCGTCGTCACCCGCAAATTCGTCCACCTCAAGGCCCGTCTGATGCCTTATCTGCTCAACACCGCCATCGAGCAGACTGTCAAGTCTGGCCACCCAATCATGCGCGCTATGCTTCTCGAATTCCCCGAGGATCCGAGCGTGTGGTATCTCGACTCGCAATACATGCTGGGAGAAGCGCTGCTCGTAGCTCCCATCTTCGGCGAGACCGAAATCGAGTACTACCTGCCGCATGGCAAGTGGGTCCATCTGCTCGACGGAAGGGAGATGACCGGCGGACGATACCTCAAGGAGGACTATTCGGTGATGTCCCTGCCGCTCTTCCTGCGCGAGGGACATGCGATCATCCTTGCCAATGAGGGTGCCCGGATCGAGGACGATGTGAGGAAGAACGGTTGCACCGTCTGCCTCTCCCAAGCGACTCTGGACGATGCGCCCAATGGCAAGGTAGTCACCTCGGTTACCCTCACCGACGGAACAAAGATCACAGCAGAGGTATCCAAGACTAGTGCTGGCGCAGCAGAAGTCAAGGTGACAGAAGGAAGTATCGATTCCGGTGCTGCGATCAGGGTCAATGTGCTCGAGGCGAAGAAGGGACTGGACGGCCATGCTGACGTACTTTAGTTTAGGCCGCTTTGGGTTTCGGGGTATCATTAGATTGACAAAGATTTGCAATCGGGCTAGTGAATTAGAGGCGCGCAATTACAGTAGTGATGAAAACGTGGTCATTAGTTACATATTTTGATAAAGACTATTCATGATCGATCCGTGAGTGTCTGGAAGTAGGCGTTGGAGGAAGCTAGCCAGACTTTCGTCAATTTCCTGCTCAGTGGCTACACCGCCGTCATCGCTGTCACCTTGCATGGTGTGCAGTATCGTGCCATCGGTTCCGTCGTTCGTCTGCCGTCCTTGATCCCCTCCTCCTCGTAAGTGAGAGCTCTGTCTGCGGTGGCTGGCGCCGTTGCCAGTCTGGTTTGCTTCCACAAAGCTTGGGGCATCGATACTGCTGCCACCGGAGTTGAACAAAGCCGTGTGGGGTATTGCTTGAGGCGGCGAATTCTGACGGCTCCGAAAGGTCCAATTGTACGGCATGGTGAAATCGCGCTGGCGCTCGTCGGATCCGAGAAGCCACTCCAGGTTCTGCGATACCTCCAGGGCGCCAACATCCACGGGACTTGTATCATCCAGAATGTGCTGCTCTGGCAGCTTCTTACAACAGAAATTTAGAAAAGCATAGAGGTAACTGCTTTGCTCATTCTGCCTGTGTTGGCTTGCCGAGGTTGCATCTTTGGCCTGACGCAGAGCTTGATGAGAGCGATGTGCGTCTTCACGTGGCATGGCTGACCAATTGTCGATGATCCAACATGCTGCAGCGGCCGCTGAGCAAATCACGTGATCGTGGACGAAACGGTAGTACTCCCCTTGACCGTACGGTCCACTGAACATTTCGATGAGCTGAATAGCATAAGAAGAAGCCTGCGCAAAGGAGCTTCTTCTGTCCTCGTCAAAGTGGGGCGAGCGCATCTCCGATTGACAGAAGATGACCCATATGGAAGACCAGTAGCAGAAATGGTAATTGAGATTGTCAAACACGCCGCACGGTCGCATGGCAAAGGGAGCTGGGATACCTCGTTCTGCCGAACGGGCCAACACATAAGACGAGCTCTTGGTCAGCTGAATCGCGCAAGAGGTGTCGATGCCAAGGGGTTCGCTCACCTTGAGAATGTAGCCAAGTGTCTATCGCGATGTCCTGCTCATGAATTGCTAGCCGAATCAGTCTCACCTCGCGCAGCTTCAGCGCTCGACCCTTTGGCAGTTTACTTCTCTCGACTTGCAGTGCTTCCGATAGCCTCCGGCAGATCGAGATGCTGTCCATGGCAGTAGCAATCCTCACATCGACATCTAGGCAATCATCCGAAAGACTATCGACCCACACTCGCGGATCAGGAAAGACGTCCCAGTTGATCAGAGGGATGAGCCGTCTCTGATTGACAAAGAATTCTTCAAAACATGCCAAGTGATAGTAGGTCCGCTGCCGTTGTATGATTTCTGCCCTCTGAGGGTCTCCAGGCTGCACCAGCTGTTGTGTGCTATGATGTAAGCCCAGCTCGAAGGCAAGTGTGCATGCAGCGTGGAGTTTGCGCCATCTACATGTCGGTCGAAGCAGATGTGAGAATTTGAAGCAAATGAGACAGTGTGTTGGATTCTTCTGCCGCAACAGACCAAATTGACTTACCCGCTCGGATCATGCGGAGGTCTCCACATCGCTAGTATACTGAGGGCATGACAATTACTCAAGGTCGGTCTCATCTCACCCTCGATGATCTTGGATGTGAGGCTCTGAGAAAAGTTCAAAGAGCGCTTGTACTTGTCCGGAAATTCGTATTTCGCTGAAACAGTACATATTGCTGTCAGAAGCATTTGTGGCCAGGCTTGTTGCGAAAGAGTCTCGAACGAGTTGAGTTGAGGAGTCAGCAGTGCTATGATTCCGTTCAGCCGCTCAAAGAAGAAGCCGTGAAGGTATCGCGCTTGTTGTAAAGTAAACAGTCCTTCTTCAACGACAGTAACGACGCCTGTCATGGCCACTCGTGGCGTCTCGATGTGCGAGACGCTACGACCATCTTGGGAAGCCATGCCATCAGAGGGTGACAGAGCTTCTTTTGTCAAGGCGACCCCGCCGACAGAATAAGGCGTCTTGCGTATTCCAGATGCAGTCCTCGCCTCATCGCCGAGAAGTGATTGGATAGAGAAGCTATTGTGAGACCATTCCGTCTGGTCATGACTTTCCAGGCCAGAGTGAGGAGAACCGCTGAGCGCTGGCTGGCGAGGGCTCATGCTTCCTTCGGACTGGCCAGCCACTCGATCAATGGCGGACACGCCCGGGGCTACCTTCCTTGGCTCTGCTTCCAGCGCCGGTGGGTCGACCACGATTGCGGCTGGCTCCGCCCGTATTTCGCTCTGCCTGCTGTTTCTCTGGCCTTTGCGATGTGGCCTCCTCCGGCATTCTAAGCCCAGCCTAGCGCATCGCACACAAACGCCGTCTTGTGACAGGTCCGAAGGTCCGGCGTCGGGTGAGCCATGGTGCTCACTTGCAGGCAGTAGACATCGAATCTTGATCCTTCGACATTCAAGACACGCTACCTTGGCAGGCGCGGAGTGATCTGCTGCCGGTGAAGCGATGCCTGGATAGCCTCGTGTCTGTCCTTGGTTCAGACGCGTCCATCGCCTCAAGTCGGTCTCGGCGGGTGGCATCTCGGCAGCTGCGGAAGCAAGTCATAGAGGAGAAGAAGAGGAGGATGGAGGGAGCAGGATGAAAGAGTCACAGCACTGAGGTAACGAGGAATGAGTGGTAAGAGCCACTTGCAGCCAAGCGAGGTCCACCCCGCTTTCTCCTCGCATTGAACCCCCGGCGCGCAGCTCAGAATGCCGGCAAGAGGCCGAGACCGGAGAACTTATGAGTGGAGAAAGCTCGGAGGTAATGTACAGTATCTACTGCGAGGCCTGCGTACGATTCAGGGCTCGGCTCTGACTAGAAGGTCGTACGTCCAGAGATACCCGAGCTACAGCAGTGAACCCTTGCGCAGTACCTTGAGGATCTCGGAGCCGTAGTACCACGCGACTCCGGAGACGCCCGCCCTGTGTTCGACTACGGCTATTGCCCTTTGCTTTGTAGTCCTCGCCAGTTCAACCGCGCACTGAGAGTCAGCATTCCTGTCCGAGCAGATTTTTCCAGTCTTCCCATCTTCCCTCTGCATTCCTCACTGCTCCTCCTCGCTCTCTCGCACTCTTGCTTGTAGCCCTACCGCGCCTCGTACCTTGCTCCCCATACCTCCTACCCCACTATATGCCTCTCCTCACGCAGTCCAGCATCAGCAACGCCTCGCTCTTCCCTAAACCACAGTCGTTAATTTCGAAGATACTGCTATGTTCAGTGAGTAGCATATACGCACGGCACATGCAAGGCTGGTGCGCTCACCTCGGTTTCCTGATCTGTCTATAACGCAGGCGAACCGCCAGACCTTTACTTCTATGATCTCATGGACTGAGAAATCAGGCACCACGTGTTCAATTGACGATATACTATTGAATGACCTCGCTGCACTTTCATAGCACAAGACATCTACCTTGCTCAGACACGCCAGCCTGGCCTACGCACGCCAAAAGGCTGATACCTCTGAATCTCTCGCGCTGGTCACCGCAGGCACAGAGATAGGGATCACCGGGATCAGGACTGACCTCGGTCGGCCTGACCAACAAGGTGAGCAGCAGACGAGAGACGTGCTCAGTAGTCTCGCCAGCCACTGACGATCTGCTCTCGGCTCCGTAGTCAGCTGAAAGACACTGCTCGTCAACCGAGCTTTGCCACGAGCCTGCCCGTTGCAGAAGCTGCCTGGGACTACCGTCGCCCACCTTCATACGGGAGCGTCACAGAGCTGCTACAAGAAGGCAGGCTCGAACACCGACTCATCAAGGACGGGCAAAATCAGTTGCTCGGGCACGTTCTGTTGATGAAGCTGCCGCAAGCCGTCCAGGGGAGAAGGAAGAGCTGGTCAGGTTGTGCCTGCTGGAAGACAAGCCAAACGCTGCATCAGACACCTTCATTGGCTGTTTTCCTCACCAGAAGCCACTCTTCGCCGGCATCTCTCTTCAGTACAAGTGGAGCGAGCGCCCTGGTGCAGACTGGCAGCCTTACCAGGTAGGAACTCTCATGAACAATCGATAAATAGTCCGGGGTGACCTTTGCCCTCGGCATGCTGGGCCTGCTGCCCAAAAACAGTCAACAGAGACGAGAGAAAGCCGCTGCCACCGACTGCTTCCCTGACCCAGCGAGCGCCAACAAGTCTTCCCTGTCTCGCCTAGCCAAGGTCGGCTACAGGCAGGAGCAACATACCTCTTCGGTGTGGCACTTATGATCGAGAGTCGAAGGAGCAGAGTCAGATTCTGCTGGAATGAGAAGACTGGAGATGCCGCCCAGAAGAGGATCCGACACCACCGGCATACCAGACATCGCGTTCGAGCTGCCGTGCCGAGTTACCGTCGAAAGCAATGAGAAAGGATAGGGCTCATTCGATCCACAGGAACGATTCAGACCGCCGCCCCGTTCCTACCAGATCCAGATGTACACCTTCTGGGGTCACTGGGTGCGGCTACCGTACCAGCTGCCTGCAAAGCTCGGCAGCGTCAAGTCCTCAACAGATGCGCTGGTAGACACGTTCCATGAGATTGCCGCTGCTGGGAACGGAGGCAAGCAGGTCAAACAGAGACCTGCAGCGTTCAGGCCATAGAAGGCCAGCGCTCACCACTCGTCCCAAGCAGGCCATGGATCGACCTACAAGCAGATGAAGAAGATCCGCTGGTATCTTCGAGTCCCAACAGATCTTGCGCGAGAGGTCTACAGCACAGGAAACAATGGCCCGTCGAATACCGGAAGACTTGCTCTGTGTGGTTGCACGCCAAGGGAGCAGGTTTCACATATGTACCGCGTACCACAACATCTATTATAGGTTCGATCTATACACGACCCTGTCCGACCGAAATGAATGAATCAACTACAGCGGCACCTTGACGAACCTCTCTCCTGCCTGAGGTTCATCCCTTCTTCGACTTAAATCGACTCAAGCTCCATCCCCTCCCCCGCTTCTTCTGCTGCGCAAACTCCTCAAGAAGGAGTGAAGAAGCCGAGATGAGCGGTGACCCATCACCTATGTCTATGCCTTGACTTGCGCCTGAGATTGAAGTTGCGGCTGGGCCGGGACTTTGACTCATCTGTACTCCGGAGAGGGGCGCATTGGTGCTTTGTTGACTTGTGAGTTGATTCGTTGGAGCTGCTGGTGACGATGCGTCGTGAGATAGACTTGCTGTTGTTTGCGATGTCGCCGTAGGAATGGATGCAGAGGCAGCAGATGTTTGCACGTGTGCTGATGGCGATGCAGAGCCTGCTAGGGGCTCGTGCTTGAAGGGAGAGGCGAGGACGGCCACGGCAGAGGAAGAAGCTGTAGTCTCTAGCACAAGGAAGGGGAGTTCAGCAAGCGAAGGTCGACGCTCCTGCCCCTCAGACTCGCCATGACCATTGGCAGGAGCACGAGTGACGGCCACATGTTCCGCTTGGACAGCCCTGCGGCCCAGCGATGTCCTGTATGGTGAACGAGGGGGAATGAGAGGCGACCTGCTGCCGCTACCTTCACCACTGGCAGCGCTGTTGTCTACAGTTTGTGTTCTGAGGGGCGAGAGGGCGCCTGAGACTCTCGGCGTGCTTGGCCTGGAGGCGCTCGCCTCGGAAACAAGGCTCTTGAGGACTGAAGGTGAGCCATTACTCGGCGTTGGAATTCTTTGCGGCTCAGACAAATGCATGAGCACCAGCGCTCGAGGTCTAGGAGTGAGGGAAGAGGAGGAGTGCAAGGAGCAATTCTCTACCTGCGAATCTGAGACGATGAGCTTGGTCGCCAGATTCTCGCCCGCCGTCAGGCGTTCCGTATGTGCCTCAGAATCCTCGAGTGTGACTGAGTCCGAAGTCGACGTTGTTGTCGTACTTGCAAGAGGTGTAGACATCCCGATCGGGGCAGACAACGAGGTGGTCCGAAGAGAAGCAGATGTCACGTCTCCGCTAAGGACGGTAAGTTCTGCAGGCAGTGTAGCACTCTCATGGCTTCGCTTTGCCATGTCTACACTGGGTCCTCTCGAATTTGTCTGCAGGCGCGTCAGCTCAGGTCTGGCCAAGGCCGGAGGGCCTTTCTTACCAGTACCTGAACGTCGCCCGTGAGAAGAAGACAGGCGTCCGCCACCGACAAAGGCAGCAGCCAGATTCGCAAATGAGTTGCGTCGCATTGCTAGAGCCTTGTAGGTACTATCCGTCGAGCCAGAGTCCGGTGGCGGTGGTGGCGGAGGAAACCAGCTGGATGGGTCCATGTTGATGGCAGATTTGTGATGCGGTATGCCCAGCTGGAACAAGCGGTGCGTCCCATCACCTTGTGTGCTCGGTCGCTTGCTATGTTTCTTCAAGGAAGTAGCTTTCGCTTCACCAATGAGAGTAGAGGTGGTGACCGCCTCTTCCATGCTTGTCGCTCGCTGCTGTAGTACAACCTCGCCGGGGAATCCTTGCAAATCGGACATCAGCGAGCCAGGAGCGACTGTACTTGATGAGGGGTCCGTACAGACAAAAGCGTCCCCTTGTACCGTAAAGACCCCTTCTTCTTCGCTATGGTCGCTCCACAGATCGGCATCTTCTGCGTCTACATTCCCGCCCACCGGAGTGACCCTGGTCTTCAATAAAGCATTCCGGCCCCCACCCCTGCCAGATCTACCTGGTAAAACCACTCCACCTCTTCCAGCGACCAGGCTCCGGAGGTAGGCGCGTTTTCGCCAGTCATCAACGCTGACCTTGACAGAAGCGTCCCAGGGGCAAGGCAGGTCAATTTCCGTCTGCTGGAGAAAATCGGCAATGCCGCGAAAGACGTCGATGTTGGATCGAAGCGGTAGCTTGGCCAGCTCCTCGAGCTTGAGAGTGTCTCCTCGTCGAGCTAGTTGGTAGCGACAATGGACTCTTTGGAAGAGTGCATACCAGCAACGAGCCGCGTGATCCGTGAGAAAGCGCAAAGAGACAATGTGATGATGTGATCCCGGTCCGGTCTCGCTTCTCGCTCCCACTGATTTGTGCTCTGATGGGCTGTTGAAGCAGACATTGATAAGATCCTGAGCAAGAGTTCTCAAGACTGGGTTCGTCGCCCCGTCTGCCAGCTCTGAACTTATCCACGAGATGACAGACAAATTGAGCTTAGCAATCAGACCTTGAGGAGACGCTGAGCCTGCTTTGGTCCTCTCTTCGCCTTTCTCGCCACCCTGCTCGCGACCTCTTGCTACTAAACCATCATTCGCAGGATCAGGCCTTCGCCTAAAGACACAGAGATATCCCTGGTGAACAACGAGCCATCTGAGCTTCCAGCATCCTAGACCGACAGCGCGAGCTTTCTCGGGGCAACCTCGAGGGTGATGCACATATGCCCATCCATGAGCGAAGCTGTCCAGATAGTCGCAATCCAGCAATGGCGGAGCCACCGCTTTCTGTGGAGGGCGCGACGTGGACGTCGGGGATGCCCCAAAGGCCGTGCTGGGAGTATGTCTGGAGAGATTTTCACCACTAAGGCGATGTGGTGCGGAGCTCTTTGTGTAATGATATCGAGGCAGCCGCACTCGATGTCGTGTCGAGTGAAGGTGAAGCTCGAGCAACTCGAAAGGTCTTAGGCGGCAGCTGCTCAAGCTTGCGTTTTCGTCGAGTGTCATACCCTTACTGAACGAAAACAAGCAGTACTGGCCCGCCGTGCGACGGCTTCGCGAGGTACGCTTTCCATCGGATTCGTAGCAGTAGCTTGTTGAGCTGCGTAGCTGGTTGAGTAGCGAATCGACTTGAGCAGGAGATGCAATTGAGGTCGCACTGCCGATCGCACTTCCTCGCTGAAGTCCAAAAGAAGCTGTCGGTGCGTGTAATGAGGCAGCTTCCGTGGCCTTCGCACTTTGCTCCTGGGGCGGCAACGAAGAGAAAGAAGCTGGCTTGACAGGTAGTGGCGATGCTGGAAGCTTCTGTTCGTACAAAGTTGGGGCACTTACTCGCTCATTTAATACTCCTGATGTGTTGACAGATTGTAGCGCAGGAGCCTTGATCGTTCCACTACGGTGACGCCTATGGGCAGAGATTGAAAGTGGGCCAGCCGTCTGTGAGAGGCCATCATTATCGCCCTGTCTCCGACGCTTAGCCAGATCTGCCTCCAACTGCGTGCCCCAAAGCCGTTGCTCATCCGTCGTCTCAAGATCAACATGCTGGCCACGACTTGAGCTCGTGCTCAGTGAGTGAGGGCTTTCCAAGGTACACGACGCACCGCTCGAGCTTGCAGGCGACATTGGCGTGATCGCTTCGTCTGCTGTAGTTCTACACAGGATCAGATCCATTGCTCCTGGCAGAGGCTCGAGGTCAACTTTGGTAGATGCCTCATCAGATGATAGCTCCTTGTGCTCGGCATCGTCTGATGAAACTGTCCCTCTTGGTGGCACCCAGGACGAGGCCCTCAGATGTGTGCTCGAAGTTGGGTCAGAGACATTAGGCTCGGCAACCTCGACCTCGACGTCTATGTCGTCCTGCAAGGCGTCGTCTACCTCTAGATACTCCATTGCCCTTTGCTTCTGCCTCTGAGCTCTTCGAGCGTTCGCTGTCATGGTGGTCGGGCGACGGTGAGTGTACGGCTCGGCGCTTCGAGACGAGGTGGAAATGCTGAGCGGAGGCTGCCGAAGCTCGGTCGGGGAAGCTGTGGAAAGCTTGCCGAAGACAAGATGTGACTTCTCGAGGCTTTCGTTGAGTCTCCTCAGAGCTTCTTCTTCACACTTCTTGGCGACCTCGTTACCACGTAGAATACGAGCCAAATCCTGTCTCTCCAATACTGGAGGTGGAGACGACGTACGCACCACAATGGCCTCCGCTGACTTTGCATGCTCGAGTTCGTTGGTATCTGTAGAAGTCCGTGGCAGATCCAGAGAGACAGATTGAGGGCTGAGCGAGCGTTCGTCATCTCCTGCACCGGACAGGGAAGAGATGCTCGCTTGTGTCTTAAGATACGATGTATGCTGAAACGGGTCGTCTCTGCTGGAGCTGGGTGTGTTGATGACTCTGCTGGTGGGCGTGCTAGTCAAGACCATATCGGTAGCTTGTGCGAGAGCAAGCACGCTTGCTATGGACTCATTCGATGTCGCAGTCTTTGGCAAACGCTTGAGTAGTGGTGATCCAGCGGAGGGGTGTTGCGCTGAGCCGGGGTCGCGGCGTGGCGATGCTGGTGTGCGGCTGACGCCGAGACTCTGAGCTCTCCTGAGGTGTCTGGTGCGATGTAGAGTGGGTTGCGTATGTGGACTGATTTGGGTCTGAGGCATCGAACCTGGCCCACCTCTTCCAGGATCACCTCCCAAGATGAGCTCAGCCTGCCTGCGCGCTGCGATGGACTCAGCTACGACAAGTAGCCGTGATGGCTGTCGAGCTCCGCATCTCGACTCAGCAGCAAGGACCGCTTTCGGTGCTCGAGCAAGGAAACTTCTGTCGTTGGCGCCTGTCGCCGTTGCCGTTGACAGGCCTGGTCGACTGTGGCTCTGTCGGAGGGCAGTGCCTGTTACCTTGTTGTCTGAGTGCAGCCTTGTGATATCGAAGTGTAAGTCTGCTTCTTCGTCACCAATGCCCAACCGGTCGAGCGCCTTGTCCTTGAGCATTGCCACGGTAGATGAGCTGTCAATGGACAGACGAATCCACTGATCGCATGACACGTTGCGAATGTATAGAGGCAGCTTGTGCGAGGCAGGAGCCGGACGGGGTGAGGTCATGGCGGCGAGGGTATTAAGAGATCCAGGAGAGAAGTAAAAGGACGCGGGTTGGCCCTTGGTGTATTAATGCTGGTGCTGTTGTAAGGCGAGGATGTGACAAGGGGCAAAGGGTTTTGAGTTCTAGGTTCAGTGAGAGCTATGCGAGATTAGCGGGGTTGCGAAGGGTCATGGTGTGTAGGTGAGGGGAGGGGCAGAAGGGGAGAAGAAACCCGGCGGTGGACAGCCAACGTCAACGCTTCAGAAGATTCCTCGCAGCAATCGTCGTCCTGACGGCAACCACTGCGTCACCGGCGGCAAGCACTGTACCACTGCGCATGCAAGGGCTCCCACCGCTTACGATCCGGCGTGTCCGGCGGCAATACCATTCCCTCCTTTGGAACGGGGTGATTGACTCTGCAAGTGACCTCCTTGGCCAGAGCTATGGCTAGAGCAGACGCAAGACGATGGTCATCCCCTCTGTTCCATTGCAGAGTGCCTTGGTCCAGCGCTTGCTCAATTACCCCGCACGGTGGCTCCACAGGACCGGCAACGCCCCCTCCTCTGCTCGCGAAAGACCATGGCTAAGGAAGGTATGTTGTAGTGTACGTTGTCAGGGCAATCTTCGCAAGGACGATCGCGACTTCTATTACAATCTTGTTGCTGCAGCGTGTCCTTGTATTGAGCAGAAGATGGATCCGTGCGGAGAGGAGACGCCATGAAAGTGCCGCGAGGCGGGGACAAGGCACTGCGCGCGGGCGGGCAGGCGGGCGGGCGGGCGGGCGTGCGCCTGGCGTCTCCACTCCTCCGAGGCTGATGAGCATCATCGGGGCTTCCTCTCCACCATCGTCACCGCCATCACACTGTCGTCCCGCTGTATTCCGACCCACAGCAGATCATAGCTGACCACATATACAGTACCCTGCGATTGGAGTCACCTCTGTATACCTCTGCAAGCAGCATACAGCCTCCCGCTCTAGTAGAGCCACAAAGAACGTCTATCTGCCACACTTTCACACCTTCCCCCCACTTACACAATGTCACGGCCGATGAACGACGATGAGGTCCTCAATGAGATGAAGAAGATGGTCAGTATCGCAATCGTAGACGTGATCAGTAGTGGTGTTGGCTCAGTTCTTCTCCCTGCCTGTCAAGAGCCCTGGATGGCACCTCGCCGCTCCTGATGAACGCAGTAGCTGACCACTGCAGCTCGTCCTTCCCCTTAAACCCTGCAGGTCGCTTTCATCAAGCAAGAGGCAATGGAGAAGGCTAGAGAGATTCAGGTCAAGGCAGACGAGGAGTTTGCTATTGAGAAGGTGAGCCCTTGCAGTGAACACTCGCTTCAAGCTCGCTGGGCTGCGATACTCATCGTTCTTTCCTCTCTGCTTTACTGCTCAATTCACAGTCCAAGATTGTTCGTCAGGAGGCTGTCAGCATTGACTCTGCGCACGAGAAGAAGATCAAGCAGGCTCAGGTCGCCAACAAGATGTGAGTGTCCAGAGGTCCCGCAGGCTTTATCCTGTCGTCCTTGCCCCTTCTGACACCTTGCATCGACCCACCCACTCTCCTTTCCCCCTCACCTTCGCACGTACAGTTCCGAGTCGAACGCAACAAACAAGGCTCGTCTGTCGGTACTACAAGCAAGAGACTCTCACCTGGAGGACCTCTTCGAGGGTGCTCGAGAGAAGCTCGTTGGACTTAGCAAAGACGAGAAGAAGTACTCTACTCTCCTCAAGGATCTGATCACTCAGGGTCTCCTTCGTCTCATGGAGAAGAAGGTGACAGTCACTTGCCGTGACAAGGACGAGAAGTTGGTCAAGAAGGCCGCGGATGAGGCAAAGAAGCAGTACAAGGAGAAGAGTGGAAGGGATGTAGAGATCGAGGTGGTAAAGGGATTGAACAAGGACAGCAATGGAGGTGTGCTGCTGGCTGGACATGGTGGAAGGATCAAGGTCGACAACACCTTGGACGAGAGGATGAAGCTGCTCGAGGAGCTGGTGAGTTGCGACTATGCGGACATGAATCCTGCTTGAGAACAATGCAGCTAACCTCGGCCCCACCCATCCCTTTACAGATGCTCCCCGAGATCCGGCTAGACCTGTTCGGTGCCAACCCCAACAGGAAGTTCTCGAGCTAAATGCAGATCCCACCTCTTTTGACACTCGCCTCCCTACCTCCAGAGTCGCTCATACCGCGCTCTGAGACTTTAGGGCAGTGGTGCGACAAGTGACCTTCATTGTTGCACTACCTTTTGCTATATCACTCAATGGATATTCGTGACCGACGACAAGGAAGGGAAGAGCTCTTGCTCTTGCTCTTGACGCGAGCGAAGCAGTAGTAGCTACATGGGATCTGACGAGTCTCTCCTTTTGACGCTTTCTCTCAAAGCGGGTATATTGATGGTCTTGGGTGACAGTCAGTCTAGTCTAGATCTTTCTCAGCTTGTTTTGCCGGGGAAGCACTGCGATCCGGAGGGCAAACGAGGGCTCTCGTCAGTCAGTCACCATGTCTTTTTTGGCTCGTTGCCACTACCCCGTTCCTGCTCGAAGCGACATATCAGCTCTGCGCGACAGACTCACCTTCTCTAAGGTACTCGAGGTGCTTCGTGAAAGAAGCCTCATCCTGTACGATCCCCTCTCCACTCCACTGACGTGTCTTCCATGCCCGTCCATCCGAACCGGGCTCGGCCGAGTGGAGAACAGAGTAATTTGGGATCGCCAAGCTGGGTGCCGGGTCGTTCGTCGCAGTAGCTGTGTTATTGTCGAGGCTAGGGGGAGCCGTGCTCGTGGGCTCACCGCTGCCTTCTTCGTCTTCCTCTGGAATCGGTGTGGTGGCGACACTGCTAGCGCTTGGTCTTCGTGAGAGTGTTTGAGCAGGGAGAGCTAGCCTGCTCATCTTCTTTGCCAGATCCGCCTCGCCGCCCTCGCCTTCTGAGACCCTCCCTGCTCCTTCAGGCCCCTCCTCGTCTTCGTCAAGCCCAACACGTAGGGCAGCCTCGAGCTCCTCCTGCGTCGGCTTGGCACCTGCTCCCATACCAGGCCTATCATCCTCGAGGCACACTCCCACTCCAACCTTGCACCAATCGCCTAGCTTGATCTCCCCTCTCCTAGCAATCACCCTCGCCTTGATCTCAAAGGAGTTCCAATCCCCAATCCGTACCACACCCCCTTTAAGCATCTCCACTCTACTTCCCACTTCAAAGAGGTTGCCGACACCAATGGTGAGAGTCTGACCGGTGGTGGAGGAGTTTATGATGTTGACGTTTTCTTCGAGGAGGCAATTGGGACCGAGGATGATGGGACCGCCGAGAGCTTGGAGGGAGCTGAGGGGGTGAAGGACACAGCCGGAGGCAATAGAAATTTCGCCGCTGTGAGAGGAGAGGAGGAGGGGAAGAATGGATCGATTAGTCAAGGAGTCGTAAGCCCTTGGCAATGTTCGTATTGTCCCACCTGAGCTTCGTATCTTGGCATATGATGACCCGCGAGCCAACGGTGAGCTTGAGGTCCTGTGCGTCCTTGGGCTTCGCCTCGATCTTGCTACTGCTGCTGCTGGGGCCAGCGGCTGCGGAAGAGACTCTGCTGCTGCTCATCTCGGCGCCTTGTGAGAGGCCAAGTCCGCCTGTCTTCTTGCCCTTGTCTTGCTGACAGCGTAGTGGGGCGTGAAGATCACCAAGAGGAAGAGGAGCCTCGTACAGGCGAGAGTGTTGGTCTCCACTCCGCGCCCCTTTCCGCCTCGCTTTGCATTTTCGTAGGTCAGAAGGACCTCACCACTATTCCTCTTTACCCATCGCTGCGTCGACACCTGCTCTGCTCTTGAATTGGCTCCTGTGCTCTTCGCCACGATGGCTTCGTCTAGCGCTGCTCATCCTCCCCTCTCCACTTCAGCCGACCCGCTTCGAGAGGATCCTGGCAGGGTAGAGACTGCAACCGTGGAGGCAGACGTTCGGTTCGAACAGGCAGACTCGAGAAAGCGCAGCAATGCTACCTCGTCAACCTCGGCTTTGCCAGCAGCGCGAGGCGAGCGGATACCTGGCCCGCCGATTGTTGAGACGAAGGAGGAGATGCAGGAGGAGTTGCACAATCTTGATCGAGTGAAGATGGCATTGGAGGGAGGCGCTGTGAGTAGGAGCTGAAGCACTGCGAGGGAGCTCGGAGGCAGGCGCTGACACTGCCCAACTCTCCTCTACCAAACAGCGATTGTCCTCGCCAGAGCAGTCAGTACTCCGTCTGGCGAATATCAGGCTCTCAGGCTCTTCAGCTGTTCGTCCTTCCTTCCTCGCAAGAGTCTGCCGCCCCTACGTAGACGAGGATCTGGCCTTCTCGCGCCTGTATCGTCTACTGCACTCTTCCTCTGGCCGCCTCGACTTTCCTCCTCCAGGGGCGCCTACAACGCTACAAGGCGTCCTACAGCTGACCTCTTCTCTCGCCAACGATTTGCAGCGTCTAGACCTTTACAATGGCATCGACGCCTCCATCCTGCCCGCCATTACGCCCTCGTCACCACAGACGGCGATGCAGGATGTGGATGTGCTGCTACAGCTCAGGGAGTCGCCTCGGTTGTTCCTCAAGAGTTCGACTGATGTTGGAAACGGAGAAGGAAGCGTGAGCGTGCAAGGGAGGATTCGAAATCTGTTCGGAGGAGCAGAGAAGCTCGAGGGAAGCTATGAGACGGGCACTCGTACCAGAGGGGCAATGAACGTGAGTTGCTTGAGAAAGAGCAGGAGCAATTCTGCGCTCTGTATTGCTGACGAGACCTCTCTGCGATACTACGCCAGGCTACCTTTACCACACCAGTGCTGGCCTCACCAGATCACGCGTTCACTCTGTCCGGCTACCTGTCCAATCGCGACAAGACCTTCTACGCCTCGCACTACGAAGCTCTGCAAGGTCTCAAAGCTTCCCTGACTGCAAATGCCTCGTCCAGCTCGCAGCACGAGCTGGCATGGGAGCTCAGCTGGAGGCAGATGAATCGCCTTTCTCCGTACGCGTCTGCATCGATTCGGAAGATGGCGCGGGGAGGCGGACACAGCGTCAAGAGCAGTCTGGTGCATACCTTTGTCAGCGATACGAGGGATGCAGTCACGCCCTCGCAGGGTGGGTCGGAGGGCAGGCTATTCAAGAGTGTAACAGAAATGGCAGGACTGGGAGGTGACGCTCAATTTGTCAAGTGGGAAGGACAGTGGGGGATCAATCGGTCTCTAGAGAACAAGCTAGGCAGCGGCTGGGCATGGGCTGCTGGCGCAAGGGCTGGGCTCATGCGGCCGCTCACCCTACCGAGCATTGCATCGGGAGAGACGTCCTCCCCGATGACGGCGGCAGATGTCAAGCTGCCCTTCGCAGATCGGTTCCAGCTGGGTGGTCCGACCTGTGTACGGATGTTCAAGATGAACTCTCTCGGACCCAAGGACGGCAGTGAGTGCAGTGTCAAGGGAACAGCGATCGCATAGGGCTGGAACACTGACGCTGGGTGACCTCCTCCTCTGCGGGTTGACAGGAGATTCGCTGGGTGGTACAGCCTTCTACTCTCTCGGAGCCTCCCTCTTCTCTCCTCTGCCTCTGAAGCCTCACTGGCCACTGAAGATGCACGCCTTCTTCAACGGCGGGCAGCTCTCCTCTCTACCCCTCTCCCTCTCAGCGGCAAAGCCTGCTGATCTACTTCAAGACACTCTTCTGCGTCCTTCTACATCTGCGGGTGTGGGACTGATGTATGAGCAGGGAGCATTGCGTCTAGAGCTTAACGCCGGGATGCCACTGAGCGCTGCGAGGGGTGATGGGAGCAGGAAAGGCGTGCAGCTGGGTGTGGGGATCAGCTTCCTTGGCTGAGCCTGAGCGAGCACTGTGAGAAATATCATCGCCGGCCACGTTGTACTCTACACCACCACTGTTATTCCCACATCTATGCCAAGCAGCTTGCTTGGCCTCAAAAGTACTTGTGCGCTGCTGCTTTCTTACTTCTGCCCGTAGACTCAGAAGACAAAGGGGAGCGGAGCGGAAGGGGGCACGATTTGAAATGCCGCCGGCGGCTGCACGCTCCACCCGAGTTGGTCGAGGGCAAGGCGTGAGGGAGGCGGCGTTGGGTTGCCCTTGTTCCTCCAGCACCATCGCCGTACGACTCCCTACTCCCCCTTGCGCTCACTTGCAAGTCTCCGCTACAATCAGCTGCAGCATCACTGCCGTCGTCTCCTCCTCCTCTAGGTCGAGCGATTGCCTAGCCATTGCCATACCTTGACCGCGCTTGACCGGCCTGCTCTGCCAGAGCCCTAGGTAGCATTGTCCACCCCTCTCAGCTATACCCTTCCTCCCACCCCAGTCTGCCCGCAACGATGATCTCCGCCTTCTTCATCTTCAATCAAAAAGGCGACGTCCTCATCTCCCGCCTCTTCCGCAACGACCTCAAGCGCAGCATAGCCGACATCTTCCGCATCCAAGTTGTATCCAACCCCTCTGTACGCTCACCCATCATCACTCTAGGCTCAACCTCCTTCTTTCATGTTCGTCATCAGAACCTCTATCTGGTGGCAGTGACAAAGGGAAATGCGAACGCGGCATTGGTATTTGAGTTTTGCTATAGGTTGATCAATATTGGTAGGAGCTACTTTGGAAAGTTGGACGAGGAGAGTGTCAAGAATAACTTTGTGCTCATTTACGAGCTGCTAGATGGTGAGCGGAAAGGCGCGTCGAGTTGGAAGAGTAAGCAACGAAGCCGAAGATGCTGATTCGGTTGATTTGCCCCTTTTGCCTTACCCTTCTGGCAGAGATTCTCGACTTTGGATACCCACAGACTTCGGAGACGGACACGCTCAAGATGTACATTACCACCGAAGGCGTCAAGTCGGAGCAGGCAGTCAGGGAAGACTCGGCCAAGATTACCATCCAGGCTACGGGAGCTACCAGCTGGAGGAGAGCAGATGTCAAGTACCGCAAGAATGAGGCGTTTGTCGACGTCGTGGAGAACGTCAATCTGTTGATGAGCACAAAAGGTGATTAGTCGCCTGCTGCAAGGGTACAAGTGTAGCTACTGACAGCAACATACTTCCCGCTCTTCCGCCAGGCACTGTACTGAGAGCGGACGTCGATGGTCAAATCCTCATGCGAGCTTACCTGACAGGCATGCCAGAGTGCAAGTTCGGCCTAAACGACAAGCTCGTCCTCGACCGCAAACGAGACCGGCTCGACACCGGTTCAGGGGATGGAGTCGGTGGTGAAGGCATGGGCGCAGGCGGCGCAGTAGAGCTCGACGACTGCCAATTCCACCAATGTGTCAAGCTGAACAAGTACGACTCGGACCGCTCTATCAGCTTCACGCCCCCGGACGGAGAGTTTGAGCTGATGAGGTATCGCTCTACCTCGAATGTCAATCTGCCATTCAAGGTGCATCCCATCGTAGAGGAGATCGGCAAGTCGAAAGTAGAGTACATGGTTCACCTCAAGGCTAACTTCGACTCGAAGTTGACCGGCACAGATATTGTGCTGCGCATCCCCACACCGCCCAATACCACCTCGGTCAAGTGCTCCGTGGCGGTAGGCAAAGCCAAGTGGGTCTCGGCGGATAATTCGATTGTTTGGAAGATTCCAAAGATGCAGGGAATGGGAGACGCAAGTCTACAGGCAGAGGCGACGTTGAGTCAGGTCACTGTTAGGAAGGCGTGGAGTCGCCCGCCGATTGAGATGGACTTCCAGGTGTTGATGCTCACGGCCAGTGGTAAGTAGCACCTCTCTGCACAACGGCATCTACGGCCTGCACTGACTTGTCCTCATATCCTCTTCTTGCTCTTCCTGCAGGTCTGCTGGTACGCTACCTCAAAGTGTGGGAGAAGTCAGGATGTGAGCATCCCCAACCTCGCAGCAGTTGCGAGGCATACTACAATACAATACAAGGATTGTCATCTGACCTTACGCTGTATCCTCTCCCTCTCTTCGTGCAGACCAATCGGTGAAATGGGTACGCTACGTATCCCGGGCAGGAGGCAATAGTGGGTCGAGCTATGCCATTCGAATCTAGTGAGGTCTATTGCACATGGTAGCCAACGGTGATGCGATGTATCACGCTGAGCGGTACGCCGCGACGCGGAGTGAAGCAAAGGCCAAAAGGCCAAAGGGCCAAAGCAATGTATGTATTTGTAGAAGTCTACCTGCATCGGCCCCTCCCCTGCTCCCTGCCCCCTACCCCCTGGTTGAGTACCCCTCACGGCCCGCACGCCCAGCCCCTGAAGGCTACATTCTGCCGGACTGGAACTTGTACCTGCATTGGGACCTGGTACCTAATGTCAGTATTGACCTTGGCGGGTTGCCGGGCTAAACGGCACACGGCACACGCCAAGGAGCAAGGAGCAAGAGAGGACAGGAGCAAGAGGAGGGTTTAGGCTTTGCGGTCGTGGCTCCCGTTTGAGGCTGGGCGGTTGCCTTCTGACTGAGTGACTGACTGGACGGACGAATCGAGGCTGGGGCCTTGACTGGGGTCGTCTTCCTCTCGTCCGACCAAGACCTTGACTCTGATCCCGACTCCCAGAGCAGCTCAGCTCAGCTCTCGCCGCGGCTCAAGCGTGATACATTGTAGTCGCTCCGTATCGCGCCGTGCTGTGCCGTGCAGTGCCGTGCCGGTCTGACGAGCCTCTATCACCGTACCTCTGAGGCTACCTCGCTGCTCGGCGTGCTGGTCAAGATCAGACGAACCGGGCCTCGCATTCTGCCAAGTCATCTTTGGAGTCGCCTTGTCGCCAGGTCTCAACGCTTGCATACAACATGGCCATCCCGCCAGCTCCTCGACAGCTTCGCCAGCGCCGTAAAAGCCTCAGCTCCCTCATGCTCCTTCCCAGGATATTGGCTTTGCTGGTCCTGGGGAGCTCCTCGTTGTGCGTCGCCTCTGCACCGCTCAACAGTCAAAGTCAGCCGGAAGTGCAAATACAACTGCCAACGCGGGAGCAACAACAAGCAAAACAAGAACAGCAACAGCAACATCGTCTGAATGTCCTCCACGAGCCTGTGCGGAGCGTCTGGGAACATCAGGCTGGACAAGCAAAACTGACAGCAAGGGCAAGCGCCGTCTTGCACCATCCGCATGAGCCAGGGACAAGAGGCCGTGCGGAATGGGACGGAGCTGGGGAAGGGTCAGTGCGGAGGGAAAAGTGGGAGACAAGAGGTGCTCAAGATGGCCGGTCGTGGAGTTACGGAGGGAGCCATGCCCTGCGGGCTGAAGATGGAGAGAGGGACAAGTGCGTATACCTCTGGACTTGATGAAAGGGAACAGTGCATTGCAGACTCTCAGAAGGGATGTTGACAGGCTGAAGATTTGATACGTTCCTCCTTACCCTTCAACAGCGAGTGGCTCGTAGAGATTGGCTACGGCACACCTGCTCAAAAGCTCAAAGTGGTCCTCGACAGCGGCTCCGCCGGCGGCTGGCTCTACTCTCCCTCGTGCTGCTACCCAAGAGATCACGACTACTTTGACCCGCAGCGCTCCTTGACGTTCGCCAATCGCACACTGGACGAGGAGGGGAAAGCGAGGAGAGCCACTTCCGCCGTTGCAGGCACGCCCTGGAACGCCTCGTACGGCTCTGCAAAGGCAGAGACGTTTGGCTATGTCGGGTACGACACTCTGCAGCTCTCGTCGACACTACAAGTGGCGGACGTCAATCTGGCTCTTGCGACTTCGTTGACGGGCCCCAGTCGCGAAAAACGCAAGATGGAGGGCCTGGTAGGTCTCTTGCCCAGTCGCGTCGTAAGGAGGGATTTTCCCGGCGGGTGGAACACACCCTTCGAAAAAGCCATCGATGACGACCTGTTGGGAAAGCCGTACCTGTCCATTGCTTTGCAGAAGGCTGATCGACGCACGGGCGAGGGCGGAGGAGGGAGCTACCTCTTCGGTGCCGTCGACAGCAAAGCGCAGCGTGGACCACTGGTGTGGATGGACGTGCAGTCGCAGACATTCTGGGGCGTCGTCTTCGATGGCTTGTCCATGGGCCATGGAGAGGACGAATACCACAACGTGAGCGATCCTGCTGATGAGCGGCGGCGCGTTGTACTCGACACAGGTACAGCTTTGATCCTACTGAGCGCCCCTGCTGCTGATGCGGTCAACAGTCGTATCCACGGCAGCTTCAAACGCTCGGCCACCGCGAGCGACGACGAGCTCGTTGCGTTGAACTCTACTCGCAGGGACATCGGAGGTGAGAGCGTGGTGCCGGTCGCCAACCCCTGGCTGGTCCCATGTCGGACCGGTCTGGAGGAGTACGATTTGGAGCTGCCGCCAGAGGATCGTACCCAGCCCTTCTACATCTCGCTCGGCCGCACGCGCTTCGGAATCCCTCCGCAAGACTTTGTCTTTTGGCCTAACCAGCCCTACCCGACTTCTCTCACGGGAGGGAGAAAGGACTTGTGTCTGAGCGCCTTCCAGCCTACTTCGGCCGGGTATAGCGTCCTTGGAGGCGTCTTCTTCAAGAATGCTTTGGTCGTGTTGGATAATGCAGGAGGGTCCGAACAGGGCGGTAGTGGGAGGAAAGTGGGCGTAGCGAAGAGAGCAGACGTCGTTGAACCGTGATGATAAGACTGCAACACCTCGGCGCAGGAATCGCTGTTTATTCGCTTGTGATCAGGATATTGGCTTGCATTCCCGAACCCTCAGTCATGTAGCATGGCCCAATTCGAAGCACTGTCCTGGATGAGCCTCACCATCTGATGTTTTGTATCTGATGTGACATTGTCGTTGATGATCGTGTACAAGTACAGTGAAGTGGCGAAGCCTGCTCTCCGCCACCTCTCTTATCTACCGGAGACGACTCACCCCTGTCTCTCCCAGCTCTCCTTCCTCTACCGTCTCCCCTCTTCCCTCCTCTCACTTCTTCTTCGACTTATCCTTATCCTTCTCATCCTCATCCTTCTTCGCCGCCTTGAGCATCTTCAGTGGTCCACCACCAGCCGCTCGTCCAATCATCTCTTGCTCCATATGCCCAACGACTGAGGCGTTTTGTTGCCGCTTCTTGGTAGCCATGGCGATAGCGGGGGCCTTCTTGGGTGGGCAGACCCGAGCTAGAAGAGGGGGAGCAAAAAAAGAGATCGTTAGCTCAGTGATGTTTATAAGGAATAGTGAGTGGGATGGGAAAGCCCAGGAATGGGCAGGGCAACTCACCTCCCTTCTTTGGCTGGATGGCCTTCTTGGCCACACTGCTCGTCTGTTTCCTCTTCTGCTGCTGCTGTGCCGATGCGGCCTTTGCCGGCTTGAAACCTTGGGCCATACTCTCTTTACTCGTGTTTAGAGGAAGGAAGGTTTATGAGAAAGGGATGAGATTGCTCGTAACGGCGAGATGAGGGAAGCCGTACGAATGGTTGGGATGTAAGAAGGTCAGGAAGTGCAATTGACGGAAAGAGGCAAGAATTTGGACGGGAGACCCCGCTTGGGCCCACGTGGCTTTGCCTCTTGGCAGGCTATCGGGCTCGCCTGCTTGCCTGCTTAAACAACACTATAATGCGATGATATGCGATTGACGATTTCAAAGGACGTCTGTTCTATAGTACAAGGAGAGATTCTTGCCTCTAGCCCTCTGACTGCGCCTTCATGATGACATGCAGCGCGTATCTCACATCTTCTTCGGTAAATGCGACTTTTCCCGGCCGGTCCGGTATCCGTACGCAGCTGATGCCCAGCTCTTCCACCTGTTCTACATCCACTGCGACCTGCCCCTTGGGATGGTAGACGAGGTGAGACATGAGTTGTCGAGGCTGCACCTCAGCACAGTCTTCGTGGTCGGTCGGGCTCGAGCTCGAGCAGGCATGAGTGATAGCCCTGATGAAGTCCAGAGCATCATACCCTCCAGTCTCGCGATCTAATTGTGTATTTAGTAGGAGAACCTTACGCCGTATCGTCTTCGAGTGCGCAATTGCGACCCCGACCCCTTGAAGAACGAGCAGAGGTACGATCGATGTGTATAGCGAGCCACACGAGTAGATGAGCGTCTCTGTCTTCTGTAGTGCTGCGAGGTAGGCAGGATTGGCGCTCAGCGCTTGAGGCCTCAGTTGGCCCTCGGCCGCGTCAATGGAGGGAAAGGCATAGTGTATGCCTGTTTGGAGGAGGAGTGTGGACGCGCGTACATCAGATGTCAGTCATGCCAATTGTGAGCAGCCCGCCAATCACTGCTTGCTCACTTTGAATTCTGCTCGGTAGTGCATTCTTGCCCGCTGCCTTGCTAAAGACAAGATTGCTGTTCGTCCGCGATATCACTGGTCTGAGCATCTTCGTGATCGGATCCGATAGAGAAAGGCTCTCTACAGCTGTCAGCAGACCGTTCGTGGCCTTCTTCGGCTCCAGCACTGCAGGTGTTGCGTCTCCTTCGCGCTTCTTGGCCGGATGAGAGATCTCGCATTGACCTAGTAACAGCTGTCCATTCTCAAGTCGGGCTGCAATGTGTGACGTCTCGGTAGTCTCCACGCACGGTATCGCTCGTACTTGCTTTGTGTCAATCCTGGCAACGTTGCAGAAGAGCCAGATGGCTGCTTGCAAAGAGTCGAAGGTGCGGGCGCAGGAGGAGAGGAAGGCATTTCCGATGGAGAGACCGTGCAAGTCAAAGGGCTCAGCCGCTGAGGAGCAGAGGGGGTCCGATGATGGGAAAGGCTTGGAAAAGGTGGCCAATACGGCCTTGTGGAAGTGTGTGATGAAGCCTGGAGCAGAGGAGGGAATCTCAGTCACTTGCTGGGGTAGGCGATTCTGCATACGGGCACAGCTCACCTCGGACGATACTGCCTCTGACTTCGTCTACCCCTTCCCAGATATGGTGAGTCCCTGCTATCACCTCCTTCCATTCATCCAGTATCTCATCTTCGCTATTGTCCACTGGAAATCTATAGCTCAAGAGATTCCGCAGCGCCTCGTTTCCTCCGGTCCCAGTTGCATCGCCATTGCTCGTGACCTCGGAAGGGATGAGTCTGACAAGTCTGCTCCGGATATCTCCAATGCTTGGACCTCCGAAGCAGCGTATAATCTCCGAAGAGGAACCTCCATTATCGCTTATCGGGAGGACATACGTTGTTGGGGAAGGTAGTGTTGCGGAGACGAGGTCATTGTAGCCCGTCCCGCCCGAGAGGATGAGCGTGGGGCCTAATGGCACGTTGCTAGTTGAAGCATCGCCCGCTTGCACTGGGCCGCTCTGCTCCATCAATCACCTCACAGAGGAGATGGCGATGTCGATGTCGATGGAAGATGAGGACGGGAACAAGGTAAGAGGTCCGAACTGTAAATACATTGGAGGAAAGGCTGAGTTGCGACACGTCGGCCACTTCCGCATTCAAGACTTTTGAGTGCGGGGGTGGAGGTGGGCGAGAAGGCCGAGATGGTGTGAAGTGCCCTCGTCTCCCTCATCTTCGCAAAAGGCCGCCACACCCAAGAGACAATCATATCAACCTCGGAAAGTGCCAAGATCGTGCTCAATTTTTCGAATGGAAGGGTCGGCCAGAGAATGGCAGATATATTACTCAAGCCCCGTGCCCCATCTGCGCCGCCTCCCAGACCCATGTTCTTGGCGAGATCTGGGTGGGAGCATCTCAAGGAGAGACGAAGCCCGATCACAGGACGTCCATCTCGATCAAATGCCGGTGTCTGAGCAAGGGGTGTCTGGGCAAGGAGAAGTCTTCAGGCTTAGACACTGTAAGGAGGATAAGGATTGTTCGCCGCGGCTAGCCCCCCTTGCCCCTATGTCGCTCACCGCACACCTCGCCGCCCGGTCCGCGAGGCCCCTCGGATATTAATCTTCGTCGTTCTTCTGGGTATTGATACCCGTGAAGCTAGGGAGGAGCTCTGGCTGTACTGTATCAGTATCAGGTAGCGGTCCACCTGAGCTTCCCCGGACTCCGTAGCGGTCATTTTGATTCGGATGCGGGGCAAAGGCGGACGTGGCCTTGAGGATGCGACCCGGTGGTACCCGTCCTCTACCCGGGAGCAACGGAAGAGCACTACCTAGCCGCGAGGGTGGTACCCATGGGAGCATAGCCATGCGCACGAGAGAAGAGGAAGACTGACCGAGTGCCTGGCCCCGTGAGTGCCGGTGCTTTTGTTCCGTACCTGACGCCCCTTTGCCCTCAGGACGACCAACCATCCCCACCGATCGCGGCGGTAGGCCTGCTGCCCCCCGCCTTCGGGCCGTGCCTCACCGCAGGACGGCGTCACGCAGCGTTTGCTCTCCAGTCATCTTGCTGTTCCCCCCTCAAGCTTTGTTCACCAGCTACTTTATCACCCATCCATCCAGAGCAATCCCTTCCCTCATCTCGACCCCACCTCTTCTCCTTGGCCTACGACTATCCTCGAACACGCTCCTCGCAACCCAGCCCTCGTCGTCATCGTCCTCGTCGTCGTCGTTGTCATCATCCATCCATCGATCCTCGCCATCCTCCTCGCACCTCGCTAACGATCCTCGTCGATCCTCCCTCGATCCAAGAAAAACAGACTTTGTGCTCAGCAGCACTCACCAACAGCAGAATCATCACTTATCCAGGCTTTCTCCAACAATCACATCGCCAAAGCAGCGATCGCATCATCACTTCACAGCTTTCAGTCGCTCACCTTCTGACAGCTATACAAGATGTCCGCTCCCTCATCTTCTTCTGCTACCACTACTTCGTCTAGCACTGCCCCAACGTCCGTCTCGAACGGCAGTGGCGCCCCAGCTGCCAGCAGCCCACACAGTGGCACCCCGATCACTACTACCAATGCAGCTAGGGCAGGCACAGCTGCGCCAGCAGGCCAACCCGGAGCAGTCGGAGCTGTCACTGGAGGACCTGCCGCGTGTGGTGTAGGCAGCGGACCCCCCATCATCACTGGCCGTCCTGCTGGAGTCCCACCTCTTGGCGTGCGTGAAGACACTACGCACCATGCTAGTCTATTCATTGGTGACTTGTCCCCAGAGGTGAGTCTCGATCTGGCTGAACAACGTCCACGATGGACATGAATTGACCCACAATTGCTTCCTTCGTACGCCATGCTTGCCACATCTAGGTCAACGATGCTACCCTCCGCGCAGCTTTTGCGGCTTTCCCTTCCCTGAGCGAGTGTCGAGTAATGTACGACCCCAACACTGGTGAGTGCCTTCACCCAATGTGTGGCGCAGCAGTATGTTGCCACTTGACTGACCTCTTTGCAACTCCTCGGCAGGACGCTCTCGCGGCTACGGCTTCGCATCCTTTGGAGACCCGGACGATGCTCACCGTGCCTTGTCGTGAGTAGGAGGCTCCTGTTCCCGTGCCACCGCAACAAAGCTTGCTCATCACCTCCTGGTTCTCTCCCATGCAGCACTCTCAACGGCGAATGGCTGGGCTCTCGACCTCTTCGCATCAACTGGGCCAACCAGAAACACTCTACTCGTCCTGGAAGCGGTGGCTCCCCTGCACTCGACCAGGGAGCGGCAACAATGCCCATGAGCTACGAGCAGATTGTAGCTGCGGCCCCGTCTCACAACACTACGGTCTACTTGGGCAATCTACACCCAATGACTACTCAGCAAGACATCGTCGCCCTCTTTTCGAACATCTCCTTTGTCCGCGAGGTTCGTCTGCAAGCTGAGAGAGGCTATGGCTTTGCCGTCCTCGACTCTCACGACGCCGCTGCTACGGCCATCTTCCAACTGGGCAATCTCGGTGGCGGTAGCGGTGTGCAGCTTCATGGTCGAGTATTGCGAGTCAGCTGGGGCAAGGACCGCAACGATGGCTCTATCGTCCCTCAGCTCCCCGGAGGTGGACTGGCGGCAGGCCTCGCCGCTCCCACTGTAGGTGGTTTGACTGCCGGCATGGCTGGTATGCCCAACGTCTTTGGCGGTATCATGTACCAGGCACCACCTGGCGGTGCTGCTGGCTTGAATTACCACACGGGCTTTGCACTTCCGACTTCTGCCGCTAGCTTTGGTCTTCAGCAGACAGCTCATGGAGGCCACAGCGCAGGCCAGGTCTCCGCTCTCGCAGGCATCAACAATGGTGCTCTTGGACACCTCCCTTCTTTTGCTGGCATGAATGTTGGAAATGGTGCTGCCAACACTGGCAACACCAACAACAATGCCACCCCAGGCGCCTTTGGGAACCAGCAGAGAAGCTTCTACTCTGCTGCTGCTGCTCCGGCCTTCAACAATGGGTCCGGAGGTGGTGCTGCGCCTGCCCCTGGCGGAGCCGCCAATAGCACCAACAACTACCTCTCCAATGCCTTCAATGCTGCGCCGAACTCCAATGCCATCAAGCACCACTGAAGCTGTGCATAGCCTAGGGAAAGTTACCGAAGAGGATGTTTGCAATGCCTGGCCACTCGACCACGACCATCTGGCTCTGCGCTTTCTCACCTCTCGTACCGTGTCTCTCTCTATACCTCTCCATCATCGACCCCCTTCCTTGGCGATATCTGCCATCTTTCCGATGCTTTGCCTAGCTGCCTTGCCATGGGAAGCTCCCCTCTTCTCCGCCTCGACCCTGCTTCCCTGTTTCCTCCTCTCTTCTGATAATGGGTTCAGCCTGCGCACTTGGTCCCATCTGTGCTCTTCTCTCATATAGCGATGATCCATTCCAGGCTGTTTTGAACATATAGATTTGCTCCTGATTGTGGGTTTGGCTGTGCGAGTGTGGATACGGTGGGTGCAAGGGGGGAGGCGGAGGCCGTCTGCCCAGCCAGGTGAGGCGGGCAGCGCTGACTGACTGGGGTCCGTGCATTGTGGTCAGCAAAGTGCGAGGCGGCCAAATCGCATCACTCATCCATCCTTCTTCCCTACTTGACGCAGCAGTTACCATACTCATTCCCTCATCCGCTGCTGCTACGACTGCAAGATGCTCGCCATACCAACAGACGGTCCTCTCACTCGAGCATTCGCCCGTTCCACCACCAGCACCACCTCCTCTACCGCCTCGGCACACGAGCATCCTCTCTCCTCCTGGCTAAAGAAGGCCTCCGCTGCTTCTCCAGGCATTACTGCCACCACCTCTTCCACCCCAACACTCGTCATCAATGCCAAAGCAGCACCAGTTCTCAAACCAAGCTATACTCAGCAGAATCTCGCACTGGTCTCACGCTCGCTGCGCGCGATCCTCTCCCCTGTGAATGCGAACACAGCAACCCACACCCACTCTTATGAGCAATTGTACACTATCGTCGAATCACTTGTCCATGTATGCAAAGCGGGAGCAGAGCTATATGAGAAGGTAGGGATGGAGATTGAGAGGGGTAGCGTGGAGTTTGCGAGGGTGTTGAGGGATGAGATTGGTCAGGCTCAGGGGGGTGCAGATGCCCAAGGAAGTGAGCAGTGGTTGGGTGGACTGAAGAAGGCTTGGGATGGGTGGGCAGAGAGGAGCGTGAGTATCCATGCACAAATAGAGGAAGCAAATGCGCATCTGCACTCCCACTGACACTTCCCCATCTACCCTCTGTCTGTCTGAATCTACAGAATATCGTTCAGAGCATTCTTGCACCCCTCGACTCTGGCTTCACCTACAAGCAGCGATCTGTCAACTTCCAGCCAAGTCAGGAGATTCTCCTCGACTCCTTCAGACATAGCGTCATTGATGACGTCGAGATTAGGGCGAAGATCTTGCAGTCTGTCACGGCCATTGTAGAGCAGGAGAGGTGAGTGTGGTGTAGAAGCTTACAGCGAGGAGCATGATCAGAATGCTGACTGACTGCTGTGCCCATTTGCCATTGTCCAGATCTGCGCCCTCGTCTTCGTCTGGTCCCTCGTACAAGTCCCTGCACTCTCCCGTTCTTGCCCTGCTAGTCCGAATGCAAGCCTACCCAGACCTTGAGGCTGCTGTCCTCACCGCCACCCAGTCTTACTATGAGGTCGAAGCTGCTCGGCTCGTATCCGATAGCTCTGCAGTCGAAGCGGTCATATCTGCAGCCAGTATCGAGTCCTACCTAGCTCACACTCAGCGACGCATCGATGAGGAGACTTTGCGGGGCCAGTGGCTGCTAGAGCCGACTTCGAATGGCAAGCAGAGGATGGTGGAGATCACACGGGATGAGCTCATCAAGAAGAAGGCCGAGTGGCTCACTACTGGGCTTCCAGCTCTGCTACAGGAGGACAAGCCGCCGCTTGTCTCGCTGTCCCTCTTGTACAAGCACCTCGACTCGGTGAAACACATCAAGCCCCTCACTACAATCTTCTTCGATCATATCCTCAAAGTGGGAAGCGCAATTGTCTCGCCTCCTTCTGCTGCTGTCCTTGCCAAATTATCCAAGCCTCCAAAGACGGACGCAGACAAGGAGACTTTGAGAGTCGGTCTTGCCGAGGAGGAGACGATGATCGAACGCTTGATTTCCTTCAAGACCAAGATCGATGTCACCGTCGATGGAGCCTTTGCAAGTCGAGATGAGTTCCTGCAGCGACGTACCGAGGGCTTTGAAAAGGTCGTCAATTCTCGTACTGGTGGTGGAAAAGTTGCAGAACTCTGTGCGAAATATCTCGACGCTAAGCTCAAGAGTGGAAACAGAACCATGTCCGACGAGGAGCTGGAGAAGTGTCTCGACGAAGCGCTGGCTCTGTTCAGGTACACACATGCAAAGGACATGTTCGAAGAGTTCTACAAGCGTCACTTTGCTAAGCGTCTGCTCCTCAACCGCTCTGCGTCCAGTGACGCGGAGCAGAGTATGCTTCTCAAGCTCAAGGAAGAATGCGGAGCTGGCTTTACGCAGGGGCTTGAGACGATGCTGAAAGACATCACGCTTTCTGACGAGATGATGAAGGGCTACGCTACTCAGCAGGACAAGCTCAAGGCGGATACCCAAGGAGAGGGTGGTGATGACTTTGATCTCAATGTCAATGTGCTCACACAAGCCCACTGGCCAACGTACCCAATCGTCGAAGTCTCCATCCCTGCGACCATGGCAGCGGCTCTGGAGCGCTTCCGCACCTTCTACTCTGCCCGCAACTCCGGACGAAAGCTGCACTGGGCTCACTCCCTTTCGACCTGTGTGCTCAAAGGCACGTTCCCCAAGTGCGGCGAGAAGGAGCTGCACGTCTCCGAGTTCCAAGCCATTGTCTTACTCCTCTTCAACGGGCTGAGTCAGGGAGAGAAGCTCTCCTATGAGTCTATCCGCGAGCAGACTGGCCTAGAAGAGTCTGAGCTGAAGCGCACCCTCCAGTCTCTCGCCTGTGGGCAAATCCCGACCCGTGTCCTACGCAAGGACCCACAAGGACGTGAGGTGCACGATACGGACCTCTTCTACTTCAACGAGTCCCTCAAGAATGAGCGCCATCGTATCCGCATCAATCAGATTCAGATGAAGGAAACAGTCGAGGAGCAGGAGCAGACGGAATCTAAAGTCCTCCTCGATCGTGGACTGGTGTTGCAAGCAGCGGCAGTGCGCATCTTGAAAGCTCGCAAGCAGCTCAAGCATGCTGAATTGCTGCAGGATGTGGTGGATGCTATCAAGGCGCGATTCCAGGTTGACGTAGGGGAGATTAAGAAGACGTTTGAAATTCTAATCGAGAAGGAGTATATGGAGAGGGTGGAGGGAGAGAGGGGCGTGTATCGATATCTGGCGTAGAAGGGGGTCTGAGCTTTGAGTCAATAAGCCAGTAGAGTTGACTGCCATCCAATGACAATCTTAGTTTCCGCCTTCAAGTGTGCGACAATGACGTCCATTCTTTCAGTGAGCATGATCAGATCAATCTAACCAATAGAAGGGACGCTAGCATGTCCTCTGCCGTGCTCGGCTCCGAGCTCCCCCAGCCCCATCGGCTCGCGTAGGCCGAAGGCGCTCAATCGCAGAAGCGAGGCGTCCCACGCGAGCAAAAAAAAAAAGAAAAAGCCGGCAGTGGGTGGCTGCTGCGACAGCGAAGAGCGATTGCTGACTTGGAGACTCAGATCTGTCTGAGTACTACAGTATGCCGATTCGCGGCAAGCACGGAGAAGGGGGAAAGTGAAACTGACACTGAACACTACGCCTGCACGCACGCACGCCCAACGGAGATGAGAGGTGGAGAGAGAGCAACTGGTGACGCTAGAATGGGGTGTCAGGGTTGTGAGTGCAGGGCAGGGCAGTGCAGTGCATTGGATAGAGTGAGACCGTGAAGGCCCCGTCCTGCCTTTTCCCCTTGCCGGCGGAGAGTTGAGCGGAAGCGGAAGAAGAGATACAGTGAGGCTAGGCTATGCTAGGCTGGGCTAGGTAAGACGCGACGCAGGGCGTTTGTGCTGAGGACGTATAGGGTTACTATCTATGTCCGGCTGTTTCTCTTTACCCCTTCTTTTCGTGCGGTAAGGTCTGGGAGTTTTGCTTTGCTGGCTGCTGCCAAGATCCTCGTGGTGCTAGTGTCTGCCTCCTAGGCTGCCCTTTCACTGTGTGCGCGTGTGCTTGGATGCGTTGGCAGTCAGTCTAAGGGACACCGAAGTGAGGCTGGGCTTTTTTCGGGACTCGGCTGTCTGTCTGACTGACTGACTGTCTGTCTATCCGTCGGTCATTTGTGCCGCCTTGGCTTCTTCCTCCTTCTGATTGAGATGCGAAGTCTCAGGCAGCCGTGTGAGCGTGGCATCATCGTGCTGGCAGGCAGGCAGGCAGGCAGGGCAGCCCTGAGCGCATCCGCCTCTTCGGCCCGCCGCCGCCCCGCCCTACCCGAGCGATGGGGGGGATGGCTGATATCCCCGCTCGGCTGCACACCAATGTCCGGGTCCTCTGATGATGGGCCCCCGGGCAGAGGGGCAGTGAGTGCATGGCTTGCTGTCGCTGATCTTAACTCTGCCCTTTTTGCTTCTCCGACGAGGGGCGGGCTTAGGTAGCTGCTGTAGCTGCTACTCGTCGAGCAAAAAGAGGCGTTCGATCGCCCAGGAGCGGAGCCCGTGTGTGCCGGGGCGCACTTGGCTCCGTCGCTCCATCTTGCTTACTGCTTGCTGCTTCCTGGGCCTCGCATCGCATCGCATCCCATCGCAACGCCCGCGCCCTGCCCCTGCCTCCATCTGCCGCCCTTCGCTCACTCCCCCTTCTCTTTCCCACCACTCGCCATCTCAGATCCCCCCGACCCGCCCTCTCCTTCCACGTACCATAATTATCCCATCCTACCAGATCCCAACTTCGCAACTTCCACTCGCGATTGAGGTGACTTGGACTCAGCCGCACCATCATCATTCCCACTCCCACTACCACCACTACCATCTCCTCCATATCGTCACGTCGTACACGTTCCGTCTCAATTCTTCCTCTCGTCATCCTCCTCCTCGTCGTCGTCATCATCTTCATCATCGCTGGCCGAGTACTTTCTCATCATCTAGCCCTTTCTTCGTCCACGTCGACTGCAATACTTCTCATACCCTCCCTTCAGAGCACAAAGAGAAAGCAAAGTGCCGCCCCTTGGAGCTAAGAAAAAGGACCATTTAATCGTCCGAACACGCGTGCGCCCCCGAACCGATTAGCCGGCACCGGAGCAACAGATTCCTCCCCCCCCCCCGTCTATTCCACCCTTGCAGGCACTAAACGCCGTCACCGGCACCGAGTGTCTTCATCTCCTAGGCAACTAATTGTTCCTGCCTGGCTCTCCCTGCTCCTCAAATCGAGGCCCAAGGAAACGGCAATCGCGGCCGCAAACCCGATCGCATTTGCTGCATTGCTCTTAGGTCGCCCCTCTGTGCCCTGAGTGGTGGCTGCCCTGCTCCTCACTCGACAGCAAAGGAAAAGTGGTGCAAAGTGGAAGCAATCGGGCACCCAGACTCGACATTGCACAAACCCACAAAGACACGGCCAAGGTCTTGGTCTTGATCAGCTCGAACCTTCCTTTTACCCCCTCTGCCTCGTCCTTTGCGACGTGAAATCATGCCGCCAGTCCTGGGCAGCTCGCAGCATCCTCCACTCCCACCACCGCCCGGTCAGCAAGCTCAGCAGCAGCAGCAGCATCTACAGCACCCAGCGGGACCGCCCTACCCATCCATGCACGCTCCTCCTCACCATGCCTATGCTCAACAGCAGCCACCACCGCCCCCTACTATGACTGGCGCACCCTCGCATCAGCCTCCCCCACCTTCTCACCACCATCACTCTCATCACCACTCCATGGCACCTCCTCCAGGCCCAATTCAATCCAATGGAGTCGCACGAAGCGGTGGAGCAAACAGGGCCAATGGCTCTGCTAGGGTAGTCTCGGGGCCACAACAGGCAGCTGAGGCACAAGCCCAGGCCCAGGCACAAGCTGCTGCTGCTGCCGCCGGTGCTCCAGGAGGGCCTGGCGCTCATGGTCATCCTGCCGATGGACAGCCAGTGTCCACGCTGCAGAAGCTGGCGCATGCCAATGAGCAGGCTTGGATTGCAATTGGTGAGTACAAGAGCAGAGTGAGACTTCCGGTAGTCTACCTTCTGACACAAATCGCCTTCCTCCCCACCATACACTGTAGGCTCCGCTGCTGAATCCATGGAAGACTTCGATCGAGCCATTGGAGCCTATGAGTCTGCCTTGAGGCATAACCCATACTCGGTCCCTGCCATTAGTGCGATTGCAGGCGTGCACCGATCATTAGATCGATTCAGCAAAGCAGTCGACTACTTCCAGAGAGTACTCAACATCGTGCCAGAGAGCGGAGAGACCTGGGGAGCCATGGGTGAGTCAGAATATAAGGGCAGAGAGACGGCAGCGTGCAAGGCGCGCTTGTCTGCGTATGACGGGATTCCTGACCCTTTTGCTTCGTCCCCAACCATGCACAGGTCATTGCTATCTGATGATGGACGACCTGCAAAAGGCCTACACTGCCTATCAGCAGGCTCTGTATCATCTGCCAAACCCTAAGGAGCCTAAGCTGTGGTATGGCATCGGAATTTTGTATGACCGATATGGCAGTCTAGAACACGCTGAAGAAGCCTTTGCCAGCGTTGTGCGAATGGACCCCAACTACGAAAAGGCCAATGAGATCTATTTCAGGCTGGGTATCATTTACAAACAGCAGAACAAGTTCGGAGCCAGTCTCGAGTGCTTCCGTTACATTCTCAGCAACCCTCCACGACCTCTGACCGAGGTGGACATCTGGTTCCAAATTGGGCACGTCTACGAGCAGCAAAAGGACTTTGCCCTTGCCAAGGAAGCCTACGAGCGTGTCCTTGCTGAGAATCCCTCTCACGCCAAGGTCCTGCAACAGCTAGGATGGCTCTACCATCAGTCGAATGCCGGCTTCCAGAACCAAGAGAGGGCCATTCAGTTCCTGACCAAGAGTCTTGAATCTGATCCAAATGACTCGCAGAGCTGGTACCTCCTTGGACGAGCCTACATGGCCGGGCAGAATTACAACAAGGCCTACGAGGCCTATCAGCAAGCAGTGTACAGGGACGGCAAGAATCCTACCTTCTGGTGCTCGATTGGTGTCCTCTACTATCAGATCAACCAGTTCCGCGATGCCCTTGATGCATACTCTCGCGCTATTCGTCTCAACCCGTACATCTCCGAAGTCTGGTTCGATTTGGGAAGTCTCTACGAGTCCTGCAACAACCAAATCTCCGATGCCATTGACGCCTATGCACGAGCAGCGGAGTTGGATCCCGAGAATCAGCACATTCAGCAGCGACTGATGCTGCTTCGCAACGCAGAAGCCAAGGGCGAACAGGTCTCGTCTGCTCCGACTCCTCAAGATGTTCACCCTACTGCGTATGCAAATGCCAGTGGAATCGCCCCTGGTCCTCCTTCACAAATTGGTGGTGCACCTCCTCCGGGTCAGTACGCTCATGGAGGACCTGGCGGACCACTTCTGCCACCGGGAGGTGGACCACCTCCTCCTGGTGAAGGTATGGGAGGCGCAAGAGACCTACCCGGTCCAGGCGGACGACACTCTCCTGGCATCGATCGAGACATGCCTCAGAGGGGAGGTCCACCTCCTGCTATTCCTAACATCGATGATCGCGGCATTCGAGGTCCTTCACAGACGCCATTTGCGCCCATGGACGCTCCTCCCATCGGCAGCTCAGCGAGAACATCACCTTCGATGTCCCGATCGTATGCTGCTCCCCCGCCTCCACCTCACCCGCGTGACTCACCGCGCAACCAGCAGGCTCTTGCCTACCCGAGCGATCCTCGTCATGTAGACCAATACGGCAGGCCTCTGCCACCATCTCATATGGATCGAGAACGCGAGCATGATATGAGGGAGAGGGAACGAGAGTGGCAGAGGGGTGGATCCCACCAGGCTATGCCTCGAGGAGGTGAGCCACCATCCTCTCGCTACGGGAATGGCAGAAATTCGCCACCAAGCAGTTATGATCATGCGCCGGCATACGGTGGACCAGGAGGTGCCTCTGAAGCGGGAGGAGGAGGAGCCCCTTATGACCCCCTGGATCGTAGCCGACCATTGCGACGCTCAGATGGCAGCACAGGAGAGAAGGAACAGAGTGAGATCTCTGGCGGTGGGATGCCTCCAGGTGGACCCGCCTCTGCCATCAAGGGAGCCAAGAAAGCAACTCGAAAGCCAAAGGCAACAGCCGATGGCGCCTCGCCGATTCCTCGCAACAAGAAGGCTGCTGAGTCTCCCCGAGGCCAGTCTCCTCCGCTCAGTCGTGGCTCAAAGGGCTCTACTAGCAAGCCTGGTACCGCTCCCCATACTCCTCGCCATGTTCCCGAAGAGGTCCCTGCAGCTGGTCCTGCACCGTCGAGAAAGGTGGATGAGGACTACGATGAAGGAGCTGCTGATGCTCTTCTGGGCCTTGCTAGTGCCGCTTCTGCCTCTGCTGCTATGCCGCCTCGGCCTGCTCCCGCTGCTCAGCCTTCCCCACCTCTGGACAGCGCCAACGGAGTGCAGACTTCCGAGCCAGTGTCGGCGGACAAGGATGCTCCATCCCCGCCTGCCTCTTCAGTCCTCGGCAAACGCTCGGCGGACGAGACGAACGGCAACGATGGGCTCAATGGCAAGCCGCAGAGTCCATCTTCGCACACTGCAAGTCGAGACGAGGCGGCTGCTGTGACAGATGGCGCTCCTGGATCTCCTGAAGCAGGTCCAAGCCAGAGCAAGAAGCCTCGGCATGAAGAAGCTGCAACGACGACGGCTGACGAAGTGGCTTCCTCGACGGGCGCCGTTGCCGAGGTAGCAGAACCAGTTGCTGCTGCTGAAGCTGAAGCTCCTGCCGTCTCTGAGGTGCAAGAGGCCACGATGGAGAAGGAAGCCCCCACAGCTGCCCCTGCCACTACAGGTACGCCAGAGGCTGCAGCGGACAAGCCTGCTGAGCCTACCGCCGCCGAGACCGCTCCCGTTGGGGCAGACCAGGCTTCTTCGGCAGCAGAAGCAGAGACGGTAGAAGAGGCAGCAGCGGCAGCCCCTGTAGCAGCTGAGCCTGTAGCGACGACATCCACGCCGGCGGAGGCTGTTGGTAATTCTAGCAAGGAGGAAGGCGAAGTGGAAGAGGAAGCCGAGGAAGGGGAAGTCAAGGCGGCAGTGGTGGGTGCTGCTGGAGATAGTGAAGCAAAAGAGGAGGAGGGGGACAAGGAAAAGGAGAAGGTGGATGAAACTAAGATGGATGAAGGAAAGTAGATGAGGTAAGGGGGGCTATACGAGATGTTGAGGGTCGTGTACTGGTGAGATATGAAAGAGCTCGGTGGGGAGAAAGTGCAAAGTGCAAAGTGCAAGCAAGCGAGCAAAAGGGACAGGGAGGACAGGTGAAGGGAACAGCAGCGGTAGCGATAGAGACAGAGGTAGCGGCACCGGTAGAGGTAGAGGTAGAGGTAGCGCCAGTCCTAATCGGGTCCTCTTCCCTGTTTTTCTGTTTCCCCTTCCCCTTTTTTGCTTTTGCTTTTGCTTTGCCAAGCAACTCTTGCTCTTATTTCCATTACTGCTCTACTTGTGGCTTGTGGACCGTGGCTCGTGACTCGTTTTGAGTTTGTGGGTTTGTGGGATTGTGAGTTTGTGGGATTGGAAGGTTGGGAGGGTGGGAGGTCGTGATACAATCTGCTTGCTTACCTCGTTCTCTGAGGTTCACTGTGCCTCCCCTGCGCTGAGTCTTCTTCTCCTCATTAAGAGGGTGCACGACAAGAGTTGGGTTGGGGTTGTGCTCGATGAATTGGATGTTGAGTGTTGAATGTTGAGCGTGGAGGAGAGGGGGAGAGGCAGAGAGGGGGAGCGGGGGGAGGTGCTGCTGGCTGGTCGTGGATGGAAGGGTGAAGAGACTCGTGGATGCAAAGGGTGGAGAGAGAGAGACAGACCGGTAGACAGGCCGGCAGACCTCTCCGACTCGCTCCAGACCAGAAGCAGCGCAAGCTCCGAGTGAGAATCACCATGGTCTCCTTGAACTTCTGCTACTTTTGCCGCAGCCGTCCCTCTCGGCCGACATAGACGGGAAGCGGGCAAGGGGCGCCTGAGTGTTTCAGGGCCGCGTCACGACGAGGCTGCGAAAGTTCCAGCTGAACGTCATCCCACACTGGCATGCGTGATGTGACTGGTCCGTCGAATTTACTGGCCTTTTAGAATTTCTCACTCCTTTAAGAGTACTTTGTGGTGCTTGACGAGAAAACGTATTCTCCCGCCATCATCTCCCACGACCGAAGCACAAACAGGAGTCGGCTGCATCTACTGCTCTCCCGAGATAGTCTACCTCGAGGTAGTGCTTGCATTATGCTCACGAACGCCTCTACAGAGGGCAAGGCGGAGGCCTATACTGGCGCCGGAGCCAGTGAGCAGCAGAACGCTTCGCAAGCCTACAAGTTCTTCTTCCGGCTTGTAACAGTACCGCCTACCACGAGACCTCTTCGGTTGAGGACCATTGTTCCCAGTCGCCATCTCGGCATCACCAATCAAGAACGAGCGGACATCGAGCGAGCGAGACTTGAAGCTGAGCAGGCAGAGAGGCCCGGGATCAGATTCGAGGATCTCGATGAACCAGAATGGGTTGGTACGGATCACGACTACGTGAAGCACTATGCCAAGGATCGCTTCCATTCTGGAGTGTACACCATGACCACGACGCCGGAAATTGATGAAGCTGCCAGAAAGATTGTGGCTCTGCCAAAAGTTTCCAGGGCTTTTCAGGGCATCAATAATAACGTTGAAAGACTAGACAAAAATGCTGCACACATCGTTAACATCCTCCTCGGGTTGAGCGACTCAGTGCGGAAGCACTTCAACGTGGACCAAAACGACTATGGCAAATTCTTTGAAATGGACGACTGGCCAATAGAAGTTGTGGGTGGCAGCACCGACATATTCTGTAGAGACGCTGAACGAAGAGATGCTTTCATTCACTTTCACAGGACAAAGAGAATGCATTTGATGATGACGAGTACGGAACGGCAAACATCTTCGTACAGGGTTCAAAGCCACCAGCGAGCTTCTCAGAGAGGGATTCAGTATCGCAGTACTGGTCGAATCTTGTCTCCTTTATCAAAGTCGGGACAATGGATATGTATGACTGGCTGGATAGGATTATTCTGCGGTGTCTGTTCCTTGCGGTGAGGCTGAAAGGGGCATCCTTTAGCGAGCATTTGGCAATCAGGCGACATGTTGGCGCTGACAATGGCTCCTGACCTTGCATTACGCTGCTAGGGCCAAATGTTCCGGTATCGTGCTTTCACCTCTCACATTCACTTTGTGACGTGGTCTGGGCATTTCGTACGGCTCTGGTACGTCAACGCAGACATGTATGGCTGCTCTCAAATCTTCGACACTCGAGCTCCCTATGACCAGATAGATATTGTCAAGATTTTGATTCTCCTTACTTTGGAGGATCATTCAATGCTACTGAATGGTCACTGGGATCTTGGCGCCCAACGCGACTTCGACATTGAGGCCGATGGTGTGGCGCACCCTGACGCTGTCAAAGTCGAGAGGCAGCTCCAACCACTCAAGCGGCGCCCAGGGCCATTCAGATCGGGTTCTGCAGTCTTCGCTGATGAAGCCGATGGGAGCGAGGAAAAAGTGCTGGTGGTCAAGGCTTCGTGGCTAGACCCAGGTGTGGTGTGGCGCGAGTTAGCGATTCTACGCGACATGCAAGAGAAGTTGAAGTTGCCCAATGCCCCGATACCGATCGGTCTAGCGAAATCACCCATTGAGTTCCAGAAGACGACTTCGGAGCTAGCGACGCCGGACGTTGCATTCGGTATTGCTGCTCGGACTGCTAGTGTCTTGCTGACCAAGCAGCGTCTTGGGTCTCACATCGGACCATCAGCCCGCCCGGGTGGTGTGGTGCAGACTCACCTGCAGCTTGTGGAGCAGCTTCTGCAACTTGCAGAAGGTGGTTTTCATTATCGCGACATCAACGACGGCAATGTTCGCCTCCTGCGCGGCAGCTGTAACACTCTTCTTCTCATAGACTATGCAGACGTCAGCAAGAGTTCAGAACGAGGTCGACAGCCAGGGAAGCCCGACACAACAGCGACTATCGACAGAGCTAGAGACGACATACGTGCAGCTGGCACAATGTTTGCGCCTACCTGCTGTGGCGTTGCCGAAGATGCGGTAAACTATTGGCTCTTCCTGGTCGAGGTCGCAGTCGAGAAGTCCAAAATGGCTCTGAGCAACATGGGCAACAATCCCATTCAGACCGAAAGCAACGTGGACAACGATTCCCTTCGGGTCAAAGCTGGACCCATTCGAGAGCGTCTCCGTGCACTCCATGAGGCGCTAAAGACCTCGAACGTCTATAGTCATCGGTACATCGATGACTTGCAAAGTAGCCTATTCCTGCTTCTCTGGAACGTGAGTGAAGCCTGTCTCCTGACTACGTGTGCAGTCCTACACGTGCGTCTGCCCTCACACTCTGCTCACACTCACTCCCATGACCTTGTTGCAGACGGCGCCCTATCGTGGGCATGTGCAGCATAGGGGTCGTAAGAAGCTAGTCATGCTGGAGAAGACGTTGCTCACCAATTCGGCTCTGTTGTGGGACTTTGATAGCCCTTGGAACAATGTAGGTCACCTGAACAATGGCCTTTCCTGCATTTCACTCACTCACGCTCTTCGCTCCGGGACTGCATCCCCCCTGTTGAGGCTCTGAGGGTCGAGTGCTCCACAGCGGATCCGGAATTCATCGAGCTCATGAGAGCCTTGCGCAACACTATACGCGACGCTCGTAAGAAACTTACCGCATATCTATCGTATGATTTCGAGAGGAAAGTCTCCCTAGCCGACGTTGAAAAGGAGCTGATGACAAGGCAATGGGACGAAAGTGAGCTGCAAGATCCGGAGAGAATCATCAATAGTCTTTTCGAAGGGAAAGGCACCCTGGATGAGAATCATGAGCTGCTTGAGATCGAGAGAGATTGCTTCAACGAATGCATTAGACTGATGAAGGAAGAGTGGAAGGCCATGTTCGATCGATCTAGACAAGATGAAGAATGACTACCGCTCGCTACGAAGTACGGCACTCTGCAAGGAGAAAGGGGATGTAGATAGAAAGAAGGGGATGGGGAAAGTAGGTAGGAACATGCATGATGTTGAAAGTTGGGAATGGTACGTGTAATGGTAAGCTTTGTTGAAGTAGCTTCGAAGAAAACTCAAGCTGCAAGCAATCAAGCAAAGAAAGTGGACAAGGAGGACAGCGAGGCAAGCAGGCATTAAGCGCGCGCGCCAGCAGGAGCAGCGGGAGGGATAGCAGCAGCTGTAATGGTAGCGGCAGTCGTAAGCGATTCTGTTCCCCGTTTCTTCGTCTGCTCTGCCAAGCGATTTTGCTCTTCCACTCGCTCAGTGCTCCTTCGTTATAGACTCTGCTCATTACCGTCCTTCCTCATCCTCGCCCTCGTCCTTGTCTCCGTTTTGCAAGGGATCAACGTGCACCGCTCCTTCCCCCTCTCCTTCCTGTCAGGTGGATCGGGCACTCCGGCTTCGTTTTCGTATGGAGCCAGTCACTCTGTGATCTTGCTCAGTCTGACTCGCGATAAGGGTGGTCGAGAAGGGTGTCGGAAAGAGGCAGGGCGCGGAGCACTGAAGCGCCTTGCATTGCTGTCTGGCTCTGTCGCCTGCCGCCCTCGTCCTTACCACCACACGGATGCTCCAACCCCTCGTACTTACTGCGTTTCACACACAGCACCTCCTTGTAGTGCTCGATCTCTACCTGCCGCCTCTTCTGCACAGATGCAGGCGGAGCCACTCACTCGTGCAAGAGCTCGTGAACAGAGTGCTTCCCAACCCTTTACCTTCAGCTTTCGACCTGCGGATGTGCGACCCCCCAAGACCAGAGCGGCAAAGACGACGCTTGTTCCCGATGCTCTTTTTGGTTTGTCGAAGGCCGCTATGGAAGAGCGCATACGTGCCACGGCGACGACATCAAGCCAATCGCCTGTATTCCAGTCCGCTCTACCCACTGAATTCTCTACCTTCTTTCGAAGAAAATACTTTGACGGTGTAGCTCCGACAGAAGCAGACATCAAAGACGATGCTAAAGAACGCTTCTACCCGGAGTTCTACGAGATGAAGACAAGTGACAAGATCCATGAGCAGGCGAAGGAGCTCGCAGCCGACGAGCAAGCGTGCGAAATCTTCCACCACATCAGCGAAGTTGCCCAGGCGAATGAGCACAATGAAACAGAGATCGCCAGATCCGTCTGCCTTCTGGCCAAGCTTGTGCGCATAAGGCTCGGCAACAGCGCGGGAAAATCGGGGTATGGCACATTCGTCTTCCAGGGTGATCGGCAGATTTCCAACGTGAGTCAAGAGAGCATTAGTGTGGCACTCTAGTCCAGTCCAATCCACGCGGACACAGACAATAATTTCACACGCTATAACAGCCCCGATCAGAAGACAAAGAGCTCAACAAAATAGACATACTAGTGTCATTGTCAGGTTCTCGGCGCGGCGACGACCGTTCCTTCTGGTCAGGAGCCGCCTCTTTTGTGGAAGTCAAGGCGAAAGACTACCTTGACTGGTTAGACGACACTGTCCAACGGATTCTGCATTATTCCGTAAGTCTCCAAGGGTCAGGGTGCTCAGGTGTGAATCGTTCGCGCTGATCCCTACTCCGTCTCTTTGACCACAACGTGAGCGCAAGTTCTGTCAGTACCGTCCGATCACCTCTCATGTTCACTTCATGACGTGGTGTGGGAGCGTCGTGCGGCTATGGTATGTCAATGCCAGTCAATATGGCTGTTCTAGAGATTTCAACACTCAGGAGCCAGACGATCAGATTGAAATCATCAAGCTTTTGCACTTCTTCACCGACGAGAGATATGCCCACCTCTTGTGTGGTCACTGGAATATTGCGGCCCAAAAGGAGATCATCATTGAGGCCGACAGCGAGGCTGAAGAAAGCATCGTTAAGATTGAGAAAAAATTGGACGAGCTACACGCACGCCCTGGCCCTTTCAGGACCCGTACTGCAGTGTGGGCTGATCAAGACAAGCGAGACAAGAAATATCAAGGAAAGGTGACAATGGTCAAAGCCTCGTGGGTAGCCCCCCATCTGACAAAGCATGAGTTGATGATATTACGCAAGATGAAGAAGAAGCGCGTGAACTTGCCAAATGCCCCTCATCCGATTGGCACAGCGCTGCTGCCGGCTGGCTTTTGGCACACCACTTCGGACGTCACGACAGACTCTGCGCTCACGTGGCCTGCCCGTTCTCTCTGTGTCCTTGTAACCAAGCATTGTATTGGGATCCTCATTCCCCTCGACATCAAGCCACACGACCTTGTGTACATCCACCAGCAGCTTGCGGAACAGCTTCTTGCACTCGCAGAAGGAGGATTTCACTACCGGGACCTGAATGAGGGCAACATCCGCCTTCTTCGCGGCACTGATAACATTCTTCTCATCGTGGACTTTGGAAACGTGAGATTAGATTTCGAACGACGTGGACATCACCACCAGTGGGAGGCAACTGCAACAATTGCAAGAGCCAGAGATGATACACGCTCCGCGAATCCGATCTTCTTGCCTTCCAGCTGTGCCGCTGCCACACAGGCAATAAAGGACTGGGAGAAAGCGGTCGACAAGGCAGTCGAAGGATCACGTCAGGGGCTTCAGGTCGCTCGCAGCAAAACGGGTAGTGAACTCCTCCAGGCCGTGCTTGCGCCCATTCAGGACCAACTTCGGACACTCCAAGAGGCGCTACGAGACTCGTATGTCTACAGCCATCGTTACATCGATGACCTGGAGAGCTCGTTGTATCTGCACGTCTGGCAAGTGAGTGTAGAGCGCCGCGTGGTCGCCAGGCCACGTCTTGACTTACATTCTTTCCCTTTTACCCTTCGCTGATCCACCCTTGCCGCAGAGGGCTCACGGCCTGGGGCTGTCGGAGAATGCAGAGAAGCATCTGGAGCAGGCACTGACAGTCCACAAGTCAACAAATTGGAACAAAGCCAATTATTGGGATGACGTAGGTAGCCGCGGCAGTCGCTTCCCGCAACTCTCCACTGACTATAATCGCAGTAAATGCTTCCATCTGTCAGGTTTTGCTGGACTACTGCGCCGGCAAAGCGAGTCCTGTATGGAAGAAACTCATGGTGAAGCTGCGCCAGACTATACACGAGGCAGGACGCAAGGTCAATGAAAAACTCGCAGAGCCCTTCACCGAGAACGATATCGGATCCGACACCGGATCCGACACCGACTCTGACAGCGAATCCGACACCACCTCCGTCACCAAACGATTGGAGAAGCTCAAGGTCGGGACCTCTCTCAAGTCCACGGGAGAAATCAAATCCAAGAAGAGTGACAAGCCCAAACCCACATACAAGGCCTTGTTAGCAGAGCTGACGACACGGCAGTGGGAAGAGAGTGACCTGCAAGATCCTGAGAGAATCATTAACAGCCTGTTCGAGGGAAGAGGCGTTCTCGACAAGAATCACAAATTACTTCAAATAGAAAGGAAGTGCTTCAACGACTGTATCGAGCTGATGAAGGATGCGCGGGAGGCCCTGTCGAGAGAGGCGCAGTAGGCAGGGGGCGACCTCGAAAAGGTGAGGTGAGGAACGACTCCCTCTCGCTACAAGGTACGACACAGGGCTTGATCCTCCTAATCCAGCGCCCCTCAGACTTGTACGCTGGTTCCCACAGCGCGTTGAGAAGATAATCTGACTCCATTGATCCATCCAATCTAATCACGACCGTCTGAGGCTGTGTCCTAGTTGCCACGCGGTGCGAGAAAAGAAGCTTGATTGGCAGCTCCTCGTTGCAATGGAAACCACTGGGAGAGATTCGGCTCGGCTCGGCGGGGCGGGGCGGAGCGTGGCGGAGGATTTCGGCAGGCAGAAGGCAGACCTTGACCCGCCCGGCCGTGCCGATCTTCGGTCCGGCGGAAGCGCAGGCAGCAGCGGGGCGCGGCAGGCAGGCCGAGGAGGGGGAATCGCCAAGCGAGAGGCGGCGCAGACAGACAGGCGCGGCAGAGGACAGACAGACGGACAAGGCTCCAGCCCGGTCGAGGCGAGGCGAGGCGAGGCGAGGGGAAGCTGGAATTCGTAGGTGGGTTCCATAAGAATCAGGAGGAGCACCAGGGCCAGAGGGGCCGGGCCAGGGAGGGATCCGAGGGGCCGTGTGAGTGTGGGATGGCAAGTGGTTGCAATCAATCGTCTTCTCATCCACGCCAGTCTTGTCCTTGGCACCAGCACATCGGCATCATCGTTCCCAACAGCATCACCATCCTTGATCATCTCCCTTGCCAACGTCGTGTGCCGCCTGGATGAGCTGGCCGTGGTAAGAAAAAAAGTGGAGACTTCCTGCGAGCCACTGCGTCCTGGGTGCCATTGTGTCACTTTCACCCAAAGTCGCCTTTGCCCCGACCCGATCCGAGCGATTCCCCCCCTTTGCACTGGACTGCAACAAAGTAAATCACCCAGGCAGACAGCCAAGGCAAAGCAAAGCAACCCAACCCAACCAAGGCAAGCCAAGGCACGCCCCGCCCCGCCCCGCCCCTCGCTGCAGGGACAAGGACACACCCACCCACCCACCACCACCACCACCCCTGGCCACCCACCCCTCATCTACCCACAGACACATCTCACCTTGCTACCCCAACCTCGCACCTTTTCTTCTCTCCATCCTCCTCCTCACACACACACGTTCCCTCTCCAACCACCCCCCCTCACACACACAGTCGAGCCAGCAGGCAGACAAGCGAGTGGCTAGGCACCCCACCCACGCACACGCACACACACTCCTTCCCTCCCTCGCTCCCTCGCTACCCTTTCCACGAAGAAGTGGACAGCATCAAGGGTCGAGGGCTGCTTCCATCTCCTCGCCTCTCCAGGACTGGGTCACCTCTGATCCACCCTTCTTCCAGGGCTGGGTCCAGTCCAGATGGCGGCTGCTTCACTCGCTCTGCAGTGGTCTCCACCACCGAGCTCACCCCTCTTTGATGAGCATCAGCAACAACAGCACCAACAAGGCTCCCGGTCTTCTCCCAGCATAACCACATTGTCATCGCCCAGCTCACAACAGCGGCCCGCATTGTCGTCCCCTCGACCTTCCTCGGGACGACCCTCCAGCGGTAGTACACCAGGAGCAGGCGGCTCCAGTGTCCTCGCAGGTAGTGGTGCTGGTGGCCCATCTGGCTCCTACTTCTCCAACCTGCCACCATCGGCTTCAAGCAGAAACCTTGCCGCCGCTTCATCGCCCAGCGCTACCTCACGGACACCTTCCCCAAGACCAAGTACCTACGCTGCAGCTGCATCTTCACCCCCCATTCCTCAGCAGCAGAGAAATCCCCCTCAGCCTGTCCCGAGCCCTTCTGCCCACCCCCACTATCACCATCACCACCAGCATCAGCAGCATCCCAATTTCTCTCCTCAGCCTAGACCCTATCAAGGTCAACAGCAGTACTTTGCTCAGCATGAGCAGCAGCAGCATCAACAACAAGCACCACAACGGCAGCCTCAACCGGGATGGAATGGGCAGGGCTTTGCACAAATGCCCCAGCAAGGATACACAGGTGCTCCTCAGAGTCAACGCAGACCTCAGAATCCCTTTGGTGCTCCACAGGGACAGCCTCATTACGGCCACAATGCTCCTGGTTTCCAGCCAGCGTACAACATGGCTTTTGCTCCTCCTACGATGCCGAATCAGTATGCCTGGGCACAATATCAGCAGATGCTAGCTGCTCAAGCCGCTCAGTATCAGCAACACGCTCAGATGCAGCAGCTTTCGGCAGCAGTCGGCGATGCCAGCTTGGACGGCTCAGCGGCTCGGCAAAGAGTGCCTTCAGGTCCTCAGCGTCCTACACAGGCGCTCGGGTACAATGACTCCTTTCAGGCTGGACATCCTGGCGCTTCCTATTCCTCCGCAGTGGCGGGACCCGCCGCTGCAGGCGGTAGGGGTGCACTTCCCCCAGGTGCTATGGCTCCTCCCCTGTCTGGGCAAGGCCAAGTGCTAGGTAATCCCGCATTCCACCCCTACAGACGACAGCAGACTCCTCAAGGGTCAAGCGCTGGTACATCGTCACCTTCGGGAGGACAAGCTTCTCAAGCACAGCTTTTGCCTCCTGCCTCGCTCCGCAAGCGAACACCCAGCACAGACTCTCACGAGTCGTCTTCAAGTCGTCGAGACCAATCTGCTCCAGTCGGTGCTACGGAGAACGGTTCTCGCATTGCAGCACCAGCGTCTCGATCGGAGAGCACTCGATCCACTTCCTCTGGCCTTGGGACAGGACCAAATGGCTCAGATAGCTCTCTACCTCACTCTCGGCAAGATTCCACTTCGTCGCAGAACTCGTCAGTCTACTCCAGCGCAGCTGTCAGCGACAAGGCTTCTACCGTAGGTGGTCGATCGACACCAACTCCGGCATCGGCATACAAGAAGCCATCGCCGCTGTCCAGACAGCCCGTGCCTGAACGTGAGGATGACAACGAGACAAACGCCAGCTACGGAGGTAGTGATCGCGACGAGAGCCTGATCAATGGCCGCGCTACTCCTACACCTACCACCGAGAAGAAAAAGGGCTTCAGTGGCAAGCTACGCAAGGCTCTGAGTCTCAGTGCTGTCAATGAGCTGCAGCAGCAGCAAGCCAACAACGCCTCTGTCGGCTCGCGTCCTTCTGCTGCGCCCAGCGGCCGAGAGATGCCCACGTCCATGTCCAGCGCACGAATGGTCAGTGGCCCTTCGACGTCATCCACTATCGCCAGACCACCGTCGCCCACTCGCTCCGAATTCGGTGCTGCCGCCTCGTCTGCAGCATCAATCAGCTCTCGACGTGGACCAAGGCCACCGGTGTCCAACTCTGCTGGAGCTGCTACCTCGACCGATGGCAGTGGCAAGCGAAGCCTCTTCAACCGCAAGTTCAACTCCTCGACGGACAACATCTCCATCTCGTCGACGGTGTCCAGCGCTTCCGTCATGCTTCGCAAGGTCGGGAATCTTGGAAAGATGGCTCGTCGACACAGCCTCATGGGCCTGACGAACATGTTCAACAAGGACAAGGAGGGCGGACGAGATGGTCTGCAAACTGACGATTTTGGTACCCTCACACCGTCAGCTTCTGCTGCTACCATCTCTGCGAACCCCAAGGCCTCTGCAGGAATGAGCAGGAGTGCCAGTGGTAACGGCAAGTCCGATCCGGCGGCCGCTTCGGTCTCGCACGCTACAGTCGAGCTGGACCCTAATGTCGGCGATGGCAGCATGACGCCTGCTGCGCACTACGTACGACAGCATCAGATCCAGATGCGACAGCAAGCCGAGGCTGAAGAAAAAGCCGCACGCGAAAGGCAGGAAGCCGAGGCTCGCGCTGCCGAAGCTGCTGCTGCCGCAAAGAGCAGGACTGTTCTCGGTGCCACACAGGGCAAGACCACGGACGATGTGGTCGAGAGTAGGCAGAAGATGATCGAAAAGGAGAAGGAGAGGCTGAAGAGCAAGAGGACATGGAGGAACCGGCTGAGGGTCGGTGGCTCATCTGTGGATCTTCATGCCAGCGCAGCTCCTACTGGGCTCGAGACCATTCCTGCTACGGAGCCAAAGGCAGGTACTGGTTCCGATGCTATCGCCGCACCGCCTCAAGACGTCTATCCTACCAGCATATCGGCGCCCAGCATGAGTTCTCACTTCCCACAGGACTCCATCAGCCGAGGGGTAGGGGCCGAAAGCGCCTATCTCGACAACGATCAGGACCTGCTGCCTCCCCACATGCCAGCTGCTGGCAGTGGTCACGGAGGGGAAGAATCTGGCGACGAATTCGAGACGGACAGTCTACGTCATTGGGGCGAGGGCATCGAGCGATCGAGAGCGAGTGCAGCACTGGTCAAAGCTCCCAAGGGTATCTTGAAGAAGAGTGCCTCTTCTTCACAGCTAAGCCGCTTTGCTGGGAATGGAAGCGGTGGCGATGGACCTGTGTCTGGCGCATTCGATCGACCCTGGACTCGTGTACGGGCAAGCTCGTACGATGCACCCCAGGCTGCGCCAGCGCCGGGTGCTCCCATGCTCTCTGCTCTGTCCACTACTTCGGAAGGCGTTGACCGCATGGATGGCGTTGCTCGCTCGCCTTCGCCGAATGCAGAGGCTCAACGTCGCCCAGCGAGCAGCGGCGAAGATGATCGTCCAGCTCACTCGCCTCAACCTCCTAGTGTTCCAGCATTCGGTCACCATTCCAATTCCTCGATGCCAACATTGACAATGATGACGAACCCCACCACGGGGGCGCTTCCCGCGCCCAGCCACCGTCCTTCGATGCAGAAGAAGAGGATCTGCTTTACCGAGGAACACATCTACCACTCTACCTGGCCTGCCCATGTTTATGACCGGCGGGGAGAGCTGGCGACGTGCAATAGACTGACGCCACTGCTGGCGCAGAGGATCAAGGAGGAGCTGAACTCTTTCAAGATGGAGGAGATGGAGGTGGCGCCTAGCAGTCGCATCTACACTCACTTCTTCGTGTAGGTCGAAAGGAGATGTCAAGTAGGGCAAGCAAGCAGGCAGCAAGATCGATAGACGAGCAGACGGCCAGCGCTCCCAAGTGGCGAGCTTCCCGCTGGTCATCCCACACAAGCACAACTTCAATTTCCTATTTGTTCATACATTTTCCAGTTCACGCCAAAAGCCAAAAGGGAGAGAAGGACTTCTTCCTCGGCAACGATTCTTTTTCCCATCACAGCAATCTTTCATTTCAAGATTTGGTCCACCAGCATAAGCCAAGCCAGGGGGGAGGTTTGGGGGCGAGTTGCTGTACGAGTGGAAGGACGAGGCGTCTTGGACGGACGGAGAGCCTCTCTGTTGTGGCGTGGTCATCCACACTCGAATGGCTTCTTCCTTGTTCCGCCCCCTCGCCGCCACTGTAGATTGACACTGTCCATATTGCCTTTTTGGTTTGTTTTCTTTCATTCTCATCATCATCATCATCATCATCATCATCATCATCATCACCCATCAAGAATCGCCATCACCATCATCTCACACCATCATCATCATCATCATCACCATTTCTTCTCGACTTTATAGACTTTCAAGCGACTCCTCGTCTCCGTTTCCGACTGCGTCTCCGTCTCTGTGTCTGTTTTCGAATTTGTCAATCCTACTTTGTGAGCCTCTGATTTGAATTGAAACCTCTTCATGCCTGTAACTCGAGCGTCAGTCTAGTCTAGTCTAGTCTATCCTGTGCCTCCTCCTCCTCCTCCTCCTCCTCCCCCCGCTGCGCTCCGCTTGGACGTTTGGGATTGCTGTTCCGCCTGCCCGCATGGACGGGTTGATGGATTTTGACGTCAGGGCGGGGCGTTGGGTGGCAGGACGAGCAAGGGGACGGCGTGCCGCGCAGAGGGTGGCTGGGCGGGTGGGTGGCTGGCTGGCTGCCTCAAGTCGCGCTGCTGCCCGCTTGCCCGCCTGCCCGCCTGCCCCTCGCTCACTCCACACCTCGCACACACGCACACACACTCACTCACTCACTCACTCACACCCTTTGCAGCCAAAGCCAAGGCCAAAGGCGCACATTTCAACACCGCCCCATCGCACCGATTGGTACCCATCAACTCATCCTACTGCCATCATCGCACCGCATCGCCACTCACCCTGATTAGAGCCTAGAGCCTCTACCTCGTGTCATCGCCACCACCACCAACACCACCTCGTACTCCCCCTTTACCGCGCCACGCCTTATCGCGCCCATCTTACTTTCCACCCCCGCACACCTCCAATCCCACCCACCTGCCTTTGCCACAATGGGTCTCCTCGATCACATGGGTAGCGCCGTCACCGGAGCCAAATCAGCCGTCGGTGGCGGTGGTCACCACGCCAAGGAGCCCAGCAAAGAAGAAGGTCCACCTCAGGGTGCCTCTGCCGACGACACTGAAGAGCTCGACGAGGAGAGCGGTAACATCCTCCTGAGTCTCGTGGGTCAATTGAGAATTGGAATGGACCTCAGTAAGGTCACACTGCCCACCTTTTGTCTTGAACCTCGTAGTATGCTGGAGAGAATTACCGACTTTATGAGCCACCCAGACCTCATCTTTGGAGTGGGGAAGCACGATGATCCTCAAGAGCGGTTCTTGGCCATTGCTCGGTACTACCTTTCAGGTTGGCACATTAAACCAAAGGGAGTAAAGAAGCCCTACAATCCCGTCTTGGGAGAATTCTTCAAGTGTTCTTACAAGTATGCAAATGGGTCAGAAGCAGTTTATATCGCTGAGCAAGTCTCTCACCATCCTCCTGTGAGCGCATACTATTACATTTGCCCCGCAGAGGGTCTGATCATCTATGGTGAACTGCGGCCCAAGAGCAAGTTCCTGGGAAACTCGGCAGCAACGCTCATGGGTGGTGAGAACCGGTTGATCCTCCTCAATCGACCCGAAGATGGAGAATACCGTGTGAGCATGCCTAACATGTATGCTCGTGGAATCATGTTCGGTCGAATGGTTCTGGAATTGGGAGACCACGCCAAGTTGGAGAATGAAGCACAGGATATCCACGCCGATGTAGAGTTCAAGACAAAGGGTTACTTTACCGGAACGTACAATGCCATTGGTGGAAAAGTCACTGCCAAGGGCAAGCATGCAGGTGACATTTCGGGCAAGTGGAGCGAGGAGATGGATTACAAGAATCACAAGACGGGAGAAGTGAGGGTCCTCTTTGATGCTAAAAAGGCAAAGACCGTCGAAAAGGTTGTGCGACCGGAGAGCGAGCAGGAGGAGTTTGAGTCGAGGAGGTGAGTAGCATTAGAGTGGGAGAGGCAGAGCAACCGAGCACTCCATTTTAACGTCTCTGACCCTCTCTTCCCCCCCTCTTCTTTCCCTCCCCACCTCACCTCATCCCGCGTAGACTATGGGCCGGCGTGACAGAAGGCATCAAGGAGAAGAACCTCGACAAGGCCACCGATGCCAAATCCGCCATTGAAGACGCCCAACGCAAGCGCGTCAAGGAGCGCGAAGAAAAGGGTAGTGTTTGGAAGCCGAGATTCTTTATTGAAAAGAGTGATGGAAGGGGTGGAACCAAGTTTGTACCCAACTTTGAAGCGTACGAGGAAGAAGTCTTCAAGCCGGCCGAGGCGGTTGAGTGGTTTAAGAAGAATAGTTGAGCGGGAGCAGCAGGAGGAGGAGGATCAGAGGAGGGAAGGAAGGGAGGGGTTGGGTTTGAGGAAGAGAGGTAGGAAAGAAGGGAGCAGGCTCACTCGCCGTGCGGAAGGTGAGACGGGAAGCAGAGCCGAGCCGTAGAGGTGCGGTCAGCGAGTAGCGGGGAGCACAAGGAGGAGGAGGAGGAGGAAGAGGAAGGGTAGCAAGTTGTACGTACGTACGTGGGTTTCCAGTCCAGTCTCGTCTCGTCTCGTCCCGGTCCCATCCCCGTCTTATTTCCCTCCATGATACACAAATGGAATAGGCGGTCCACATCTCTTTCTTTTCTTCTATTTCTGTTGCCGCTCTCAGTGCGGCCTGGCAAACCTCCCTGTGCCTGGGTAGTTTGGGCGGGTCCTTCTTTCTCCTCTGTCTGGGAGTTTGGGCGTCATGAGCTGCAGCACACGAGATGTCTCTGCTGATCGACTTCGATTGTGCTAAAGAGCTCCCTACCTATATTGAACCAATCCCCGAGTTACTTTCCCTCGCTCCCTCGCTCGGTCCCCCTCCCTCCCTCTCTCCTGCCCTCCCTCACTCCCAACCAACGATCAAAAATTCGCCTCCTCCCCCAACCCTCTCAATTTCCCCCTCAACACCTCGGGTAAAGGACAAGCATCCACCTCTGTCCTCTCTCCCTTCGGTCCCGTTGTGCCCTTTGTCTGGTATAGACGTGAGCAACAGAGGTACAGAGCACGGAGCTCTGCGCTGCACTTGTCTTGGTCCCAGGTGCGCTGCATACAGCTTTGTAGGGCACAGGCGCGGGGGTGCTTTTGGTTGAAGGTCACAAGGGAAGGAGAGGGGGGGAAGGGGGAGGTGGAGAGAGGGAAGGAAGGGGGAGGTAAGAGAAAGAGAAGAGGGGGGAAGAGGCAGAGGCAAGAAGAGGGAAGGTGACTGTGACTGCTACTCACACAAGGGTTATCCGAGTCCAGTCCGTCCATTCTTGATTCCTTGTCCTTGCCTTTGCCTTTACCCTTGCCGTTGCCGTTGTCTGGCATGACTGGGTCTGGATCTTCCTGGGTGAGTGAGTGAGGAGGGGGAGAAAGGTAGAAGATGAGGTGAATGGAAACAGCCTTGCTAAGTGCTAGACTAAGTAAGGGAGCGAGCGGAAAGGGGCAGGATCAGCAAAGTAGACTAGTCTACTCAGGAAGCAGGGTCTGCAATGTCCAAGCGGGAGTGGCTCCTCAGTCTTGTGGAGGTGCGGGTGCGGGTGCGGTGCGTGCGTCTTGGTGCAAAGCAAGCAGCCTAGACTTGGCCTGCAAGCATCGTACCACGCAGTACACAGAAATTGGTTACGAGCAGCAGGGCATGCTAGCATCACATCACAGGGCATCGTGTGGTATTTGCAAGAGCTGATCACAGCAGTTCTGCTGGGCCGAGCCTCTCCCTGCCCTCACCCCCCTCCCCCTCTCCCTCAGCAACGCTGCTCCTCCTCCTCACTCTCGCGTATCTCCTCCCACCCATCGTCCTAATCACCTTTCCCGCCGCATAGCTAACCACTCCCTTGCCCGCCTTACCGGCTTTCTTCCCCACGTGCTTCATAACACCCACGGCGTCCTTCCTAGAGAATCTACCCGTGATGCGAGGAAGAAACATAGAGGCCACTTGATAGCTCCCACGGATCTTGTCCCCGATGCGGCCACGGGGTAGGAGGAGGTGGGGCGAAGGGTAAGGGGCGAAAGAGGGATCTTGAATGGGTGGACGGTGATCTGTGGCTGGCTCACTTCTGCTTTGGGCAAAGTTGACATCGAAAGCGCCTGTAGGTGCGGCTGATATGCCTTGGGCGATGGCGAGGATACCGAAGAGGAGACAGAGCCGGATGTGCATGGTGTGCGGTGGGAGATGCAGCGTCTATCTCTGGGAAGCAGCTCAAAAGTCTCACTCTCTGGCCGTAGGTATAGTAGAGACCAGCTCTGGTACGTGCTCGTGCTCCGTTGAGAAGGTGGCGTTGTGTCTCTGGAGACCAGTCCAGAAGCAAGCAGAGCGGATGATTGTCAACGTGTCGAGTGGCCTCGATGCTTCGCCGATCGCATCGCATCTTATATCCCTATCGCTAGCCAATCAGCAATCCTCAAGCAAGAAGCAAGCACGGAGATACATCCGTCGGCTGATTTGGGGATCCGGTCAGCCGGGAATTGCCCTTTGCTATCAAATGCACAGCCCCGGGGTGGGGGTGGGAACAGGTGCGCTTGCTAGTCTAGGCAGCAGCAGCAATTGCATTGGACTTCTGCTGCAGTCTTGAACAGGTAGGCATTGCTAGCGAACCAGTCGCCACTACACGTTTCCCGAACGAACACCTCAAGTCTTCAGCAGCGGAGCACAGGTTAGCGCTGTGCAGGAGCAATGTATGTATGTATGTAGATATGTATATTTCGCACGTCTTGTTGAGGACTAGAAAGGCATTGGCAAAGGCAACACACACGCATACACACACGCGCGGTCGCCGTCTACTCGACGCAGCGATCGAGGCGAACATTCCTATCCCACTTCCCCTTTCGAAATCAGCGATGGTGCCCTGGCTTCACTGGTTTCCCAACACTAGGTGTAGTCCCACTTTCAGAAGTAGGTGGTGGTGTGGTAGAAGTAGGAGGATGTGCCTTGGCTGCAGCTGCTGCAGCTTCCTCCTTCTTCTTCTTTTCAGCCTGACGATGCTTCCGTCGTAGGATAGCCCAAGTCATCAACCCTGCCAGGGTGCCTAGACCGAGGAAGAGACCACCTGCCCTCAGCTGTTTGGTACGTTGCGAAGCTGGGGGCTGCCAAAAGTCGACTCGCTTCTCGAGAGAAGTGGACTGGGACTGCCCTTGAGGAGAAGCGAAGCGGGAAGGACCAGGTAGAGTGGAATCATTGACCTCGGACCCCTCGGGCAGAGAGCGCTCCCCAAAGGCGGCAACGTCGTCGATCGAAGAGCGTTCATCTTCGTATTCGTCTTCGAGCGAACGTCGGTAAGCCTGTGTGGAAGATCGAGCGCGTTCATTTGCGGAGACCTTGCCGAATTGAGACCACAAGCTTCGCTCATACCCGTCGAGGGCTTCATCGTTGGTAGTCTCACCGTCTCGACGGCTCAGCAAGCTCTGAGGGAGGTATGGCATCTCGCCGCGGGAAGTAGTACCGTGGGTTCCTCGACGGCTCACCTCTTCCTTGTTTCTGCTTTGCTTGGCTCGCGAGGTGTAGGCGTTGAAAGGGTCTCGACGCTGGAGGGCCTCTTCGTACATTGGCACCGGGCTCGCGATTGCCCCTTGGCCCAGCAGGCCCAGGATGAACAATGACCATTTGAGACGCATGGTGGATAAAGTGAACGTCTTCTATGGCCGGAGAAGGGGGACTAGGAAGGGCAAAGACCAGCTCTGCTATAGGCAACAAGGACACTGGTGAAGCGCTCCGCAGGAGACTCGGCAGGTAGATAGATGATAGAGCGTAGTGGAGCACTGCTAAGGAGAAGACGAATCTGATCTATCAGCACCCTCCGTTGTGCAGATTATAAGCTTTCACCTTCCTATCATTGTGAGGCAGGCTGGAGGCAAGGAGACAACATTCGGCCTCCTGCCTTTTCGACATGGTGCTCTTGAGCAAGTGCAGACATCAAGAAAGGCGCCCGACTGCCTCCGCTTCCTTCCTCCCTCCTCCGCCGTCGGAATCATCGAAGGTGAAAACACTTTGCTCTTGGTGGATGTACGACGTAGTTCGAGAGGTGAGGCAGTATTTGTTGCTCTCCTCACCAGGAAGGTCCTCGAGAATCTTCGGCATTGGAGCTGATCATGCGCAAGAGCAATTGCTCAAACGTGTTCACATTGGCCAAATGCGTAGGCAACTGTGGAGGCGGTGGTGCACATCGTCTGCTACGATGTTGGTACACACAGCAATCTCTTGGGATTCCCAATGCTTCTACAACCAGACGATAACCGGGAAGGCCACCTTCTGGGACTCGTAGAGGAGCAAAGAACAACGACGGTGATTGCAAGCGGACGCGCCGCCGTTGCTGCTGCTGCTACTGCTACTCAGAGGGGAGGTGCGATAGCCCGCCTCATCTCTTTCACTTCCTGGCTAGCGGAAGCAGATTCTCCTCCTATGTTGTAAAATGGATTTCACGCTGCCATTGACCTTTCAGAAGTCTCATCGTGGGAAAGGAGGAGGCAAGCTACGATTCGATTCGGATCGAATGGAATCAATGTGACCCTCCACACACACGAGTCGAGAGGTCCTTTCCTCCCCGAGGTCAGCCAATCAATTTATGCAGGCGGCTGCAGAGTGTCAATCAGACGAGCCACTGACGTCGTTTTCCCTCTGTCACATGGAGTGTGATGGGAGCAAAGAGTGACACTTGTACTTGTAGACGACGATCGAGCTCGGCAGCAGCTCGGGAAGTGGATAAGGAAGGGGGGAGGGAGCGCGTGGATCGGATCGAAAAACACACCTCGGGTCGGGTCGATAAGCGGGGTTTTACTGCTGAAAATCGTCTGGAAGGCGCATAGAATGGCAAGAGGAGCGTGGAAGCTCACCTTCCTCTTTCCTCTCTGGCTTGCTGGAGCTCGGCATGGATTGCTGGATTCTGGGGCCCCTCCTTTCAGATAAGAGGTCGGAAGGAGGTCCGAAGACTCCTCCTTGGCCGTCGCCTCGCCTCGCCTCGCTTGCTGGAGTGCTATCGATCGGGCGGGATCTTCTAGTGACCCTTTCACAAGTTCAGACATTGCTCTCTCCACTCCCGCGTGGTCGGACAGTGATTTGCTTAAACCCCCCACTTCAGGCAGGGAAAGACCCTAGTGGTGATCGCCACGTGTGTGAAAGACTGCCGTTCTTCGATAAGGGTCCTGAGAAGCATATGACATAGAGTGCATGTGCAGTGGACGTGTGCAAATCCCTCGCCGACTGGTGATGAAGACATTGTTACTCCAAGGCAAGACGGCGAGCCATGGAAGGCAACAAGTCTAAAGCATCCCGAAGTTCCTGAGCTGGCGCCATGTACGCAAGCAGCTGTCCAGTTCAATCTATCTGCATTGTGAGCTTAGTGAGGCTCAATTGGTCAGCTCAATGTGCTGAGTGACGGTGTGGCACTTTGCGAAATTTCTCTAGTCATCCCAGAAGCATATGCCCGCTAGACTACATCCCGGGCCGCGTTTGGTTGGTAAGGCGGAAGTGCAGGTGAGACTTGGGGGGGATGTTCGGGATGTGAGCCAATGTGCGCGTGCGCGTCACGACGTCATGTCCTGCGTGCGTGGCCCAGCCGTGAAAGACGTCGCGCGGGCGGAACTGCCGGCGGTGAGCCAAGGAAGGGTTTCCCTGCGCCACTGACTTTTTCGGTGTGGGTGCCGCTGTCTCGGTGTCTGCTGCGCCGGCGAGACTTGAGGGAGCGAGGGCCATAGTTCGCCCGCATCTGCAGACTCCCTCCGAGGTCTTGTCGTTCGTCGTCCGTCGTTGGCAGGGTGCTGCTTTCAGAGCCCAATTCCACTGCGTCGCTTCGCATCTCCGCCACCTCGCTTGCGACCCAAGAGGAATTCAAGTCCCGACCAGCTGCGAGGAAAAAGGGCCCGTGGACTATCAGCTCAGCATCACACTAGTATCAGCAGAGGCAGCAACCCGGGCCACACGACGTCGTCCCCAGCCAATGGGCCACACTTTGTCATCGCACACACATCCACCGATCGTAAGACGAAAGTCAAAGATTCACGCAGACGGACGTCGCACAGGGGAGACTGGCAGCCACGCCAGGAACATCGCATTCATTCATTCATTCAAGCACTTGCTCCACCTCCTCCCACCTTTTCCCTTTTCTACCTAGATATCTACCAATCACCTAGTCCCTGATACAGACCTCATCTAGATCATCCTCGACAGTCCAATACTCGCCCTCGCTCTCTCACATACGATTCTCACCTAGAAGGCCATCCCTTGTGTCACATCCCCGCCATGGCTACTGCTTCCGCCTCCTCCTCCTCCTCCTCCTCTTCCTCCAACCGACCACGCCTGGCCCCACTTACACCCGCAACGCCAGCCAGCACTTCAGGCAGCGAAGGCATCTCCCGTATCGAGGGCTACCATCCCTCTACCTACTCGTCTCGAATGGCAGGCAGAAGTAGCTTCTCCTCACCCGCTTCCTCAAGCCCCGCATCGCCCCTGTCCCGACGTGGCTCATGCTCCTCTGCTGAGCCTGTGGTGCGAGGAGGATTCGTCATCCCCTCGATCACCCTCACTCCACCAGATGCCAGGCACAGTCGCTCCCAATCCCTGCCCTGGCAAGACTTCACCTCCAAGACTACCCTCTACGTCCCAGTCAAGACCGAAGACATTGGTTGGGAAGAGGGTGGACTCTGGTGGTGCGGCAAGTTCGAATACAGAGAGGTTTCCCTCTACGGAGGCAAGGATGATCACGTCGTGGGCAAGTACAGGGGTGGACCCGAAGGCTACTCCTACATGGACATCTGGGACCAAGACGCCTTTGATGGCAAAGAGGCCGCTCCGCCAAGGAAGAATGACGAGCCTGCACCTCAAAAGGCAGCTAGCAAGAAGGTCACGACTGCTGAGAAGAGGAGGGCAAGCGAGAGTGCCATCGAGGAAAGACCAGCAGCCCTCTCGTCGACTTCTTCTTCTTCTTCCTCCTCCTCCTCGGGTAACGATACGCCAAAGTCATCAGCATCCACAACATCAGTGTCGTCCTCTTCTGCGACTTCGATCCTGAGCACACAGTCTTCGGAAGCACCTGCAAAAGCCACTCTTGCTCTCATCCCAGACAACAAGGGCACCATCACCCCACCTCCATCCTCGCGTCGCTCTTCAGCCTCCAGCTGCCCGTCCCTCTCAAGTACCCCTTCCTCCTCGCGTCGCTCGTCTGATTCAACCAACGACGACGATGACGACGCTATGGATCTCGACACGCCCGTCGACCCTTCTCTACCTGGCTCTTACAGCACACTCGTCACAGCCGCTTTGGCAAAGGGTGAGGATGCAGAGACACTCATGTGCGACAGTCCCAGTACCACCCTCGACCCGAGTGCAGGTGCAAAAGCGCCATTCGCCAAATTGGAGGCAGCGCTACTGGCGCTCAAGGCGGAGAAGAAGGCACATGGTGGAGGGCCTATTGCTGCTATTGATGAGGAGCCCACGACGACGTCGACAAAGGCGGCAGTAGTTTCACCTACAAGTGCTACACCACGCCCTGCACCCGCTTCAATATTCAAGTCTGGGCAGAGCTTATTGCTCTCAGAGGACGGACCTTCGGCCTCGCACCACTGGCCGAGGGGAAGGGGGGTTGCGAGGATCGCTGCGAGACCTTGCTAGAGGACGTCGATGTCGATGGCGATGGCGATGGCGAGGGCGTGGATGACGCTGGAAGTGACGCTACGCTGCCTCGCTTCGCTTCGAGAATTACCATTCTCTGGTGGCAATGCGACTGGATCTCTCCGCGATTACCTGAAACACCGCACGCACGTCACCCTCAATACTCTCCAGTCCAGTGAATCGTAAATAAGCTCCCGTCTCCCATCTTCTACGTGAGATGTATGTCGCGTGGCAAGCCACGTGTAGTCAGCTCAAACCAAGGCATGGCGGCATCTGGCATCTGGCAAGTGGCAAGTGACAATTGGCAAGTGGCGGCGAGTGGCGTGAGCGAGGATCTCACCGTGGGAAAAATCCTCCCCTTCACTCCCCGATGTGTAATCTTGATAGGTACACGGTGCACGGTGCACGGTGCACGGAGCATGAGGCTCGATTGCTGGTCAATCGATCGATACATCGGGGTTTCCCTTCAGAGCCTTCCTTTTGTTTCTATTCCTTTTTCTCTTTGTAATTTAGATGGCAGATGGTAGAGGGAGGGTGGACATGGGTTAAGATGCCTTTAGGAGAGGGTGTTCAGAGTACAGCGTGTGTGGCTGCTGGTCAGCCATACCATAGGAAATGATGGAAGGAGGGAAGGAGGGATAGAGCGCCCCCTATTCCCCGCCCGTAGTGGAGGAAAGATACAGACAGTCAACAGTCGTCGAATAAAAAGAAAAAGGGCAAAGTCTTGTTGTAGCTATATATATTTCAGTCGTCGTCGCCATACTTATAAGATTTGGTATATACCCACCTTCCCATATCTCTACTCTGAATGCCTATTAGTCCGCTCCCCCCTTCTCCTCTCCTCCTCTCCTACCACGTCAACTACTTGCCCCTCGCACTCTCCAATATCCTCCCCGCACTAACAATTCCCGTAGTACAAATCAACCACCTCCTATTCCGACTGCGTGAACTCATGAATCGCAATGCGGCAATCTCGGCATAGGTGATTCCTCCGAGGTAGAAGACCACGGTTGTGCGAGGGCGGTCCGGATCGGTAGACCAGGGGAGGTTGGGATCGCTTGAGGTGCCTGGGCGCGGAGAGGGGTCTTCCACGGCGCTGGGGTTGGGATTGGGGTTCGGGTTGGGGGTGGGAGCCATGTCGGGACCGCCTGCTTGTGCATGTGCTGCGGGAGCGGGAGTGGGAGCGGGGGGAGGAGGAGCTTTGGAAGAGGTGCGGATGAGGTTGGGAGGTTGGGCAAAATCAAACGTCTCGCCCGGTATGGCTGCGAGGACGTCTTCGAATCCCTTCCATCCCACGAGGGGGTGCGCACGGGGTTTACTGCGTGTCTCTCCTCGTCCCCCCGCACCGCTCTTTGCAGCCGCAGAGCTGTTAGCGCTTTGGAGCGTACCGACAAGGGCCTCTTTCTGCCCTACGGCCTGCACGACTCGTGTACTCAGTGGAGCATACCCCGAGTACACGTACGCCACATCCGTCGGGTCCGATTCGGAAACTTCGTCGTTGATCAGACGTAGTGGCTGGCGCACCCGCTCGAACGCCGGCACACCACCCGCGCCTACGCCTGCATTGCCGACGCCGCCGGAGAGAGAGCCGGTGAACCTTGCAGCGGTCGAGGGGGCAGCGGCTGCGCTCACTGCTGATGGTGGGCGGATCTTTGTCAGGACGCCGGCACGCTCCAAGTTGAGGAGCGTAGTGAGGTGCTCGTACCCATAGGTCTGGCAGATGTCCCTCTTCAGCGAGTCGAGGTTCTTGGGCTTGATGCCGCCCGAAATGGTGCTCAGCAAGCAAAGGAGCCTGAGGACGACGGTCACTGGCGCCTCCATAATGATGAGATCCTCAATGGCCGTCAACTGCGCATTGAGATTCACGCCCGCAACGATGTTCTGCTGGATCTCCAAGGAGCGGTTGAACGTATCCGAGTTCGCCTCTCCCATCAGCTGCTCGGTCAGAGCAGTGTGCAGGCGAAGAGCTGTGTGCTCACTCTGCAGCCCACCCAGCTTGCCCACAAAGGCCCGCATCTCGCTCACGGTCTTTGCCGAGTGCCGATCCTGATACGAAGTTGAGAGCCGCTTCGCAAAGGAGTGTAGGACGGAGCCCACGGTGGAAAAGTTGAGGTCTCGGATTTGAGAGTAGAGGACATCGGTCGTGGGGTCGAGGCGGTGCTTTTTGAGCGGGCGGGAGGCGGAAGGGGTGACTATGCCTGTGGTGGAGGTGCTGGTTGAAGACGGACCTTGAGGTGTCGAGGACGTGTTGAGGAGAGCAGGATCGACTTCGACATGAGCGCTCTTGACACCAATGACCTCATCCAGCAGTCCCATGTACGTGAGCTGACTACACATGGGCGTAGCCATGTCCATGCCCCTCTCAACGATGACCAGACCGTCTATCACTGTGCTCAAAGTCGTCAGACTCGCATTCGTCGGATCTCCAGCTAGATGCTCCCTCCGCTGCCGCATGAGCAGGTCTGCCAGTCGCTTCGAGTAGTTGCCCTTGCCGGTGATCTTTGGGAAGCAGCCCCAGAGCATCTGACAGGTCATGAGAGCCATCGCGCTGCGATGCAGGACGGTCTGATCGCCGGTGATATAGAGGTCCTTCCATGCCGCTCCTTCCTCCTCCAAGCTCAGGAGGTCGGGCTCGAGAGGTACAAACTCAATACCGAAGTCGTACAGGTCTAGCTTGGGCAACACTGGGGAGAGCGACAGAAGCGAGAGCTCGGTCCGGTGTGGAGTCAGAAGTGCATGATATGTGTGCGTTGGAGAGGACGGTGACTTGTGCTCGTCGCTGCGGATGTGAGCTTCGGGCAGGGAAGCAATGTAGAGAAGAGTGTCAGTATGTAGCCGCAGAAGATTGAGATGACGTAACGTGCGACTGGGAGAGATGTCTTCCGTTCTTGAGCTAGGCCGTCCAAGCTCAACGTCATGACTGAGCATAGTCGGAGACAGAGCTGCCTTTGGAGGCGGATGGGCTAGGATGCAATCGGAAGCGGAGACGAGCTCGAGAGAGCCATCCCCGCTGTTCTTTGATCTTTGGACGCTGACTGACCCGTTTCCTCGTGGAGCGTTTGCGGAAGGGTACGGGCTAATTTGGTCCAGTATGGCAGTAGAATGGGGCGTAGAGAACCGAGACGGGACCTAGGGCTGCCGACTCACCTTTGATGACCTTGATCCACTTCTCCTCTGGCCTGCAGACGTACACAACTGCCTTTGTAGGTGCATTGACGGCCTTTCCCTTCTTCTCCTCTTCTGCATCTTCGAATTCGCCGTCCTTTTGCTCCATCCAGAACATCCTCTCCACACCTACATTCTTGAGACTGCTGGTGTCCACAACGAGGCCTAGAGGTCCTGCCAAGGTTGGGTCGAGGATGAGCGTCTTCGAGTATGGGATGGAGGATAGGTGGGACAAGAAGAGGCGGGATGAGAGCGCCGACAGATGTGCCACTGTAAGGTTGACGGGACCGGAGACCTCGACCTCTGTGAGAGGCTCATCAACGCCGTGACCTGCAACCCCAGGGGCCTTGGCAGAGGAAGAAGCTGCCATGTCTGCTGCTGCTGCTGCGTGTCTATGGTCCGCCGTAGTGCCGGCTGAAGCAGCAGTGGAAGGCTTGCTGCGCTATGTTACCAGTACTGTAGTGTGTGAAGAAGGTATGCTCATGATCCTCGCATCAGTAGGTTGTCTAGACGAGTGAGAGGGAAGGATACTGAGATGTGCAATGCGAGGAGGAGCAGATGTTCCCGCACTCCAGGCGCGTCGCCGCCTTTCCGTCGCTGCCTGATCCTTGACCCTCACGACTCTGCTACCATCTCCAGCACCATCACCTCAACGCAAGCCGCCATGCTCGTCCCACCCAACAACTTTGGCATGGTCGAGGAGGATCTGTACCGCTCAGGATCCCCAGACTCGATCAATTTCCCCTTCCTGGAGATGCTAGGACTCAACAGTCTTGTCTGGCTCGCACCAGAGGAGCCCAGCCCAGAGCTGTAAGTGGACAGATGGACACTTGGCAGCGTAACCCGCTGCGATGAGCCGAGCTGACATTCGATCGTCCTACCCTATGCTCTCTTGAATCTGGTATCAGCTTGACGTTCTGCAATCAGAACTCCATTTCCCTCTACCACCTCGGTCACCTCCACTCCACCTCAGCCTGGGAACCCATCACAGAAGAAGTAGTCCTGCAGGCTCTCAACCTCCTCGTGCAGCCTGCCACGTATCCTGCCATTGTCATGTGTAACCAGGGAAGACACAGGACGGGAACAGTCATTGGGTGTTTGCGCAAGTTGCAGATGTGGTGTCTCAGCTCCATCCTCGAGGAGTACAGGCGCTTTGCGGGACCCAAGGTCCGAGTGATGAACGAGCAGGTGAGTGCAAGGCAGCAGGGGGTCATCGAGTCGTGTTCAGTCGAGTCTCAACGCCTCACTTGCCCCTGTCTTGCCCAGTTCATCGAGCTCTTCGACATCGATCTAGTATTCGAATGATTCCTACAGGCTGTTCCACGGAATCATCTCTCTCCGCCGGACCAAAGGCTCCCATGCGACTCAAGCATGCTTCAGGCAGACAAAGGACAAAGCGGACGAGACGGTAACATTGATCCACGCAGACTCCTCTACAAGTATCACGCTCACACAGCTCAAGCGGTCGGGACGACGAACTGCTTCCTGCCGCCGAGAGCGTACCACACCAACGACAGAGTCATCAAGCCTACCAAGACGACGGAGGCATAATTCTGCATGGCGATCGGAACGGAACAGAGCCAGAGCGTGAGCTCTGCTTTGCTTGGTCACCCATTCCCCACGACAATACTCACCATGGCCGTCTCGGAAGTTGGTAGCACGGTAGGCTGCGACAGGAAGCAATGAATGCGACTCAGCCTCAAAGTCGTCGCGCAACGAGAGCCACTTCAACTCACCATGCTGAAGAGAACAGCTTGAAAGGCGACCCACAGTAAGGCAATGAAATTTGCAAACCACCCAAGCATAGGCGGAAGATGCCACGATGCAGCATTCACTGTCCTTCTGCGATCAGATATTGCGCTCATCGCAATGGGAATGGCATAGCTGACGGCGAGCGCAATGACTCCCGTCGCAACAAAGGCATTGAAGGCCGAAGTCGATCCCAGGTAGATCAACCCAAGGAGCATCTGCACCACCGTCAACAGCACCAGGGCGTTCCTCGGCACTCCAAATTTGGCATCGATGACCGAAAAAAAGTCGCCAAAGGGGATGCCGTGGTCTCGAGCAAAAGACCAGAACATTCTTGAAGCGGCTGTGGTGATGGATATACAGCAGAAGAGGGTCAAGATGAGGACGAGGACAGTGAGGCCCACACCACCTCCCGGAGAGCCGGTGACCGTTGCAAAGATGTAAGGCAGAGCTTGACCGCTGCTAGCGCCTGCTTCTACGATGTCTGCAAGGGGAGGCAGGGTGGCACAGATTGGGATGATGAAGAATAGGCCTGCTACAAGTCCTACGGGGACGGCCAGACTAAGCGCCCAAGGGACGCTCGTCTCTGGGCTAGATACCTCTTCGGACATGGAGGTGATCTGGTAGGCAGACGCGAGGAGATGGAAACGTGTCAATAGAGCAGGTCCAACAATGCATGACCTTCCTACACTCACCATGCCAAGCGCAGAGAAGCAGTAAGCAGAGGGAAGAAGTCCAATGGCGAAGCCAAAGCCTCCCCATCCCGAAAGGGTGCTATCGAAGTGTCCCAGTGTATAACTAGCCGAGTGTCTCTCATCTGCCGTGGAAGGCAACACGATGAGCACGAGGAAAATGACCAGCAATGTATACCCTGCGCAAAAGGAGTCTACAAACGGCAAGAAGCGATTCCCCAATAGACAAATGGCAAAGGTCGCTACGAGGATTGCGTAAAAGATGAGTAGGAGCTGCCAATTGGTTGCTGCGAATTCTGGTTTGGCAATGGTAATGCAAGCAGCGAGTAGTGAGGCGAATCCAAATGTCACACTGAGCGTGATGGTGAGATTCCCCACTAGGACGACCCAGCCGGTGAGATAGGCGGCGAAACGTCTACTTCCCTGAGGCGCTAGACGGTACGTCGCGTAGTGGGAACCGGCGGAGGTGGGGAAGGCAGAGGAAAGCTCGGCGAGAGAGAGACCGATGAATTCTTGAAGGACTAAGCAGACGACCCATCCTAGCCAGAGGGGGAGCTGACCACCACCGACAATGGCGCTCATGACTATGACAAGGGGTGTGGGAATCAGTCCCTTAGTCTCTCTTCCTTGCGGTAGTCTCTGTTCACGCCCAACGTCTACTCACTGGGTGCACCAAACCCATAAGGAATAGCAGCAATCGCCAATGCCTGAAAAAGGAGTGTGAACAGTCCTCTATTCCTCACTAGATTCTCTTCTGGCCGGTATCCAAGCGACTGGAGTTGCTGCGCCTCTTTGCCTTCGTACACGCCTGCTTCTCCTCCCTGAACAATGTGCGTGCCATTGGTACGGGGTGGCTGATAGGAGGTGAGGTTGATGGAGTGTTTCTCCTTGTCGGCGGGGGGTTGCGAACTGATGGACTTTTGGTCGGCGGACATGGCTGGTTGAGGAAGGCGGGGAGGGATGGGGGATGGGGGATGTGACGAGGATGGACGATGGCGGGACAGGGACAGGGACAGGGACAGGGATGACAATCGCAAAGAGGCAACTCGGGGGACGAAGCCTCAATCATCATTATCAATTTCACTAAAGTATTCACCTGCACGCAAGCTGCACTGATACGGTCTCCTTCCTCTCCTTCCCCCTTCCCCTGCTCAATCACCCGTAGGGCCCTTCCTCCCCACCACACCCGAGCAGGGCCACTCAGGGAGCGGCGCTCCAAGGCAGATACGGAAGGCACCTCGGAAGCGGAGCTCATGCGCATCTGCATATCAGCCGTGCACGGGCCGGGTCCACCCACTCACGGGCGCTCGCGCTCGCGCCCCCCTCTGTCCCCGCTTGTGCTAATCTGAGATTTGCCTTCCCGTCGTAGATAAGCGCAAGGGGAGATGGCTAGTGGGAAAAGGAGCCGCGAACGACGGACCACAGGATGAGATTGTAGATGAGGGACGAGAGAGACGTCTGATCTGGTACATGCACACATGAAAACTCTAATCACCATGGCGTAGGCCTGGACGCGAGCGAAGCAGACCAAGGGGCCGCGGTACAATTGTCCTGCCTTTCCCCGCACACGCCCGACATTGAGGGGCGCACCTCGCTCCTTATCTTGCCGTTACCGTTTCCCATCACGGGCCACCCCCGCTCTTGGGAGCTCCTCTTCCACAATTGCCGCTGACTCACTCAGACTTCAAAGTCAGGTAGGAAGAACCTCGCAAAGCTACTCGATGCGCTGCGCAAACCATCACCACCTCCGCCGCCACTGCCACTGTCATTGGCACTACCGCCGCTACCAGGCTCGACGGAGCGACAGAGTGGACAGCTCTTCGTCTGTCTCAGCCAGGTCTTGAGGCACGTCTCGTGAAACTCGTGCTCGCACCAGCATGCTGCCATCTTGTCATGACCCTCGTACTCTTCCAAGCAGATGGGACATTGCTCCGGTCCGGCGCTTTCGCTTGCTATGCTGGGAGAAGGAGAAGAGCTTGAGGAGGCGGCAGCAGAGGAAGAGCTACTGCTGCTGGCGATGACTGCATCGTCTGTACCTTGCAGTGGCTGACTCGCAGGGTCCTCATCCATGGCTCTTGCCTTGCCCTTGCGCTCGGCGCTTCCCTGCCTGTTTCCCCTCTCTGCGAGTAGATGAGCATACCGAGACTCGTAGCTGAACACGCTCAACCCCTCCAGCGTGGCTTCGGAGGCACCCCTACGCACTCGTGACCTAGACTCGTCCATGAAGCCCAAGAATGGCTCTTGAAGACCGGCCGGCACGGTCAGACGTCGCAGTAGTGTATCCACGTCGTCTCTCTCCATCTCAGGTCGATCCGCGGTAGCTCTCGTCGTTGCCATCGTACTCGTAGTGGTACTCGTAGTCGATGCTGTCATCGTCGCGAGCCTTCCACCAAAACGAGACGCTCGCATGTTGATGAGGTCTGTGTAATAGGGCTCTGCGCTGCGCAATCGATCCTCAGAGGCTGTAGTAGCTCTTGAAGTCAACGTAGCAGGATGTCCAAAGCGGAAGCGCGAGCGGCGAGCCATAGCGGCGACTGACGCTCTACCGCTGTCGGGCGCGTCCAAGCCGTGAGTGCTGTCAATGCCGTATCTCCCATCGCCTGACAAGGCTCCTGCTGGAGTGCGGTGAGCAGGCATCCGCGGGGAAGAGTCCTGTACACGCCGGCCGCTGGGGTGTGGCCACAGCAGGTCCATCATTTGCTGATAATCGTTGCTTCTGCGATCGTGGGCACTGGTTGCTTGCAGAGCAGCTGCAGAAGTGTCGAGATCGCTTGCACCACGCATGATATTGCGAAGTTGACCGCCGTGCCCTTCATTGCCGGATGCCCGAGAGCGAGCCAAGACTTCGCCTGCTGAGTGATCGTCAAAGTCGCGCCAGATGTGGGCTAGGTTGCGCTCGCTCCAAGAGAGGTTTTGTTCGCTCAAAGAGTGTGTCGGAGCGCTCGAGGTAAGTTCAAAGCGATCTCGCTGCTGTCGTTCCTGTCTTTCTTCTTCCAGCGATATCCGAGCCTGCATATCCTCGATCTCGGCTGCTTCTTGCGAGTGTAATCTGGCAAAGTCCAGGGGTTCGTTGCGAAGGCCAGGACTGCCTGCACTGAGCATCGGGACAGTTCCAAAAGGCGAGTAAGGCCATTGGCTCCGCAGCGAGGGCGATGGACGGTCTCGAGATGGAGGCCTGGCTCTTGAGCTATCCCCAGAATTTGATGTCCCTCCATCACTCCCAGACGCATATCCGAGAGGCCTGCCAAATGGACGGGTTCCAGCATGAGAGAGATCTGACCTTCGTGCAGGCAGAGTTTCAGCAGCCAGTCGAGATCGACTGGTCGCATCTGATATGGGTCGGCTGCTGCGTTCACTTGGCAAAGCAGAAAACAGCGATACGTTTTCTTGCTCTCGACGAGTCCGAGGTGCATTCCACCTAGCACTGTCAAAACTCGGAGGGTGGAGGTGCGAATGTGTAGACTCGGCATCTGGTCGCTGACGCTCGTCGATGGCTCCGTTCTCCGTAAACGGAGTGACCAGAGGTGAATTGTGGCGGATCAAAGGCAGAGAAGGCGGACCTTGCCCAAGCGACGTGGTTGTGCGGTCCTCGTCACTGCCAATGCCGGAGTCGATCTCACCAGTTGCTGCCTCCGCCTCACCGGGCGGCTCAGTCTGTCGACCTGAGAGTAGACTCCGGAATCTGTCTAGCTGGTCTCGTGACCGCTCTAGAAGGACACGGGTCTGATTGAGATGCCACTGCGCCTGCGATGAGCCCGACGAAGCCGAAGTCAATTCGCACAAATCCTGATAGGCGGTCTGGTGTCTGAGCACCTCTGCTCGAGCGGCATCAATCTGAGTTTGCAGACTTTCGAGCCGCTGAGAAAAATCTTGGTAGATGAATGTCTGCCTTGGATCGCCAATGGTGGTTGTTTGAGAACTCGAAGATGAGCCATTCTCGCGATTCAGCCGCCAGTCTCTGGGCGGAGGCCCATCAAGCAGCATGCTGCTGTGGCTTGACTCCTGGATGTTCGAGGTGTGCTGTGCGGTTATACCGAGTGGTGCAATGGGTGCGTCGAAGTGATCGTCCACGACTTCGCTATCCCCATCGTCTTCCACCAGAAACGGTGGTTCGTCTTCGGAAGCTGTAGGAGAGGGAGTCACACTCGAATAGACTCGATCTCCCGATGACAGACCAAGAGCAGGGGGAAAGCTGGTCATTCTGCTTGCAAGACCGGATATGGAAGGAGAAGACGATCGGAACGAGGTTGCCGTCATTGGATCACGGGAGGTACTTGCGACCTGGTGAGGCGAGAGGGCAGCTGAAGCGCGAAGGTCGGATGTAGACTCGGGCCGTCGCCTCTTTGGTGTAGCTCCGCGGCAAGGGCTCAACCACGGCTCTCGCGTTGCACCCTGACGCGAGTTCGGTCGACCGATACGTAAAGATCTCGAGCCACCAGCTGCTGCTGCGGCATCTTGGCTCTCAGAACTTGCCGCTTCGGAACTCAGACGGGAAATTGGACGTGAATGCCGACCTGATCTTTCCTCGAAGGATCTCTTCATGGCTGACGGAGCGGTGTTGGTGGATTGGCTACTTGACGGGCGATCAGCAGATGGCCCACTATCCGGTCGGGAACTGCTTGCTCCTATGCTACTGAAGGGTGAGACGTACCTTGCCATTGCCCAATTGCTAGGGACAACTGCAGAGCGAGTCTGCTCCTGACGAGGATGATCAGCTGTAGGAGTGTACCTAGGAAGGGCCATTCGCAACCTCTCAGGAATGACTGTTTCGGACTGTTCGCTAGATACAGCCATGCGTGAGATGTGATCGTGCCCTCCAAGGGAGCCCAGACCCTCTGAGAAGGGTCGACGATGGTCTGCATTCCTCTCTCGCTCGAAGAAAGCCCGGGCATGATCCGTACGTCTCCGGCTTCTGCCGAGAATGTTGCGATGTGCCTCAGCTATACTTCTAGTCCGGCGCGCTAGATAGTCGTCCTCCGTCTCTCCAAAGGGCCGCCTACTGCTGGAGGGGGAATAAGACTCCATATCTCCCAGCCAGGAGCGGGAATGAAGCATCGCATCCTGCAGGTTTGTAGAAGAAATGCTAGGTTGTTCACCGATCTGACTAGCAGACTCCCGAGAGGTTCTCTGAATGTTGCCCTCGTAGAAGGGTCGGGAGTCTGACGATCTGACCGGTGGGGATGACCTATGCGAGTCATCAGAGAAAGCTCTGCTGTGGTCTGCGAGCGCCCTAGCAGGCAGAGACGGCGAGGCCATGGCCTCCTGAGCTAGAGCACCCGTTCACGTACGCTCTCTGTACAGCCGCTGGAGGTACTTTTGAAATCGCAGAGGGCAGAGTGAGCAAGTCACAAGGTTTCGAAAGCGTATGATGAGTGAACAACAGACGGGGAGGGCAGTGGCAAGGTGATCGTGGAATGGTCGGGAAGATATAAGGTCAAGGAGGAGCAGTGCGAGGGCAGCGAGGGTGACGAGGTGAATGACTGACTGCCCTGGGCCAAAGTGTCCCTGACCCTCCCGGCGCACGGAGCTCAGCCGCCGCCCTCTCCACTTGGCACAACGAAACAGGGCCCACGCCCCCACTGCACCCTCGTCCTGGACTGAAACGGTTGCGTACATTTGAAACACCCGAAGACGTGATCTCGCTGCTACATCAGTCGCATCGATGCAGGATGACAATGGAGGATTTTGACAGCTGAGGCAGTGCCTCGTCAAAGTAAGACTATACAGATGAGTGGAGAGACGGGAGAACATAAGAATTTTGGTAGGGAGAACTCAGACCTTAGTCCGATACCTTCTCTTCCAGTCGTGCTTGCAACCTCTCAGTAATCGCTCTCGGACCCATCAGAATCCTCTTCACCAGAGCTGCTCTCAGACTGGACCAGGTCATCGTGACCGCCGGCAATGGGGGCGGCAGCGGAGGCAGCAGGAGCGCTGCCCGCTCCAGCCCCACTATTGGCCCTCTCAAACGAGTTGAGCTGCTCCTGGAGAGCGGCGATTCTTGCTGCCTCTGCTTCTTCGTCGAGGTTCTTCCTCTTCTTACCACCCACTCCTTTGCCCGATCCCGCCTTGGCTGTTCCCGGCTTGGGTCCCGGCTTCTTCTTGGGCTTGACCACGTATCGGTAGAGTCGGTATAGCGTGCGCGGGCTGAGATCGTCAATGTCCAGCTCGATCTCCTCGTCATCGTTTGCGCTTGCCGGCTTGTCCTCGCTAATGATCTGCAAGGCGCCGTCAAGTCGCTCTTCGGAAAGCTGAGTGATCTTGCGCGCAAGCTCCTCCTTCTGCTCGTAGGTGACGACGCGAACGTCATCCTCGTCGTCGCTGCCAGCACCTCCTTTGCTTCCCGAGGCCGCCTTCTTCTTAGACTGCTTAGGCTTCTTCGGCTGACCGTCGACTGAGGCTCCGCCAGCCGAAGAAGTTCTGGGTTTCGAAGCACTCTTCTTCTTACCCTCTCCAACAGCACTTGAGCTAGCCTTCTTCTTAGGCCCGCCAGCCTTGCCACCACTACCACTGGCCTTGGCGCTGCCCAGCTTGGCCTCTCGCTTCATCTCAGCAAGCTTCTCTTCAAGCTCTCGGATCTGTGCCAGCTTGGCTGCTTCCGCCTCTGCGTCTTCCTCATCTTCCTCGTCTTCCATATCGGGTTCGGGGCTGAGTGGCTTGGCTTTCGGCATATTGCTCATCTTCTCCTCGAAGACCGCTTCCGTTCGCTTGCCCATCTGATGAACCTCGTTATCGGGAGGATTAAAGGTGTAGCAGTTGTTGAAGAGAAGCTTCATGTCAGCCACAAAGTCATTCTTGTCCGCGTACTCCCGCTTCCTGAGCCTGCCCTGAATCTGGTTCAGACAGATGGGCCGCTTGATCAATTGGTAGTACGCAGGGGCAAAGTCCATGTCCTTAGCGGGTAGATCGTTGAAGACCCACATGAAGTGTTGGTTGCTTGCCTTGGTCAAGAAATCGTCAATCACCTTGAGACAGTACTTGAGCTCGTCCTGATTGACCTTTGCGTAGTACTGTTGCTCCCTGGCGGTCAAAGGCTTGCCCGATTTGCGCTTCTTGCCGCCAGACGAGGACTGTGGCTCATCAGCATAGGGCAAGTCTCGGGGAGGAGGCGGGTGAATCTCTCTCTTGGGACGACCGCTGAGATCCGAAGACAAGCGGCGAATAGTAGGTACAGGGTTAGACGGTCGGCGGGCTTTCTTGTCGTCGACAACTGGTTCTGGCAGAGGAGGTGCCACCTCAATCGGCAGAGTCTTCATGTGTCTCTCGAAGACGGCCTCGAGAGCCTTGGCGCTAGCCGACACCGGATGGTCCGGACCATTGAAGCGGATACAGTTTGTGAAAACGAGACGCACATCACCTTCCCATTGCTCCACGCTAGTGTACACATCCTTGGCCGGGTCCAAGCCCCAAGCGGCTGCTTGTTTCGTCTTTTCTGTAGGCTTGCCGCCCTTTGAGGCGGCTGCTGTCAGGGCGAGCTTGATATCGATGGTACCCAAATCCATTGGACTGGTAATGATCTGGGTGTAGTGCGGGATGCCCAGAGCCACCGGATTGACGGGAGCTTGGAACGCAGGAGATTCCGGACGGTTTTTGAGAGATTTGATGCTGTTCTGGGCAAATTTGATCTGAGCAGGAGTCATTGCAATCGTAGATGCATCTGGAAGCGGCCCAGTAGGAGTTGCTGGCGCAGCCGGCATTGCAGCAGACTCAGGCAGGGTCTCGGTTCTTTGCCTCTTGGCGGGTGGTTCGTTCGATTCGACGCCTGAGGCGGCTGGGGCTTCTGTCGACGCCGTGCCGACACCTAGACCGCCGAGAGCAGGTGCAACGACAGCAGGGCCGGACATGGGATCCGAAGCAACACCGCTGACGTCGGTCATGGTTGCATCCTTGATGGGAGTGGGGTCGACAACTGATGTAGGAGGAGCGGCAGTGCCATTAAGGTGTACGGCAGCTGTGGGACGGTCTGCCTCGGTATTGAAGGCACTAGACGATGTGATCGCAGCTGATGGATGATCTTCCGACTGTCCATCAATTGCAGTACCATTGACATCCACTGGCAGAGGCAGAGTCTCCTTGACTGGGTCAACCGCCAGCTCCGATGGCCTTTGAGCATCAGCCGAAGCTGTATTAGCATCGACGGCAACACCACTAGCTCCAACATCTGCCTCCTCTTGAGCGTCGAAAGGGTTGCCCGTACCGGGGGCTGAGACCTCGGTCGCACCCACCGAAGCACTGGGAGCGGCAACACTCTGCGAGATCGAGGCGGCTGAATCTGGTGCGACAGGCTGCGCAACGTCCGCAATGGTATCCTTGCTGTCCACGACTGCGCCACTTGCGGTGATGTCTCCATGAGCAGTAGTTTCCGCGTCACGTACAGCAAAACCGTTGAGGCTTCCGGATGTCCCGTTGCTGTCAGTGTCCTTCGCGACAGCATCAGCCATAGCATTCGAGCTGCCAACAGTCCCGTTCGACGCCGCCGGAAGAATTGGCTCCGTACTGGCGGCTGTTAGGGATGCTATGCCGCTAGCACTATCTTGCGGCTCAGAGTGAGTAGTACTGCCAGCCAGATCTGCTCCTTGTGGAGGAGCAGCTGATGGCTGTTGCTTCACAATGTCCATGTGAGGAGCGGCGGGCTGGACAGTGGTGTCGAGGGCTGCATCAGAAGACTGCGTAGCTGCGTTGGCATCTTGCTGCTGCTGTTGAGGCTCGATCGGAGGTTGGTCAGCCATGGCGATGGGAGAGCTCTTTCGAGTACGACGCGCTCCAAGTCGCGCTAGTCGTGGCAAGAGAGGGTCCGTGTGATTGTATGCAGCCTCTCACACGCAATGACGTCGAGCGTGAGGTGAGTGGGTGGGATCAGAAGGGGGGAGAGAAGCAATGTGGCAGCGGATGCTTCGCTTTCGAGTGATGTAAAGGCGAGAAGGAGTTGTTCCGAGACACGGAAGTGATAAATTAGAAGGCAAGATGCGAAGGACGTGAAGCGACCTCTCTATAGTGCGGACTTTCGCGTCTCGGCTCCGAGCCGGACGACGACGATTTCACTTTCGCCCTTCTGCCGCCCTGTTTTCGGGATATAGGCCGTACCATTACCACCTCCTCCCTCTCCTTCCTCGTTTCCCTCTTCGATCCCACTCGGCGCTGGTTGCCTTCTCCCTCGTTGAATCCGGCGGCTCCAGCGAGCATCTACGTCTGTGGTTGCCTCTTCTCTGCACCCTATTTCCATCGTTCCTCGGTACCTACCGAGGTAACCCAGGGTACAATATCCGTCCCGCCTTGCTCCTTCCGGTACGACGAGCAATCGCCCGCGGTAGACAGCAGCCGTTGCATTGTACTAGCGCCTTGATTGTGAAGCTCAAAGGCGTCTGGCTTTTCGATCGGCCAGGTCTTCTTCGCCTCATCGTCATCTCCTAGTTTGCACATTCCGGCACCCTCACACTCGTCGATCGGCGCGTCGCTCCCCTCGAGCGCCCTTAAACACGACGACGATCGCTTCTCATCCTATCGCTCAGACCAGCAGGACAGTGGCATCTCCAGCTTTCCCTTCCAAGTCAGAGCTGGAGGCGGAACTTGCTGCTGAACAAGCTGCCGCTGCTGGACCTGCGGACAGGAGATCCTCAGTCTTCTCTTCCCGTAGAGGCACCAGAGGTGGTGATGGGGAGGAGTCTGGTCCCAGCGAGCTTACTTTGATCGCCTACTCGGCGTTCATGGGGCTGAGCTCCCTTCTCTTTGGCGGACTTACTCTCCTCCAAGGCCGCAACGGCAGTGGGACGCTAGATGAGCACGAGGTCCCGGCTCTGACAGTACGAGAAGCTTTCCTTCAGGGCCTCAGCCTCGTCATGACTAACGTACACAATCAAATGGCTGGCATTGCCAGTCTCTTCTTTCCCGGAGATCCCCAGACGCTCGTCACTGGCCTTCTCATCATTACCCTCATCTTCACAATCGCCTACTCAACAAAGCCGTCAGACGCCTCCTTCCAGTCTTACCTCACCGACCTCTCTCTGCACCAACATCTTCGTCACATTCGTGATCAGTCGCGTCGAAGCGCCTCCCCAACAAACCAGCCCAATCCTGCTCTTCCCGCTGAGGGAAAGGGGAAGGGCTCGAGCGAGGGCGCCGCAAATGATGTATCTGCAATTGATACTGCCACTGGCGAAGACTGGGATCCTGATCAGACGTACCCTCATGTCTTGACCTTCGCAAACAGGATATCAGTTTCTCTTCGCACGCCTCCATACATCCGCCATGATTATGCCCTCTTCAGCATCGTAATGGTAGCCCACCCTGCAATCGCTTGTCCCAACCTCTTTCCGGCTAGGGGTAACTTGAAGAAGGTCAATGCCGCAAAGGCTTGCACGAAGTGCGCAGCTCCAGATGCTTCCATTCATCATAGCCGTACATCGTGGTATGTCGGAGCGTTTGGTACATGGTGGACGGGTGCCAAAGATATTCGGGACAAAGCTTCGATACAGGATGTCAAGGGTCAGCATCATGCCCACCCTGCAGAGCCTCAGTGGGGCGTACTTGATATGCGTTCTGGTGGTGACAAGAAGAAGCGTCGTGAGTCTAGAGATTAAATACAGAGCTGCAAGCTGTGCAGGGCTGACCACGAAGTTGACCTCTCGACATTACCATTACTCTCACCAGGCCGCGTATCTCCCCAGAATGAAAGATCACTTCTACGAGATGGTCCCACTGAAGACTCCCAGTCCACAGGAACTGCTTTGTCTTCGACCGCCAAGCCTGCCAGGCGGAAGAAGCAGCCTCATCGTCTTAGAACTTCGCAGATTCCCGCCCAAGCTCCACCTCGAAGTAGCGTCCTTGCGCAACAGCAGCAACGGAAGACTGTAGTGGACGACACAGTTCGCTGTAGGCCAGAAGCTGTTACGCAACACGACGATAGTCCGGCAAACGAAGTCGAGGCTTGCGGAACTCCATCACCCAGGTCAGCTTCTGCAGATCGTTCCACAGTCGAGTCGCCGTCATCTGCAATTGATCCACTCAATGCAGCAGCTGAAGCAGCTGTAGATGATTTGAGATCACAGCTGTCGTCACTCAAGACGTCTTCGGAAGGAACACGTCAACAGCTGCAAAGTCAGCTCGAGGATCTCAGATCACGGAAAAGAGACGAAGACATTGCTCGCTCTGATCTCAGGGGCAGGATGAAGACCCTCGATGAAGGCAAGAGGACTGCAGAAGCTGCCAAGCGAGACGCCGAGAGAAAGCTGAAGACTGCCCAAGCGGTCAAGGAGAATCTGGAGAAGAGAATCTTGTCAGCTGAAGCTGCACTCGAAAACTTCGGTGATCGTCAGACACAAGCTGATCAACGTGTCAAGGATGAGCTGCAGAACGGTCAGAATCGTAGAACGGAGATCGAAACAGAGAGGCTAGCAAAGCTCCAAAGCACAGAAGATGCCGAGAAGAACCTCGAGACGCTTCGAACGAAGATCGCATCATTGGAACAAAGAGTTTGTGAAGAGCAGAAGAATCTCAAGGCCGCAGAACAAAGTCTGAGGGAGAGAAGCTACGCCCGTGCGCAGCAGGCGGCAGCAGCAGCAGCAGCGGCCGCCGCCGCTTCTGGGGGCGTTTCCCATTCTTTCTCGCGCTCTGGACACGGATCAAGTGATGCCCTGCATCTCATGTCGAACGGCTACGGACCTGGCGACTCTTTTCTCTTTGGACAAACTCGATCAGTCAGCGACTCAGTGCCGGCGTCTGCACCATATGACGACGGTAGAAATGCAATCTTCGAGGACTTTCACCGGTCATCACCGACCCATGGCCACTTCCCGCACCAGCAGTCCAGCCGCAGGATCTCTCAGGATTTTGGCGGATCCGGCATCGGTGGCACAGGCATCCATGGAAGCGACGCACCATTCCAGCCATTTGGAGGGCTGCAGCCATATTCAGATCATCCACAGAGTCTGGAAGCTCCGGCTCACGCGTCTGTGTTCCCAAGAGGGAGTCCTTCCGCGGGCGGGGCTGTCCGGGCTAGCCAGATGCTGCATCCTCGGAATCAGCAAGACGCTGTCGGACCATTCTCGCCAAATCAGGCCAACGGGAATCTCCAAGCTCACATGATGCCACCCGTCTCGCCTTTCTCCACTGACCTCTTGCCAAGCAACCTCTTCGCAAGTACAGATGACGATGATACCCATCCCGGGGTCATGCCAGGTACCAGGTCGGAGGCGATTGAAGCTGCTCTGGGGCGATTTGGTCTGGATACCTCAGACCAATCCGACGCTGATGGCACTCAATCGGACAAGGATGTTGTCGATGCTGTGCTGGAGAGAGCCTTAGGACCGCTCTCGGAACATGAAAGTGAGGAGGAAACTCAAGCTGCCGCGAAAACGACAAGTGCTCGCAGCTGGTGGGGTACCAACAAGGCACGGCAGCTAGGCAAAGAGCGTCAGACAGACTCCACAGACAGCACGGTCGGAGCATCTCAGGGAGACTCCGACTCAGATGGAGAAGCTGTGGAACCAGGAGCCGCGAAGCAGCAGCGCAAAACCTTTGGCTCCTTCCCACGTCTTTCGCTCAATCAGCTCAACCCATCTGCCAAAGTCTTTCGAAGTGCTTCCCGCAAGCAAGCTGATGCAGATGCGCTCAAAGGGCTCAACAGAGAGGGCTTTGGCAGCCAGGGGTACCTTGGCTCAACTGCGACCGTCGGCAGGCCAGTTGACTGGAGCACTCCGAGCCTTGGAGATCATAGCTCTAACAGCAGCCTCCATGGTCATGGGCCGAACAGCAGCGGCGTTTCTTTCGACGCTGTGCGAAGGGCCTTTGAAGCTTCCAATCCTCCCGATGACGAGGAAGGTAGACGATCTTGGAGTGCCTTTGATCAATGGAGCCAGCGTCAAGGATTTCAGCCTACTGCATCTCGTATGAACGGCGCCGCACGAGGACTCGGAGGAGCGGCCAGTCAACAGAATCCCGCAGCCGCTCCTCGCAGCATCAGCGGTGGAACGCGCCGATCTGCGGGACCGGGTACTATGGACTCCAATCAAGATGGCTTTCAGGTCTGGCCCGAAGATCTATTCTCTCCGCTGAACCGAACTGCGTCTTCTCATTCGGCTGGCGCCAGCATCGGATCCAGTGTGCCTTCGTCTTCTCAGCAGGATGCCTCTCCGCTCGCCCCACGGGACAGACCGACGAATCGATCTAGATTTGCGTTCTGGAGTCAGAACTCGAAGGCCTCGCTCAACAGCGCCGGATCTGCTGCTTCTGATCAACAGCTTAGTAGCAGTGCCGGGGGCGGAGCTAACAACAATGGTCTGCCAACGAGCTCGATCGCGTCTGGTGCGTCTTCCGGGTCGCCCAGCCAATCTACCGAGGGCGAGGGCAAGGGGGACCATGCCCCTGCCTCTGCTTCGAAGCCCAAGAGATCCTTCCGATGGTCCAGACGATCTCAGACTGCCAACTCCCAAGCTTCCGCTGCATCCGATGCCGACGCTGATGAAGAGTGAGCGTGAAGAGGGTGGCCCTCCGGAATTGCCGTGGTCAAGATGATCGGTGGTCAGTAATGCTTGTACGTCGCTCGTTGTCTAGCCGCCAAATGTATCCATCTGCATCCATCTCTGTCGTTTGTTCTTCCAGCATTGCTTGACCTGAAATTCGTGAGCTCCCTGGGTGACCTGTGCTAGCAACCTCAAGTGGAGGTTCCTTATATCCGCTTCAGATGGCGCATACCGCTTCGGCTTTACCGCTCGTCCTTCCTCTTCACCCCTGTCCCCCTACCGACAGTACTCCATACCCGATCAAGTATTCCTCGAAGGTCTCACTATGTCACACCCTCACACCTCACACATTGACCCACGCTCCCTACCCTTTGAGCCACTGCCCAAGGGCGTCCCGACATGCTCTGTCGAGCTTCTCCACATGGGCTGGATTCACTCCCGTCGGGGGATGTGGGCCGATGATGCTTGGGAGCAGGACGAGAGGAGGAAGCAGGCAAAGGCAGATGCAGACTATTCGCTGCCCATCTTTGGAGCATTGCTGCAGCATGGAGAGGATCGATACCTCTGGGATCTGGGTAAGTAGCGCGATAGAGCAGGCACCTTGTCGCGGCAAGTTGACTGATTCCTTTCCGCCGGCTCTAAATGTACGTGCTCCAGGCTGGAGGAACGATCCCGAGAACCTCCCGGAGATGTTCAAGTCCGTTTCTTTCGGCCGTACTGAGCTCCCTTCGTCAGCACAAGCACACAATCTAGTCGACCCGTCGAGCCTGACAGGCATCATCTGGTCCCATGCCCACATCGACCATTACGGTGCAACGGACCGGTTCCCTCCCACCATTCCTCTGTTCCTGGGCGAGGGGTCCTTGAAATGGATCAACGGAGGTGACAAGAAGGGCGGTCTGAAGAGTTTCCCGAGCACGTATCTTGAACAAGGAAGGGAGTTCATTGAGGTAGGAGAGGGAAGTGGGGAAAGGTGGAAGAAGAGGGCCATCGGGCCTTTTGAGGAGGCGTATGACCTCTTTGGTGACGAGTCCACCTTCCTCGTCAAGGCGTCTGGAGTGAGTACAGCCTTGATTGACTGCGTAGCCGATCTTGCTTCTCATCTTGCGTTCTCGCTCCACCACATTCCTTCGCACGCAGCACTGCCCCGGCCATCTAGCCCTCTTGGCTCACGTCTCCTCAGGCGACTGGGTCTTCCTCGCGGGCGACGCAGCACACAATCAAGCTCTCTACCTTCCCGTTCCACCTCAACCCTTCCATCACGAAACAGATCGTCGTTCAGTGCCGGCCAAGTTCAAGCTCACACCAGAGTCGGAGAACTGGAGTTGCATGCAGGACTTTCCAGAGATGTTTTGGCGGACGGCCAGCGCTATGACTAGGTTGGAGATGGAGGACAATGTGATGGTTGTGCTGTGAGTACGCTTCGTGGAAGCCGGCAGAAGCAGGCGAGTGACTGACACCTAGACGAATTGCGACTCTCCTACTTTCTACATACCTCACAGAGGTCACGAGAAGGAGTTCGCGACCGTTGCCGGTCTTGAAGCAGGGGATCGCTGTGATCTGAGTCAGTGGAGGCAAAAAGATCTCAAAAAGAAGAAGGATCAGGAGGGCGAGAAGGTGCGAGAGGGCTTGAATGAGTTGTAAAGTTGCGCCTTTCGTCCTGGAACGCATTCCACCCTGGTCGCGGTTCATGATCGAATATATCGTATCCGTAAGATGAGGACGTAAGATTATGGCATCGCAACGGTACAAATGTATCTGACGTCTCTTACAAAGCCGTTCCCCTCTCAAAGTTATCCCTGATCTCCTGTGTGTACTCATCGAAGTACCTCCCAATCTTCTTGTTGAAGTGTTGATTCTTCTCATTGATGTACGTCACTTCTCCGCCCTCTTCAGCCGGACGCTTGCGAGAGCGCTTCTTGCGTACGTCCGTCTCCATGTTCATGTGAGAGACGACGCGGTCGATGGCTGTATCATTGGGTCTGTGGTCTCCATAAGAGAGGCTGTTAACACCCGCGTAGATGTCCTCTTTGCGGACTACCTGCTGGTTGCTCGAGGGGTCGCCTGCGGCTCCTCTTCTAATCAGACTTGTTGAGCTAGAAGAAGGACCGGCCGAATTCCCTTCGACTGTTTTCTGGTAGCTCTTGATGTCTGGCTTGAAAGACTTGAGCCCGCGTGCGTACGATCGAGCCGCTAAGCCATTTGCATCTACAACGACGCGAGAGAGAACGAAAGAGAAGTCGCAATCAGTCTCGCTCCTGAGGCCTGAGTCTTCCATCCGAGGCTCTACTCACCGATGATACCCTTGTCCTTGCTTTCCTCTCCCCTCGCCTGCATCTCCTCCCACCTCTCTCCATCCTCAATCGTGTACTTCCAATTCCTCTGCCGTTCCCAATCCTCGCCCCGCTGCTCTGCATCGATCCTGTCTAGTGTCTGCTCGGCCTTGGCTAGCTTGCGGGAATTCGTCGCATCGCGCACGTTGTTGGAGCGAGCTTGCTTATCGAGGGCGAGATCTCTGCGATTTTGAGTTGAAGATTGGGCCTGAAGATGCGAGGAAAGGGAGAGCGGTTGTCAGAAAGATTTACAATGTTATGCAGGGCTGTCTGCTCACGACTCACCATCTTCTTTTTGAGAGCATTCATCTTCTCCCGCCTCTGCTCCATAGTCAATCTTGTCTTCTCTGTTGGAGCAGCCAGTCCATTCGACATCGCTGCTTCTTCTTCTTCCGCCTCTGATGCTGTTGCCGGGTTCGTGGCTGCCTCTGCCTCTTCCGCTTCGGCCTGGGCCTCCCCAGCCAAAGCTCCTGCTGCTTGTTCCCCCTCCTCCTCTTGTACAGCAGCTGCAGCTTGGCCTTTCCCTCTCGCCTTTCCTTTTCCCTTCGATCTCGTGGTTTCTACCGACTCGTCCGCTGCCGTTGTTGCTGCCTTTGACGTCGATGCTTCATTGCTAGCTGCTGTAGGGGAAGTTGCGATCTCTTCGGATGCTTCCTGCTGTCGCTGCTCTCCCTCCAGCGCGGCTGGCTCCTCTACGACCGCCTTCTGAGCAGCTCGAGTCTTCCGTGGCATTCTATTAGGGTCCAGAGTAGCCGGAGTACGTAGAAAGGGGTGGATCTGTGAAATGCTATGTACGGTACGGTACGGTACGGTACGGTACGAAACTGAATGGAGAAAGGCCCCGTCCAGATTTTGCGGAACGGAAGAACGCGTGCGTCTCTGAGCTCCACTCCACCTGCAAGTCGCCCGAGAATTTGGCTGAGGAATACCGAGAAGCCGCAAAACTAAGCTTAGCTGTTACCTTAGCTCGTCCAATATCACAACTCGCAAGCTTACCGTCTCCTGTAAGCTCCTTTGCCTTTCTCCCGCCCTCTCACCCTCGTGATGGCTGCTCAGTCCAGAGGCGATGGTCCAGGTATGGCCTCGGCCACGCCCGGCCTCACGAAGGTCCTGCCATCCACGGAGAAGAAGAGTAACAACGAAGGGTCCAGCGGCTCCCTCAAGGGTTACGCAGCCGGCACTGCTTCTGGGGTGACGAAGCTGCTCAATGGTCACCCCTTTGACAGTATCAAGGTGCGGATGCAGGTCTCGCCGCAAGGGACATACAAAGGGCCCATCGACTGTTTCCTTCAGATGGCTCGGAAGGAGTCGCTACTGGGCCTCTACAAGGGCGCTTCACCACCCGCGGTGGGCTGGGCTGTGTCGGACTCGATTCTCCTAGGCACACTGCACAATCTGCGGTTACAGTTCAGTCGTATGACCGGAACAGGAGGGGACACGGGCAAGCCGCTGCCCGTGCAGTACCACGCTCTGGCCGGACTGGGAGCAGGCTGGACCAACAGCCTGATCACTACGCCCACGGAGAATCTCAAAACGCTCCTCCAGATGCAATTCCAGCGAGTACATCTCCCTGGCGTGAGATCCTTTGCTACTTCCGGAGGACCAGCATCAACTGTCACTATGAGCGGCAGTGGAGCAGAGACGGCCGCCCGTCACTTCACTGGACCGATCGACGCAGCACAGCAGATCATCAAGCATCATGGCGTGATAGGTCTATGGCGGACACTTCCGGCGACACTTACATTCCGCGCCAGCTTCGCAGTCATGTTTGGATCTTTCGAGGTATTCAACAAGGCCTTTGCCAACCTGAAGGGTACACCGTACGAGGTCTCTCCCTCCATCGCAACACTCCTCTCTGGAGGCCTAGCAGCAGAGTGCTTCTGGCTTTCTGCTCTTCCAGCGGATAATATCAAGAACATGATGATGGCGGATATCCCAGGAGAGAAGCCCAAGTATCCTACCATGCGGTCTGCTTTCGTGCAGATATGGAATCGACCGGGCCCGGACGCGGGAGTACTGCGGAGGATCAAGATGTTCTATACCGGATTCACACCCTGCGCGCTCAGGGCATTTCCAGTCAATGCAGCGGCCTTGTTCGTCTACGAGGGATGCATGGAATTGATGGGAGCAGAGAGGACGGTGAGCAAGTAGATAGCAGTTGGAACCGGATAGAGGGAGACAATTAGACCATTGCAGCGACGAGGAAGTCAGGACAAAACTACAGAAAGGACATAGAAAGAGGGAAGATTGTCCCGAGTCAGACCGGATGAGACGAAGCTTAGCAGCATCTCCTTCGTCTTCTCATCATTTCCACCACTCCCATTGTACCGGCAGCACTACCCGCACACACTTCATGTATTAGTACAGCAGCCAGCTACAAGCCGCATCCGACGCTCCGGACCGAACCGGAACGGGCGCACGGGGCGCGTGTCCATAATCGTAATGTCAGATAGATCATACCATACCACACTATGCCTCCTGGCCTTGTGAAGCAGAAGCAGAAGCAGAAGCAGTAGAAGCAGACGGTTGTCGGAATAAGAGCCAAAGACATTTCTATGCAATAGGAGACTTCTAAGAAAGGGGGAAAAGGAGAAGAGGGAGGTCTGACAGGCGGACGGGCTGGTTGGCGGGAGATGGATGGGTGGATGGGAGGGCAATGAAAGGGGGAAAATCGAGAGAGAGAGCGCGGAAGAGAGAGGGGGGGGGGGGGGAGAGGATTGGATAGCAGATCCGGACGAATGATCCGGAGCGAGACGCGGCGCGAGTCGGCGAGAGAGAGTACGAACGGAGCGGGAACGGGATGAGGAGCCTTGAGCCGGGGGGCCAGGACGCGGGTATCAGCGTTAGACTGATATCTAGGAGACGGGCTGAGGCGCCGGTGTCTTGTTTGGTCCAGCAGCGTGTGGCGGCAGAGCATGGGGCGAAGGCGAGCTATGGTTCCTTCGAGATGGCTGGCCTGCCGCTCTAGGCGTGGCCTGCATCGCGCTCTGCGAGGGCGAAGATGGCTGTAGCGCTGCACCTGCTTGCTCAGAAGAGGCCGTTGCTGAAGTCGATGACTGCGCCTTCCAGGTCGAGTCGTTGTCACCTGCGCCTGATTCCGTTGTGTAAGCCGATTCGCTCACCTCGGCATCTGCTGCTAACGATGGGAAAGAGCTAGATGCGCCCTCGCTTGAGGAGGACTCCAGCTCCTTTTGCTGGGCAGCGGCGTGCGCAGCCGCCTTTGCCTGCGCTGCTTGCAAGGCCTTTGGGTCTAGTGTCAGCGGAGCGGGTCCACCTGTAGGAGAGTCGGCCAAGCTGGAGCCCAAAGAGTTGCTGACAGGCTTAAGAGCGTCAAGAGCATCGAGGTCTGTCTCTGGGCCAACACCCTTGCCAACGGCGCTGATGAGACTACCTCCACTGCGTCCACCACCGCTGGCAATCGCTGCGAGATCATCGAACTGACCAGCCTTGAACATCTGTTCGAGCTCCCCTTCCACAATGACCCCCGATAGCCACTCGTGCTGCAGAGCCACCTCTGCGGATGTCCTCTTGTCGGGATGCAGCCTCAACATCGGCATGATGAATGTGTCGAGCTTCTTGGCATCCTCCAATGGCATGAGATACTTCTCTTGCAAGACGGAGATGAGGGGCCAGAAGCGCAGCTTGTGGATATGACGCAGTTCACCACGGCGATTGAAGAGGTCCGCGCTGTACTTGCCAGAGAAGGCCAGAGACTTGGGGAAGTCTCCGAGCAGCTCGATCACTTGCGCGATGTGGTCGTCGTCCTTGTTGTACTTCGACCCAGCAGCAGGGTCAAAGAGATAGTCTCCGGTGAGGAGCTCAAAGAACATGCATGCAGCACTCCATACATCTGCCGTTTGTCCCCATTTGGCACCCAGGATGACTTCGGGACATCTGTATTGCCTTGTCTGGATGTCATTTGTGAAGTGGTGGTCGACCCAGCAGGCATTTCCCAAGTCTGCAATTTTGACTGTGATCCTCTCCAGAGAGCTGGGGTCATAAGGGGGAGGTGGTGGCAGGGTCGTGGGGTCCCCAGCATTGACGGCTGGCACGAATGCATGTGGAACTCTTGACTCGGCAGATCCGGCATCGGACGACATGATGGAGTCGTTGACAGAAGAGGAGGCCATGGAGGAGGAGACGCCCGACGGCGAATTGCTGAACTCAGGACGAGACGGAGAAGGCATCGGTGGAGTTCCTGGAGGTTGAGCTGTCTTGACACCGGGTGCTTGCTGCGAAAGGAGGGAAGGACCCTTCTTAGCCTGCGATGCGGCGACAGATGGACCTCCCTTGCTTCCGAAGGCGGAAGGCTCTCCACTAGAGCCAGTGCTAAGTCCATCCATACCCTTTTGGATTCCCTCCGTAGTCTGCTCCTTATCCTGAATGCCTTTGCCGGACCCTTGCACCGACGATACGCTCTTCAAGCTTCCACTCGCGCTATCTCGACCCTCGATCTTCGACATTGCAAATGCCCACTTATCCAGCATGGGACTCGAGCTGAGACTGCTGCTAGGGCTGGGCAGTGGTTGCGAGCCGGTGATGAAGATGCCTTCCCGCCTCGGCGTCTGTGCACCTCCACGTCCCTGACTTGGGGGTACACCGACCAGCTTGGTGGGCACTGCTGCAGGATTTGTCTGGAGCTCGGCTTGTACCACAGACTCTACATCGTCGATGCAGATGAGAACATTCTCTGGCTTGAGATCCGTGTGAATAATCCCACACTCTCGATGCATGTAATCCAGACCCAGTAGCACCTGCTTCGCAATCTGCTTGACAATGTGAGGGGGTACACCACGGTGTTGATACCTCTTGATGAGGCCCAAGAGGTTCTCTCCGAGCACTTCGAAGACCATACACACATGTGAGCCATTTGGCCCCTTGTGCTTGAAGTGATCGAGTAGTGAGACGCAATGCCGCCTGCCTGCATGCCCTGGATTAGCTGCGACCAGCTTCTGCAGGAGCTTAATTTCATCCAAGGCTGTTTCAGTGTAGTGCGGAGCCGACTTGACGACTTTCAAAGCTACGTGACGGTTCATCCTGAAAAAAAGACCAAGTCAGAGGACATGTCAGCTTTCCTCTTGACCACTGCACTCAGAGCCGTAGCAGTTGCACTCACTTGTGATCCTTTGCCAACCACACCGTGGAGAAGTGACCCCAACCCAGCTTCCTGACGATCAAATACCGCCCCTCCGAGAATGTATCACCTACATGCACAGGGTGGTAGCCGCCCTTGCAGTAGTCTTCCAAGTCCTCCTCATCCTCTGTAGCCACCGATCCAGTGTCTGATGCTGTGTGCGAAGAGGGTCCTCCAAAACTAGCAGATTGCGATGCCGAGCCGGATGGCCCGCCGCCCCCAGAGTGAAGGCCGCCGCTGGCCATTGGCATCGGTTGTACAGTGGACTCGCCGCCACTTGTTCTGCAGTGAGAGTGAGCGTAGAGTGTCATGTGCAAGGCAGTAAGTCAGTAGCTGAGCAATACGAGAAGAGGCAAGAGGTGTACGGGTGTTCCGAGACGCGTGGCACGGCGATGTGGCCATCTGGCCATTGCAGTACATGCGATGAGCCCAGGATGCGGCAGACCATCGGTTTGCTACAGACAAAGTCATACGAGCACGGAATGCATATCCCGCCAGGGCTGCGTAGACGGATCTTTGCTCCCGGCGGGGACGATTGCCACCAATGATCCACCTCCTGGTCTTGGCTCCGCGCTTTCCAACCTTACCCACGGATGTGTCAGGCGGGCCCAAGTCCCTTGCCCTGTGGAACTGTGAACTCACTTTGAGGGCCCAGCTCCTCCATTGGAGGAAGCCGATGGTGTGGATGAGGATGCCATCTCCCTCTTCCGTCAGCTGGTGGATCAAGAGGAGCGTGTGTAGAGTCTCTTGTTGCCAGACGCTAGATGAGGTAGCCCAGGCGGAGCGGGTGGAGATGCGGGTAGAGCCGAGAGGTAGGCTCGTAGACAACGAGGCGGTGTGTTGGTAGCCTAAAGGAGATGATCGAAGGGTGCGCGATCTGATGTCGTGTGTATTGTGTGAGAGAGGGTGGAGGTAAGTTGACTTGACGGGGGGGAGGGGCGTGTATGGTAACGTGTGGGTGTGTGGATGATCAAAGGGCGGCTGCAGGGCAGCAAGCAATGAGCGGCAATGCACAAGGGCAGGCAGCACACGCACAGCAAATCCTCACGGGGCCCGAGGGCTGGAGCAATCGCAAGTAGAAGCCTGTCTCGATTGACAAGCAAGGCCCGCTCTCGGCAGATCCGGACTCAGGCGCGAGCAAAGGCACCGAGATCTACACCACGCAGAGGCAGCGTAGAGAGCGAGTAGGACGAGGAAGGTGGGAACACAGCGGTTATGCTGTCCAGCGACGTCGTCGGATTCGTCGGCCTCTTGGGTCTAGTAGCGGAGACGGGCCGTTCCGGGTGGAGATAGCCTGGGCGTTGATAAGCCTTGGAGATCCCGACGTGGCGTGTGGAGAAGCGCAGGCAGCACTCGTAAGGAGCAGAGTAGAAGCAGCAACACACACACACACACACTTTGTTTGGAACGACAAAGTGTAGGGTTGTGCAGGTGAGTAGGATGGGTGGTGATGGGCGGGACGCAGCGGGTGAGGGATGGGCAGCAGCAATAGGACTTCCAGGTTGGGCTAGCCCTCTCGGCTGCTGGTACACAGGGCCCGGTCTAATTGTCAATCCGAGGCAGCGCTGGACCACCACTCCCTGCCTGGCTCCCTCGCTGATCCACCCACCCGTTCATCACCGAGACAGCCTGCTGCATCTCTCCGCCAGCCCTGTCCCGTGGCTATGACCGTTCCCGCGTCGCACCGCCAGTGTCCATGTCTCCTGAGCACGTCCCACTTTGTAGGAGGAGCATTGGAAACACATCTGGATCAGACAGGGCACCTGGACAGTCACCTTCGGCGAAAGGGAGCAGCCGAGTAGGCAGCGGGACAAGCAGTCGCCGCCACATCCGAAGTCTTTGCTGCAGTAGATCGCGCAGGGCATGCCAGCCATGCCCTGGCACACGACCCGAGGGTCTGGCGGCGCCCAGCATCAGATGAGAGGAATCAGGGATGCTCTTGCACATCCGCACGAGAGAGGCAAATACGCAACTGAGCAGCCTAGCAAGGCCCTGGGCGCATCTTGCTCTCGTTACCGCATCTTTCCAGCGCCGCCCCAATGAGTGAATCCACCCGCCCGCTACTGGTCTGCGCCCGGATGGCGTCCTCTGCTTCGGTCCTTCCGATGTTGAACGGACATGGGTGTGGGCGTCTTTCGATCCGCTCCGCCGGAGGTAAGAGGGGACAAGGAGCTCGGCGGACCGAATAGTGAGAGGGCGCAAGACTAGGTAGCATCCACAGCCAGCACCTGATAGAAGACAGGGCACACAGACAGGCGCATGGGATGTCCTGTCTGACGCGCCAGTAGTGAGAAACGCAGCTCGAGCTCGAGCTCGCTTATTGGGGGTGGGCAGACATCTCTCGGCATTCTTTCTCGACACCGGCACTTCGATGCATATGCAGCCCGGGTGCAGCGCTTCTAAGGACAAGAAGAATACACTGTCCGTCAGCGCTTCCTAGCGGAACACGCTCAGACGATGCAGCATTGCTGACGCCCCGACGGTCTCAAGGCTTTCGTGCCCGACACAATCTCAAGAGTGAGATGGGCGTATAATTAGCGCCTCATACCTTGCTTCCCACCGGGCCATTTGTGTAGACGGCATGTTGGTGCAGCGGATACGCAAGGCGCATGAGACATGGCAGATCCTCACTCAAATCACCATGTCAAGTGAGAGACAGTCGGGAATCACAAAGCTTTGAAGCCGGACGAGCCGGACGAATGACATTGAGCCAGGGGTATTACAAGCCAAACAGAACAGCAGGGTATGCAAGCTCTCGAGGAGAGATCACTCAGAAGAGCAACCGTGGTGACAGGGGTGCAAGGCCATCAAGCTGGTCAGACGTACCAGAAGTCGCCTCCGGCAGCCTCGCATTTGGCCTTGAACTTGAGGCCGACCTCGATGGAGTCGTGGTCTTTTGGAAGAAGGAGGGTGTTCAATGTCAGTCGAGGCCTCATCGATCACTAGCTTCCCCGTCGACGATTCGTACTCACGCTTCTTGGCACAGCACCCGCCCCACTTGAAGCAGTAGGAAGACTCCTCGTGGAGGGACAAGTCGATGGAAAGCGAGCAGTATGACTCTGCAAGGAGGGTGGTGAAGAAAAGATGGTGATCAGCGAGAGATGCCTGATTCAGGTGTCTGCCTCATATTGAGGGGACGACTCGGCATTCTGGTACACTCACTAGGCTTCCAGACCTTCTTGTGGTGCTTGGGGTGCTTGACCCACTCTCCGTAGCAGGTAGGCTTCATAGAATTGCCAAGGATGATGTCTGCGTCGATGTCCAGATCGAAACCGCTGGAGCTATGGCCCCCTCGTACTTCAAGGGATCGCTTCTCAGCGGCGTCCAGTCCGGAGACTTCTCCGAAGGGCATGGCCAAGGCGCTGGCTGCGAGGCTGGCGAGGATGGCAAAGTGCTTGAAGAGCATTGTAAATGTGTAAAGGAGTGTGTGAGGTGGAATCGAGAGTGCACGGTAAGGGAAAGTTGGGTGTCGGTGGAGCAAGGCGGAAGGGTTTGATAAGAGACAGAGGATGGCACTGAATGCGACTGGTTCCAGTCGCCTTTTGTACCTCGCCCTCCTCGTCCGGCTGGCTAGCTACCAATGTACTTCGTGAGCCCCTGGGCAGACCTTAGCTCGCACTACTCCTTGGCGTGGGCTGAGCCGCCGGCAGCGACCGAGCCAGAAGCAGATCCCGACTGATTGCCATCAGTCCTGCATCTCCGGAGCCAAGAGAAGCCGCGGAAGATTCCATCGTGATCACGTTCCGTAACGACTCCGTCCAATGCTATTGCTCCCATACCAAGGCAGTCAATATTCGTCGCTTCGCGAGGGTCCGGAGTGGGAGTGGGCATTCTAGCACCGGCGGGAGTGGAGCGGGGGCTGAAAGTGTTGGGTGTTGCTTGGCTTGGGTGTTGCTGCAGCCGAGCATTGCCTCGCGCGCCTCAGGCCGGCTTCTGAGTACCCCCCTGACCTTCGGGGCTTTACTCCATCACCACCCTTACCCCTGTTCTCATCCCTAATCATCCCTATAATCTTCCATTCGCACCCTCTTGCTGGCCAGTGAGCAGTCTCCGGAGCTCTCCTGTGCTTAGCTGCCGCGGTGCCCCTACTGTAAAGCCGGCAGCCGTCCCTCCGCCTTGACGAGGAGCAGGCAGCACACTCGTACTCAGGCACAGTCGGAATTTGTTCCACTTTGCCTCGGAGGCTCGGAAGCTCACTCAGGAACGCCGGAGCTCCCATCGACCCAGCATCAGCGCTATGAGTAGATCGGCGCAGGAGCAGTATGCGCAGGAGCGTCCTTGGCAGCAAACCGGAGTGCAGCTCTCCGACGGGGATTCACCTTCGTCGTCGTGGCAGCCATCGTCGAGCCAAAGACGATCATCAAATGCCTCTCCCATCAGATCATCACACACGCGACAGATGAAGCCCGGAAGATCGCCCCTGTCCAACTCCTCCCCATTTGCAGCCTCGTCAGCGCTTTCAGATGGGTGGAACAGCTCTTCCACTTCTCACATCTCGCCCTTGGACTCCCTAGCCAGGCAGGGTGGGCCGCGCAGCAATACCCTGGAACCCCGCGATGCCAACGCAATGCCGGCCCTCCGTACTGCAAAGAGCCACCTGATGGAAAAGGCCTTTGCGCTTTCACGGTCCACGTCAATCAGACAGACACCGCAAGAATATTCCCCGGAAGTCGATGCGGATCACAATGAGGAGGAAGCTTCGGCGCGGTCTGAGAATCGCAACCGGACTGCTTCAAGCTCAAGCAACGGCAGTAGGGTAGGCAGCAACCCTTCATCGCCCTACACTCCACAGGAATCGAACTGGAGTTCCTCGAGAGGTCGCAGCAGTTCAGCTGTCGATGATGGACCAGGTCCTCGGCGCTTTGAAGAAACCAAGTCGAACCATCCATCGCCTCTTGCCCGGCAAGGTCAGCTCGCCAATGGCGTCCAAAGCAATACAGGACCCTCCAGCAATAGACCTCGTGGGTATGAGCCAAATTCACAGTCATTGGAGCCCTCCGATCAAGTCAACCTATCCCGGCGAGATTCAGTGTCCTCGGTGAACACGGTACAGACAGCAGAGTTTGGAGCTGGCGGTAGGTGGGGTCGTGCGTGGGCCGACCGGGACGATGACGAGGAGGGCTCTTTGTATGGCGGTAGTGAGTGGGGAGGAGAGAGCAATTACGCGGGGTCAGAGCATCGAGGGACCATGGGTCTGGGTCTGTCGGGTGGCAATACGTCCGGATTGGATGCTCTGCGGAACCTCGCTAAAGGAGCGGACTTCAGCGAACTCATCTTGGGCAATGCTTCAGTCAATACTGCAACGCTGCATCGAGTCTCACTGCCTCAACGAGCAGACTCGCAGCCGATACCTCCTGCTGTTTCACCCCTGACAAGAGGCGGCGACCGGGCGCGCGTCGTCAGCTTGACGCCTTCGCTCCATCAGATGAGCGAAGAGCCATCATCGTACTTCCAGGTTCCAGCCAGGGATCCCGAGGCCCCGGTATCTAGTCCATCGCCTTTGCCAGGAGGCAGCAAATTCTACGCCACTGCTCAGCCTTCGACCGATACGCTTTCCTCATCAGGTGGTCAGGATGCAGCTCACATCTACGTATGGCCTCCTACGCCTGCTGGTTCAGAGATTGCACACGAGCCACATCATGGCTACCGCGACCAGCACGCGGACGCAGCAGATGCCGCCTCGATTCACGAGTGGGAAGCTGTAACGGATGATGGCAGCGACGGCACTGCCTCACAGCGCTCGAGCATGGCCAGCATCATTAGTAGTCCGACGGCTCAGCAGGGAGGCTTTAGACAGAATCATGCTGCGACCGGTGGGCCTGTCACAGTCGCATCGGCACTGAATGGCCAAGCTCGTCTCCCAGGCTCGCCACTTGCCAGACCGAGGGGATCGGGAGAGAGACCTTCGTCTGTCGATGGCAGAAGGGGCGGTCATCCCGCAGGACGCCTACCGCCGCCGCCACCCCCCTCGTCTAATCAGTACGATGATCCTCTTCTTGCGGGTCCCATTGGGGCACGCATCGGTCGAGCTCGTGCAGCTGCTATCGCTGCCGCCGATGGAAGAGAGAGCATCATATCAGATTTGGATGTCGAGACTCTGCGATTGGATGGAAGCAGCAGGCGAGACAGTAGTAGCACCATCGGAAGCAGGATGAGTGTTGGTACAGTGAGGTACAGTGAGGACGACAACGAAGGCAGACCAGGCTCCCGCCCGGGAAGTGTCGACTTTGCTGCTCGGTCACGCCCTGTGAGCGTGGAGAGACGGACACCAATCGCCTCTCCTGCGTCGCCCAGTGTCGGACGATTCGAGCATGCGAGTACAGGAACAAGCGCAAGTGTACAGTCTCAGACTGGTGGACGGCAGAGTCCAAGGCCGATATCGACGCTTCAGCATCCAGGACAGCGCTCTGCTGGCTCCAGCCCTGCAGTCAGACAGGCAGCACAGATGAGCTCTACTACATTGAGCTCAGCATCTACGGCGGCGAAGGTGCCGCCTCAACACAACTCTCCACAGAGGCGCAACAATACCCGGAACACACCAAATAGTCGTCACGCCATTGGACAAAACACTAAAACTGGCCCATCGGCAGCCGAAAACTATCTGAGCCAAGGCATCCAGTATCACGAGCAAGGCGACCTCTCTCGCTCCGCCTACTACTTTGAGCGCTCTGCAAAGGTCGAGGGCGGCTGTGTCGTCGGAATGTGCATGTGGGGTATGACGCTTAGGGAGGGCTGGGGTGCTCGTAAAGATCCCAGGAAAGGCTTCGAGTGGATCCAGCGTGCAGCCGCTACAGCTGGCGAGCTCATGTCTACCTCGCGCAACAGGACCGAAGCTGATCTCAAGGCTGTACGCTCAGAGCTGAAGCTGTCGGTTTATGAGCTGGGCAAATGCTTCTGCTATGGCTGGGGCGTCAAGATGGACAAGAAGATGGCACTGGAGTACTTTGAGCTGGCTGCAAAGTTGGGCGATGCGGATGCGCAGGCCGAGGCGGGCGCGCTGTATGCTGCTGGCAAGGGATGCAAAAAGGATCTCAAAAAGGCAGCAAAGTACTACCGTATGGCGGCTGCGCAGGGATACGATTTGATTGGTTTGAGCTGGGTGTGGAAGAGCAAATTTGATGATTGAACGAGGACACGGATAGAGTATACCGGTGACACCACGAACACTATCTCACGAAGAACCGCTAGCTGCATTACTCTTGACGCACATATCTCTCCGTTTGACCAATTTCTCACCTCTAATGACGATACAACAATGCACCTTGCTGCTTCCGCTTGCGTGTGTTTCGACTGATTGATCGTCCAGCAGTGTATTGAACTTTGTCCGGTCCATCGGTGCTTTGATCCGAAGAATCAATGCCCTCTTGCGTTTGAGTAGAAGGAGCCCTAGTCCCGACGCCCCTCGACGTCATCGACCTCTGCACGGCCCGGCGGTGCGCCCGATTGGGTTGAGACCCGAGTCCGAAGGAGGGCCGAAGAGATTCCTGCTTCTATCTATCAAGCACCTTTGCTCCTTTTTCTCGAGTGCTTCAGACTTCTTCTTCTTCTTCTCTCCCTTATCATACTCACTCGTGCCTTCCTTCCAGCCGCAAGTCTTCCCGACGCACACCTCGCCCGGTGTAGCAAGAGCTCGCGCCTGCCTGCCTCCACCTCTCGCCAGCTCCGCCCAGCTGCTCAGCCGCATCCTCGTCTATCCGTCCTATCTACCTCTCATCTCGGCTTGACATCTTCCAATCTAAATCTCTTACAAGACGAGCCTTCCCTCAGACGATCAAGATGGCTTCGAGCACAGACTTTGTGCCCACGTTCAGCGTGGGCGACTACACACGCTTCTTCTCGGCAGGAGCGCTGTGCGCTACGATCACCCATGGTGGTATGACGCCCATTGACGTGGTGAGTAGGCTGGAAGGGGGAAGTGGGGGAGACACATACCCTTGTATCTCCATTACTGACCTCTCAAACTATCGCACCTGCCTATCATTTCTGACGTTGCGTCCTCTCAGATCAAGACGCGTATCCAGCTCGAGCCCAAGGGCTCCCCCAACAGCACCATGGCCACCATGGCCAGGAATATCATCGCAACCGAGGGTGCCTCTGGTCTCCTTACCGGTTTCGGCCCCACTGCCGTTGGATACCTCATTCAAGGTGGAGCCAAGTTCGCCGGATTCGAATACTTCAAGGCCAAATTTGCTACTATGGCAGGCTCGAGAGAGGCGGCAGAGAAGTACAGGATGGCCATCTACATTGGAGGTGCTTCTGCTGCTGAAGTCATCGCTACCACCTTGCTGACTCCGCTCGAGGCGGCTCGAATCAGGCTGGTCTCGACGAGGGGCTATGCCAATGGGCTGGTGGGAGCTGTTGGCAGAATGGCGAGGGAAGGTGGCCTGAGTGAATTCTATGCCGGATATGCTCCGATCTTGTGCAAGCAGGTGAGTCAAGGCAGGAAGCGAGGCAAAAGGGACGAAAGTCGCAGAGAGACGTTATTGACCCTCTCGTTCACGTGGTCTGCATTACTCGTCTCCAGGTGCCCTACGCTATTGGTCAATTCTACACCAACGAGACAATGCACGAGCTGGTCGGGAAAGTCCCTTCTCTTGACAAGCTGGGCAAGTCGGGCAAGGCGGGCGAGGTGACCGTCCAGCTCGGCTGTGGTCTCACAGCAGGAGTCGCTGCCGCCATTCTCTCGCACCCAGCAGACACGCTCCTGTCCAAGATCAACAAGGGCGGTGGTGGAAGCGGAAGCGCCATGAGCAAGCTGATCACACTCGCCAAGGAGACTGGACCCGTGGGCATCTGGGCCGGACTGGGAACGAGGATCGCAATGACTGCTTTCCTCGTGGGAGGCCAATTCCTCATCTATGGCCAGATCAAGCAGGCCTTGGGAGCGCCCGCTGGTGTGTCTATCACCAAGGCAGAGGTGGAGAAGTCGTAGTAAATGCGCACAAGAGGGAGAGGAGGAGGGAGCTGGGAAGCGGAGACGCATCTTGTTGTATAGACCATCGTCACGGGCTCGAGCGGATAGTGAATGTATTGGCTCACCTATACGCATGGGGATTGTGCGCTGCCTCTGCCGGAGTCACGCTCTTTCGCTACCTCGGTTCAAATGCTGATCTGACTGACCTCTGCGCCACGGGGATCGAGCGCTTGCCGGGGGATGAATATTCGCTACGGCCAACGTGCGCCCTACTCACGAGTGGCAAACCTCTGAAATGGATGGAGAAAGGCAGATTGGCTGGAGAGGCCGAGAAGACGTCTAGTACTTTTGCCTCGATGGACATGTGCAAGCGGGGGCCCGTCCGCCTCATCCCCCGCGAGTAATCCCCACGTGCGCTTCGTGCCGACAATCTGGATAAGCTGCGATCTGACTTGACATATTCAAGGGGGCGGCAGGAGGTTTAAGGAAGCAGAAGCCGGACTTCGGCTTGCCTCACAAACAAGGGGTGTGGCGGTCAGCTCGTGTGTGGGTCGAAATGCTCCCACGGCCTTGGCCAGTCCGTAGGTGCGTAGGTGAGGCTACCCCTCTGCCGGTCCGATACTTCCGCCGTGGTTGGGTGGGTGAGTGCGCTGAAAATCGAGGCGGTGTGCGGATCTGGCTCTGAAAGAAGCGAGTCGCAAGTTGTGCCGACGGCGGCAGTAGTCAGTCAGCAGCAAGCAGCAGCAGCAGTAGCAGCCAGTAGCAGCACCTCGGCTCGGCTCGGCCTTTCGTGGATTTTTTCCTCTTCGCCTTGCCGCCAAGGGACCGTGCAGCCAGTCATGCAGGACGGGCCAGCCTCTTTCGCCACAGGGCAGAGCCCCGCTCCCGCCACGCAGCCCCCGCCGCCTTCGCCGCCTCCTTGTCCCAGGCTGGGCTCACTAATCCAGGCTTGGCCCATGACAGGCACAGCACTGCAGCGCGATAGAAGGTTTCCTGCGAAACGTGGGCCCCCCCCCCGCTCGACTCCCGCCTTAATTTACTCTGGCACGCAAAGTATTTGAGTTGACCGTCGCGACCGCCGTCACGCGCCCCCCCTTTTTCCCCTATCCTTATCCGCCATCCTCTTTCATCCTTCGCCTCCTAACCTCATCCTCATCACCACCGTCGCTGACAACGACCACTGACCATGTCGTCTGGAAGCTCCCCCACCGGAGAGGCGGCCAAGGCGCCTCTCGACATTGCCCCTACAGAGAAGAATGTCACCACCACCACCCAGGTGCCTGACATCCAGGCCTACGAGGAGACCCAGAAGACCAAGGGCCTTACGGGCAAGTCACTCATCTTCGCCTGTGGAGCCGCCCTCTACTCGGATGGTTACATCAACGCCATTTCCGGTACGGTCACGACGCTGATCACCGGATATGACCAGCCCTACGCCAGTGCAAGCGATAGCGAGATTACGCGATTCACCACCCTCTTCCCCTCCATGAGCTTTGCCGGTACCGTCTTGGGCATGCTCACCTTTGGTCTCGTGGTCGACAAAACCGGACGGAAGTGGGGTATGCTCATCTGCTCTGCCATCCTGGTCCTCTTTTCCATCCTCGCCGCCGGAGCTTACGGTGCGAACAACTCTACCTCTGGCCTCTTCACCTGCCTCATTGTCTACCGCTTCCTCATCGGAATTGGTATCGGTGGAGAGTACCCCTCGGGAAGTGTCGCCTGTGCAGAGAACACCGAGCAGTCCAACATCAAGAAGAGCCAGCAGCAAGGTCTCTTCGTTCTCGCCACCAACACCTGCATTGATGTCGCCTTTGTGATCGCGCCATTTACCGTCTGGATCCTGTACAAGATCTTTGGCGATAACCACATTGCTTGGGTCTGGCGATTGGCTCTCGGCTTCGGTGCTATTCCTCCTCTCATCCTCTTCTTCCTGCGGACCAAGATCCAGGAGCCACCTTCGTACAAGCGGGGAGCTATCAAGCACCACATGCCCTGGTGGTTGATCATCAAGAAATACTGGCTCAGGCTCGTAGCCGTCTGCATTGTTTGGTGAGTAGCAAGATTCAAAGAAAAGCAAGAGCTGCAAGCGAAGGGCGAAGAGCACTGGGCACGCTGCCTCAGCGCAGTGCTGTCTACGTTCTGCGTCAGTCCCGCATGGCAAGCTTCGATGGATCTGCCAGTACTCCGTTCCTGCATGCTGACAGGTGCGCCCACTTCATTTGCATCCGCACTCCTCTTTCCGCAGGTTCTGCTACGACTTCGTCTCCTACCCCGCCGGAATCTACGCGTCGTACTTCACTTCAGAACTCTACCCCAATGCCGACCTTTCCCTCAACCTGGCCTTCACCATCGCTCTCAATGCCGGCTACATCCCAGGCACGGTCATCGGCGCGCTCATCGTTGACAAACTCGGCCCAAAGAAGACCATTTGCCTTTTCCTGGGCCTCCAGGCCATCTTTGGCTTCGCGCTCGCCGGAGCCTTTGGTTACTTCAAGAACCACACCGCGGGGCTTATTGTTATGTACGTGCTATACATTGCCTTTGGTGAAGCTGGTCCTGGTAACTGCCTCGGTCTCCTCGCCTCCAAGGCAGTAGCGCCGACTCCGGTCAGGGGAGTGATGTACGGATTCGCAGCTGCCATCGGCAAGGTCGGTGCCTTTGTGGGCAGCTACATCTTTGTTCCTACACAGAACAAGTGGCCAGAGTCGGACGACATGCACTACGCTGTCACCTACTACATCGGTGCTTCGCTAGCCGTCCTCGCCATGCTCTGCGTCATCTTCTTCATCCCACCGGTCGAGCACGACGGAATCGTCAAGATGGACGAGGAGTTCTTTGCCTACCTGGAGGCCAACGGCTACGACATGCGCAACGTTGGACTTGCCTCGGAGGGAGCCTACCCTGGTAGGATCTCGGAGGAAGGGGAAGGTGTCAACTCGAGCAAGGTCGCCAATTAGGGGCGGCCGTTCTTGTGATTTGTCATTTCAGATGACCCTGATTCAACTCTTTCATGTCTGATTCTTTTGCTTTCAACCTTGAATCACATTGTTACCGTTTACCTGTGGGTTGCTTGTCGTTGCGTGGATCGACTTTTTGTACAAAGTACACGCCGTATACCCTCTGCCGCGTAGTTGGTCGAGTCGACTGGCACAGAGCTGAACGGAACGGAACGGTCGGTCTCTCGCTGCGCGCACCCGAATCTGCCTGGCTCCGCTCCAGGCGTGTGCTCAAAAGTTCACCCATGGAAGCTCTGATCTTCCTTTCCCCTCTTCTCCTTAACGCTAAGTCGCGCCTCAATGGGCGACAAGATCCCTACCGCTCCAAAAAGCACCTTCATCGCCCCAGGAGCTCTCCTCCCTTTCAAAGGAAGTGAAGAGCTCCCATGATCGTGAATGGTCGTAAAGCGGATTATCTAGGAGAAAGAGGTCCTCTTCCCTCGACTCTGCGAAGAGGAGGGGGATGGGGATAGGATGAGGGCAGGGTGCGACGCTACTGGGTGCTTCGGTTCCTCGAAAGGGAACCTTGATGGCAGATGAGTAGGGTTGCAATGCCTTCATGCACATTTACAGTCGATCTTCTGGGAGACTTGGGAGTTGGACTGGGAAAGAGATGCTGGAGGCAGCGAGGCTCGCTCGCTAAGCTTCTGATTGGCTTTCAGGTGAAGAAGGGAAGCACGAGGGATGGCTAGGGGTCCAATGCTAGAGTACAGATCAGACAGAGATGATGAGAGCCGGGACACGACATCAGGACTCACGGACGCCCTTCATTGGTTGGCTTACTGGCAGACATGTTCGCAGAATGCAATGGTATTATGGCTACAATACATGTGTGACGAGACTGACTGACAGATTCCTCTTCCGCCGAGCAAACAGAAGTAGACTGTCCTTTACTTTCTTTCGAACTGCTGCTTTACCTCCACGCCTCGCATACGGTTGATAGCTCCCGCAAGGTCGATCCATCTTATCCTCGCTAAGGACCCATCTGGCTCATCCCGCGTCTGCAGACAGTCCAGCCCCTCGCTCGCAATGTTGCGCTCCAGCTCCTCCATGACCGCCTTCAACGACTTTCCACTGTTCTTGCTGGTGTCGCCTTGCAGGTGTCTCAAGGCAGCAATGATGCTTCTCGTCTGCGATTCATACACGACTTGTGGAATGCAGCGCAGGTCCAACTGGCTTCCTTCGTCCGTCTTTTCCCCTCCTAGCCGGATGATGCTCCTGCCGCGAGTGAAGACTTTCCCATCGGGTAGCAGGCGAGAGGTGTCAAGAATACGAGGTGCCGGCTGACGGAAAGGGGGCCGCATGTTCTCTGTATTCGATGCCTTCGAAGCGCCCCTTTCCTCGTCCTGCTGAGAAACCAAAATCCTGGCCTTCTCTGTGACGTCTTCGATCAGGAAGTCCTCCATCCTCAAGACAAGATCAGCGTGACGGAGGAAGTCGCTGCTGCTCCCACAGACGAGGAACAGGCTCGCTCCACTTGCCTGGACGGCTTGACTTGCTCTGCTCTCCAAGGGCACGATTGTCTCGCGCTTGATCAGCTTTCGCATTGTGGGCGAGCAGGAGAGCCAATTAGACGCTGTTGTGTCTTCGTCAATACAGATGAGCTGAGATCCTAGCTCCAAGGCTTCCATGAAGCCCGCAGCGCATGATGTTGAGCCAGAGGCGTCCGTTGTGGAAAAGTTGTCGGTGGACTTGCCTCCGGGAAGATTAAGTATGAAGTTACTCAGGTCAACAGACGAGACGCTTCGTCCGTCTTCTGAGCTGGCGCAGGTCACGGAGGAGACACTGCTGACAAATTCTCGCCCATCACCGGGCAGGTAGTTGTAGCAGCCCAAGGAGATGGCTTCGAGTAGAGTGGACTTGCCGTGGTAGCCCGCACCGACACACACGATGAGCGACTTCGCAGGCAGACCCATTCCCGAGACGGTAGAGTTTGGCAGCTTGATCTCGATTAGGAGATTGGCCGGCGAGGTGAAGGGCACCACAGAAGGTCCACTGAGGGGCGTAGTGCTCGCACCGGACTGTCGTGGCAAGATGGCACCGTTACGAATGAAGGCAACAAGAGGGGTTTGATGCCGAGACAGCTGATCTCTCAACGCTTCCTGATCCTCGATACTGTCGACGTGAGCCACCAGCCTTGTCCACGTAGGCCGATGAGCCGAAGCTACGAGTGATTCTGACACCAAATTGGGCAGGTGCTCGCAAATGATCTCTGCAGCTCGGCGACCTTGGATAGAGCGGCCAGCTGCTGGTAGACCGATGGTGATCCTTGCCTCGATAGACTCTCTTCCTACCACGACAGCTGTCCTTTCCAGCACCTGACTTGCGGGGAGATCAATTGAAATGTCTCCACCTTTGCCTCCTGACCAGCCGGAAGATGCTGCCTTGACATCAAGGCCTCTGGCAGAGCACACTTCGTGGAGACGCCTATGAAGGTAGTCCGCTAAAGCAATAGACCGAATCTTCGACTTGAACAGCTCGACGGGAAATCCGTGACTAGCATGAGGTAGCTCCACCCTGAACTTCGAAGGCGGAGCGTACGGATCCGCTTGAATGTGATCAATGTGGAGCGCGAACTTGGGGAAGCTCCATGCACCTCTGAGATCTTTGTAGGCAGGGTAAGGCCCTCCGTCCAGTGCTACTAGTAGCGAGGCCAGGTTGGCCGAGGTGCGAGGACCATCAAGCTTCGGACGTTTGGAGAAGATTGCCGGGCCGTATCCACCTCGAGCGGGTATACCTCCGCCAGACCCGCGGCCATGTCCTCGGCCAGTACCTCTCCATGACATGGGCGGTAAGTATGAGTTGGCCTAACGGTCACAGCCGTGACAGTAAAGAGCTCCTCGAAGTAGGGGCACATCTTCCCGCCGCCCTCCACTGGTTTTGTTCCGCTTCCGTGCTTGTGCCACGCGAGCGGCTGCCCGGGACAAGGGTCGGACGCGGGAAAAGCCTGAGCCGGAGGGGAAGCGGGGCAGCGACAGACAGGCAGGGCAGCGTGAAATGGCACACACACCACGCAGCCAACGATTGCATCCTGTACAGACGTCCACAAACCCATACACTCACTCACGTACTCGCCTTTGCCGCCATCGCATTGCGCTAAACCATCACACTCCCTGAGCTCGCCGTTGCATCTCACTCCCACGTAGAGAGACAAGATGGCAATCCAGTCGCGGCTGGAGCAGTTCCAAGACCTGCGGGATGAGCTGCAACAAAAGGCTCTCATCACCGGTCTCAAGGCAGCCTCCGGCTATCGCAAGAACTACGCTCTGATCCAGCGGATCTTGCAATTGTCCTACTTCTCCTTCATCATCGCTTCCACCTATAGGGGTCTCAACCCCAAGCCAAAGGGAAAGAAGAAGCAGGTTGATAAGACGCAGACGGCCGCGGCAGGAGAGGCCTTGCAGCGCTCTACTGCCAGTGGGGAGAAGGGAGATCGGGATGTGGAAAAGGTCAAGGAAGTGACTCAAACTGCTGATGCCCCCGAGGTGGACATGTCCGGATCCAGTCGTGGCAAGAAGGGCCGCAAGGGCAAGGGGCCAAGAGTGGAAGTCGACGCAAAGTTCTTTGAGCAGCTCAAGAGGATACTAAGGATCATCATCCCATCCTACAAGAGCAAGGAGGCGCTTCTCCTCATGGGCCACTCCGTCTTCCTCGTCCTCAGAACAATGCTCTCACTCTATGTCGCCGACCTCGACGGTCGCATCGTCTCCGCTCTCGTTCGAGCACAGACGAAGCAGTTCCTCGGCGGCATCCTCTGGTGGATGGCCGTAGCTGTGCCGGCCACGTACTGCAACGCGATGATCGAGTTCCTACAGAGCAAGCTGGCCCTCTCTTACCGTACTCGTCTCACACAAAAGGTCCACGAAGCCTATCTCTCAGACGACACATACTACCAGCTTGGCAACCTCGACGATCGGATCAGGAACGCTGATCAGCTCATCACAGTGGACATTCAGAAGTTCAGTACTGCCCTCGCTGCCCTCTACTCTAACATCGCCAAGCCCATCCTCGACGTCTCATTGTACAACTATCAGTTGTCGCAAAATGTAGGAGCAGAGGGTCTGATCATCATCAACATTCTCGTGCAAGGCTCCGCCGCATTGTTGCGTGCGGCAACCCCACCTTTCGGCTCGTATGCTGCAACGGCGCAGAAGCTAGAGGGAGAGTTTAGGTGGGCACACAGCAGGCTCATCGAGAACAACGAAGAGGTGGCTCTATACAACGGTCAGAAGATCGAGAAGAATTCGATAGAAAGGTCCTACTTTAGCTTGATCAAACACATCAACCGCATCTCTAAGATCAGGATCGTGCACGGAATGATCGAAGAGGGAATCATCAAGTGGCTCTGGGGTTCCCTAGGTCTCGTCATCTGCTCCATTCCCGTCTTTGTCAAGCTGCCCGGTATTGGAGGACTTGCCGCAGACATGGGCTCGCGTACAGAAGCATTCGTGACCAATCGTCGTCTATTGCTGTCCTCCTCGGACGCATTTGGCCGCATCGTCTCGTCTTACAAGGAGCTGTCGGAGATGGCAGGATATACCGCCCGAGTCTCGTCCCTGCTGGATACGATGCAGGAGGTCAAAGCTTCGCGTTTCGAAAAGAAGCTCGTCTCCAGTGCTGGTACAGAGGAGAATGCCGCTGTGCTCCGAGGAAGGGGAAAGACGGAAGAGTCTTCCGACATCATCTTCGAAGACGTGCCCATTGTCAGCCCTAATGGCGACGTCCTGGTCAAGAAGATGAGCTTCACTGTCAAGCCAGGACAACATCTGCTCATCATTGGTCCGAACGGATGCGGTAAGAGCTCCCTTTTCCGTATCCTGGGAGGACTGTGGCCTGTGTACGGAGGTATCGTCAAGAAGCCCAAGGGATCCGACTTCGCTTACATCCCACAACGGCCGTACCTCTCCCTCGGTACCCTTCGGGACCAGATCATCTACCCCCACACCGTGTCGGAGATGCGCGCTAGGGGCAAGACGGACGAGGATCTCCTCAAGGTCATGTCAGTCGTTCAGATCGATCGCATCGTCGAGCGCGAGGGTGGATGGGAGGTGCAGCGTGAGTGGCGTGACGCCCTCAGTGGAGGTGACAAGCAACGTATCGCCATGGCTCGTCTGTTCTACCACCAGCCCCGCTATGCCATTCTCGACGAGTGCACATCCGCCGTCACTTCAGAGATTGAGCAGATCATGTACAATCACGCTACCGAACTAGGCATCACACTCCTGAGTGTCTCCCATCGCCCCTCGATTCACAAGTACCACCAGAATGTCCTTCAATTCGATGGACAAGGTGGTTATACCTTTTCTAAGCTGGACACGGAGCGGACCGAGAAGAGGCAGGCGCTACAGGAGGAGAAGGAATTGCTGGAACAAAAGTTGGCAAGCGTGCCTGTTTGGAAGGAGAGGTTGGCGGGATTGGAGGAGGCGGCAAGGTCTAGACCTGCTTCACCTGTTGCTTTTAGGTGATGTTGAGAGGAAGAGGGGAGGAGCTGTAAGGTTTATATATAAAACGTACTGTTACTGTAGATTTGTACGCGCAATACCAATTGCTCGGACCTTTGCGTTGTCTGCCGAAGATCACGTAAGAGAGCTGGCTATCTCGATGAGCTCGGACAATGGGAAGGGTCTCAGACACCACTGCGAGGAGAAGCGATTGAACTGTCGAGTACCATCTATTTGAGTGAGGGCTTTGAAGGGAGCACCATCCTCGTTCAGGCGAAATGAAGAGGCGGCGACATGGGGAGACTGACGGCACTGCTATGCACAGGAGGGGAGCACGGATGCCGGAAGGGTATACAAAGGTGACAAACACGAGCGGCAAGGTATGTACAGTGAAGAGAAAGAACAAGTAAGAAAGGGAAGGGTCAAAGACGAGGTTCTACGTTGAGACTTGTGTTCCGTTGACGCCGTCAACGACTAAAGGCGCCAAGGGCCGGAGCGGTGCGTCCAGCTTGGCCCAGCCAGCATGAAGCTCCTGCGCGCACTTTGGCAACTTCCTCCCCCAGTCTGTCACTCTCCCAAATAGACGAGTCGAGATGACGTCCTGCCAGACAAAGAGCCAAGCTCTCGAGATCCACCATCGACTCCATACGTGGTAGAGGGCGAGAGTAGAAGCATCGTAGCTCACTAGCACTTGTGGATTGATGTAGATGCGTGGACGATGAGGCGCTGAGAGGAGGTGCTGGTCGTACGAGGTGAGGAGGCACTCGGACGTCAGACAATGCGGCGCTGGTGAGGCGCGAAAGCGCAGTGGAAGGCTCAGGTTGTGCTTAGCTTGCACTTCTGCTTTCGCACTCTCCTGTAGCAATAGCGGTCGACGGGAGTGAGAGGTGAACCAAGAGGCATCGAAGATGGTGAGGCCATTCCAGCAGCTGTTGACCAAGATAGGTTCCTCCACCCTCATCGATGCGATGTCCTCTGCGCTGGAGAAGTAGGGCCACAGAGGCTTCAAACGCGCCTCGTTGATGTCGCGCGTGACCCAGGTGTCGTAGAAACCCATGGGCACCGTATCAATTGCGCAGACCTGGTCGAATTCACCTCCTTTTGTGTTCAACAAGGTGATGACGTCGACTGGGTCGAAGAAGATGTCATTCAGCCAGGCAACGTGAGAGAATGGCCCTACGTTTGAGTCTAGTGAGCCAAGGTCATCTAGCGGAGCCAGCGCCTCATTTCGAACAGAAGCCAGGTACTCGATGCGCGAGTAGCTGGAAATCACCCCGGCCACCTTGCCATGTCTGACGGAGTGCTTCCCACACCGCACAGACTGAGGAATGCCTAGCGCTTTGAGCTCCTCGCCTAGGATCTGCAGTCGCTCGCAAGTGTCATCGGATGAGTTGGACTCATAGATGGAGACAAATACGTTGCGATGGCCAAGGGAGGAGCAGAGCTCCTTGAGCGACTTGGAGAAGGCAGGCAGCACCTCGGCCGAGTTGTAGAGGTTGACTGCAAAGAAAACCGAGTGGCCCGGGCTCGTGGCGCCTACTTCGGCAATCGTGGGCGGCGCGGAGCTGAAGACGTCGGCGCTGAGATGCAAACCTCGGAAGAGCGCAGTGCCTAGAAGAAAAGCCCAGACGCACAAGGACCAGGCACAGCCTAGCAGATAGACCAGGGCTGGAATCGACAAGGACGTCGAGGGAGAGCGTGACCAGGGCCATGATGCTGACGAATAGCTGGGGGGCGAGCTGGGCTCAGGCTTCGAGAGAGATATTGTATACCCTTTGGGTGACGAGGTGAGGTAGACCAGGATCGAGAAAGGTAGAGCAACGACGGAGTAGGTGAGGAAGCCCAATAGGGGCGAGCACACTCGAAAATAGACGTGTAGAGGAATCGAGGCAACGGCCGCCAACAAGCATACTTGAACCAAGTTCCAGCCGCTGAAGAGCCTCGTGACCTTCTGAACAGAGCAGTAGGCGTCCTCTTCCGTGCGCTCGTAGCCTGATAGCATAGGTATGCTCACCTCGTCGTGATAGCTGTCATCATGGGTGTCCTTCCAGAGGTCATACGGAGTCATGCCCTCCTTGAAAGACATGACGACGACGAGGGCACCCGCTATACAGGCGAGTGAAGGTGTGGGAGATACAAAATTTATGACAAAGAGCAAAGGCCTGACCCCATTTAGGGGATCCACACGCTCGAGACCCATAACAATGCTTTGTCCTGCCTGCTGCGTGTGCCGAGGGGCGTGTGCTTCGTCGCGGAATCCCCGGGCCCTGAGCGCTAATCTGACCAGAAATAGCTACGACGCTACATGCCTTGCACGTTCCACCTTGCCCTCCTGCACCGCCGAGTGCTGTGCCTTGCCCTCAAGGTGGGGCCGAGCCCGGGCGATAGTCCGTTCCGATTTCCCTCGGGCTGACAATCAATCGCCTCGCTCCTCCTTCCGATGCTCACCTTGCCCTTCTCCACACTCGCCAGCCCCGATCCCGTGCTTCGCCGACGCTCCTCCTTCGGCGCTTGGCATCCTTGACATTGTCTTCCAACGCCGAGATCACCCATGACTTGAGACGACCCCACGCTGCCTCCACCATCATCAATAGGCGATGAGGGGACTCATCTTCGCCACAGCATGTCTCGTAGGCTGCTTGCTCTGGTATGCCGGAGCGATGCAAGCCGGCGCTCGGACCTTGTCGGTACCGTCAGCCGCGCTTTCAGTCATGCTGTCGTCTTGGAAGCTCCTGGCACCATCTCTGAGGCCAGATGCAACTCTTCAGAGGGATGGCTGGCTGTCCCCTCGAGCTGGAGGCGGTAGTATGCTAGCAGTGAGTAACGCCCGTCAGCGCAGCAGCATCGGAGAAACTGACTGACATTCTCCACTGGTCATCATACCCGACAGCTCGCTTCGGAGGGCCTCTTTGAGCCTATCAACCTCATCGTGTCGGGCCAGAGTGACGCCTTTATCCTCACCGAGGAAGGCTTTCTGGACTACGCTAGGTGGGTGGATGACGTGCAAGTCTTTGCGGTAACGTCCTAGCTGACAAGCTTTTCCTGACGATCATGTACATTCAATAGGTCGATTGGCTTCTCATTTGAGTGCTTGCGACAACACAGAGGTGGCTATCAGCAAGCCAATCTCGGCGATGGCAAAGGGTGGGAGAATGAGCTCTTTGAGCTGAGAGAGGTCTTGGTTGGAGCTGATCCTGGAGATTGGATAGGCACTTGCGTGGAAAGCTTCACGGGCGGCAACCATTTCAGAGGTATGTCTCTGGGTTCAGATGGCGAGGCACGAGCGTCCTCGGAGGCTGACTCTTCCACATTCTTGCCTGTGTCACAGCTTGGCAGCAGAATGGCTCAGCAGCGGACACTGGTGCCTGGTTCCTCGCTGTATCAAAGGAGAAGGTGAGCAGCTGAAGCGCGGGGTGGCTAACGTCGAGCTGCGGGCACGTTTGCTGACACTTGTCTTTGCATGCCCTCGATACGTCAGAGTCTTCGCTTCAGCCACACGATTGATCACGATGGATACAACGTGGGCCGCGATTTGATGGTGGGCCAAGCACTACGGCCCAGCTGTTGGGCAGGGCGATGTTGGCAAGCTTCGGTAGAGTGGGCCAATGACCTCCTAGCGCCTGGCTCGGATGGTGAGTACATGATTCAATGGCGTTCACGGACTGCTCTGGCTGGCAAGAGTCTGACGCCAGCTACTGCTTTCCGCTCCGTTTGACAGGAATCAATCACGGTATCTCACAGGACGGTCGGGTAGCTATATTGTTCATAGAGGAAACGTTTGACACCAGAATTGGCGAGAGTAAGGAGACGCCGTTTGCGAAGCCACCCCGTCAGAGATCTGGACTTGTAGCCGATAGGGCCCGATTGTAATTCCCGCGACAAGAGCATGCAATGTATTCACTTATGTACCTGGAGATTTCGTGCGTCAGGTGTTGTGCTACGTCGGCTTGAGCCAGGACATCGCACCAGCGTCAACAGAGCAGAAGCGATATATGTCCCGTATACCCAATCCGCGCCAAAGACGGACTCGGCCTTGCTGCTGTCCGTCACGACGGACAATTGTGCTCGTCTTGGCAGTCGCCCGCCTGGCTACCGTCCGTCCGCCCCTCCGTCCGCCCGCACGCCTGCACTCACACACGCCGTGTCTTTCCGCACAACGTGTTTCCTGCGCGGGGGGCGGCCCCAATCACAGACACAGTGGAGCGCTCACTCCACCGCCCGCGACGACATCCTGCTCCTTGATCCTCTACATCACACCGCTCTCATCCGCCTCCCGTCCGCTTCATCGGCTTGTCAACTCGTACAGAGATTGTTTCGAATCTGCTACTGGCACTACCTCTCTAGACTTTTAGAGCTCGACCGCACTTCCCACGCTCCACGCATTATGGCTGAAGAGAAGGAGATGGCCGGTGTGCCCGAGGGGCAAAAGCAAGGATGGGGTCAATTCTTGAGTACGTATACAAGATCGTCAGACGGCAATGGCTCGCTAGCTCGGCCATTCACCACCCATCCTTGCGGGATGATCATCATTCTCTTGTTTCCCTTGCAGAGTCCATTGCCAACTTCTCTGGAGATCTGTCTGCTATGACTGCTCCCAGCTTCATCTTGAGCCCTACCTCGCTGACTGAGTATCCCGTGAGTACGGTCGAGGCCAATCAGAAGGGCTGCCATCCTCACCCTGCGAATTAAGAGCTCACAATGCTGCTACATCTCATGCCTTTGTCTCGTAGAGCTACTGGGGAGAGAATCCGGATCTGTTCGCGGCTTGCAGCCAAGGACGGGATGACGTCGAGCGGATGGGTGAGTTGTCTGAACCTTAATATGAACATAGCACTGGGCCATCAGCTGAGACTGCAACTCTATGAATGCTGTTTCTCTTCCAGTGAACGTTCTTCGCTGGTTCATCGGAACACTCAAGGGACAATACACAGCCAGGAACGAGAAGAGCGGCAGTGAGAAGAAGCCTCTCAACCCAGTGCTCGGCGAGCAATTCATCGGAAAGTGGTCCGATAAGGACGGCAGTGGTGAGACTGAGCTCATCGCCGAGCAGGTGTCACACCATCCACCCGTCACTGCGTATTGGATCCACAATGCCAAAGCCGGCGTTACTCTGGAGGGTCACTCAGGTCAAAAGACGGCCTTCTCGGGGCGCTCCATCAATGTGAAGCAAGTGGGGCATGCTACTTTGAGGGTGGCCAACTCGTCCGGTGCTGAGGATCTGTACCTCATCACATTGCCCAATTTGGTCATCGAAGGACTGTGGTATGGTGAGTTGACGGAAATGGCAACAAGGCAGGGCCTCATCTATGCTCCCCGTACTGACTGAAGCTCTTGATACCGATGAATGCGCTTCATCAGGCTCTCCGTACCTGGAGCTTACTGGTTCCAGTCACATCTGCAGCAGTACCGGATACCTGGCCACCATCAACTACACCGGAAAAGGGTACTTCTCGGGCAAGAGCCACTGTTTCAAGGCCACCGTTTCGCCCGTCTCCCAGCCAACCTCCGCTTTCTACACAATGGAAGGTGAATGGTCTGGAGTGTCGAAATTCAAGGGCAAGTCGCCCAGTGGCTCATCCAACTCCGTCTTCTGCGATGCTAGCGCTCAGCGTCGTGAGGTCGAGGTGAAGCCGCTTGAGGAGCAAAGTGAGAGGGAGAGCAGGAAACTGTGGTGCAAGGTCGCTCAGGGCATTCGCAGCGGTGACTACGAAACAGCCAGCAGGGAGAAGACTCGCATCGAGAACGACCAGAGGCAGAAGAGGAAGGATGAACAAGCTTCGTCGAAGCCACACCAGCTGGAACATTTCGTCTACATTGCTGATGACAAGGAATGTGAGTTGGTATGGAGAACGTGAAGACTTCCAGGGAAGGAACCTGCATTGAGAGCGGCGCGCTGATCACTGCATTTCCCACGCTCCTTTGTCCCGTTGTGTAGACGCCGCTCTGACCGACAAGTTCAAGGGTGCTCCAGCCAACCAAGAAGCCTATCGCCGCAAGCCTCGCGTCCACTGAAGGGCGACTCTGCATGACGGCAGCCTGGCTGCATACTGTCTGTCGTCGCTCCTATCTCGTCGTTCCTACCTTTTCCGTGACGTCGGCTCGTCCACATTCATTCTCGCTAGTTGTACTTTCTATCGAGGGGCCTGTATTGGATGCAATTGCTGTCTAGATTTACTTCAGCCCTTGAAATGTTGATACAAGCACTTTGAGGAACCAGAAGAAGACTTATGAGAAGCAGTAGGGGCTTGCAGTGTACCGTGAGTGAAGTGCTCCGTGTGAGCCGGTTGTTTGTTCCCAGGAGGGGACGAAGCTGAGACGCGGGAAGTGAAGAGGACGTATGGACCGTGCGCCCCACGGCTCAGCGGAGTACAATGCAGGGACACATAGTATGATGTCATGACATGGTATTTCTGACAGGCCTGGCCCTGCGTCTCCTTGTCTTTCCCCAAGTGAGTTCCCTACCCTACCCAATGGGCCACCCCATCCAAGGAGGTCTTTGAACCTTCCATTCGTAGCAAGGCTTGGTGGGCAAGACCAGAGCAGGCCAAGTCTAGCCTTCTTGGGAAGGTGAGCACTTCCCTCTCGGCATCTGGTCAAAGGACACGGCCGGCAACTTCGCCAAAGTGGCGAGGCGCAGTGTGCGTAATGCAGTCCTCCGTCACTGCTTCCCACTTTTTGCCTCCCGCTAAGGGTCCTCCTTCTTCGTCCTGCTTGTTTACCCCTCTGGCTGGCGGAGCCCTCGGCCTTCGGTAATATACAGCCTCTGCGCCACTCTTTTTAGACAAAGAGGTGCCGCTCATATGCAGGGCTACCGTGCCATCGGGGTCGCTCAACTCCGCGTCGCGAATCGGCACCAGACAGGCAGCCTCAAGGGACGCTTCAACGAGCCGAGGTGGGGGCGAGTTGCACTATGCCTTTTCTTGGACCTGCAAGGATACAAAGAAAAAGTGGAGAAGCGAGGTGTTGCCCATTGAGTGAGCATGTGCTTGATTTGGGAGAAGGCCCGACTGCTCGATCGCCCTTCACCAGCCTCGCGCTATGCACACCACACTTGAGGCTTTCACCTCGCGATTGCTGCGTTGCCGTCTGAACTCCAAAAAATCGGGCAGCTCCTTGCACTCGAGCCGAGGCCAGGCGAAAGTAGAGGTGGGGTTTGCTCTCAAACGGCAGCAGGCAAGAATCAGACGGAGGGGAAGGGGAAAGGGGAAGAAGATTACAAAGTCCATGACGACGTTGCCAGCCCTGCTTTGCACTTTCGTTTCCCGTCCTCCTGGTAAAGCCTGCTCCTCTTGATCACTTTTGAGTTTCCCTATATCGTTCCTTCTTCTTGCCTACCATACATAGCTTTCGCGGTCACACAAGGATCCTTCGATCCAAGACCTTACTGCAGCTTTGACTTGCTTGTCCTCTACCTCTTCTGATCTCCTACTTCTCTCATCATGGGTGTCAAGCAAGATCTCATTGCCGCTCTCGGTGAATTCGTGGGGACCACCTTGTTCCTCTTCCTTGCTCTAGGAGGAGCCAAGACTGCCCAGTACACTGTCAGCGCGGTGCAAACGGACACGGTCACCTCCGAGACCCTGAGTAATCAGACGATTATGTACATTGCCGTCAGCTTCGGACTTAGTCTTCTTTCTCAAGCCTGGGTCTTCTACCGAGTAACAGGAGGACTGTGAGTAGAACGAATCAATGTGGCTGAGCGCGAATCACCACACCGTAGCTGGAAGGGAATTTGTACTGACCTATACACTCTCCTCGCCTACCAGTTTCAACCCCGCCATCACCCTTGCTCTTTATCTCATCGGAGGACTGAGTTGGTTCCGAGCCGGACTTCTCTTTATCTCACAAATTCTTGGAGGAATCGCAGGCGCGGCATTAGTTGCGGCTCTGACGCCCTTTGGTGGTGTGGGAACAGTGACGACTACCCTATCCACGGGTGTCAATGTCGCACAGGGCTTCTTCATCGAGGCATTCCTCACTGCCATGCTGGTCCTCTCTGTCCTCTTCCTCGCTGCAGAGAAGCACAAGAGTACCTACCTTGCACCCCTGGGAATCGGACTTACCCTTCTCGTCTGCCATCTCTTCGGTGTTGGATGGACAGGGTGTGGAGTCAATCCCGCCAGGAGTTTCGGCCCGGCAGTCGTGGATGTGCAATTCCCAGGGTACCACTGGATCTACTGGATTGGCCCACTCTTTGGATCCCTCATGGCTGTAGGCTTCTACCTTCTGCTCAAGGCCTTCGACTACACTTCGGTCGTCTTTGGTCAGGATGCTGACCACGAATTGACCGAAGCAGAAGTGAAGCGGCGCGAGGATGTGAACACTACATTGTTCACTCGAGCTGCAGGAAAGGCATTGGTCGTCTTCCACGCCAAGGCCGGTCATCAGGGACAGTCGGAGGAGGTGAAGCAATTCGATGCCGACGATGTGGCCATGGCCGAGGCGATTCGCAACGGAGAAGCCTCCCTCGTGGACCCTGCAATGGCAGAGAAGGGCTTGGTGGAGCAGGCACTAGCGCGGGGACAATCGAATGACTACACACAAGGAGCCAGGAAAGATCAGCAAGCTGCCAATGGCGATGCTGGCTATTCTGAGCAATCCATTGCAAACGGCAACCAGGCCCCTGGCGCTGCTGCGTCTCTGGACATGGTGCGAAATGCCCCTGGCGTAGCCGCTGGCGGGTCCCTCCAAGGCACTCCCTCTATGCGTGCAGAGGCACAAGATGTAGGTGGTCTCAACGTACCTGGTACGCACCACGAGGGATTCGCAAGGTCCTCGCGCGCACGCGATGTCCTGCACCAGCACTCGAGTGCCACCACGCCAGCTCACACACCCAAGTAGGCACCCATGCCGTGCCCACTTGAAAGGGCTTTGCGCTCCATCCGCTCGCTATCTGAGCGGGTGCGACCCTTCCCTTCAGGTCGTTGTGTTCCCCTCCCTTACCTCACACCCCACCTACTCAACTGCATACGCATCTGCAACCCATCCCATACCCTCTTTTTCCCCATCAACTCTTGTCTGCTCTTCGAGTTTCTTTTCCTTCGTTCAGTAAATACATTCATAGTTTTGTACTTTCTACCTTTGCCTCGACAGACTGTGCGCGTGTCCTCGTCGTCAGAGGAGCCGCTGGGAAGACTCCCTTGGACGGGAACTTCTGCTTCGCACAATCTGACCGTCCAGTTCTCATTAAGCGCGCAAGGTAATGCTTACCTAATAACACTAACTGAAATTGTGCACTTTGCGCAAAACGCTGCCTTCTTGACCTGGAAATGGTCTCCACAATCGACAAACATATATCAGATCTCTTTCTGTAGTCGCTGGGTGTACGGCATTGACAGTCTCTCGATTGACGTGGTGACAATGTGGGTATGAGCTGAGACGTGCTTCCCTTTGCCCCTGCCCTCCTTTCTTCTCTCCGGTCCCAATCTTGGAACTCGCCCGTCCACGTCCACGGCCATCATACCATCACTCCCTATCTCTGCGCGGCAAATCGTACATCTCCTTTCCCATCAGACGCCGCCTCTCCTCGGGAGAGATGTTGCTCTCACGCATAGGATGCCCGTGCGCGTAGTACTCCTTGGCCTCGGCATAGGTCATGCCATCTGCCCTCTTGACCGGCAGTAGAGTTGCGTGCGAGTCTGCGTGAAGCATAAAGTGCGGTTGCAGAAGCAGAAATCAGTCAGTGCTGCAATGGTTGCAAAATGAGCGTCGGTGCGAGGCCACCCTTGACGCACCTGTCATCGTCCGTAGGTCACTTAAGTCTGGCGTCATTTGTATATTGAGGCCCAGATAGGCGATGTATGCAAAGAGGACTAGCACGAGTGAGAAGGAAGGTAGAATGAAAGCCCACTCTCTGGATGAAAGACACAATTCAGCGGACAGGGGGTTGAGTCAGGTTAATTAAGCCCGTCATTGCAGTCAGCCTAGCAGGGGAACTCACCGGCTAGGGTACCAGTCAATGCCTAAGGCTTTCAGCCAAGCGTCGGGCGTCAGAGCCCATAGGGTCCAGATCACAAGAGCGAGGGTCGCGAAGAGGTAGAGGGCGAACCCTGTAGACCCGCTCATATCAGCTGGCTGCCACCGATCTTCCTCCTTTGCCCAGACACAGGCACGCTCCTTTCCACACACCTCGTGTCCTTGAGAAGCAGAAAGGCTTCCCTCTTCTTTGCCAACGGCCCAGAGACTGTGCACCTGCAGCTCAAAGGGACCGGACTGAGCTCCAAAGTCGGAGCGTGCCATGAGGCTCCAGATTTTCACCTCTGAAGGGTCGAGAGGTCCAGCGTCCTCTGCGGGTTTGCCTCTGTAGAAGGGCTTGAAGTCGTTCCAGGCTAGATCAACAGACAAGAGGTCATCTGAATCGTCACCGTCTGGGCTGCTGGACGAGACTGGTGGGTCGAGGCGGAACGTGTGCTCGTAGGTGATGCTGGACTCGTTGCGGCCATCGGGTCGCTTGACTGGCAGCTTCGGGTATAGGTTCAGTAGGTACGACCTGACAGGGCCTTTGCCACCTCCGGGCGCCTTTCCCTCATCGTCAGCCGTCGCGTCAGTGGTTCCCTTGGCTGGTCGCACAAGCAGCCGAAGGCCACTGTGATTCTGCTGTGAGAGAGGGACGGGGAAAGGCGGGCTGGCGATGCACTGCTGCGATGCGAATCCTGCCCCTCCAAGTGTGGTGATGTCGAGGAACCCAGAGAAGACGAGTTCGCCGGCCTTTGCATCTGTCTTGTCCCCCTGAGGCTCCGTGAGGCGCACTGCTGAGGTGGACGCTCCCCCTCTCACTCGATCGTCCACCGCTTTGAAGTCGTCTACGCTCCAAGGCCTTCCCGGAGCTTCGAGGAGCTGTGCAGGGCCATACAGCTGCGTGAGAGACCGCAAGCTCCCTCGAGCAGTTGAAGCAGACGTCGCTGCCATGACCACTGCGATACGAATGATGGACCAAGAGGAGCAGTGAATGGTAGCGAGAATGGCAGTAATGACCAAGTGGAGCTGCCAGAAGTGTCCAGGCGCATCGCCCCGTTCCGCTTCCTTTGTGCGCCTCTTGAATACCAACAACACCACCAACACCACTGCCATCCTTCCTCACCAGCACATCACCTCCCTCTTCGCCCAAGATGACAGACGTAGCCTTTGTAGAGCACAACCCTCCCAACCTACAGTCCATCCTCGACCAACACTCCCTCAAGTGGATCTTCTGCGGTGGAAAGGGAGGTGTAGGAAAGACGACCACCTCGTGCTCTCTGGCAATCCAGCTGGCTAAGGTGAGGCAGAGTGTCCTCCTCATCTCCACAGACCCGGCGCACAACTTGAGCGATGCCTTTGGTCAGAAGTTTGGAAAAGAGGCCACAAAGGTCAATGGCTTTGACAATCTTAGTGCAATGGAGATTGACCCAGCAAGTAGCATTCAAGAGATGATTGAGCAGTGTGAGTGGGCAGGCAGGCAGGCAGTAGTAGCCCGACCTGTACAACAAGGCAGTCTTGACTGACGTGACCTCTGATTGGTTTCACCCTCCCTACTTTTCTCCCTCAGCCGACCAGCAAGGCGGAGCCATGTCCTCTATGATGTCCGACCTAGCCTTTGCCATTCCCGGAGTAGACGAGGCCATGGGTTTCGCAGAGATCATGAAGCACGTAAAGTCAATGGAGTATTCGGTCATCGTCTTCGACACGGCCCCCACTGGCCACACTTTGCGTTTCCTCAGCTTCCCCACCGTTCTAGAAAAGGCTCTTGCCAAGTTCTCGACGCTCGGTAGGAGCTTTGGACCAATGCTGAACCAGATGACGAGCATGATGGGCGGTGGCTCCCAGCCCAATCAGGAGGACATGTTTGCCAAGCTCGAGTCGATGCGAGCCGTCATCAATGAGGTCAATACGCAATTCAAGGACCCGGAAAAGACGACGTTCATCTGCGTCTGCATCTCTGAATTCCTCTCGGTATATGAAACGGAGCGGTTGATTCAGGAGCTGACGCAGTACGAGATTGATACCCATGCCATCGTTGTCAACCAATTGCTCTATCCTCCCAAGGGTGAGTATCTACCCGAAATGAGAAAGAGCGGGGCCTCTCAAATGCAGCACATCTCACATCACTGGCACTCCTTTCTCTCCCGGTCCAGGCTCCAATTGCGACCACTGCCGTGTGCGCCAGTCTATGCAAGCCAAATATCTAGACTCCATTGTAGAACTCTATGGAGAAGACTTCCACATTGTAAAGGTGCCACTGGAAACATCGGAGATCAGGGGGACGGACAAGTTGAGGGAATTCTCAAATTACCTCGTGCAGCCTTTCCGGCCTCCGCAATAAAGGAAGGCAAGGAGGGAGAGGAATCAGAGGGAACGGTGGGCTGGGCAGCTGGACAGTACCATATATACAGATGCAATCTCACTTCGTTCCCTCAGCTGCATCAGACATGGCTCGGTCAGCTAGAAAATCAGACTCGTTTTGTGCTGTGTGATATTGATATTGAAAAAGGAAGACTGAAGAAGGCGATCTACAGAGTTGTAATTAGTTGATTGCTTGCTTTTCTCGTCCGCCCACTGCGGTTGCCCTCATCACCTCTACCTTCCCACGACTTTCGAGACCGAAGATTCGACATGACCGCCTCCCCTGAATGCTTGACCTCTTCGAATCATCGACCTCCGTGCAACCACTCAATGGCTCGCAAGGACCTCAAGAGCCTCGCCTGCGCACTAGCAGGGCTAGCCAGCAAGGGCAAAGCCGAGCTGGTGATCCTCTTTCGGTCCACCCGCGGCTGACTCTCCGATTGCCCACCATCGACGTCCACATCTCCACTGGCACGCTGCTGCTGTTGTTGCTGTGCGGCCTTCTCGTCGGCTTCTTCCTCCTCTGCCGTCTTCTTGGGCGGGAGAGTGGCTAGGAGCATATCCAGGTTCTCGCTCAGGACAGCAGTGGCTGCAGTAGCTTCCCTTTGCAGCGCCTCGGTGACGGCCTGGCGGGAGTCACTGTCGATGCTTGCCAGGTGAGAGGCGACTGCGAGAGTGTGCTGGAAACCTTTGCTGGATATGGCAGTCGCCAATGGGCGCACGACAGCAGCCAGTCGCTCCTTTGCAACCTGAGGTGGCTTGGTCGCAACAAGAGCAGTTGCATCCTTATCCTTGTCCTCCTTTGCGTCTTGCTCTGGAGCTTTGCTATCCACAGAAGCTGTGGGCACGGCGGGCGCTTCGGTAGTCGTTGACGGCCCGGGTACTTCAGGCCCGGCTTCTTCGCTGCCTTTCTTGGCTGCTTCGGCTGCCGCCGCCTCTTCCTCAGCCTTCTTGTCCTTCTCGGCCTGAGCGGCCAGACCTGGGATAGGCTTGGTGACCGTGTTCAGCAGCGCGATGAGCGAGTCGACGACTTGAGCATTGCCGAGGATAGAAGGCTTCTCCAAAAGACCAAGCAGAATGTTGACCGGTGCTGACCCCTTCTCTTTCTCTTTGCCCTTGTTCTTCTTGATCATACGCGGGTCTTCGCGGAGGAAGTACAGGGCTGCCTGATCGTTGCTGCTGGTCAAGTGCAAGAGCGTCTCGATGCTGCGAGAGGCGATGAGGAAGGGGGCTTCTTCGCCCGCTCGGGACAGAGGTGCGACTGCCGAGCCCGTGTTGGACCCGCCAGCCTGAGATAGCTGCAGAACTCCCATAGACGTCGAGCGCTTGACAGGAGGCTTGCCAGGCGTGTTTCCCTGGGCACGAGCACTCATGCTCGCGTAAGACCTGTCTACGGCAGTCACATCGGTCGAGCCTTCTGACAAGATGCGGAGAAGCATCGAAAGTATCTCCGTACGAGTCTTGCTGTTCTGCGACAGATTTGCCAGGACCTTGTGAAGACCGGATTGTCGGGCGTTGAGGGTTGGGAAGAAGAGGAGTCGAATCAGAGCTGCAATTCCATTGCTGTCGAGCAATTGAATCGCATCACGTGGAGGACCCTTGTCGGCGCCAGATCCCGCATTCTGCCCGGCTTCGCCACCAGCTTGTCGTCGATGCTGCGCCATGCTCGCCAAGCGCCGAGAAAAGTCTTCTGCTGTGCGCGTGCGGAGCCAGCCAGGAAAGTCCTCCCCATCTGCCCCTCTTGGGGTTGGACGACCAAGAGTCAAGCCTCCAGCCAAGCCTGCGCTGGGCGGACGCTGTTCAGCGGAGCCCGCATTGGCTCCATCTTGTTGCTGTCGGGAAGTAGTAGCAGCTGGAGCTCCGGCGGCAGCGGCATCCGTGGCTGAACGTGCCTGAGCTGCAGCCTGTTCTCGTCGAGTCTGTGCTCGTTCCGCAGCCTCTTGCTCAAGCACTTCAGCTCGAAGCTCCGGCGGCAGAGCGTCGAGGAACTCCGGACTGATGCTTGTCTCTTCTTGACCCGGAACAGTAGCCGCTCGATGCTCACGGAGAGCTTGCGAAACGACTTCCTCCTGCATCTCCTCCGGCAGAGCGTCCAGTACCTCTCGATCAATGCCCAGATCAGTAATGTCAACCTCACGGCCATTGATGCTGAACATCTCACGGGCCGGCGCAGCTGATTCAGTCGTTTCTGCCGCTGCAGCCGAAGGGTCAGGCTGCTCCGTTGAGTCAGCTTCGGGCCTCTCGAATTCTGCGCCTGTCTGAGCAATGGCTGAGTCGAGGTCTCGCAAACCCTGCTGCAGAGATGCAAGCTCCAGATGGGGCTGCGAATTGGCATCGCTGCCTTCCGCCTGCGCTTGCGCTTGTGCTGTCGGCTGTTGCTGCTGAGAAGATTCGGTCATCTCAACGTCTTCTTGTCCTGTGGCGGTCGAGGTCGCTCGCGGTGCAGATGCTGAGGCTTCGGTGGCACGCGACTGGTCGTCTTGATCGTCTTGGCTTCCTCGTTGACGAGCGACTTCATCGCGAAGATCAGTGACTTCGGTCCGATTGCGGGCCAATCTGTCTCGAATCTGATTCAGCTCCTCCAGAATTCGATTTCGCTCATTGGTGACCTCAGCAAGCTCCCCCTTTTGCTGTTGTTGCTTCGCCGTGGCACTCGAGGACTCTTTCCATTTGGGCATGAGCGCGTTGACCACGTGGTTGCGAAGACGGCTGGAATGCTCGGGAGCGAGCTCACCAAAGACGATACGCTCCTCGTCAGTCCAGCGTGACATCGTTGATGCAGGCCTGAAGGAATGGACCGCCGCGACCGGATCGCTGTGGCGCTGCTCAGGGACGCCGGTCAGCGTACGTCTGAAGTGATGCCTCGTTGGCAAGCGTGCATTCGCTCCTGCTGGAAGGCGGTTCACGATGCCAGCGAGAGCAGGATTGTCAGTCGCTCCGAAGGGGCCAGTGATCTGCATGTGCGGAGCGCCTTGACCAGTTGCCATCTCGATTCTGATCTCTGCTTCTCCACCGTGTGCACCGCCTGGTCCAGGCAAGGCGCCCCCGCCACCAGCTCCGCGACCGAAAATGGCATCGAAAAGCTCAATAGCGCCGCCACCAATGAGCTCGTCAATACTCTGTGCCCAGTCTTGGTAGCCCGAAGAGTGCCCTGCTCGACGCGAACGGCGCGAGGCTTGCCTCTGGTTGAGAATTTCGCGCTGATCATCGAGCAAGGGATGGGAAGCAGGATCAGTGTTGACAAGAGGAGGTGCTCGTGGACGAGGACGTCGATTGCCCGCCGCAGGGTTACCGGCAAAGCCATCATCGGCGCCCGTTCCAGCACCTTCTGGACCGACGGGACCCAGGAAGAACGTTGGTGGCAGGGCAGCTGCGCCGATTGGACCGGTAGCGCCACCACGACCGCCGCCTGGCGCCACATTCGCCCAGCTCCAGTTGGCACCGAACCTGTCGTGGCTGGGGATGTGTCGAGCAGTCGTACCGACGTCTTGAAGTAAGTCGAGTTCGTCCTCCTCGTAATTGTCTTCTTCGAACATGTTGCCATCCTCTGTCTCGTTCTCGTCTTCATCGTCCTCATCACCACCAACGTCGACGGGCTCGAGAAGATCTCCCTCCTCCGGGTCGTCCCAGCCAAGACCATCGTAGGGTCCATGGAGTGGATGACTTCCCTCTGCGCCGTCTCCACCGACGACAAAGTCGAGGGCGTCCTCTTCAGATTCTCCGCTAGAATGATCGTCAGCCGAGTCATCGTCAGTCCAGCCGTCCTCTTCATCTTCATCCTCCCCATCATCCTCTAGTTCATCGAGCTCGTCATCCTCTCCGGACTCGCTTGAGGTAGCTCTGTCTTCATCGATGACTTCAACCATGGCATCGTGCATGTTGTCATCTTCGTCGTCTGTATCGTCCTCATCGCTTTCATCGCTGAGGTCACTCCTGTCCTCGGAGTCAGAGTAGTCCATTTCACCCATCTCATCATCTTCCATCTCCTCTTCATCGTCTTCGTCCATTGAGTCGTCCTGGGTGGTGCCCATTTCGCCAGTGTGCATGCCAAGAGCAGAGCTGCGATAGAAGTCGGGCGTCTCTTCCCGTTCTTCGAGAGTCTCCTCGTCCATCGAATCGAGGAACTCCTCATCTTCCTCTTCTTCGGCAAAGGCACGACCGACCCGCTCACTCTTGGATTGCGCTCTAATGGCGATGCGGGTGAGGTGATCCAGAGGGCGCAGAATAGCGTCCAGGAGGGATTGCACCGTCGGCATGTTCAAATCGACGTCGCCCAGAGCGCTGGTAAGCAGAGGCACGAAATACTTCTCCAGCATGGTCTTCGCAATGTGAAGTGTCAGTTCCTCGCTTTGCTTGACGCCTCCGATAATGCCATTCGGGCGAGCCGTGAGAAGGCGGTGACAAAGGTCAGCGAGCGCATAGAGACGCCCATACCTCACCTCGATGACCTCATTCGATGCCACTGCATCTTTGAGTGCTCGGGCAAGGGCGTCAAGAATCTGCTTGCGCACACTGATGAGACTAGGGGACAATTCCTTGATGGCAGTGTGAAAGCCGACGTCAGCTGTGAGGGCAACAATGCTGCTCATAGCCCAATTGGAGATCGTCGCTCTTCGACGGCTCTCTTCGACATCGTCGATGCGCTCGACAAAGCCAGACGGCACTAACTCATGCAAGAACAGAGTAGTGACTCCGGGCAGAGTTCTGACTTTCGGTGTCGCAGGAACAGAGCCAGCTGAGCTGGACAGATCTTTGCCGGTAGCACTGGCAACAGCAGCAAGTCGCTTCTTGCTGCAATTGATAAACGAGCTCTTGCATGCGACATAGCTGGAGGTCAGCTCCGTGAGGCACTGCATCAGGAAGCAGAGGTAGAAGTAGGTAGAATCCAATTCTTGATCCTCGGTGCTCTTCTCCGGCGTTGCATCGGTGGTGGCAGCCGCGGGCTTGTCGCCAGTGCCATTTGCTGCGTCTGCCGTGTTGGAAGACATGTCACTGTGGTCCTGCGGCTTCTCATTTGCTGCAGCGGGAGACACGTTTCCACCAACATTCTGGCGAGCTTTCTTCTGAGACCAGAGAGCAAGTCGTTCACGTGAGGTACGCAGGAGCTCAGACAGGAGGAAGTGTATGACAGCGTCAGCATCGCTGCTCGTGTGTTGCTGCCCGGCACTGTTTTTGCCGTCTTTGTCCTTGATGCTCTTTGTCAGGTCGTCCATCTGGGCGTCCAGCTCGGCGTGACCTCTTGTAGGTGACGCGGGTGCATCGAAAGTTTCATCCGCTAGCGTTCTGTCTCCAGCATGATCCGCGTCGGTGACGGAGGCAGAGTCTTTCCCTCCTTTGGCCGCTGGGGTGTCGTCTAATGAGATGAGCTTGAGCGCTGCACTGCCTTTGGCAACGACGAAGTCCGCCATCTCTACGTTCTCTTTGACAACTTCCATGAAGATCTGAGGGTCTCGCAATGCTGCTTGACTCAGACCTCGCATCATGGCGGTGGCATCGACAACTTGAGTTCTTGCTTGAGCAAACCAGGCACGCACTTCTTGCTGGACTGCGATCTTGAGCTGACTTCGAGATTCGACCACGTGACGAAGGCAAATAATGAGGTAAGACTGACAGTTCTTGACACCAGCTGGGCTCGTCAAGAATGGCCTTAAGAGCGTCTGCACGCCACTTCTCTTTGCAAGTGAAGCAGCAATATGGGGGTTGCGAGTGAGTAGGACCAGCAGTCGATAGACCGAAAGCATTTCCTCATTGGCCAGCGTCTCAGGCATGGCAAGGACGCGCATGCATAGCTCATAGAATGCATGGGCCTCGGCCTCGAAACGGCTGGGCTTCCTCACAGGCTCCTCAGTAGTCTCAACGGAATCCTTGTCGGGCTTGCGGCCCTCCAAGGTCTCCTCTTCAGAGCCTAGCACAGCAGATGCTACTAAGCAGAGACTGGCCAGCCACTTGGGATGTTTGTTCTGCTCAGGTCGTTGCTCGTAGCCTGCAGCCAAGGCACCGATGACGTTGCAAGCCATTTGGGCCAGCTCCTCGTTGAACGATTTCAGCACGATCTGCTCGTTAAAGATGAGCGCCATCAGGTGTAGTCGCGTTGCAGTAGCTACCTCAGTCGAGGCGAAGGCTGTAGGCTGCACCGAGTGTATATTCTCGAGGAGCGTCTTCAGGGTATTGCTAGTCTTCTCCTTGTCGTCCGCAAAGATGCAAATGGAATCCTTCACGTCAAAGACTAGAGTTTCATGGTGATCTGCCAGCTCCAAACCGCGTATCGTGATGTTGGCTGCCAGTGGCTTGCGCAATTCGTCAAGTTTGGTCTTCAGCGTGCCGTGCAGGGAGGTGAGGGACGAATTTTCGTCTTGACCAACCTCAGTGCTTGGGCCGGACTTGTCGGTCTCGACGTCGGGAGGAGCTTCGCGCATTGCCGTATCGCTATCGGCGGGGGAAGGCGAGGCGACATTGCCACTGCCGCCCACGGAAGCCATGGGAGTGTCATCGACGCTGCGACTATTGCCAGAAGGGGCCTCGCCGCTGGATGCGCTGGGTGCAACCTCAGGGGTGGTGGCCGCCGGAGCAGCCGGCGGTTCAGGCTCCGGCTCATTCGCCATGGAGCCAACAATCTCTGGGTGGGCAAGCAGGTACTCAGTAGCTGCGTTCGCATTGTTACCATATCGAGAGAGAGCATGTCGAGCTGCTCCGCGCGGGAATCCCATATCAGTGAGTAGCTGAATTCTACTCTCGTCTGCTGCAACTACAACAGGCTGACGGCGGGCCAGAGAAGAACCATTCGCTCCAGGCGGACCTCCGCCGAGCATGAGTGTTCCCGATAGTCCGCCTCCGAGTCCGCCCAAAAAGTTGCTGAGCGCGCTAGCAGAACCACCCAAATTTGCTTGCGTTGACCCAGCACTGCTAAGTCCGTGGCTTGTCGTAGCTTCCACCTTGGGCTTTGGAGGATCTTCACCCTCGGCTTGCAGAATATGCAGCAGAGTCTGCATGACTGATCGGTTGACGCTCAGTGGAACCTGTGTTAGCCAAGCCTTGTTCCAAGTCGCTTGTACTGGAGGTAAGATCACAGATCGCAGACGCAGCAGCAATTCGTGAGGTTTAAACTGGTCAGCAGATGACGGATTGTCCTTGGCGGTCATTTGCTGTGTGGCGGGGGCATCATGCAGTGGCCGTGAAGCTGAGAGGTTCTGAAGCAAATTGAGACTGACCTTCAGCCCACCACACAAATGGCCAAGTCGCAGACTAGCTTCGTTGCTATCCTTTGCACCAGCATCCTCTTGTGCGAAGTGTGCGTCCAATTGGTCGACGTAGCGTTGATAGAGGGACAGGAGAGCTTCGACACCACCAGCTCTTTCGAAAGCATGGAGCACACCCGTGTGAACAACGACGGACGCAGAGCGGTCATCGTAGAGCACGTTGGTGAGGTGACCGATCATCATGGTGATGAACGCGAGATTGTTGGACTCATTGTTGGACTCGGGCGGCACCAATTGCACGCGAAGTGATTTGCCGATGGAATCGGCTACCTGAGCAGCCGTTCGACGCTGAGCCGGATCGGGCGAACGCTTCGGGGTGAGAATTCGGGTTGCTTCAGAGAAGATGGAGCTCAGGGACACTGGCAACTGGGACAGAACATATCTCAAAGCGGTACTGTTCCTGATCCTCGGGTCCTTTGCTAGTTGATCCCTGGTAGTCGGAGAAGAGGGTTCCGGTGCTTCACGGGCTTCTACGAGCCCAGCATTGTCTTCGAGTAGGTTGCTAGGAAGACCCGGTTGTGGTGCCCGTGAAGCGTCAACATTCTCGAGAGCTCCCTCGGTTGCGTCGGCCGCAGGTGGCGACTTCGGTAGACTTGGCGCCGTGGCTTTGATCAGGATATTCTCCCATGTGACGATACTATGGAGGGCGCCCAGCCTAGTGAGGGTCGCCTGGCCAAGCTGAGGGGAAGAGACGCCGGCCTGCAGAACTTGAAGAAAGGCTCCAGGAGTCTTGGGTCCTGTGAAGGCATAGCTTGGTAACACATCGGATAGAAGGTGCAATCGCGAGTTGAGGCTGATCAGCTTGCGGAATTTCTCGTTAGCGGCGGCGAGAGCGGCGTCATTGGAAGGAGCCAGCATTGACGCCACAGAAGAGACATTTGGATCACGATCCCACAGGTCTTGCGTCTCGGTCAGGCCTCGATGCAGCTCCTTCAGAACAGCAGCCAGGACCGCGCTGGGGCTGACCTCGGTCATGAAGCGTAGCAGAGAAACCAACGAGTCTGCGGTATTGGACGTAGGAAAGTTGTAAGGCAGGCAAGGCAACGAGACGAATCTCAGCAGCTTTTCTGGTCCTTCTGACTTCATGAAGTCTTTGCAGTGCGAGGCTGATTGGAAGAAGCCATCAAGGAAGCGAGCTGTGACGTCCATGAAGCCAATCACATCATTACCCTTGACATCGTCTTCTTTGCTGCGAAGAGTGTCTGACTCATCCATAACCACGTCTCCGAGGGCAAGCGAGCGCGTAGTACCAGCTGCCACATTGTCAGCCGATGACGTTGACGCAGGCAAAGGAAGGAGTTCTGGGACCATCTGCAAGCTGTAGCGGTCATGCTCATCAGCATCATCTTGGGGTGGTGTGTACGACAGCCCTAGCTCTTGAATCCTGTCCAGCACGCCGAGGATGGCATCCAACACTCGTTGCTTGAGTGAAGGCTGGTGACGAATTAGCTCATCCATTGCTGACCCAAACATAGCAGCATTATCACGGTCCAGCAGTACTCGGAGGTGACGAGCTGAGGTGAAGACTGCGAACATCGGTGTGATGATATTGCGGGTGTTGAAGAGGGCAAGCCCGGCTTCATTGAGGCAGATAGCACCAATGGCATTGGGTATCGCGCCCATGACGTCCGAGACAGCTTCGATATCCTGCTCGACCAGATCAAAGAAAAGCTCTGGGATCTTGCGCTCTTGTATGATACCGAGTGAGGTCGGCTCGTTGTGGATGAATGCCGAAACAAGATTGATGGCTAGCGCCAGGATTTGGGGTCCGAAAATTTCCCTCTCGCCCATGATCACCTTGATCGAGTCAAGGAGGGAAGAGTCGATCAGTCCTCGCAGACCATCCGCGTTGCCGCTAGAGGTCATCATGTGCGACAGGGTCTTCAAAAGGCTGCGCAGTAAAGAGGCTCTGCCGAAAGACAATTTGCCATACAAGGCTCCTAGACCATCTTCCATGGTGCGGGCCTTGGTGTGCCTGATGTCATTCTCTACTTCATGCTGAACACGAGCAACGAATGTCGGCAAGCCTCGTGCATCCACGAACCATTGGAAAGATGGTTGGAAGCTGTAGACTACGCTATCAATGAGACCAATAGACCGCGAAACCGTCCTCTGCGCCATGTACACATCGGATCGGCAGGTATTGACCAGCTGCACGAGGAGAGGAATGAGTCCTGCCCCCACAATCATGTTGCAACCTGGTGTGGTGGATGTGATGAAGGCGATCAGGCCAAACAGACTATCAATCAGATGCTCGGAGGCAGGGCAATCCGGCTGCTGAAGTTGTTCGATGATGGTCTGTAGAGTACGCAGGAGCGTTCCGTGATTGACCGAAGCACTGACAGAGCTCAAGACCTCGCTGAGCTTTGACTTGAATCTGCCCAAGGCATCTAGGGCGTACAGCGCTGCTGACTTGATTGCTTCATCGAGTCCACTATCCACTTCTGCCAATGCAGCCGCTTTCTGTACAATGTCAGGCTCGTAGAGGAAGAGCTGCACATTGGCGAGAGGCTCTGGGGTGATGTGAGAATAGCAAGCCACAGCCAAGAGGCGGCAGACAAGGAGCCGTTGTCGTTCCTGAGGATCAGACATTGATGCAGCCAACCGGATTTTCAGGTAAAGCTCGAAGTGATCTTCAGGCGGTACCTTGTACTCTTCGACAGTCTCACGCAAGATCGTGGAAGGGTCCTTGTTGAGAGCGGGTACGCTCTTGATCGTAATGGTGGTGAGACCTTCTTCAGGCGCGGAAGCAGACTGCTCGCCACTCGGCGCCACCAGCCCAGAAGCGACAGAAGCAGACGCAGCTGGCGTGGGGCGATCTCTTCTAACAGCAGAAGAAGATCGAGCTGGAGTGGTAGTTGCGCCGTTCGCAACAACATGAGAACGAGATGGGCCAGCCTCTGGAGCTGCAGCGGATGCTCCAACGGACTGAGACCCACCGCTGCTCGTGTTGCGGCGGTAGAATTGGAATCTTACACCCAACAGTTCTTCAGGGATGGCGGCATCTGGACGAGCCATCGAGACCATGTCGAGCCCGTGATCCCTAGGAGACCAAGTGAGAGCCAGGGTGGCGAGGCGGGACTGTGATATGGAAGGACCTAAGCGGCCAACAGACTGACTACTATACTGTTGTGCGGGGCGAAGTATGAGACGGATTGTCGCTTCAAGGACGTCGATGTCCCGACAGAGCAGTAGATCGTTGAGATGCTATAAGAGCGGAGGGCGAAAGGAGGACCAAGTCAGCACAATGTTAGGAAGAGGCGGCCTCGATATCATCCATCACTTACATCATAAGAATCATAGAGCTTGCGATTTGTGCAGTTTTCAATGAGCAGCCGGGAGAAGCGCAAGATGGATACTAGCATCTTCTTGCGGTCTGTGGTGAACTCCTTTGCGTGAACAGTCTTGGCGAGGTCATACTCCTTGCAGGTTGCTGCCAAGATGTCATCAAAGCGGTTGAGTACCCCTGTCCAGTAGTGCAAGTCACCTCTAGGCCAGCACCACTCCGACACTTGATCCAACACGATGGGCAGCTCATCGTCGCTGACCGCTGACACCTTGTCCAGAAGGCTTTTGACTTCGGGGCTCTGTTCGGCAGGTGATGGAGGATGTGGTCATCAGGAACCTGCTGTATACGCTTGCACCTCCTGCTCTTGTGATGACTTACTGCTTCTGCGAGCCTCTTTGGCGTCTTTGTGATCTTCATCCTGTGCCAAAGTGGGCTTACGGCAGCCTCAAGTCCGCTGAGGGAGAGATGAGATCTTGGTCACCGATGCTATCCTCTGGTGAGATGCGGTAGGATGTGTGAAGCGTGGGGGGAGAAAGCAAGCCGGAGTGATCTCACAGAGCCCTCAAAGCTCTGGGACAGATTGCAGGAGTACCTCTGCTGCTACCAAGCTCTGTGTCACCGTCTGATGATGGCGTGGGGTATAGGGGTGGTGGTGGTTGGGGGGCCAATGGGTAGGTACGCCCTTTGTGAGTGGTTGTGTGAGTGGGTGTGCCTCTCTGCCCTCGACCGTCGGAGTGGAGCGCGCACGGCAATTTGGGCAAAAAGCCATTGGCCCGACGGGAGCAGAGGGACATGCCTCGTTCCGTATCCTTTGCCCTTAGTGTACCACTGCAACCAACAACCTCCCTACCTGACCCTCATCTCTGCAAGTCGTCGGGTTCAGATGACGGCTATTGAGGCTTCTAAGCCGGAAGTATGGGCAGACGACTTCATCGGCTTTGACTTCGGGGATGAAGAAGGAATCGGCAGCGGGATAGAGGCAGAGGCAGGCCCGTCTTCCCGTCCTACCTCGCCTGGATCTGCTCGAGGTGGCCGCCACCAGGCGAGGGGACGAGACGGCGTACCTACTGGTCCCAAGTCCTCACGACGAAGCGGAGAGGCAGCAAACGCATCGTCAAGCAAGGGCAAGAAGAGGAAGATCGATGGTGATGGCGAGCCAGGCGATGGGGACATCAGATCCAAGAAGGACCAGCAGAGGGCGGCCGCAAGAGGTACGCCTTGGAGTGTCGATGTTGATTGGAAAACCGCCAGAAATGCGGCACAGCAGCTCCATCGCGAGATGATGGCATTCGAACGCTGGATCGCGCCAACCAAAGAGGAGCACCAGTCCCGAAAGATGGTCATCAGACTTATTCGCAATGCCATCAATTCTCAATGGAAAGACGCCGAGGTCCATTCCTTTGGAAGTCAAGACACTGAACTGTACCTGCCCCAAGGTGACATCGACCTCGTCGTCGTATCGAGGGCAATGGATCTTCAGCGCCGCGAGAACGTCCTGAGAGCCATGGCCGCTTGCCTACGTAGGAACAACCTGGCCACGGATGTTCAAGTCATTGCCAAAGCAAAGGTACCCATCATAAAATTTGTATGCACCCACGGGAGGTACCGATGTGACATCAGTGTCAACCAGACCAATGGACTCAAAGCTGCAGATTGGGTCAATGAGCAACAAGACAAAGTTCCAGCCATCCGACCTCTGATCATGCTGACCAAGCATCTGCTCCAGCAGAGGGGCATGAGCGAGGTCTACACAGGCGGACTGGGCAGCTTCAGCGTCATCTTGCTCGTCGTCAACTTCATGCAGGTGAGTCATCCTGTTTCTTCAGATGAAGAACGCAGTCTGACCATGCGTATCACTGCTATTCTCCTTATCTAGATGCACCCGCGAGTGCAGCGTGGGGAGATTGATCCAGCTCGTAACCTTGGGGTACTCTTTCTTGATTTTCTCGAGCTATATGGCAAAAATTTTGGCTACGATGATACCGGCATCTCTGTCACCGGCCGTGGCTCATACTTCCATAAATCTCATCGAGGCTGGAAAGACGGTCAAAAGCCTTTCAAGGTGTCCATCGAAGACCCTCAAAATCCGGAGAATGATATCGCCACTGGCTCCTACAATATCATCAGCGTGCGGACGTCCCTTGCGGGAGCTTTCGACATTCTTACCACTGCCGTATGTGAGAGGGGATTTGAGATGTCGCGGGGCAGACGTGGCGACGGCACAGCCGGGCGCTCAGGACCGGGCAGCAACGATACTAGACACCACCGATTCGAGCAAGACCCTGACGAAGCGGCTCGGGAAGCTCTTTTGAACGGCAATGGGGCAAGGAACGGAGCTGGAGGTCTGGAGAAGGACCCGCAGTCTCTCTTGGGGAGCATCATCGGTGTCAGTAGGGAGCTGATGAAGAACCGCAAGGATATCGAAGCCCTTTACCACAGTGGCATCCTGCAGAAACTGCTGGGCAAGTCGCCGCCTCGTAGGTCGCCAAGCCCGGGGCCCTCGCATGCCTGGAAAGAGAGCCGACGTCCGCCCGAGCCTCGCGAGGCTGCACCTCGTCAGCCGTCGCCTCCATCGCCTCCTTCAGGCCCTCGAGCGATGAGCGGTCGGAATGGAAGAGATGATATAGGAGACGCAGGAAATAGCAGCGTAGACTCGATCATTCATATCAAAGGAGCCTCCTCGCAAATGCGCCCCGGCGCAGCAGCACAAGGCTCCCACCATCTACCACCTCAGCATAGCACACCTCTGAGGACGACCACAAGCAGGCCCAGTGATCGCCAACATCTGGCATCGACTGCTGGCCCTGGTCGCGGGTCGGTGGGCCCGCACTCGCTCGCCTCGGACTCAGGCGATGACGAGCCCGATTCTCGCTACGCAGCCCAAGCGAGCAGCAGACGAGGCGAGCAAGTCAAGAAGAGGCGGAGAGATTTCCTGGACGTACCGAAAGCGTATATCAGTGAAGAGTCAGAAGACGAAGGGGGGAGTGAAGACGCCTCATCATCTGCCGAGGAAGGCGAAGTGTCGGGATCCCAATCTGCTGCTCAGAGCGCAGGCAAGAGGAAGCAGTCGATCAAAGGCGCCAGCCAGCAGCGCTTCTGGCTTGACAAGGGCGCTGCGAGAATGGATGACGACGATGATGACGAGACAGACTATTGAGGTGTCCAGGCGGGTACGATGTCTTCCGTCTGCGAGTCTGCAATCCACCTGTCTTATGTCCTATGCCCGTTCCGTCCCGTCCCTTCCCGTTCCGACTCTCGGCAATGTAGTCCAGGTGGACAGGTGGAGGAAGGCAGCCACACTTTGCCGTGCGCGTGGCGCCTGTGTGCGGCCCCAACTGACTGCCACTCACGAGCTCACTCTCTTCTTCCCGACTTCTGGCGTTATCATCTTTACCAACAACGACACCTCCCATCGCTTTCGTCACAGATCACACCTCTTAGATCACCACCATGTCGAAGCTCGCCACCTCTTACCCTTCTTGGTCGAAGCTTGAGCAGCTCTCCAAGCAGAAGATCAATCTGCGGGAAGCCTTCGCCAAGGACCCCCAGCGTTTCCAAAGGTATTCGCGCTCCTTCAAGGGAGACCGAGTAAAGGACATCTCTCTCCTGTTTGACTTCTCAAAGAATCTGATTGACGACGATGTCCTTGCTTCGCTCATCTCTCTTGCCAAGGAGGCAAAGGTCGAGGAGCACAGGGATGCCATGCTTGACGGCAAGCCTATCAACGGCTCTGAAGACCGGGCTGTCCTGCACATTGCCCTCCGTGACCTAGAAGGCGACTTCAAGGGCAAGGACTCGGTTGCAGGTGTCAAAGAGGTCATTCCTGAGCTCAAGCACATGAAGGAGTTCTCCGAGGCCGTCCGAAGTGGCTCGTGGAAGGGTTACACCGGCAAGACTATCAAGTCGATCGTAAACATTGGTATTGGCGGTTCCGACCTTGGCCCAGTCATGGCCACTCAAGCCCTTAAGCCCTACTCGAAGCGTGACCTCGACGCTCACTTCGTTTCTAACATCGACGGTACTCACATCGCCGAGACTCTCAAGGTCTGCGACCCTGAGACCACCCTCTTCATTGTCGCTTCGAAGACTTTCACTACTCAAGAGACTATCACAAACGCTACTGCCGCTCGCGACTGGTTCATGGAGACTGCCAAGGACAAGGCACACGTGGAGAAGCACTTTGTTGCTCTCTCCACGAATGTCAAGGCTGCTACCGAATTCGGTATCGCCGAGGCCAACATGTTCAAGTTCTGGGACTGGGTCGGTGGCCGATACTCGCTCTGGAGCGCCATTGGTCTCAGCATTGCCCTTGTCATTGGCTACGAGAACTTCGAGGAGTTCCTCAAGGGAGGAAACGAGATGGACAGGCACTTCAAGAATGCCAAGCTGGAGGACAACCTGCCCGTCCTGCTGGCCTTGATTGCCATTTGGTACAATAATTTCCACAATGCTCAATCTCAGGCCATCCTCGCCTACGACCAGTACATGAACAAGTTTGCCGATTTCCTTGAGCAGCTCGAGATGGAGTCCAATGGAAAGTTCATCACCTCCAACTCGGAACGCGTCAACTACGAGACTGGACCTATCATCTGGGGTCAGCCAGGAACCAATGGCCAACACGCCTTCTACCAGCTGATCCACCAGGGCACCAAGCTCATCCCCTGTGACTTCCTCGCCCCCGTTGAGTCGCAAAACCCCATCCGAGGTGGTGAGCTGCACGACATTCTCCTCTCCAACTTCTTTGCCCAGCCCGAGGCCCTGGCCTTTGGTAAGACGGAGGAAGAGGTCAAGAAGGAGCTCGGACCAAAGGACGCTGGTAACACCTTCCTGGTCAAGTCCAAGGTCTTTGAGGGAAACAAGCCCACCAACTCGATCATGTTCCAGAAACTCACCCCCGGTACGCTGGGTGCCCTCGTGGCCCTCTATGAGCACAAGGTTGCCGTGCAGGGCTTCGTCTGGGGCATCAACTCCTTTGACCAGATGGGTGTCGAGGTGAGTACACATACACTGAGCAGTGGGATCCGGTGCAACGAAAGGAACGTTACTGAATCCTTTGTGTTTTTGCCTCTCCGCCGTCTCACAGCTCGGCAAAGTTCTTGCCAAGAAGATCTTGCCCGTCCTGCAACAGGCCGACGCACAAAAGGTCGATTCGGAGGGCCACGACTCGTCTACGAGCGGGTTGATCAAGCACTACCTCTCCAACAGAAAGTGACTGCCCTCTGATCCTGATACTCAAGCAGCTCAGGAGGAAGAGGGGAAGGTCCGCACTGGAGCTATAGTGGGAGTACAGAAGACGCGTTTGTAATAAATGAATGAATGATTGAAAGAGAAGAGACGTTCCTTTTGACTATTTTTCTGAGCTCTGAGATATACACGATGAGCAGAATATTGAGCAAATAGACCTTTGGCCCGGTTTGAAGATGCGTATGTCTGCACTGTCGCTTGTCCATATAGACTGCCCTTATGTGTGATCTGCAACTGATGAGAGATGCGAGATTCTGACGACGCACATGTGATGCTCTCACTACAGTGACACACATAAGGAGCTGTTGATAAGATGATGATCATGACGATAATGGTGATGGTGATGGTGGTGATAGTGCTGATGACAAGCGAGCTCTACTCTTCTGCTCTGCCCTCTCTCTTCCCCTCTTGTATTCGCCTTGCAACCCCCCTCCATCACGCAAAGCCAAACCCTTCTCCTCCCTCATTGATGGCTAGAAGCACACTCTTCTTTAGATGCTCAAAGCTCTCGTATACCGGCAAGTCTAATTGATTGAAGCTGTGCGCCAGGATTAAGTAGGGAGGAGGAGAGGTGAGTAATCGAATCTCGCTGTGCTATCTACTTCTCACTTCTCGTCCACGCGATTCAACTTAGACTCACCAAGTGTGCGCAGCAGGCAATCGATCGCTCCCATACGTCTTGTGGATATTGGTCCTCTGATCTCCACTAACACCCTGCAAATGTCCAAATCCCTCCAGTGGCACTTTACTCGTCCCCGTAATGAACTGTAAGAGCTTCGCCCTCGTTTCTTGATCAAAGGATCGTACCGCCCGCCAGAACCAGGTGATGACGGCGTCGGATTGAGAATAGCCGTGTAGCTCCGTGTTGTTGCGCCATTCGTCGACGTCGATGTCGGGTAGACCGGAGATGAGAAGCTCTAGCTCGGTCTCGGAGAAGATGCGGATTAGGGAGCGTGGGATGACATCGTGGAAGCCTTCGAGGAAGGCGTCGATCTGAGGCGGTATGGACAAAGTAAGTGTCAGTCAGGAAAAAGCCGGGCTGGTGCTCCTCTTCGCTCAACAGGTCAACTCACCTGTTTCCTGATCGACAACGTCAACCTCTGCTCTGTCACCAGCTTGACATACTCCATCTTGTTCTCCTCGGTGACGGCAATGTTCTGACCATTTGGCTTCAGCTCGATTACTTGCGTCTCACCAAACTCCTCATTGTCTACGCTGAAGGTCAGATCGAGCACCTCTGTGATATCGTTCTGCAACATCCACTCGAGCGACTTGAAGTACTCTGGATCGACGGCTTCTAGATCGCGGTAGTCTACGTTCTTGCCCAGGATATGCTTATAGAAGGATCGTGTAAAGTAGGCATCCAGTAGACGGCCGTCGTAGATGGCCTTGCCGATGACTCTTCCGACGAACTTGAAGAAAGCCAAGTGGTCCGGATTGATCTCCGATGCTCGATTGGGTTGATATGTCGTCCGGTCTGCCGCACAGGGAGCGAACAAGGCATAGTCTGGATTGAACATCGCCCTTGCAAGGACCTGAAACCACTCCCTCGTCACACCACCGGCGTCCACTCCCTCTTCATTGTAGAAGCGCACATTGAGCTTGCCATGTTTGATCTCCGGACCATTGTGACGCGCAAAGTAGTGGAAGGAGTCGGAGAAGACGTACTGCCTTCTCACACTCAGATTGAGATTGGTATAATGCTCTCTCCTCCCCTTATGCAGTTGTTGCGTGAAGTAGTTGCGCTTGTTGTCAAAGTCAAGGACCTTTGGATTATGCACGAGTAGACTGAAAGACCCACTCATCAGAGAAGGATTGGCTCGAACCATTGTGTTGAGGATCTTGCGATGCCTCTCTGTGAAGGTGAAGAAGTTCTCGGACATCACTTCCCGGGGTGTCTTGGGGGGCGGTCTGGTCTCTGTGACTGGTGACACTGATCCGCGAGCCGAGGTGTTCTCTAGAGCAAACGCAGCCTCTGGTGTTGCTACATGCTTCGAAACCACCATCAGACTCTGCGAGATAGGAACAGGGACAGAGCAGGTGAGTACATCGCATTGCACAACGGTAAAACTCCTTCCACTATGTTCTTTCTCACCTCTATCAGGGGTAGCAGGATCATCGCTGCGCTCGAATCATCCTCCATCCTACTCAAGCTCTCACTTAGCTTGGACCACAAACCATCGAAGTCGAGCCCTTCATAGATCTGGGCCAGCTTCTCCTCGTCTTCCTTTTTCTTCCGCGACTTTTCCGACTCTACCTGTTCGTTCTCTGCTTTGCGAATCTCGGTCTGCATCGACATAGGAGCGGTAGGATGGGCTGATGAGCCAGACCCTTGTGGGTCGGTCGAGAGTGGCTGTGATGGTGGTTGCTGGGCTGTATCTGCTGTCGATGGCGGTCCTAAAGCTGGAGCTTCTGCCTGTGTCGATTGCGAAAGGTTGATCATTTGGAGGTCTGGACCCGCTAATGCGCCTCCCAGACCCTCTTGAGCGTTCAACACCGGTCCTGGTGACGCTCTACTGTCGCTGCCACTCCGGGTCTCTGCAGGGACGGGAATCTCGGCATCTTCCTCTGCCATGGAGTCTGCTATTGACGATATGGCTGGTGGAGGACGCAGACTGGGGACATCTGCTGAGGCTGGTGCTGATGCTGATGCGCTATTTGAGGGTCCCGGCTGTGATGAAGCCGAGGAAGAGGGTAGTGCGAGGCCTGGAAGGCCGCCAGTGGGGACATTGATGATGGTTGAAAACGGTGGAAGCCCATTGCTGCCTTCCTGAGGCGGTGTGCTACGGTGATGTCAAGCATGAAAAGAGCATAGACAATGGTCAGTACGTCGTCGCGGCCTTTAAAGGATGTCTCTCCTGCTGTTCTGGATTGATAGAAGACTCACTTTGGCATGGTCTGTGATCTACTGTGATGTGACTCGCCGCCCAGTGCAAATACGACCGGTGGAGCAGCAGACGATGACGACGAAGACGGGGGGCGGGATGTAGCTTGATGGTATGGTCTGAACGTAGGCTGTGGATGATGTTTCTAGAATACCATGCTCGATGTCCTGTGGTGGTGGTGGTGTGGTGGTGTGTGGTGCCTGCCTGTCCTTCCTTGCCTCGGCTCCTCTGCGCGAGGTGGAGTTGCATCTCAGCGCTTCATCCGCCAGGAATTTTGACGACGCCCCTGCTTCCGTCCATTGGCAGACAGACCACTATCACCATCACCATCACCACTACCCTCTCCTTTTAACAGCCATACCAACTTCATCATGAGGCAAAAGAGATCAAAGACATACCGCAAGCTCCTCTCATCTTACATCCTTCACTTCAACTTCCGCCCGCCCTTTCAGCTCCTCATCGATGCACCCTTCACCCACTCCCTGGCAGCACTCCATCTCACACCACAAGAAGTGGACCACCGTCTGTCCGATGTTCTGCAGACTTCACAGCTCTCAAAGGGCAAGACTAGGGCGGGCAATGCAGAGATGAAGTGCCTCATCACACAGTGCTGTATGGTACAGCTCTATCAGGCGGAGAAGGAAGGCAAGATCGAAAAGGATGCCGTGAACATTGCCAAGTCGTGGGAGAGGAGGAGGTGCAACCACCGTGAGGCGATTGACGCAGACGAGTGTCTCAAGGAGGTCATCGGTGAGTGTGAGGAGGTACGTCGCTCACGTGTAGCTGCCTTGCTGACATTGCCTCTACCCGTATGCCCTACAGGCCCCAACAACAAGCACCGCTACCTTGTGGCCTCCGACTCGAAGAAGCTGCGAAATCATCTCCGCGAAGAAGTAGCCGGTCTTCCCCTGGTGCACACAAATCAAAGTCGAGTCATCGTTCTCGAACCCATGAGCGACAAGACGAAAGCAAGGGTGCAGGAGCTTGAGCACGCTAAGCTGGGCGGACAGCCAGATTCACAGACTGCACCTGCTCTGGGGTCAAATGTAGTCACTGAAGCCTCCCTCGTAGGGCAGACTGGCGAGTCTTCGAAAGCGGCTCGTAAAGCAGGATACAAGATGCGCAAGACCCGAGAGGCCAACCCGCTTAGCAACAAGAAGCCAAAGAAGGTGCTGGAGGCCGAAAAGGCAGAGAAGGAGAGGAGGACGAGGGAAATTGCAGAACGGACAGAGGCAAAGAGGAGAAAGGCAGCAGAAGAGGAACGGGAGCGGCAGAGAGCGGAAGATCATGCGGCTCGCGAAGGCAACGAGAGCAGAGATGACGGGGAGGAGAGAGAAGATGATACTTCGTCCAAGAGGCCGGCTCAGCAGCAGCAGCAGCAGCGACCGGTAGGAGAGGGCAACGATGTTGAGGATGGTCAGGCCAAGAAGAAGCGCAAGAGGGGTGGCAGGGGCGCGGGAGGTAAAGCCGTCAAGGCTGATGCATCTGCCGCTGTCGCAGCTGCATCGTAGAGGGACCTCCAGCGGTCAGTACACTCGTCAGGATGACATCCAAGGAACTTGTCTGCCTATGTAATATACATTGTCGATCATTCTCCATTGTGTCTCGACGCTTTGACTCGCGAGTCTCAATCCCTCTCCAGATCTGTTGGTTCGGGTGCGGTAGAAGACAAGTAGGAGCGATCATCAGCTGTCTGCTCAATTTCACCAGTCCCTCCGAGCCATTCTCCCCCAACTACACACTCCTACTCACTAATATTACTCCCAAACTTCCCATAAAGGACCACCTTCAACTTCTTCATCTCCTCTTCACACTCATCCACCCTCGCCTTGAGCGCCTCAATTTCTTCGTCCAGCTTTGTCGTTTCTTTTTCTAGGAGGGAGATGACTTTGGGTTGTGGAAGGTGAACGAAAGAGTCGGCGATCTTGTAGCTGCGAAAAAGTCAAAGAGAGGTGATAAAGGGAGTGTGAGTAACGAGGCTCGGGCAAATGGTCTTCTGCACTGCACTGCGCTGAGCTGCGCGTCTGGGCAACTCACAGTACCTCTTCCTCCTCATCCACCAATTCCAATTCCATCATCACCTCTTCCACTGCCTCTTTCTCTTCCCTCTTCCTCTTCAAGTCCTCTTCGTAGTCCGTTACTCGATTGTTGTACCGGGAAAAGGCATTGATGGATTGTTGGTCGGAAAAGGAGACGCTCACGTCGTTTTCTTCGGTCTCGTTGAGCTGATGGATGGGGGAAGAGAGGGAGAGAGGAGATGTTAGTTGGGTGGGACAGGACAGTGGACGTGGTATGAGTCTTCTGGCGAGGGAGACATACCATGCGCATCTTGGTAGCCCAACTTCGATGTGAGCACTGGCGAGCGTACGAAGAAGAAGTGCTAGCTACGTCCACTTGTGCTCTGCACCACCGACGGACAGATCGCCGCTCGTTCAAAGTGGTCCAAGCTTCCGCTTGGGTTTTGGGTGGGGGCGTCAGCGGAGCTTGAATCGAAACGCGGGTCCGCCGCCGGCGTGTGTTGCTCTCGAGACTGCCACTGTCCCCCGGCGCCTTTCACGCTCACGCTCAGGCGTAGACTACCAGGGACCAGAGACATCAACACTCACGCCGGGGGGGGGGAAGCAAGTCACCTTTACCAGGTTGGAGCCTCGAGTCCCTTCTCATCGAATTCGTCTATTCTCCTCAGTCTCCTCGTATCCCTCGCTACATCTGTCAGGCCATGTCCACCACCTCACCCACACGACAGCTGGTCGAGGCAAGGCAGCCCGGACGGGTCTCACGGTACACCGCCAGCTTCCTCCGGTACAGTCTCTTGCCAGTCATTGTAATTGGGGTGCCTGCTTGGCCTGTTTTGGCAGTCAGCTGTGCTGGTGAGCGAGCGAGCGAGCGACGACTGATACGTGTAGTCACCCTACTGACGCTATCTTAAATCACTCCTCCGCGCTCCATTCAGTCCCCTTCTTGGCTCTAGTGTGAGTTTAAGCTCGTTGTATGCCAGACATACTGGAAGAAACACTGACAGATCTGTGACTGCTCACCTCCCACCATTTTCACAGTACGATCCCCCTCTTCATTGGTCTCTCCTGTCTCCTCCTCTACTCGCTCTCATGGTTCACCTACCTCGTCCTAGCACAAGCAGATGCCCCAACTATCAAGTCCAACACCTCTCGCTTCCTGCCCTTTCTTCCGTACGCACCCACCAAGTGTGTCAAGGTGACTTGGGCATCCCTCCAATACTCTCTCACGGCAACAAAGCTGGCCTTCCCAGCTCTTCTAGACTGGAGCTACAGGAGGGTGATGATCTTGGGGACAGCCGCGGGATCCTCGGTAGTCCGAGAGGGGATCCTGTATGGCTCTTCCGCCAGCGCCAAGAGGCTCGACGTCTATCTCCCGCCCAATCTCTCTTCGACTCGCGACTATGAGCCCGTCTCTACAACCGCATCAGCCAAGCGATCGCGCAAGCATTCGACCAACTTTGATGAACCGCCCTCCGCCGTAGGTTCAGATGGCTCGATTCTGGAGGAAAGTGGAAAGGCCAAGCCCGAGGAGAAGGCTCCGCGAGGCACACGCAAGGCAGCTCCCGTCATCGTCTTTCTCCCGAGCTCTATCCCGCCCTTCTCTTGGTCTAGCAGACGCAAGGCCTACCTGCAGCTCGCCCTACGCTTGCGAAGGATGGGCAACTGCGTAGTCATTCCGGACGTGACTTATTTCCCCGAAGATAGGATCAAGCAGTCGGTCAGTGATGTGAGGGAGGTCCTGCGATGGGTGGGACAGAACATCTCTCGGTACGGCGGAGACCCTCAGAGGATCCACTTGATGGGCCATGGACTATCGGCCCACCTCGCGCTGCTCACCCTCACTCAGGAGGCCGTAGTGCTCAGTCGTGAGGGTCTGCTCGAAGCTCAGGCGGAGAGGGAACAGCGTCACATTGCACGTGAGGAGCGTTGGCAGCAAGAGGAAGAAGAGAGGAAAAAGTACGCAGCGAGTGGATCGTCCAGCCCTCCTAGACCTACAAAGGTAGCAGGAACAGCTCCTCCGCAGGCTGCCACGAAGACTACTGCTGGAGGCCCTAGGAGAAGTGGTGATGGATGGGTCGATGATTCGGCTCTATCTGGAGACGAGGTCCTCTCACCTGGTATACAGTTGCCAAATGAAGGTCGCTTCTCTAGGGATAGAGGCAGCAAAGGCAAGCCCGACTCGGCCAACAACCCCTCTCTGGGCGAACTTGCAGATGACGAGCATCCCAACTTCCCTCGGGCGTCCAGCGCGATCAGAGGGGCTTCTTCCAACTCTCCCTCCATTGCCTTTCCCTCTACGCCCGTACACAGCGAGAGCAGGATGCAGCGCTATCTGCAATCCCGCCGGGAAGGCTACTTTGACGACAGCGACGTCGACGACGACTCCATTCTGGACATTCCCATTCCCAATGGTCTCCGGCGCGTCGAAATCTATTCTCCGGAAACTGAAGTTCCTCCAGTAGCAGGCTTGATCCTCTTTAGTGGAATTTCCGATGTCATCAAGGGATTTAGAAACGAGACGGAGCGAGGAATCGAAGACTTGAGCGTGCTACGTCGCTCCGCCGGTCCAAGTCACACCAGTTGTCTCCTCCACTCTCCCGCCCACCTACTCTACGCCTCTAAAAATCTCCTCAACCCTGCTCTTCTACCAGCCAAAGTCCTCTTGATCCACGGAGGAAAAGATGCAGTGGTTCCCATTGAGCAAAGTACCCTACTCAAGACTTTACTGGTAGGAATTGGAGTTAATCATGTTAGACTTCGGGCTTATAGACAATTGGGACATGCAGAGAGTGTGGCGTGTTTATTCTTGGGAATGGGAAAAGGATTAAAGAGGTATCAGAAGATGATTTGTCAAGATCTTGATGATTTTCTTGCCGAGTAGACTTTGTTCCAGTCCAGTCCAGTCCAAGACTGGTTCCACACTCGTTAGTGGTAGAAGTAATGGTGTGGCTTTCTCCTCTTGTACTTTCGTTATTCTACGCAGAGGATCCGCACGTCTCTCCCGTTTGAACTTTACTTTACTAGATTCGCTTCGTCGTTTAATGTACATCTATAGTCATTGCAAACCGCATCAAAAAGTCGTATGTTGTAAAATCGTGTCCGCATCTAGGCTAGGCGTAGTGTAGTGCGACGTGACTCAAAGTCCACTCCCTTGCGCACACTGCTGGTCTAATCCAATGCGTCTGCACCTGCGTCCCTACTTCTGGTCCTGCTCTTGTGCAAAGGGCACACCAAATTCTTCGCGATCACTCTGCAGCAAGAGGTGGTGAAGTCACTGGAGCTGGAGCTGGAGCTGCTGAATCTCCATCGTTGTCCTCGTCCAATACACCTGCCACTGTCGCTGCCGGTGGCGCTTCTGCATCTGTCGAGGAAGTGGCAGCGGAGGCAGGCGCGGATGGAGAATTGCTAACAGCGACATCTTCTCCCTGTTCTCCTACTCCTTTCGAGTCGGTGAGAGCAGCAGAATTCGGCGGCGGGCTCGTAGTCGTTGCTGGCACATTCTTTTTGACCTTCAGCCTCTCCGAGAGAGGGATCCGATTCGACGCCAAAGCCGACGATGACGGTGGGGGTGGGGGTGGCGATGCTGTGCTCTTCCTCGTGGAAAGGGAAGGAGGTGCACCGGTAGCTCCTGCCTTGGTATGAGCTGACGCTGCAGCCTTACCATTCGGCTTGAGTGTCGCCGTACCCGCACTCGAGGTAGAGCTCGAGTTACCGGACGCGGCTGCTGTCTGTTCGCTGCCAATCTTCTCCCCACCCCACGCCTGGGAGAGCATACCAAATAGATTACCGCCCACTGTCAACGTCGACTGTCGCTTAGCAGCAGCAGCAGCAGCACCCGAGCTGCCTGAGGGGTCCGCTTGACCAGTGTTCTTGCGTGTAGAGGTGGTCGAGGGAGGATACATGCCTGTCGAGGTCGACTTACTGCTTCTCGCCGGCTGAGGCTCGGGAGCGAGTCCGTCTCCGGCTGACAAAGCTAGCAGGGTACGGTCGCTCAATCGCCTCGGTTGCGAGTCTGATGAGCCTACCTGCTCGCTCGAGCTGGCGGCTCCGCTTCCACCGCTTCCACCGACTAGATTCGAAAGCCAGCCCAGCTCCAGCTCTGCGAGCGCCGCCTTCTCCCTTTCATTCTCTTCAGTGAAGCTCCTCCGCTCGAGGGTGGGACTCATTTTCGACATCGAGCTGCCGCTTGAGATGGGCATCGAGCCAGTCGGCCGGTCCGCCGCAGTCGCTGCACCCTTCGCCGTCGCTTCGCCCGCGCCCAGACCGCCAGAGGTAATCGCCTCGCCGAATGCCTTTTCTGCTCGCGCGGCGGCGTCGCTCGCTGCATCCTTCAGCGTCTTGGACCACTGAGACCAGCCCGCCGTCTGCGCTTGTGAGTCTTGCCCTGTGGAAGTCGATGAGCCGAGCAGCGGGGAGACCGGAAGACCATCCAGCCCTACAGCTTTGTGAGGTGCAGCAGACCTACCAGCCGAGCTGCCGCCCTCTGCGCCAGTCATTGTAGACGGCTGCTGAGCAGCTTTGAGACTCTCCTCTATCTGACCCCTGAACGCCGAAAGGCTTCCGAAGAGTGTAGAGCTTCGCTTGCTGCTTGCATTAGATGTCGAGAAAGCTGGTGGTGGGCCAGCAAAGGTCGAGCCAGAGGCGCTTGAGGATGGCCTGTTGCTGTCTGCTACTACCGTCCGCGATACTGCGTTTGGGCTCTTGTCGCCAGCATCGGATCCCACCTCTGAGGACTCTTCCTTGAGCATGTCTAGGGCTCGGGGAGAGTTTGGCCTATCGCTCGAGGCTGATGGGGCGGGTACGTGCAGACCATCGATGAGAGTGTTGAGTTGGCTTCCTAGACCAGCTGGAAGCTTTGAGGAGAATCCTCTCATGGCCTCTGCCACCGATGCCGCTACATCTGCTTGGCTTTCCCAGCTCTGTTCACCAGAGGTTGGCTTTATGTTAGCAGGTACATTGACTGCAGCGCCGCCTGTCCTGGCGCCGTTGACTTGTCTTGGCGCCCGCAAGCTGCTCCGATCAGGAGATCTCACAGCGCCCATCTCCTTTGTGACAGCGGCCTGCCATTTGGCTTGCAGAGCCTTCAATTCTGTCTCCTCTTGTCTAAGCTCTGATCTCAACTCGCCTATCTTCCTTTCCCTCCTTGCAATCTCTGCCAACATCTCCTTGGACGAGTCCATGACCGTTTGGCCGTCTTCTCTCGGCGAGCTCGAGGTCGGCCAAGAAGGCTGCTGCTGCTCGATTTGAGGTGTGGTGTCCCCACTTGACTTGATATAAGAGGTCTGAGAAGCTGGTGCGGTCCGAATGCCGAAGGCGTCCAGTGCTGTGGCTGAGCGATGGGACGAGGATCTGAAGGTGGTTCGGCTGGCTGATGTTGCTGATCCAGAAGATGGCGTCGGTGACAGACAGAAGGCTGGGGATGAGGCCGCTCCTGCCGCAGGAGAAGCGACGTAGTTTAGCGACATCCTCTTGCGGTTCGCGCTTCGAGCGCTGCGAGGTGTGGCTGCTGCATATTGCTGCTCGATGGGAGTAGCGACGGACGAGTCTGACAGTCTTTGCGGGGATTCCGCAAGGCCCTTCGCCCGCGCTAGAGGAGACTCTGGATCGGAAAGCTGAGAGGAGGCATTGGATATGCTCGCCTGTCTCGAAAGGCTCACTCTCGAAGAAGAGGGCCGTGAGGCAGTCAGTGACGGAGACCAGAACCTAGGGTCTCTCTGAGAGACTGGAATCGATGGCCGTCGACCCTTGTCTGGCAGCTCTGGTGTAGCGGGATTGAAGCTGGGGTCTTTCGAGGGCGTAGGGGGACCTGCCTCTTCTTCCTCTGTCACAGCCGAGGCAACTGGAGTGACCGCAGGTGTTGTCTCTGTATCGCCTTGTGAGATGGAGCTTGTCGCTGGTCCCAGATGTCCCTCTGTAGGGGGCTTCGGCATTGGGTCGAGGGCTATTGCCTCTTCGAAGCCTTCTTCGGCCTTCGCAGGCTGCACATTGGGGTCTACAGGCGACAGGACGGCCTTTCTCGAGGGTGGTCTTTGTGACGAGTCCACTGTAGAGGCCATCTTGTGCTAAGAATTGCTCAGGCGTTGGCCAGATGGCCAGTCGGTCTGGGCAATCTGGGTGATATGTAGCCGGAGTTGAGGCGAGTCGGAGAGTGTACAGGCTGTCTATGCTGCTACGCTGATGATGAAGAAGCGGCGTCCTCCCTTTGTGCGAGGAGGGTCAAGCTCGACGGTGGGGGTCTGCAAGCATGTGTAGGGAGAGGGGGTGAGACAGAAGACGCCCAGGAAGAAAAGACGAGGATGAAGGGATAGAATATGTCGCTGCTGCGGATGAGTGAGAGAAGGGGTCTAGCTTGATCTGACGCTGTGGCGAAGAGTGAAGGTATGAGGTTGGTAGCGCCCAGCACACGTCGTTGGTGTTGGATTCTTGGTCGCCGCGTCGGGAGTCGAAGCGGGGGACGTGCACCACGCGGGGCACCTCGGCTACGCTCCCAGACGAGCTTAGACTACACTTTACCATCACGCTCACGCTCACGCCCTCACCATCGTCCATCTCTGCCACCGGGGCCAGTACTGACCACACTCTGCCCAGCAACGACGGACACTACTGAGCGAGGCAATCCACTCAGCATAACAGTCGCACCATCCACCACAGCTCGCTGCCGCTGCAGCTTGAGCTCAGTGGCATACAATGTCTCTCCTGGTCGACCCCGAGTGAGTATATGCATGCGACCATGCGTCTCTCTCTTGCAACGTTGCCATGCTGACTCTGTCTCTCCTTGGCTCTGGCATCGCCCAGCTGGACCATTCATCAGCTTCGCCTATCGTATCTGCGGCGGGTGGATGACTCTTATGGACCACGCATCATCTCCTTTCCCTCCATTGCCCAATCAGAGGCTCGTCATAATCCCCTCGCAAGAGCAACTTCAGAGCCATCTCTCGTAGACGCCTCCCTAAATACTCCGATCTCTACAACGCCTCGTAAAGCCTCTGCAGTAGCTTCCTCGGCAGTCGCCTTTCCTCTTGCCCCCGACTCTCACATCGCCATCGCAGGGCTACATGACCCGGCCAAACATCCAGAGATCAATGCCGTCTATTCGCCTACGATTGTGCCTACAAGAAGCGGACCGGCTTTGCGAGGTCCCAATGGCTTTGGTCTCAGTCCACCAGCAAGATCCGATCGTGTACGTCAGGCTGGGTCGAGTCGGACATTGGGAGCCAGCCGAGGTCCCGATGGATTCCTCACACCCACCTTGCGGGACCCAAGAGCGGAAGGAGCCGACGGCGACGGCAAACAAGCATCGAGGGCAACGAGCGGTCTGAAGTATACCAGTACCATCTATGGCCCCGGCAGATCCGGAGCTCTGGGTATGAGAGTCTCGGGCAAGCGAGCAGATGAGCTTGGGTCGAGCCTGACAGGCTCCCGCCGGAAACGAGATTCGCGAGCCGCAACGGCAGCCCTTGAGGGGCGAAGGGTAGATGCTCTCGACGAAGACCCGCTGGAGGAGGTCGATGAAGACTCGGAGGTATTTGGAGGACGCCTGATCGATCGATCTCGGTCTGCGCAAGGTTCCGGGTTCCAAAATGCTCTTGGAGAATCTTCGACCGTGCGGAGCAACGGACACCCGCTTCTCGGGCCTCGGTCGCCTTCGCCTTCACCAATTCGACCAGAGCAGCACCTCACTCGATCGGGATCCTTGGGCAAAGCCACAACTCCGCCCAGGTCAAATACACGACGCAGGCGGTCTGCAAGTCTGGATCAAAGCGGTGATCCTTCGAAGGCAGCGGAGAGCTCGCAGACTGTCGTCATGACGCCGACAAAGTCCTCTGCTGAAGGTCATGTCAGAGCCCACGACTTGGCTGCAACCTCGCCACTGTCCCCACTCACGTCCAGCTTTGCGAGACAATTGGGCTCGCCTTCGGGTGCACTGGCAGGGGAGCCCCTCGAAAGTGACTTGTCCGCCTCCATTTCGTCATTAAGGTCGTCTTCGACAAGCGCAGCTCTCCAGTCCAGCCCACATATCACCTCTGCCTCCGGTGGAGGCGGAGCGGTCACCTTATCGGGTGGTCAGGAGAACCAGATGGGATCCGCTCAAAGTACACCGGTGGCCTTGCAGCCGTCCATCTTTCTGCAAGAGCATGTGGACGATGATCCCTCGTCATCTTCACACAGCAGAGACGTCAGAGGTGATTCAATGGACTCTCAAGTCTCCACACCTGGCGCTACGTACGAAGGGACGACAGCTTCCGACTCCAGTGACTTTGCGAGGTTGCCGTCCTCAGACGGTCCACGCTTCGTTGCGCAGAGTACACGGACAGATTCTGCATCGCCATATAATGCCGGTAGGCCCAGCTTGTCCTCGGTCGACAGCGGCAGCGATGTTGAGCAATATAGTATTCAGCACGATGCTCCCAAATCGAGACAGATGCGATCTTCATCGCAGGATGCAACAGATCGGTCGACACCGACACAGTATCCCAAGATCAGGTTGGTTGACCGCTCCCCACCATCCCCTGGTGGAGGACTGAAAGCCCCGCTGAGTGAGGCGACCCTTCTCGCAGCGCGCTCAAAGCTTCGCAAGCCGTCACGCTCACATCTGAAGGGTATGACACTTGCGCAACAGAGTGAAGAGAGAGAGCGCCAGCAGAGCGCTTGGTTCCAATCCCACTCTCTTGGACAGGGTCAGGTAGCACAACGACATTCGCAGCCAAAAGCGTCAGCCCTCAGTCTGATGTTGCAAAAGCAGAATGAATCTCCAGAAAACCCATTCGCTCAATACTACTCTGGTATCTCGGGACGCAATGCAGGATCAGGTGCTGGGAGTACCACGATCAGCGTGTACTTTCCCTGGTCGAGAGGTCCTGGCGGCAGCTCGACATCGGATGGCAGCGGCAATACGAGTGGCGCAATCTCTGTCAATGCTGCTAGCAAATCGTTCGAGCTGAATGTGAGAAAGGACGCCACGATGGAAGAGCTGATCGGCTACAGTCTGTACTGCTATGTTGACGAAGGATGGTCACCCTCACCGGAGGAGAACGGTCATCCTGATGTCAGGCTGACCACTGTCGGTTGGGTCTTGCGCATAGTGGAGGACGGAGAAGTCGATGATGACTACCCTGCCTTGGATCGGAATCTGACAGTGGGCAAATTCGGAGGTGATGAATTCGCCGTCTGTGAAGCTTCAGCTGCTCAAATCCGGCAGCATGAAGCTTCTCAAGGTTTGATCAACAGGAGAGCGTCGCGCGTGGCGACTTCTGGTATTCCACCACCTCCATTGTCTGCAACGATGGGCGATCAACAATCGAGCAACGCGATGGCCTCTGCCACACACGGTGCAAGGGGCCAGTCAAACGTGGTTCCTGCCCCAGCAGGTCCCGTGTCGCGTCTTACAGGTCCAGCGAACTCCAACGCCCCCGCCGGCTCTCTGATCAGCATCCAAGGCACGCCGATCATTGCCTCTTCTGCCCTGAGTAGGAGCGCCATGCCTCCGACGTCTAAGATCTTCTTGCGATTCCTCATCACACCCAATGCCGGTCTGTCCTACAAGACGACACTAGAGGTGCCATCAAGCGAGATCTACCTGGCGGACGTGTTGGAGCTGATCTGTCGCAAGCGATCCCTAGGGAAGGCCGATGAGTGGGCTCTCATTGTTCCGGACAAGAACAACATCGTCGTTCCACTGGACAGGACGGTCGAGTCGCTTCAAGGAAGCCACAACCTCGCTCTTGTGCGACGATCAACCCTGGGAGCTCAAGGTGGCACTGCTGCCTTAGCAGGTCAGTCCACCAATCCCAATGCTTCGATCTTCAAGCGTCTCTCCGAACCTGCTCACCCGCGGTACCATACGCCAAAGAATGTAGCCTCAACGTACAAGTCCTGGACGGTGAACCGTAAAGTACCCATGTTCGTGGGCAGGTCAGAACGTACACTCACCATTGATGGAGAGTGGATTCACATCATTCCCACGGATACGCGAGCTTTCCATGCTCAGCATGCTTCCTTTCCCATTGCGAGGGTGACAGAGTGCAAGCAGAGCGCGAAAGTCTCTTCAGCATTCAAGCTGGTTGTGATCACGGATCAGGAGAGTAAGAGATTTGAGATGGAGGCCGAGGATGCCAAGCAAGCTGGTGAGTTGATGGCGCGGTTTGCAGAAATGAAAAGAGAGATCTGGTATCGATTGCTGACATTTCCACTTTCCCCTCTGCTTTCGCGCAGCGGACATTGTCACGGAGATTAACAAGATCAGGCGCTCCGACAGGCGTTAGGGCGTGAAGCTGAAGCGAGAGAAGTGCGGGGAGATGGTGAAAAGTGGAGCCTGCTGTACTTTGATCCGTAAAGTGCCTGTATTGTATCCAACGGACGGACTGCCATCATTGCCTTTTCCACATCATGAGCATGAGCCTGTGCTTGCTTGCCTATCCACCTTCTTCGTCTTCGACTTTTCCGGTCGGCTCCGCTCCGCTTTCTTGCCATTTCCGGTGAAGTTTGAGGTTGGCCCGGTGGTGGGCCCGTGCGAGAGGAGGGATTCGTGCAATGCTCAAGGTACCGGACATGACACACCAATCTCGTACCGTACCGTACCTTACTTTGTTCCGCTCCGAGCCTAGAATGGCGGCGGGGAGGCGGTATCGCCCGTCTGGAGTCCATTTCATTTCCCTCGTCATACCTGACGCTGGTATTGTGGATTGCCAAGATGAAGTCCCTGTCCAGCCTGCGGCTGCTGCTATCTGCACACCACCTCCTCCTTCCCCTCCTTCTCCTTGTTGCCAGTGCGGCCAGGTCTGCGCCCCTACAACAAGCGACCATGGGTCTCTCTACGCTCCTAGCCACTACCCACTCTCCTCAGCCACTCCTCAACCCCTACCCTTCCCACCCCCGCCTCTCCTTCTCCCAATCCCAGTCCCGTAGCACCTTCAAGCTCCTAGTCCTAACCGACACCCACCTCCTCGACGACGGTGGCTCTCCCGGAAACGCCTCCACTCTCAACGCACTCTCCACCACCGCAGTGGAGAAGTACCTAGAGATGGAGAAGCCAGACTATGTGGTCCACTTGGGCGATTTGATCTCGGGCGAGGCGGCACGAAGTAAGGAGGAGGTGGAGGAGGCTGTAGGGATGATATTGGGACCGATGATTAGGCGAGGGGTGCCTTTTAGTACTGCGAAAGGTGGGATGAGGGGGATGACAACCAGAAGGTATACCCCGGAGCTTTCAACGTTGAACAACGTTTCCCTCTCCGCATTCTCGGCTTCCCCTCACAGGCAATCATGACAACGACAAGTACTCTACGCACGGCATGATCACCCGCTTCGAGCAGCGCATCGCCCCTCACCTCTCCTACACTCGTCTCGCGCCCAAGGGAATAGGAGGGGGAGATGTAGGCTCAGACAACTACTGGGTACCCATTTACTCCTCTCCCTCTCCCTCTGGCTCCAAAGCCAAAGCCGCGTCTGGAGCTGCTGATCGGCCTGCTCTAATCCTCTGGCACTTCGATAGCCGCAGTGGCAAGACGATGCTAGACTCTTCTGGCAACCAGACACAAATCGAAGACTGGGTACACCCTAGCGTGGCTGGTTGGTTACGCAGGGAAGCAGAGCGTATGGCGGCTGCCTGGGGACTGCCTCTACCTCCCTCGATTGTCTTCACGCACATTCCCTCTCACGATTTTGCCTATGCTCAGCAGCATGGCCCCGCCTCGGAGCGAGAGCAGATCGGCGGAGTGGAAGACGAGAGTAGTGCCAACTTCACTTCTGCCGGGTTGCGTTGGCCGGGGTTGAATGAGGATAAGCCCTTTGATGGGCAGGGGGCGGAGGGTGTAAAGTATGCAGGGCAGGATAGGGCTTACCTGGATGCCTTTCTGGGTGGGGGAGAAGGGAGACCGGCGGGAGAGCGGGTGCATGCCATTGTTAGTGGACATCAGCATGGCAATGACTGGTGTGCTCCCTCGCGGCTCACCACCTCGTCCTCGGGCAGCAGCGCAAGTTCGTCTGACCAAGACGAGGAGACGCAAGAGCATCAGCGCCAAGTCCAGACACAGCGTGTTCCAATCTGCTTTGCCAAGCATTCAGGGTTTGGCGGGTACGATAAGGAAGTCAAACGGAATCACGGAGCGCGGATCTTTGAGTTTGAGCTCAACAGCACCCTCCAGACTGGAGCGGAGACGTGGGTACGCTTCTTGACGGGAGAGAAGAGATACGCTACCGTGTTGGACGACGCATTCTTTGCGACTGCTTGAGCGCTACAGCTGTCATTTAGAAGAGGCGTGAGATATAGCATATACCCGTTGCACCATGTATCAAGTGACTGAAGTGAGCGGCTGAACATGACAAAGATTTCAGTGCGGTATCCCTCTAGCAGAGTCAGGTCGCTCGTGTCCTCTATTTTCATCCGCATGCTCTCCCTGCCCGCTTCCCTGCTCCATGTCCTCTCTCCTCCCCTCCTCTCTCGAGCAGATACTCACCCTCTCCCTCCCCTCGATAGCCAGCACCACCTCTTCGACATCCCTCTCTTCCGAAGGGATCTCAAAGCGAAGGAGTGTCTTGGGGTTCGGAATGGTGAGCTTGATAGGGATAAGCACATGTAGGGAGATACACAGCGCTTCGGGGAGGCAGTAGAGGGTGTAGAACTGTGGACGCGAAGCGTCGAGCAGCAGAGGAGGAGTAAAGTCAGCACCGGTCCCCTGCATCGACTCTTGGTCGAGATCGAGAAGCACTATGGCCACCGCATACTCACCGCTCCGGAAGAGTCGAGCCAGGTGTACTGCTCTGAGAGGAAAAAGGCAGCTCCTCGGTAGAAGATTGCTAGACTGTAGGTGACGACCATGATGTGCATCGCGAGGAGCTTGGCCCGCTCCTTGCGTGGCTCGTAGTGGTAGCCAGGCATGAAGCGTAGGTCAGCTGGTCGGGGCAAGGGTGAAGGCAAGTAAAGACGACGCTGCTTTTAGCGCACTTGCCTCCTTGTCTCGCCTGGCGTCCCGAGGTTCCTGGCACACTCACCTGTGCGACTTCCCCACGCCACGAGCATTGCGAGATTTGCAAGGAGCATCGTCCCGCAGCCCATCGAGGCGGACCAGAGATTGAGCCGGTGAGCCCACTTGGCCGCTTGTATCGACAGGCGCGCTGCTGCTCGCCATGTCACTGCCGGTATGGGAGTGACTATGGTCAGGTGGATGGATGTGACGAGCTGTGGAACAAAGTCAAAATCCGAAGGAAGCGAAGCGTCAACAGCCGACGTCTTCTTTGTCAGTAACGGCTGCTGCTCACCAGTGCGGAACGCGGGAAAGTCTTGAGCACTGCCCTGCCTAGCCAACTAGTCGGTTGGTAGGAGTATACAGCGTCACGAAACAGGGACAAGATCGAGTAATACTGTCCGAGCAAAGATGATGAGCCCAGAGTGCGTGTCGATGCAGATGTAGGAGCGAGAGGTCAGCGTGGCCACCGAACATTAGGTTGGTTCTCATCTTCCCATCTCCTCCCTCCGGCAAACTCACCATCAACGCTCCAGGAATGAGCAACAGGGCTCCCTCGACCGCAAATGCAAACCCTCTCGGGTCTCCCTCTCTCCACCTCAAGCCCATATAGCAACTCCTACAAGCCGCAAGCAGGAGTACAATCCAGGTTTGACGCCATGCAGCAGTACGCTTCATGAGCTTGATACCGAGAGCAGCAGTGAGGAAGAGGTAGAAGAGGAAAAAGGGAGTGATGGGCGTGAAGAAGGTACCGCCTTCCCCTGGTGGGATAGGTGGGATACCACCTAGGAGGGGTCGGAGAGTACTGAGGATGTGATTGAGGGTGGAGGTGGGCATGCTGGACACGATGCAGGGAGGCTCGTGAGCGGGTTCTCAGGTCTGTTGTCGAGGCTTTGGCTTCGATGACGAAGACGTGTCAGAAGAGCAAGATCGAGTATTTGCGATCGGGTGGATGGTATGATTGCAACGTATACAAGATGGTGAAGGTAAGATAGGACAACGACTTTCCTTACATGTAGCCTCACGAATCTCTCCCGCTTGCTCCCTCACCCAGGGTCAAATTGGCAATAGCAATCCGCCCGGGCTGCTGTCACGGCCGACGGCAAGGCACTAAATAGATTGCACTCGGCAAAATCGCAGTTGCAGGATATAGATTGGCAGCACGATGACGTCTCACTCATACTTGATCTCGATCAGGACACAGGCAGAGCAGATGTGCGCTTCGCACTTGGGTTCTGCAGGGTCAGGACAAGAGGAAAATGGAGGGTGAGCGCTGCCTCCAAAGCCGCTAGAGCAAAAGGTACGCATCATCGACTCACCAAGCGTTATCGTTTGTGTCCCATCAATCAGGATCGCAGGACCAGCGACCTTCTCTCCCGCCTGCAAGTCTCCCAATGGAATGACCGGGATGTCCGACCTACCCAGTCCATCAAAGTAGACACTCTTCTTGTTTGCCGACTCCAAGGCAGCCGCTTCTTTGAAGCCGTCTTTTTGAAGACGAGCGTGCTCGGCATGGACAGACTCGCCCAGGTCGCCGTAGGACTTGCCGATGCCCTTGACCCGCACGTCATCTACGATAATGGGCTTCTCAAGAGTGAAGCCAAACTGTTGGGGAGAGGGAGGGATGACCACCAGGTGAGCTGCATACTACTTGTAGAGCTGCCTTCCACTTCTATACATACCTCTTGCTGATATGTCTTCACAAAGCTTTCCTCCACGCCTTCCCACCCTTTCTCGCCCTTCAATGTCATCAAAGCCGTATCGGTACCATCGTACCGCATATTCAGCATCGACTCGATGACGATCCGATCTTCCGCGAATCCTTGCTTTTTCAATTCCTCTCGCACTTCCTTCTCCAGCACACTCGCCCTTGCCTCGACTTGCTTCAGGGCACCTTCGCTACCCCAGCGCTGTGAGGAGGGTTCTTGACGCTCGAAGACGCGATCGGCCAGAGCCATTCCGTACGCAGATAGAATCGAGCTGTACTTGTGTATCAAGACAGTCTTGATACCTAGCGACCTTGCAAGCGAGCAGGCATGCTGGCCACCAGCACCTCCAAAGCAAGAGAGGATATGCTTGGCAGCGGAGAGCCCACGGGCCTCCGTGAGAGCTCGGATCGGTCGACACATCGTCTCATTAGCAATGCGAATGAAGCCTTGAGCGACTTCGTCAACTGACATGTTCTTGCCAGTCTGCTTGTTGATATCCTTCGTCAAGTCCTCAAAAGCTTTGGTACTTGCCTCTACATCGAGACCCTCATTCTCATTGGGACCGAAGATTTTGGGGAAGAGGTCCACTGAGAGATGTCCAGTGACAACGTTGGCATCGGTGATGGTCAGCGGACCACCTTTTCTGTAGCAGGCGGGACCTGGCTGACTGCTAGCACTCTCTGGTCCTGTGACGAAGAGGCCGTTACGGAAGAAGAGCTTGCTGGAGCCTCCCGAGGCTACCGTGTTGACGTCCAGCTGAGGAGATTGGATCGTCACACCTGCGATCGTGGTATCGAAGACCTGCTCGTACCTTCCGGCGTATCTACTGACATCGGTAGAAGTGCCTCCCATATCAAGACCCAGGACCGGCCGGCCGTCTTTCTCGTCGTACCCTGTATTCGCCATACCAACCACCCCGCCAGCGGGGCCGGAGATGATGCTCTTGAGCCCGTTGAAGCCCTTGGCTGTGGTCAGACCGCCATCGCTCATCATGAACTCCACCTTTGTGCCCGCAGTGCCATCCTTCAGCGAAGAGTCAAAACCGTCGAAGAAGGAATTGATGTACTGCTTGAGGACAGGAGTGAGATAGGCATCGGCCGTAGTAGAGTTGCCCCTTGGAACAGCCTATGAGAGATCAGAGCGTAGGCAAAAACAGTGTCAGAGCTAGATCGAGAAAGCTAAGTGGACTGAGACCCCAACGTATACGCCGCGAACTCACCTTGATCATAGGCATCAACTCCGAGCTGAGACTGATGTGCTCAAACCCAACCTCCTTGGCCACTTCTTCCACCACCCGCTCATGATCTGGGAATGTGAAGGAGTGGATCAAGATGACAGCTAGCGCCCTTATGCCTTTGTCATAGAGCGCCTTCAAGTCCTTCTTGAGCGTTTCCTTGTCAGGCCGCTTGAGGATAGCTACTGCTTCGCCGCTCACACCTCGTACGATCGGAGGCTCACCGCCCTTTGCATCTGGCTCGTCTGAAGGCGGAGGTGCATCTTGGCCTCTGTAACCCTCCTTGATTGAGCCATCGTCGTTGAATTGGACCTGGTGCTCTGCGAAGTGAGGGTCAGATGTGAAGCTGACAAGGAAAGGGCAGGACAGCTGTCAGTGTCCCGTGTGCAGAACTTCGACAGAACCGTAGGGGAGACATTGCGACGTACCCGACCAGTGTCACCCGCTCATCCACTTCGTAGACATCCGAGTACAGTACTTCCGGCTTCTTGATAGCCAGATCGAAGATAGCCGGGCGAGTCTGATTGCCGATCCGAATCAGATCCTGTCGGCATTGAAGGAAGCAGCGATCAGCGTGGGGAGGAAGGAGGCGGAAGGCTCTCAAGATAGACTTACTTTGAAGCCCTTGGTGGTTATCAGAGCATGCTTCTCGCCTTTCCTCTCCAGTAGCGCATTTGTAGCTACGGTAGTGGATAGCCGGATATACTCTGCCAGTCCGAACAGAAGAAGCACGAAGATCAGCTAGACGCCATCTCACCGGCTACGGTAGAATCTCACCAATTCCCTCAGTGTTCAGCTTCTCATCCCTCCGAATCGCCCGACCCTCTACAATCTCCATGATCCTCCTCACCCCTTCCCTCGGTGCATCCTTGTAATTATTCGGGTCCACCGAGAGGAGCTTGATGACAATGTCCCCGTCTGGCCTATCGGGTACGATGGCAATGCAGTCCGTGAATGTTCCTCCACGATCGATAGAGATCTGAATCTTCTTCGAAGAAGAAGAAGAAGAGGAAAAAGAATCAGCCATGATGCTGGAACTGGGGGTTGACGCTGGGTCAGTGAGCTGATATCAGTAGCAGTGCAGTAGCTGCTTGAAGCGAGAAGCGGAGGAAGCACCCCAGCTGCGAGGGCAGGGCGGCGCGTGCACGAAGGCGAGGTCAAGTGGAGTCGAGCAAATTCGGAACGGGACAGACGCGAGGAGCACAAGTCATGGTTCAGGATGATTCATAGACTGTAGCAATTGAGGTGACACGGGAATCGTGGAAAGAGGGAACACCAAGTATACAGAGCAGAAGGGATGTGTTTTTTCTACAGAGGGCGCGGCCGGGCCATGGCTAGGAGAGTGGCGTCTGTCTCGATTGAATCAGAAGCTGTCCTCCTCTTCCTCCTCGCTCTCCTCGAGCTTGTACTTTGCAGGAGCTGCTCGGGCTCGCCCAGATTTGGCTCGAGGAACGACTGGACTGCCACCGAAGCTTGAATCGTCGTTGAGCTCAATGGCTTCTTCCTCCTCTTCGTCGCTGTCAAAGGCCTTCTTGGTCTTCGCCTTCTTCGCGGCAGCACCGCCAGCGGCGCTGCTAACGGAGGGCACACGGGCCTTGGGCTTGGCGGCAGCGGCTGCAGCTTTGCCATTGCCATTGGTGGCCGGCTTCGATTTGATAGTGTAGGCATCATCATCGCTCTCATCGCTCAGAATGGCCTTGACAGGCTTCTTCTTCGCAGCCGCCGGCGCGCTCTCGCTCTTGACAGTAGCGGCAGTCTTCTTGGGCGCAGCAGTACCGCTGACCTTGCGCTGAACCGGGCTGGTGCTGGCTTTCTTGACAGGAGACTTCTTGGCAGCGGCCTTGGGGACATAGTCGTCTTCACTGTCATCAGCAATGAAGTCGTCCATCTCGTCGTCTGAGCCCTTGAGGACCTTTCTGGCAGCAGCTCCGACCTTTGCATTCGTCTTCTTGACCATGGCCTTGCCCTTGGTCTTCTTGTTCTTGCCGACGTCCTTGAGCCTTCGCTCATCCTCGACCAGGAGAGCCTCCCATTCAGCAAGGAAGTGGCTCAAGTCTTGCTCCCACAGCTTCTGAGGAGTCTTGCCAAGGAGGATCCTCAGCTCCTCTTCCCTCTCGTCACGCTGCGCGAGGAGTCGGTCAACCTTCTCCTTGGTCAGCGAGTAGATGGCCATGCTGAGCAGGTAGTCATAATCGCCAGCAGCAGTGCTCTCATCGCCCTCATCAGCGACTTCTTCGTCGTCCTCATTGACTTCGCCTGCCACCTTGGCCTTCTTCTGCCTCGGGAAGGGTCGGAAGTCCTTCTGGCGCAGCTCTGCAACAAGCTCGGCTCGCTTACGGTTGTTGACGACGAGCTGTCGGCTAACGATCATCTGCACGAAGCGAGCCTGGTTGCTCAAACGCTCGTAGACGGTCTTCAGTTCTTCGACTAGATGCTCTTTGCGCTTCTGATAGAAGCCCAATCGCAGCAGGAAGAAGTCTTCGAGGATCTCCTCTGGTGACGAGTACTTCTTGATCTTACCCTGAGCATCGAAGAGGACCATGTTGTTCGTCGAGAACTGAGCGGTCATCTTGAAGAAGGTCTCAGCACCCTTGGCCTCCACCTCCTTGACTCCCTTGTCGTTGAGCGTGACAACAAAGTGGACAGTAGTGTCGGTGTGGTACTCCTTATATTCCTTGATCGTCGATGGCACCTTGTCTGTGCCGACCAGACGCTCTTCAAGACCCTCCTTATAGGTGGAAGTCCAGAGTCGGATCGGCAGCTCAGTGACCTCCCAGGTGTTGTCGTCGATCTGGGTGAGAGTACCGGAGACAGTGAATTTTCCTCCACCAGCAGATTCGATCTGACCGGTGAAGCCGCGGTACCAGGGCTGCATGGTTTGGATCTCTTCTCCTCGCAGTCTTCGGTAGATGTTCTCTACAATATCCTTGGGGTTGTAGTTCAGCACGTTGGTGCTCCAACCTGTTCCGATACCCTCGGCACCGTTCACCAACACGAGTGGGATGGTAGGCATGTACCACTCGGGCTCAATGCTCTGACCATCATCGTTCAGGTAGTTGAGCAGAGCATCATCGGAAGGGTGGAAGAGAGACCGGGTGATGGGTGCAATGTTCGTGAAGATATAACGAGCCGATGCAGCGTCCTTACCACCCATCAGACGAGTACCGAATTGACCATTGGGCATCAGAATGTTGATGTTGTTGGAGCCCACATAATCTTGAGCCAGACCGACAATCGTCATGGTCAAACTCTGCTCACCGTGATGGTATGCTGAGTGCTCAGACACATAACCAGCCAATTGGGCGACCTTGATCTCAGCCTTCAGCTTACGCTTGAAGCAACCGAACATGACCTTGCGCTGACCCGGCTTCAGACCGTCTACCATCGAGGGGATAGATCGGACATTGTCGGCCATCGAAAAGAGGATGAGCTCCTTGTTGATGAAGTCAGCCATGGGCACCTTCTCGATGTTGTGGTCCAGGTACGTTCCGGGTCGGAACTGCCGAAGCCACTCCTTTCGGTCATCCGCCTTCTTCTTGTTGAAGGCGAGATCAATGAGACCCTGATCGCCCTCCTTGGTGGTGTCAAATGGCAGCATGTGCTTGTCCATGGCTCTGAAGTACTTCTTTGCATCTTGTGCTGTGCTGGTACCCAGACCCTTGAAGTACTTGATCACCCAGCCGCGTCCCTCATTGTTCAGCTCCTTCCACCTCTCGTACTCCGGGATGGTGAAGAATGAGATCTCCTGCTTACCCTTGGTGCACTTGACGATGGGAGTGATGAACTCGACAAGGAAGTTGGGGAGCTTCAGGAGAGTCGGGAAGAAGTAGTCGAGGAAATTGATGATCAGACCCTTAATGTGCGAGCCGTCGTGATCCTGGTCAGTCATGATCATCAGACTTCCGTAACGCAAGCTGTCCACGGACTGGTACTGCTTTCCGTGCTGCAGGCCCATGATCGTCTTGATGTTGGTGATTTCTGTGTTCTTCATGATTGAGTCGTGAGCAGCTTCACGCACATTGAGGAGCTTACCTCGCAAGGGGAAGACTCCGTAGTTGTCACGACCAACTTCAGTCAAGCCAGAGACGGCGAGCGCCTTGGCCGAGTCTCCTTCGGTCAATATGAGGGTACAGTCTCTGCCCTTTCGGGTGCCGGCGTTGTTGGCATCCTCAAGCTTGGTGATACCAGTGATGCGTTGCCTCTTTGTACCATCGGTTCGCTTGAGCTGCTTGTCTTGTTGATATTTGGCGAAGGAAAGCACGTTCTCGACTACGCTGGTCTTCATGATCTTCTTGGCGAATTCTTCGCTCAGCGTCCATTTGCTACCGAAAGCGCTTGGCTTCAGTGTCATCGTCTCCTTGGTCTGTCCATCAAAGGTAGGGTTGACGATCTGACAATTAACGAAGAGCCAAATCTGCTGACGGACCTGATGAGGCTTCACAGGGCCATTCTTCTTGTTATTCTTGACCTTCTCGATGATGGTGTCGACGATCTGCTTCTCCACGTAGTCGACATGTTTACCACCCTTGATCGTTGCAATATTATTCACAAAGGACACCTGACGGAACTCTCCATCAGAGACGGCGAATGCTACTTCCCAATTCTTGCCCTTGTCGGTGACTGAGTCGTAGAGGATAGTCTGCTTGTTTGGTACTTCTTGAATGTCACCGTTCTCATCTACCTTTGCTCCACCGCTCAGCTCGTTGATAGCCTTGACGTACATTTCAACGTACTGCTTGAACGTCTTGACCTTCACTGCCTTGCCGTTCAGCTGCACCTTGATGTCTTTCACAGTACCGGCCATATCGTATACACGCTTCATCATCAAGGCCTCGATATCGTCATCAATGCCATCCATGTTGAACCGGGGCAGATCAGGCTTGAAAGTGATGCTTGTGAACTCCTTTCCATCCTTGTTGTCGGTGATCTTGGGCTTGTCCTTCTTTGACATGTTGTCACGGAAGGTCTGCTTGTACTTGTGTCCCGACTTCTTGTCAGCCGTCTCAACTGTGAAGGCTGTAGAGTAGATGTTTGCAAGCTTGGCACCATAACCGTTTCGACCTCCAGTGACCTTCGCCTCGTCATCGTCGTAATTGGACGAGGTCAGAAGGTTGCCAAAGATGAGCTCGGGAATGTAGATGCCTTCCTTCTCATGCATCTCTACTGGGATACCGCGACCATTGTTCCAGACTGTAATGGTGCCTGCTTCCTTGTCAATAGTGACCTTGATTTGGTCCATCGTAGGGTCTCGAACTTTGTTGTCGGCAGCATTGACGAGGATCTCATCGAAGATCTTGTAGAATCCGGGAACATAGGTGATCTCTCTGTAAGCCATCTGCTGAGCATTCGCGTCAAAGACCCATAGCTTTTCGGTGTGCTTCTCAACACTGCCAATGTAGGTATCCGGCCTCTTGAGGACGTGTTCGAGCTGAGACAGCTTCTGGTATGTCTCACTAGCACTTTTGTTCGTTGAGGAGGACTTCGTGGGCTTGGGAACCGCCGACGGTCCTTCCACTGCATCTATGAGAGACACGCTGAAGTCGGCGTCACCATCGTTGTCCTCATCAGCTTCGTTGCTCTTGCGCTTAGCGAGGGGCTTCTTCTTTGGTGCAGCAGTATTCGAGCCATTGGAAGCCTTGGAGCTACTGCCGTTAGCTTTGGTGGTAGCAGGTTTCTTAGCAGTGGATGCTTTGCTAGCGGCGGCGGGTGCCTTCTTGGTGGGTGCGGGAGCCCACCCATCAGAGTCATTGCCATCATCAGCGAGCGTGGGGTTGAAGCTGTCCTCGTCTTCGGTCATCATCTTGAGCGAAGGTGTCTGTGTGTGGAAGATGCGAGAAGGAGTCGTGGAGAAGCAACGTCTGAAAGGCGAAAGGCCGCTCCAAGAGCTGGAGAACGCGGGATGGACGCTGATCCGAAGGTCTTGCTTGGCGGAGAGTAGAGGGGGCGCAGGGGTGACGTGTAGGACCGGGAAGATACCCAACGCGTTTACGAGAAGTTGCGAGCTACTGCGCTGTACAGAGACGAATGCCGAGCCTCGATGCAGGTTCGATGGGGAAGGGACGAGGTTGCTCCGGGGTATGAGGAGGTGAGGAAGCTTCATCAACTCCAGGAGAGGCGATGGCGGAGGGGCAGGAAGGGAGCGGAAGCAGCGACGCAAACACAAAACACACTTCACTTCCGCCGTGCCTCCGCCATGCGCCATGCAGGAGAGACGCGTCGAGCTGGTGTTACTTCGAGGTCGGACGTGATTAGGTGAAGAGATACAAGTACAAGGGGGACCTGTGGTGGGATGACGGCGACGAATCGTCGCACAGATCGATTCGCGGGTATCACAAGCGGTTGCAGCAAAGTCGTCTCCCTCTACAACTTCAAGCGCTGTCTTCTGGTGTCCCCCTCGCCCTAGCTCCAGCCTGCACCTGCTCCTTCAATCCCCTCCTCATCTGCTTAATGAACCGGAATGCATTCCTGGAGCTGTTGAGCTCAGCAAGCAGTCCGTTGAGGGTCGCTTGAGGGATAGGTGGTTGGACAACGGGAACAGTGTAGGTCCGTCTAGACAGGGCAAATACGAACCATGCTCGCTCGTGCGGGTGGTCGGGATCCAGGTGAGAGAATGTGAACGAGACTTGGTCGGCTACAGAGCAGCAGGTACGAAGAGAAGGTCAGGTCAGAACACAAGACAGTGAGCAGCACCAAACCTGATTAGTCCTCATGCGTTCGTACTTACGTCCAGGTGTGCCAATCTGCAGACCAGTTCTGCTCTCCAACAACTCTCTTTCAGGCACATTGAGCTTAGCCATTTCCCTCATTCTGCCTGCCACTCTCTTCTTGTGATTTCTCCTTTGTGTGAATTGCTTGCGGATCTCGTCTAGCTCCGACTGGATGTCTGAGAGCTGCGAAGAAAGGCTGTGCGAGTATCTCTCCTTCTCTGACTGCACTCTGCGAGCTTCTGCATCGTCTTCCCTCTCCTCAGCGATAGCTGTGGGCGCAGAAGCGAAAAGGCAATGGAAATGTTGAGTATGTTGCACCATACCTGCACAGCTCTACTCGTCTGATCGTTGGACTCACTAGCGAAGAGCTCCTTCTGCGACTTCTTCTCTGCCTCCATCTGCGATTCCAGCTTCTTGATCTTGGCCTTGTGCTCCTCCTTGAATGCATCGTGATTCTCCTTTGCCTCATCCAGTCGCACATAACTCTCTTCTACAAATGAATTGATCTTCTCCTTGAAGACGGCCATCTTTGAGTACAGTCCCTCGAACTGGAGCCCACTCTGAAGAGTCTCCGGGTCTGAGAAGATGGGATGTGCGAGAAAGTCGAAGCTGTGGCTGTCCATTGCTGAGGAAGAGGGGCCGGCAGGCGTGTTTGGGGCGTGGATGCTGGACGCCAGGAGGGGATTGCCGCGAGGGGTGGCATATCTGGCTGGCGTAGCGGTCGGGCCATAGTCGTGACGAGGTGTACGGAGGGACATGGTGAGGGAGAATGCTCAAGCCAAGAGCCAAGTGTGTGGTGCAGATGATGATGCTACCGTCGTATGGGTTGGTGAGATCGGAGAGGAAGGGAGCGGGTGGGGCCTTGTGCGTTGCTGCCGTTCCGCCCCCTGAGTCGCGTCGTTGAGCAGAGCGCGTGTCGAAAAACACTCAACCAACACCAGTCTGTCGCCCCGCGCCTCCGCTCGCACGGGAGCCATCATCTCGCTCAAGGTTCATCACCCACTCGCTGCCACGACCATCGCCATACTTGTACCCTCGTCTGGATTGCCACCTCCCCCAGCAGCATCCATCAAGGCAAGCCGACGAGTGAGCGAGCTCGACTGTCCTTCACCCTCTCTTCCGTCACCTTCACACCGCCGCCCACCATGACACAGCCAGCGAGCAGGGTCCTGCTGCCTCAGAGCCACAACTCCTCCGATAACATCTCAGGTCTCTCATCCAACAAGGATGCCAAGAAGGGGCTGAAAGTGGCCAACACTGGTCTCCCTTCAGCTCCCAGCACTCCACGTGTGGCCAACAGCAAGACACGATCGAATGATGTCCTCGCCACACCTGCTGTGCGGAGGGATCACGGTGTGGCCGGTGGCACCACCCAGCAACCGAGCAATGAGGAGAGTCAGGGAAGCTGGAGGAGCTGGACACGCGGAGAGGGACTCCAGCCTGCAGAGCTCGACATTGCCAACTCTCAGGAGGTCCGACGCAAGGCGAACGTCTGTCAGCTCTGTGAGTAGAGTCAGAGGAATGTTTTACTGATACAAGATCATGCAACGCTGACCCGTTTCGCTACTGCCCAATAGACTTCTTGAACCACTACTTTGACAATCTTCGATACATTGCCGACCGAAAAGAGCGTCTGGCTCACTTCCAGATGACTGCGGACCCAGCTGACCCTCACTACGCCAAAGATGCTGCCTCGTACTTTGGGCGAGAGCGAGCTCTTCTTCGAAAGAGGCGCACGAAGCTCAAGGTAGCCCAGTTCCACATCGTCACTCAGGTCGGCCAGGGAGGCTATGGAGAGGTGTTTCTTGCGAGGAAACGCGAGACAGGAGAGATTTGTGCTTTGAAGAAGCTGAGGAAGAAGACACTGGTCAAGATGGACGAGGTGCGACACGTGCTAGTTGAGAGGGACATTCTGACTGCCACGCGGACACCTTGGCTGGTGAAGCTACTGTATGCCTTCCAAGATGCCGAGCACGTCTACCTCGCCATGGTGAGTACCAATAGTCGGCGAGCCTCAGCTTACGTCCGGCAGATGCTGATTTGTCCCACCTCCCGTGCTTCTCCGTCTAGGAATACGTGCCGGGTGGAGACTTCCGTACCATGCTGAACAACTCTGGTGTCCTCCGCGGCGAGCACGCACGCTTCTACATCTCCGAGATGTTCGTAGCTGTGAACGAGGTGCACAAGCTCGGCTATATCCATCGTGATCTGAAGCCAGAGAACTTCCTCATCGACACGACTGGCCACATCAAGCTGACTGACTTCGGTCTTGCAGCTGGTGCTCTCAACCCTGGCCGCATCGACTCTCTGCGACACCGTCTTGACCAGGTCAAGGACACAGACTTCGTGTACCGTACACCGGCCGAAAGAGGATCGTTGTACAAGGCCATGCGTGCTGGAAACCCTCAGTATGCTGACTCCATTGTCGGTTCGCCAGACTACATGGCTCCAGAGGTCCTCAGAGGAAAGAGCTACGGCTACTCGGTAGACTACTGGTCCCTGGGGTGCATGCTCTTTGAGTTCCTCTGTGGCTTTCCTCCCTTCTCTGGTGGTTCCCCTGAAGAGACTTGGGCTAACCTGAAGAACTGGAAGAGAGTTCTCTCACGTCCCGTCTACACCAAGAAGGAAGATCTGCAATTCAATCTCGAGGACGATGCCTGGGATGCTGTCCTCAAGCTCATCGACACACCTGAGAAGCGGTACGCCTCGCTTGCTGAGGTGGAGAAGCACCCCTTCTTCACGCCTCTCTCCTTCAAATCCCTGAGGTCTCTGACTGCTCCCTTTGTGCCTCAGCTGCAAGGGGAGACGGACACCTACTACTTTGACGACTTTGAGAACCCAGAGGACATGGCCAAGTACAAGGAGGTCAAGGACAAGCAGAAGAATGTGGAGGGCGTCAAGGAGAAGGATGGGCCCAAGGCTAATGGAGGATTGGGCATGTGGGCCGGGTTCACCTTTGGAAAGAACGTGAGTACAGTGCACGCTGCGATGGTACTGTTTCCTTCGCCGTTCAGGCTGACAACTTCTCTTGCTTTGTCGTATCCTTGCAGGGCGTCGGCGTCAATGGCCGATCAATTCCAAAGTCTCCGAGCCAAGACCTTGCAGATGCCTTCCAGACCATGTTCTGAGGTGATCACAATAGCCCACAGCATTTTTGGACTCCATTTGGCTTCTACCCCTCCCGGGCTGCTTGCTCTGTTGCAGACGAGCACATTATCAGGCGAACGTCGCCGCGAATGCGCCTCTCCACCTTTCGCTTCTTATCACTTGTCCATTTTTTTCTGTCCCTATTTTCGCTCAACGTGCTTCAGTCTCGACTCACTCGATTCCAGTACATTCGGACTCTATCTTTCTGCCCCCATTCGACTTCGACAATAGCTATACTGTAACTGATCTCGTGTGTGCCGTCGTGTTCGCGAATCGTGAAGAGTGGAATTTGGGATGCGGGGTGGAGGTCGCGGAAAGGGAGCAAGTCAAGTCGAGGTCGCAGCTGATCTTCCATCTGCTAGACTAGACTGCATACGACCAGTATCACTCCTTCTTGGGTCTTGAGCAGCAGCCAGGCTTCTGATCTCACACTCTTCTCGGGCAGAAGCTCCTGGTTTCCACTACCATGTCGCGCCTTCGCCCTTTCAAATGCACCGACCTCTTCCACTTCAACCGAGTCAATCTAGACCACTTTACCGAGACCTACTCCACCGCCTACTACCTCAACTATCTAGCCACCTGGCCTGATCTCTGCTTCGTCTCCACTCACGCCTCATGCTCAGAGTCGACTGCGAGCTCTGATGGCGCAGTAGGAAGAGCAGGAGGCGGCGATACGCAAATCATGGGGTACCTCTTTGGTAAGGCTGAAGGAATAGACGGGGCTGGAGGGACCAAGGAGAAGGAGAGACATGGACATGTCACGGCAGTCACTGTTGGCCCTGAATTTCGACGGTTAGGTCTAGCGAGGGAGCTGATGGGTCTGCTGGAGGAGGCCAGTAGCCTGATGTATAGTGTGAGTGAAGGACGCGCGCTCTGCTAATGCCAGCCAAGGGGAGAAGCATTGACCTCTTCATTCTTTCACCATTTTACTGCCAGGCCTACTTCATAGACCTCTTCGTCCGTCCTTCGAATGCATTAGCTGTGGGACTATATCAGAGTTTAGATTATGCTGTGCACAGGGTAGTCAAGGAGTACTATCAGGGAGGTGGGCCGGGCGGGTCAGACGAGGATGGATATGGTGAGTGATTGGGGATACGCTTATGAGCTTTAGTTGCATCGACAAGGTCTGGCAAGTGGCCAGACACAGATACGTATGCTAACGGCTAGGCACTTCTTCTCCTGTTCGCTATGCATGTATCGCCGTGCTTAGACATGCGCAAGGCACTTCCGAGAGATACAAAACGAGAGACTGTAAGAGAGAGCAGTAAAGGCATGAAAGTCTTCGTTGAGCAGTAGTGAGTAGCATCATCAGCAGCGTGCTTGTTTGATCTGCCCGTCTACTGACAACCCGACGTCTGTGGAATGCAACAGTCAAACAGTGTTTCCGCCTGCGTACCGAGTCATGTAACGCTGGAGTGGCCTCGGAGTAATGCGTCAACGGGAAGGCGAGCAAAATGTAATATAATCGCACAGAGACTGCAGCTGTCGAACATGCTGTAGTGGATCTTGGTCATACACTTCACGCAAAGAAAAAGTCGGATACTTCAGTCGCCGAGCGCCTTGTGGACAAGACTTGAAATAAAGCTGCATGACTGATAGGACAGAAGCATCTTGACAGCGAGCGTGTGAGCTGAAGAGCACCGTAGCAGGGTTGGTATCGTTCGTCATTGCTGCCACGAGCGTCGACCTGTAGTATACGGTCATACACTGGAGCCGGGAGTCATTCGAAATAACTTTCCATCACCCGCCTTATCCCTGCTGAACTCGTAGCTGATGTCTGGCCGCCCTCTGACGCTCTGATTTACTGACTTGGACCCCATCGTCAATCGCCATGAGCTCTCCGACTGTCCTTCTTGCTGATTCGTTGACGCCCTTTCATAAGATCATAAAAAAGTGGAGCGTTAGGTGCATCCCATTCGAATCAAGATCCAATAGTAACCCTCCTGTGTAAGCGCTTAATAGGTTCTTTGAATGCCGGAAAGCGCTGAATAGAGCAGAGCCTTATGCAAGGTCACGGTGAATCGACCATCCTCCTTTTGCCAGCCTAGGGCGCCTGATGTCTGAATTAATCACTCCCTTCCGCAAGAGCGTGACATAGACCTTCTGAATTGCCTTGAAAGCCGACTGTATGAGCAGAAACCTCAGACAGTGTCATCATGATAGACAAATGTTGTATCCTTGGGGCTGAGAGGTGCATGCTTAACGTAGCGATCATTGTCGGGTGGCCTTTCCTTTTTCTGTGGGGATCGGAGGGGTATCAAGATTGGGCATTGGGCAGCGAGGTGAGATTGTCAGACGTGAAGATCGCAAAAGAGACCAGCCGATGGCGTACAGACATACCTTGCAGCTAGCGAGCATGCTTTGAACGCTGAGCAGAATACTTGAGGTATTTAGTACCGGGCTCCATCTGGGCAAGAAGTACGCAATGCAACAATGTCAGATCGGCATTGTGGGCCCGCAACAATGACCGAATCTCAGCCTTGTGTACTCACTCATTTCCGAGGATAGAGAGGCAAATGTGGCCGTTCGAGTAGCAGTGGCTCGCCTGTCGAGAGTACAAGAGCGGTCGACAGACAGACGCATAAGTATCTAATTAGAGGATGGCTGAGCTACGCCGCTATGGAAAGAGGCGACTTACCTCTGGTGCTTTCCAACCGTCCTGGACCAAGAACGTGACCTCAGGTGCTTCGATAGGATACCCATCAGAGAACTTCAGGCGGAGACAAAATTTCTCGCCTTTGAAGACCGACTCCCCTAGGACCTCTATGCTGAAGAACCAGGTGGAGAGATCATCTGCTTGCACAATGACACAGCCCTCGGGCGGCCCGTTGGCCTTCAAGTCGGCCAGCTCTCGACCGAGCCGCTTGGAGGCGATCCTCATCGTGTCTTGAGGCTCTGGTGGAGATTGTAGGGAGGTTGAGGGGCGACAAAGGGAGTTGCGTATCAGAGCAACGAGCGGCCGGGGCCCCTTTTGGTGTGTGCCTGGATTCGTACCCCGTCCCGGAAGCGCTTGTGGAGAGGCGCAGATCGCAAGGTCAGGCTTCCGTTCCGACAATTTTTGGACTTCGAAGACCACAGACGGAAGCCGGAATATTGCAGCTTCTTCTTTCTCCTACAAATTGACTACCGCTGGTCATCAGTCACACCTCTACATCTCAACTATCATGCCGAAGCTCACGCCGAAGCAACAGCAGAAGAAGCTGCGTAGGCACAACCCTATAGCTCGGACAACGACTGCGTCTGGCAGTGCAGCGGTCGCCAGCAATAGCTCACAGCTGGGACAGCAGGAGGATGTCATCCCAGTCATCAACAGCCTGCCCCTCACATCGTCTCCCTCAGCGCCTGTGTCGCTTGAAGAAGATGAAAAGGTCCACAGGGCGCTCTTGTCTCTCAACCCTTTGCTCCTTACAAAGACATCCAGGGTCGCGCTGTTAGCGCCGAAGCACATGCTCTTGCAGCGCCTGCTTCATCACCTCGACCACCACCGGCTAGAGGTCCGCAAGGAAGCCGCTGGATGTCTTCGCAACCTCTGTGTAGAGGGTCAATGGAGCGGCAGGGAGCAGGTATGGAATTTGGGAGGCGGCGCGACAGCTCTCGCTCAGATTCAGTACGCTGCTGAAGAGCTAGGGCTGCTGCCAAAGACAGATCGAGCGCAGGTAGTCTCTCAGACTGTTCCCGAGGCGGTCGGCGCCGCCAAAAAGTCAGAGGAGATGAACAGGAAAGAGCGTAGACAGGCAGCCAAGGCAAACAAGACCAGCGGAGGCGCTGCCGCCACACCAGATTCTGTGGCACCTGCAATCGCTACACCTGCCTCGGCAGCAGCCGAAGCCGATGCGCACGACCTACATCTCCTGCATTTGAGCCTGCTCGAGAATCATCTCACCATCATCTGGTGTCTGCTTGAGACAGTCACTTCTCCGCTCTGGCTCACACAGCTCAACAAGTCAATCCTCGGTGGCCTGCTGTGCTCCGCTATCGCTCGTGGGGCCAGTGCCTACACCGGACAAGCCTCTTCTACCGGCAAGATCACGCAGAAGGAGCGAGACGAGATCAAGAACGCCGAGCTTGACGTAGCTCTTACAGCAGCCAATGTCTTGGCTACCTGGATCGAGGACAATGCGGCCGCTTCCGCCTCGCTCGTCGGGCTTCCCGTAGACTTAGCAGAGCAGGTAGTGGCCTTTGAGCAAGGAGGCAACAGCAGTGCGCCGGGTACCAAGAGCAGGAAAAGGCTCGAGACGATCTTGGACAAGTTCGGGTCAATCTCAAGCAAGCAAGCAAGCGCAGGCAAAGCGAGACTGGACCAAATGGCCTCGGCTGCCAGTCTGCTCAGCACCACCAGGATGAGCTCCCCAGAGGACGTGCAGCGTTTGAACCTTGGACTGCTAGCTCTCGCTTCTTGCTCAAACATTCTGACGGCCCTACCCGCCGCCATTCGCGCATGGGTCCCTGCACCGGCTTCGGCTACCTCCAGCTGCAAGACACTCATGCAATGGCAGGTCAGCGAAGCCACCCCTCTGCTCCTGCAGTTCCTCAACAACAATGGCTCGTCCCAGCTTTGGACGGCGAGCGCGAAGTCGTCTTTAGCGAGCGGAGGAGAGGAGAAGCAAAAGCTGCAGGCCGAGAGTGGCATGGACGTTGATGTCCAGCGTGATGGCAATGGGGAGGACGCCCAGGATGAGGGTGAGGATGCTCCTGCCTCGTCCTTGACTACACGAAAGGTGGACACAATGACTCTTGCGATGGAGCTGCTGGGCGAGATTTGCACAGAGGCCGGATCTGAGGACGTATCTCTACTCCCTGGCTCAACATTAGGCGATGGCGACTCCGAAGATGATGGCGAAGACATGGAAGAAGACGATGACGGGGACCGCGAGGGAAGCGAAGATACGCTGGACTCAGAGCAGGAGCAGGAGATGCTCATGCTCACAGAAGCGGACCGCGCAGGCGCAAGCGAAGGCAAAGACGACGATGGAGACCTCTCAATGGAGGTCAGCGCTAGCAAGCCTTCCAATGTGAACGGGACACCGTCCAAGTCGAAGAATGGTAGCGGCGGTAGCAGAAGGAAGTGGGAGTCACCCTACTCGACCCTATTCGTACACCACAAAGTCGCTGCTGCGATTCTGGACATCCTGTCTGCTCAAGCAGCAGTCGAGAGCGAATTCACTGGAACTTCCCTTTCCTCAAGGGACTTCACTCTTGCAAGTCATAGCACATTAGCGAGCCTGCTTTCGGCTATCGCGTCCTACGGACAGCCACCTCCGACACACCCGCTCGAGGAGGGCTCCAGGAAAGAGCGCCAGGTGCGCCTCTTCCAAAAGTGGGTCGCAGAGCAGAGTGAGAGCGTAAGAATGGTTTGGAGCGGCCTGATGCCATGGGCCGAACGGGTGCAGACTGCTCTCGCAGCTCCAGGCGCCGCTCCCGAAGCCGCGCAATGGTCGAGTGCGGTTGCTCAGCCGATCTGGACAAGTCTGAATGCCCTCGTGGTGATGCACGAAGGCCTTGAAGTGCTGCCTATCTCGCTGAGCGGAGGCCAGGACGGCCAGTCGGACATAGAAAGGATCTTTACGACTCCTCTAATGACCATGATGAGCTATAAAGGCCCAGAGGGCGCACATGCGGCACAAGCAGCCTCGCTCATCATCTCCACTTTGGCCTACCACGCCCGCATCCCCGTCCTGGCCATTGCTGATGCAGGGGCTCAGCAGCTTTCTTTATTGGAGAGGAACAAGTTCGCAGCAGATTGCTTCCTCTCCATACTTGCCCTCTACACTTCTCCCTCCTCCGCTGGTGCTGGTGTTGGCAGTGCTTCGCAACCAAGCGAAATCCTCCCCCTCCTCGCCACACTCAATGCCCTCATCGATCTCTACGCCGACGAGACTTCTACATGGGACGAGCCCATCTTCCGCTCGTACCATCTCCTTGGTAAGCTACAGAGCCTCACACGCGCAGAGGCTGGTGGAAGGGTGATCAGGGAGCGTATTAGGGCTATTGACAAGAGGCGAGAGGAGGCATTGAGGAGTATGGCTGAGGAGACGTGGGAGAATTGGGGAGCTTGGGTTGGGTATAGGGTTGGGCTTGGATTGGGGGAGTGAAGGGAGGGAAAGTGCAAGAGGAGGTGAGGGACTTGTATGATAGCAGAGAAGGGGCATGCAGAGGTACAATCGATGTCTTTTCTTAACTTCACAGTTGTTCCGCGGATCACGCTATGCGCTGGACAGACTGAATGGCTCGAAGTGACGCGATCGATGCATTGCAGGTTTCGCAGAGACGTCTTGGATGGGGCATTGACAAGAGGTGAGGCATGGCATGGAGAGTAGGTGGAGACGATCCGATCCTGGGATAGAAGAAGTCTAGTACGAGGAAGAAACGCGAGCAGATCCGCCAGAGGACATTACAGAGGTTGCAAGTAGAGTATCGAGGGTGCTTCCCACTTTTTCTCAGGTGCGAGATGATGCAGCGGTAGTCTACCCGCCTACACTCTTCCTCGGTCTTCCAACCGAGGGCTTTCGCGCCACCTTACTCCCTCCTGCTCCCCCTGCACCTGCTGCTGAGCCCTCCTTGCCGGCTCCAGCCTTGGTCTTGCCAGCAGTGGTCCCTGCAATGGAAGTGGAGGTGGACGTGTTGGGCATCGAATTTCGTCGCTTGACGGCAGTGAAGCTTTTATCCACCTGGCCCTGATTGGCAGACTTGTTGCTCTCTGCTTTGCCTTTGCTGGTTGAGGGGGCGACATCTGACGCAAGGGTAGTGGCTGTAGCAGCGGCAATGGCAGAGCCATCGCTCCCATTTGCCGCCAGTGTCTTCCTAGCAGCTGCAGACTTGAGCGATGGGGTTCGCTTCAGTGTACTAGTCCCGCTTGCTGCTTTGGTAACTTTAGCGACCTTGGGCTTCTGCGGACTCTTGGGTCCCACCCGTCCTTTCTGCGGTGAAGCAGCAGGTGTGACCTTGATCACTGGGGAGCTACCGTCGCTATAGTCCATCGACGTCTCGGTCATATCCACATCCTCTCCTTCCCCAAACCCGGCAGCAGCGGCCGAGGATGCGTTTTCCTCCTTGAGGGCTTTGAGACGCGAGGTGGCAGAAGTCCCTGCGGCGGGTGATCTTCGGCCTCCTGCTGAAGCCGAAAGCCCGTTTGTAGCTGTAGAGCTGACTCGACGAGTGCTCTTCGCACTGCTCGTTCTGAGTGGTGGTGAAAGGAAATCTTTGTCCTCTCCTGCGGTGAAGGCTTGCTTGCTGACTCTAGCCAGCTTGCCGTTCTTCTTGGCTACTTCACGAGCTTCGTCCAGCTGATCCATGCCCACATGCCACCCTTCGCAGCCCTCGATACTCTCCGCCTCTTCCCCCGCAGCAGCATCCTTTGCGTCCTCCTCCTCCGAGTCGTCCCCAGCGCCGACGGGTCGTCCCCTCCCAAAGCCCTGCGCAGCCTTCCACAACCCACCAGCAGAAGCTTGCACATCGCCTTGAATCCATACGTCAAAGATGCCCTCCCATTCCTTGGAGGGGACTGGGAAGTCGTAGTTGAGCAGTACGGTCCGGATTGGGCGGTGTGGATTGCTACCGTCTTCGCGGGCACCTTCCTCATCCGAGTCTGAATCAGCGTCACTGTCCGAATCTACTTCGCCCGGTGATATGCGTGAGCGGGATCGAGAGCGAGAGGAAGGGGTGTTGGAGCCTTCACGGTTGTCGTTGGCAGAGGCATTGTGCCGAGATTTGCATCCCTTGGGCACGATGCCGTCTCTAGCTCGAGCTGCCTTGGCAAATTCTCGCACCACGCGCTTGGTACCTGGCACTTTCAGGGATGTACCAGCTACGATGAGCAGATCTGGGGGTAGAGGCTTGAGCTTGGCTTTGCCATTCCTGCTGGTGGGAGTCCCACCGGCAGTACTAGCGCCGCCGTCGGAGGAAGTCGTGCTTGCTTGTTTGATCATCGCCGTTGGAGTCGGCTGGGTCACCGCTCGCTGGATCCCCTTGCGAGGCCGCGGCTTGGGTCCAGAGACGTGGCAATCGGCCAGACTGTCGGCCATCTTGCCCTCTTCCTCCTCCTCGTCTTGTTCGTCTTCTTCGAAGACCTTGCCTAGTACATCATCGCCTCCTCCCCCTAGCAGTCCACCGACGCTGAGCATTGACTGACTGACCTCTTCCTCTTCAGTGATGGCGAAAGACCTCTCTTTTTCGGCTTCTTTCTCGGCCCTTCTCTTCCTAACGAGTCGTTCGTTGGTAGTCTCAGGCACCTTGCCATCGAGAGGATCTCTCAATCCCAATACATCTCTCTCAAGACACTCTCCCACCCTCTCTCCTGACTTGTTGTCGCCGTTATAGAGTACCACATCTGGCTTGAGGAACCCGATACCGCGCGACCGTAGACCTGCTGCGAGACGCACTGCATCTCTCTCCGAGCAAGCAGGACACTCGGGCGGTTCGCCGTCTGCGAGCGATTGAATAGCGGTGGCTACTGCTTCAGAAGGTGTGGGGAGAGTGGCCATCTTATGATCGCAAGCTGTACAGACGAGATTCGCCAGTGAGCCGTGCAGAGGGATGACTCGTGGGAACATGGCCGTCGTCGGTTCTGGTGAAGGACCAAAGAGGCTAGGCGAAGGCGCGAGCGATACGCTTGGTGCACTTTGACTCTTGCTCCAGGTAGCTCTCCGTCTGCCTGCGGGAAGCGTCTGGTCCTCAGCTTCGACCTTCACAGCTACACCGGTTCCGGCAGCCCGCTTCCTCTTGCCTAGACTGGCGGTCTTTTTGAAGAGCCTTCCTGCTCCCTCTCCCAGGCCAAATGTCAGCCCGGCCCTCTCCTCGAGCGCATCGATATTCTGCGTGTACACGCGCTGTAACCGCCCTTGCTCATCAAGACATCGGAGGAAGTGATGGAAAAGGGTAGGCTGCGCCGAGACAGTCATCTTGTGTAGCGAAGCGATCATAGAGTAGAACAGAGCAGTATTTGCTTCTGACTGGAAGAGTCGGGCGTCAAAGAGGTCCTTTCCGCTGGTAAGGCCAGCCTCGGGGTGCTGCTCCTTGAGAGACTTGAAGAGACCGGTAGAGGAGCGAAAGTCTGGAATGCCGGCAGGCTGCGAGACGGAGATGCCCGCTCCTGGAAGGAGATCGAGATAATCATGACACATCCGAAGCAAGAGGTGAGTGTCTGAAGGACCCCGCTCTACCCCCTTACACATCGGTCAGCTACTCACCACATACGACGACTATCCTCCTTGAATCACTGACTGCCTCCCACACCCTAGCCAGATCCCTCTGCACAGCAGCACTCGCCACAGCCGAAGGCGGTACACTGATTTCTGGAGTAGATCGAGCAGAAGTATTCACAGAGCTGGCAGTAGCATTAGCCGCGGCTGACCCTTCGCGGCTGACAGAGGTGGACGCTCGTGAAGAAGCGGAGGGAGAGACGGAGCTGCTCTGCTGTGCTTTGCTCGAGGGACGCCGTGAGCGTCTTCTTGTAATGCCATCTCCTGCTCCTGAAGTGCTAGAACTACTATCTGCCAAGGGTGATCGTGAAGGAGGAGGAAGGGGAGAGGTAGCCGTCTTGGGCAAGGGAATGAAGATCATGATGGAGGGTGGTGGCGCGGCGTCTTCCCGTCTTCCAGTGGGTGAATCAACGTCTACCGACCGGGAACGGCGAGTGGGAAGGAGGAAAAAGACGTAAGGCTGAAGGCGCAGGTGTTTGACCTTGGCTCCAATCGACCTTGTCTGTCATGGACTGTACGGGAATCAGATATGGAAGGAGAGGGTGTAAGAGGGGTTTTGGTGATTGTGTGCCTGGGTGCGGCCCGGCGTGTTTCGCGAGGCGCACGTCAAAGCGGAAAGACGACGCCACTCGCGAGGCGCGTAGACTTGCAGAAGCACACATCCACACCGTACACGCTCTGGCAGGGCAAGATCTCAGCATGACCAGGTAGCCAGCAGCAGTCACAGCAGACGACAATGGGGTACGAGTAGTGGGATTGGGTAGCCTTCGAGGGACATTCGAAGCTCTGCGCCGCGAAGTATACATCATATACCGCCCACTTTGACTCTTTTGGACCAGGCTGCCTGCCAGTCCCACCACTTGCAGAGATGCGCTCACGTGCAGCCTCTCTTCCCTCCCATTGCTTTCCTCGGAGCCAGGATATCCACCCACTGATTCTTAGATGCTCACAGCTCCTGTCTGCTGCTTCCACTGCTCAACAGCCTTCTTGTATGCCTCTCCCTCGGCCCTGCTTGCACTCTCGTACGATTCCTTCTGCGCTGCATCTACATTCTTCCACGCCTCGGCAGCTCTCTTGGCCATCTCCGAAACGGGTATCTTGGCTTGGTCCGGGTTGTCTTGACGCCATTGACGAGCGAATCTCATAAAGGCATTCAGAGGCCTTTGGGGTTGGCCTTCGACTGCAGGGACTTTTGTAGCGCGGCCCTTGAGCTCGGGGTGCGATCTGATGTAGCGGTTGTAAGCCGAGATTCGCTGTCGGTCCTGTTCCGTGAGGCCAGCCTCCCACTCTGCCAATGCCTTCCTGTATCCCACGTCGTGGCTACGGTAGGCCTCGAAGTACTTTTCCCTCTCCGCATCGCTCAGGGCCTTCCACGAATCGCCCACGCTACGCGCGTAGACGTGGGCGGGAATGGCTCCAGAGGCAACACCATGCTTGGCCAAGAACTCAGGGTCATTCTTCAGCTGAGGAAGACGCTCCTTGACGTAGAAGATGAAAGGGAGCATGCGCTTCGGGCGAGAGGCAGTGGGGAGAGGCACTGGCAAATACGAAGTGGGGGTAAAGAGAAGAGGTGAGCTCACTGCGCCAGAGGTATAAACCAAAACCCTACAATGCTTCACTCACACTTCTTGCCTTGGTCGTCCAGAGCATCCCAGGGTTTGATCTTTTCTTTGAGCGCCTGCGCCTTCTCCTTCTCCAGTTGCTTGCGCTTTGCCAGCTTCTCCTTCTCGGCTGCGATCTTCAACTTCTCCTTCTCCTTGAGCGCAACGGCCTTGAGCCTGTCCTTCTCTTTCTGTGCAGCCAGCTTGAGCTTCTCCTTCTCCTTGGCTGCGGCGGTCTTTGCCTTCTTTGCCTCTGCGGTGACCGTCTTCTTTGCAGTCTGCGCAGCGGTAGCGTAGCCGCGGAGGAGGGGAGTGGCCGTCGAGTGCGAAGCGTAGGTGGATGCAAGGAGCATGGATCGAGGCACGACGTTGAGTGCCATGGGAGAGGCAGAGTATGACGACGAGATCACGCGGCCGGCGCTGGCTCGCAAGTGGAAGGCTGCCATTCGAGTAGGGAGCGACATCATGGCGAGACTTGCCAATGTGGTACGCGTCGGGTCAGGGGTAGGAAAGGTCGAGGACGAGGGGAAGAGGATACAAGATGGACCGCGGAGGGGAGAGGCACGAGATGAGAAACAAGGCCTGGCGAGTGAGGGGGTACCAGATGGCGATGGCGATGGGATGATAGCGTCTACGATCCAAGGTAGGTTGAGCGGATGCATCGCCTTGAGGTACGGCCGATGGCTCAGGCGCGGCGCGACGCTCACACGCACGGCGCACACACACACGGCCAAGCCACCACACCGCGCAGGCAGTCCAGTGGAGACACGCACAAGACTCAGCCAAGGCGGCGTTGGTCTTTGAGATTCCGAGCAGAGGCGCACTTCTTCTTCCCGAGGTCATCCTGTCACCTATACCAACTCACACACAATGTCCGCTCAGATCTTCGCAAACGAGGTCAGTAGAGTCGCAACGTATGGCACAAGAGGATCTTGACCATCAATTGACCGTACTGACGCCCTTGTAAACCCTTCGCAACTATACCTCTGCGCCTGACAGGGTTCACAAGAGCGATCCGAGTCTGCTCGACTCTCCTCGTTCGTAGGGGCCACCGCCCTTGCTGACCTGGTCAAGACCACACTCGGACCCAAGGGGATGTCAAAACTCATCCAGTCTGTGGGAACATCAGAGATCACAGTCACAAACGACGGCGCAACCATCCTCAAGTCCATCCCCCTTGACAATGCATCTGCAAAGATTCTAGTCTCCATCTCAAAGACCCAAGACGATGAAGTTGGAGATGGTACCACAACCGTCTGCGTACTGGCAGGAGAGCTCTTGAGGGAGGCAGAAAAGTTGATCGAGCAGAGGATTCACCCACAGACAATCGTAGAGGGGTACAGGTTGGCGAGCACTGCAGCACTGCAGGCATTGGACGAGGCTGCTCAGGATCATGGGTGAGTAGGAGCGGGGCATATAGGGGCGCTCAGCAGTGTAGCCTGTCAGACTGACACACAACGCTGCCATTGCATCGTGTTTCAGTACGGATGCCACAGCTTTCCGGAAAGACCTCATGAACATTGCACGCACAACGCTGTCTTCCAAGGTGCTGTCGGCCGACAAGGATTACTTTGCCAACCTCGCAGTAGATGCCGTATTGCGTCTCAAGGGCTCGACCAATCTCGAGAACATCCAAATCATCAAGAAGGTGGGAGGCAAATTGACAGACTCATACCTCGACGAAGGTTTCATCCTCGACAAGAAGATCGGTACAAATTGCCCCAAGCGCATGGAGAAGGCAAAGATCCTCATCGCCAATACCTCGATGGACACAGACAAGATCAAAGTCTTTGGAGCAAGAGTGAGGGTGGATGGTACTGGCAAGCTGGCCGAGTTAGAGCGGGCAGAAAGGGAAAAGATGAAGGCAAAGGTGGAGAGGATCAAGGCGCACGGCATCAACTGCTTCATCAACAGGCAGCTCATCTACAACTACCCAGAGTCTATCCTAGCAGACGCTGGGATCATGTCCATCGAACATGCCGACTTTGAGGGTGTGGAGAGGCTCAGTTTGGTGACTGGAGGAGAGATTGCATCGACTTTTGATCACCCTGAGCTGGTGAAGCTGGGCAAGTGTGATGTGATCGAAGAGGTCATCATTGGAGAAGACCGAGTGAGTAGCCGAAACGGGTATAGCAGAGCGAACTAAGCGACGGAAAGGTATACTGACTCTCCGGCGTCATTCTGGCCCCTTCTTTCAGCTGATCAAATTCTCAGGTGTAGCAGCTGGTGAGGCTTGCACTGTGGTCATTCGTGGTGCCACTACCCAAATGGTGGACGAGGCCGAGCGGTCTCTACACGATGCTCTGTGTGTGCTTTCGCAGACGGTCAAGGAGACCAGGACTGTGCTCGGAGGTGGATGTTCAGAGATGGCCATGAGCAAGAAGGTCGACGAGCTGGCGAGGAGGACGCCTGGCAAGCAGGCCATTGCCGTAGAGAGCTTCGCACGGGCTCTGAGGCAGGTGAGTTGTTGCGCAAGTGCGTGGGCTCAGTAGTGAGTTGTGGAAGCTGACCGCTGTACCTACCGGAATATCTTGCACCCACAGTTGCCTACAATTCTGGCGTCCAACGCAGGACTGGACTCGTCTGACCTGGTTGCGCGCCTACGCGCAGCACATCAAGAAGGCCAGACAGACGCCGGACTGAATTTGGACGAGGGCAAGGTGGCATCGATGCTGGAGCGTGGAGTGACAGAGAGCTACAAGCTGAAGAGGCAGGTGGTGTTGAGCGCCAGCGAGGCTAGCGAGTTGATTCTCAGGACGGACAGTATCCTCAAGGCTGCCCCCAGGAGGAGAGAGGCGCACTAGATGAGCTTTCTTGACGTTTGGCTGAGATGTTCGAGCAAAAGGGCAACGCGGTACGATGCATTTCTTGAATGGCACATTCCTCGTCCCACCAGTGTTTGGATGTGATTTGCAGTCTTGCTTCCCTTCATACCTTGCGTCCCAGATGCCTTTACAGAGTGTCACTGCTCAGCGCTTGTTCTCTTCTTCGCGCTGTATCCCACCTAGAAGTCTGCTGACGGCCTTGTCCGCCAATGTGCCGCATGGACTTGTGCCTGACACTGTTTCCAGGCAAAGGAGCAATCGAAAGTGACTTGCATTCAAGCAAAGCAGGCGCGACGTGACGCGGGCGCAAGTCCAAGTCGACGGCAAGTAATGACTTATAAGAAGTCGAATGGCTCTTTGTGATCATCCTTCTCCTCTCCTCTGCCAAATACTTCTCCCTGCGACTTGTGGCTGCTTATCCTTTCCCCTTCACTCCTTGCTTCCGGTGTCGCTAGTGTACCCGTACTACACACGAGCACAACCCTAGGGACGGCCGAGAACATGGATCCCCTCGGCCTCAGGTCGGATGACGGTACTCGCAATAGCAACCGCTTCCGGCACCGCGAGCGCCACGATGATGGAGATCACCGCCACGTCTCCCATCCAGGCTTCCATGATGTTGACTCACTCCCGGATCCCAACTTGCCCACCGCGGAGCACCGAAGTCACCCTCACGCGCTGAGTCACTTCCATATTCACGGACACGGTCACGGGCACGGTCATGGTGCGACTGTCGAAGTACAAGAGGGTGGCGGTGCAGACATTGCCCCCATCAGGAGATCAAGTCCTATTCCCATGACGAGCGCAGACTTGAGTACCTCTTCATCTCCACCTGCAGAGCCAAGCCCAAGTCCAGTAGCTACAGCTATCCCACTCATCGACCGTCCCCGTCCTCAACTCCACGCTGCAACCGCATACGTTCCCAGCTTGCCACTGACAAACATGTCTTCTGCCACTGGCCAGACGGACAGAACGCACAGGAGGCGCGATGATTCGGGTGACTCCTCGGAGAGGTTGCTGGGAACGAATGCTGCTAGCGTTGGGAAGGGGGGAGCATCACAGGCTCAAGGAAGGCAGAATGCTGTTGATGAACAGGCCATCTTTGAGCTTGCACATGCACGAAAGAAGAAGGGATCAGGTGAACATCAGCACATGGTAAGTTCCAGTCTGGCAGACGAGCAAGGTGATCAAGTGTCGACAAGGTCGTCGAGTCTGAACCTTCTTCTTTACTGTCGTCTCTCCTCACAGAAAGTCATGGATGACCAAGACCCTATCCAGCTCAAGCATCTCTTCAAACGACCCGTCGTTCGCCAGTGGCTCTACAATGGCAACTACTACCGAGAGAAGGACGAGCGCCAGTCCTCTCGCTTCGAGCTCTTCTCAGACCTGCTCTTCGTGGGCGTCGTTCACCAACTCGCCGATGGCTTGGCCGAAGAGGGAGCAGCTACTGCCTTGAATGTGGCGAAGTTTGTCCTAGTCTTCTACCCAGCCTTCTCCATCTGGTCCGACATGAGGCGACAACTCAACATGAGCGGTACGGACGACTGTTTCCAGCGTTTGTACGTACTGGTGATCATGCTCATCCTCGTCGGCTACACTTCCAATGCCGCGGGAATTCTGATCTTCCCAGCACACGCAGGGACGATTCTGATGTCTCACAATCAAGAACTCGGGGCCGATGGTAGTGTCAGTGCTGCAGATGCCCTGACGGCTGAGTCTGGCGGAATCGATGCCAAAAGAGCCGTGGCTCTCGCTGCCGAATACGGGTTGCGATCCTTGAGCCGACGTGCTGAAGAAGGTGGTCACTCCGAGAGGCCAGTCCTCGTCGAGGCCATTGGCAACACAGGCTACTGGTTCGCCGAAGGCTACCACCGAGCCGTCTACTCGTCTATCGCCTTCTACTTGAGTGCCAAGGTGCTCAAGCTCATGGTGCACTTCGTGTACGGCCTAATGTTGCCCAAGTTTCGCACCGCACTCTGGGTCGAGATGGTACCCATCTTCTTGCTGGCTTGCACCTACCTCCCGCTCGCCTTCATATACAACCCGGGATGGATCTGCGCAATCATCGTCGCGGGGATTATCATCGACCTGTTCAGCAAGTATCTCATCAATGGGCTCTTGCAGCGCGTGCATCGCTACTACAAGCGCAAGGGCAAGCCGATTTTTATTCCTGCCCAGAGTGTGGAACATATTGCGGAGAGGACAGGTGAGTGGTGCCGTCTTCACTGCCTTCGAAACGATTTCTACCTCCTACTGACGCATCCTTCACTGCCTCTTCACAGTGCTGTTTGTCGTCTTGGTCACCGGCGAGTGCATCTTGAACTCGACCTTTGTTGCGACGCACGAGCATTACGGATTGTCGACGCAGTTGCTGCGGGCCTCGTTGAGTGTCATCAATAGCTTCTATCTCGTCTGGATCTACTTTGACTGTGAGTAGCCCTCAGATCGTAGACGGTAATAGTTGCAGTGCCTTGTTGACCTTCCTCGCTGACCTGCTCTTGCGCCTTCAGGTGATGCGTCCCGCACCTTCCTTCACGCACTTCGAGTCAACCCTTGGTCAGCAATCACCTTTTCACTGCTGCACTATCCCCTCTGCGCAGCTCTCATTCTTCTCTCGTCTTCAATTCCGCGACTTGTCAAGAATTCGTCGTCGGAGATGGGCTACCGATGGTTCTACGCTGCCAGCATGTCCGTCGCGATGCTCTGCATGGCTATCATCGGCCTCTTGCACCGCAACCTCGACATAGCAGGCAGCGCGTATTGGTCTCAGCGGGCTAGAATTGCCTTCCGCTTGGTCTGTTCGGCCGGTTTCGCCCTGCTGCCTCTGGGAGGTGAGGATTGGAACAATCTCGAGTTTCTGCTTGCGTACAATATCATCCTCGGTCTGCTGGTCTTCAGCGAGACTGCGGGCAAGCTGGGCGTCGTTGGCAGGAAGTTTGACCAGGCCAAGGCAGACGCCTACTATGCGGCTCTGAAGAGCGATAGCGCTGATCCGGAAGAGAAGCGATCAGCCGAGGAGGTCTTCAAGGCACTCCAGGAAGGGCTGGAGGCTAGTGCATCGAGCCAGGAGGCGCATGCTGATCTCAAGCGCCTAAGCGATGTCCACTTTTCACCGCTCCGGATGGATATGCGGCAACATTTCTCTTCTGGACCACCACAGAGCCTGCACGGTATACTGGAAGAGGGGAAAAGTCAGGATCAAACTGTGAGCACCTCCCAGTACCCACCTCAGCCGCAGGGGCAATTCCACACTCTTCGCTCCCGCGCCAGCATCATCTCTCAAACTGCCGCCGAACTGGGTAAGAAGGTAGACGAAGCCATCAATCCTCACACTTCTCGAGTGAAGCTGAGCAAGAAGGACGTCTGGCACCCGTATGAGGATTTGATGGGTGATGAGAGGGGAGATGAAGATGTTGGCGTGGAGGGCGAATTGGGTCAGATGGAGGTCAAGGAGAGGATGGACGCGGGGCAGAGGTGGGCTCTTGTGGCCAACTGAGAAGGTCGTATGAGCGGGCTCGTTGGATGCCTAGGCCATGAAAACTGGACATGGTAGCGTCTTGCAGACTTTGATAAGGGGTCATACACACCTCGGCCTCCTCTTTGTCTATCATCGGCTCCTTCCCGTCAGTAGCTTGTTTCCCTTTCACCGTGGCCCAATGTCGAGTGTCCTGTAGAGATGTTATGACACTTGACCACACCTCTTTGATCGGCGTGGATCAGAAGGACTGACGGTCCCCTCACAAAAGCGAAGGCAGGCATGGAACCTACTCTGAGACCTGCACCCAGATTTCGTCGGGTGGAGGTGGTGTGGCTCCGCCCTGGTCCGCTTTCCGCTGCGAGGTGCCAAAGCTTCTTGAACTTGTCCCCACTTTCTGGTCCTCGTACACCTCATCACATCTTCATTGCCTCGCTCGTATCCAGCTGCTAGTACCCTTGAGTCTCGTTGTGGAGACAGAGCCTGCGTCGGAATGTCAGCACCTCTACGCGACCCGTACGCCGAGCCCTCCTCCTCCTCCTCTTCTTCGCGTCCCGGACCCTCCCTCTCACTCGGCCTACCCCGCTCCAAGGGCGGTCGGCCTACACTACTCAACAAAACTTCTTCCTCCAACGGCAAAAGCAGCAGGGGGGAAGGAGCTGATGGAGAGGAAGCTCAGCCAGCTCTCAGTGGGGCGGAGCTGCGCCGGAAGTACGAAGATGACTCGATTAGGGGCACGGATGGGGATGCGTTAGGGAGTCGGTTGAGCGCTCTACAGGCGGGGTACTTCGCTTCTGCTACAAGTCAGCAAGACAATGGGATTGCTGGTGGGAGCTCAGCAGGAGCAAGAAGAGCGGGGCAAGACAGAGAAACAGACATCTGGTCGGCTCTGTTCAGCGGAGGAGGAGGTGCAGCGCCAATGCCTCCTCCCTCTCATACGAATGGGCCTGCGAGCGCTAGTGGTAGCTCATCTCACGCTGGACCGGGCGGGAGCACCCTTAGCAGCCTTCCTCGCCACCTTGGCCCGCCGCCGGTAACGAGACGACCGCCGATCATCAACATTGGCACTTACCTTAGGTGCGAAATGATCGATCGGTTGGTAGAGGACTTTTTACTTGCTGACGCAGAGGGGGCGAGGGACGGGACGAGTGCGAGGAAGGGTAAAGGTAGACAGATCATCAGTGTAGGAGCGGGGAGCGATGCTCGCTACTGGCGTATCATGGTGAGCTGCTCCGTGTCGGATCCTATGGCCGTTCACCCGCTGACCTAGACGTGTTGCCCATTCGAGCCGACCAGTCGAACAGCCGCTTAGCGCCGCACCTCTCTCACTACCTCGAGCTAGACTTTCCCCAAATAGTCACCAAGAAGCTCGCATCAATCCAGCGCTTCCCCCGCCTGCAAGAGCATCTGCATCCCGCTTCCCCTCTAGACCCGCAGGCGCAGGCAGAGTCCTCTTCAGGCAACTCTGAAGGCCCAGCTCTGCATACACAGAAGTATACTCTACAGAGCTGTGATCTCCGCGCTCTCTCAGGTTCCTCCCCTGGAGCACAAGCAGAGTCTCTTCTCGCCTCTCTTGATCCAGACACGCCCACGCTGATCCTCGCAGAGTGCGTTCTGGCATACATGCCTCCCGAAGCCTCTGTTCAGCTACTCAAGCGGATAGCCAGTAAGATTGAGTATGGGTCAGAGGTGCGCGGCATCTGCTACGAGATGTGCGTTGCGGGTGATGATGGTGGGGAAGGAGGAGATGTGCTTGGAGAGGGCTCTGTCCAACAGCAGACGAGGGAAAAGCAGCAGCAGAAGCAGATGCAGTCAGAGGGGTCTGGGGATGTGAGCAAGTTTGGGAAGGTCATGCTGGCCAACCTCGAGGTGAGAAATGGTTATGAGCATGCATCACACCTTTCCATATGCTCTGACTGACATGCTCACATACTGCTGAATGTCCAGACCCGCGGTCTCTCCCTGCAAGGCGCCCGTGCCTTTCCCACCCCACTCTCTCACGCCAACCGCTTCCGAGCGGCCTTCACACCCTCACACCGAATCCACGCAAGCAGTGCAGGTGTCGGCTCCACCAGTGGCACTGTCACTGGTCTGAGCGGTACAGTGATAGCAGGTGCCTCCTCGCTCCGTCAGATTTGGCGCTCCCTCCCACCGCAGGAGCGCGAGCGGCTTAGTCGTGTCGAAGGGCTGGATGAGGTCGAGGAGCTGGAATTGCTGCTTAGTTGCTATTCTCTCAGCTGGGCTACGAGGAAGGTTTGATGCTCGAAAGGTGTTGCAGAGGCAAGAGGAAACGGCTGAGAGGACATGTCGCGGGGTGTGAGATGATCAACTCACTGCAGAAGAGGAGCACCTCGATGGTATCAGTCAATTGTGAAGGAATATGAAGTACATTCGAGACCAGTATCTTCTACAATTGCCCATTTGCGATGCAATATCTGTACCATCAGAGGCGCTCCAAAGCCTCAACACGGCTGATCATCTCTCGAAGTTGCTCTCGCAGCTTGCAGATCACCAAACCATCGACGGGCGCCAGGAGTCGACGCGCAGGTGGAATGGGCTTCTCTGCCCCTGCTGCCACTGGCCCTACGTGCAAAGCACCTCCTGTGCCAGGATCCTTACCCGCTTCACTCTTGACAACATCCGAGCCTGTCTCTCCGCCTTCTCGCGTCTGTCGTCCACTCTTTACGACACTTTCCTCTGCAGCAGCTCTCTCCTCACCCCCGCCCACGGCCATCTTATAAACCCTTCCCATCCCCTTTTCCAAATCTGACAGTTCCAATCGAATGGCTAGCAGAGCGATCCGGCGAGCATTCTCCTTGCTGGGACGATAGCCACCGATTTTAATCTCCAGACCGCCCACGACCCCATCTACCGAACTTGATCCAGAGGCCGTACCTGTGGTAGCGCCAGCGATGGCACCATCCCCACTGCTGCTGCTTGCAGAGGATGAGAAGCCATCCCGCAAGATGCGCACTGCGCGAGCGTAGATCTGTAGTGCTAGCGAGATAAGGAGGGAAGCATTAAAGGCTGCGTGAGATGGAGCGGACGCACTGCCTGCCTCTGAGCCAGCAGCGGCGCCGCAACAGGTGGGACACGAAGCTGAACAGGCGCACGAGTCTGAGATGGCTCGCGAGGCAGAGAGGGTGAGGTGCAGCGAGGGAATAGGCGTCTTCCTATCGCCTTGTAGCTGGCTCCCCTCTGCGTCTGTCGAGGCGTCGAGGTCGTCTTCGTACGGAGAGGGGGAAATGGGAAGAGGATGACCCAACGTTCGACGAACGCCCAGGAGGCAGACGGAAGATTCGCACAGACAGGTGCAGCCTGTGCCGGATGGGTTGGGCACGCAATGCACTCGAGGCTGGGTGTGTGTATTGTTCACTGTAGCCTCTTTGGAGGACGAAGAGCTGACTGCATGAAGGTCATGGTTTTCGCTGTCGAGGCCGCCAATCTTCGCCTGCTCTTCTCGTTCGCTCTCAGGCTGCTCGCGAGGGTCGCAGCAGCAATTTTCCGCTCCTGTTTTCGGACATGGCCCGCTGGGCTTCTCATTGACCGACGCAGGAGGCTCCACCGGCTTGACGAGCTCCTCACCATTTGACTTGGAGCAGCACGACTTGACGACGGGGGGCGCGAGAACTTGAGATGGTGGCGTCGCTTGCTTTGCCAGGGCTGTCTTCTTCGAGCAGCAGCTTCCTTTACTTGCTGTCGTATCACTTTGTGTCGGCTCTCGTGAGCTGGTGATATGTAGCCCGCCATTGGCATGAGTGACCGAGGCTGCGTCCTGATGAGCAGTGCCGCTACTCCAGCTACTCTCCTGACGGTGTGTGAAGCCACGTTGCGAGTTGTCAACGGCAGCATTAGCTGTCTCTTTGCTCACACTGCCGACCCCGGCCCCGCCCATCAGATTGGCGTCTAGTCCCAAATCCCACCAGCTGAAGTCACTAGGTACTGCGTAGCTTACCCCTTCGTCAAGGATGGAGACTTGTTCTTGGTTGGTGTACTGCTGCGACCCCTGATATGATATTCGTCGAGATGGAGCGAAAGGAGGAACGTCTGGCTCGGGTTGGGAGTAGAGGGGCATGCCATCACTGTCGAGGGAGTCCTGGCCAAGGAAAGCCGCGGAACGTTGCAGTGGTGGGTACGACACGCCGTTCTGCCTGGACCGTATCTGACCCTTTGGCAACATGTTCGCTGTCAGACCGTCGGCAGGCTTGATCTCCACACGATCCAGCGAATCCAGGAAGGCTGCCATCTCCAGGGTCGCCAGAGGTGAGTCCATGAGATGGCTGTGAGACACCGACGAAGCCGCAAATGATGAGGGTTGCTGCTGTGTCTCGAGTGACATGCCGTTAGCCTGGGGTACCGCTGGTGTCTGGTTATCGCTCGTCACGCTAGGATATGTGCTGGAGTAAAGAGGAGCATGTAGCTCATCCAGCGGGACACTGTAGTATGCCTGCGAGCCGGCATCGGAGTAGCCTTTAGTGTGACTTCCACCTCCATTGAAAGCACTAGTCTCCTGCTGTCGTTGCCGTTGTTGCTGGTCTACAGCGTACTGTAGTGCTGCGAATGGCTGTAAGGAAGAGGGAGGTGATAGGACATAGCCGTTGCCTGCCGCCTGAAATGGAGACTCTGAGGAGAGATCATCGAAGACTGAGGGAGACGCCGGCTTCTCATCGCTTTCCCTAGCCACCTTTCGCTTCTTGACTGGGCAGACGGAGCCTTTTGGCCTTCCTATGGGAGCTCGCGTCGCTGAAGAATGTCAAGAAGGACTACGTTAGCACCGTGGCTCCGACCTTCAGCTCTGCATTCACCTGTCACAATACTCACAATAATGGCAAATTGTCTTCTCCCTTGAGCACCTCTCACAGCCGCCCTCAGCCATCGATCTCCCATCACATTTGAGCTTCCGGGTACGACAGCTATCGCATGATGTCCGAGGCGGGAGGTGCTCATTTGCAGCAGGCTTCTCCGGCTTAGTCTTTTTCCTCCCCCTCTTGCTACCCGAAGGCTGCGGAGACGAAGGTGATGAGGAGCCTGCAGATGAGCTGAGAGTATCGTAATGTTGGAGCGGAGAGCCACCGAAGGGAGTAGAAGCAGGCAGGAGGGCGGGCATCGCGTCACCGGTAGGCGGACGGGAGAGCCACGGGAGTAGATATGGTCCGAGGCCTGCTCGGAGACTTTTTCCTGGCGGTAGCACAGGCGCTTCTGTCGATCTGAGACTGCCGACGATGCAGTAGTGACACAGACTGAGACAACGTGTCTAGGGTTGAGCTTGGGGAGGTGCGCTCAGGTGTAGGTAGACGATGTCGTCGATCCTCGGTGGGTTTGAGGGAAAAGAAGAGCAAAGGTCCGCTGAGGCGTCAAGCGGAAGAGTCGCTGCCTGCATGGCTCACTTCCGATGCTCATTGCGTATCCCCGTTCACACCACCATCGCCATCACCACAGATACCATGGTCATGTCAGCGCCCCGCCTCGCTGAAGCATCAACGAGCTCAGTACAACAGCCTACTGTGACTGTACAGCGACTACCTTCAAGCTCGGCATACGCTGTCCCAACACGGCAGCTCGCTGGCGAAGTAGAGGGCAAGCACACAGAAGTCGTCATTCAAGAATATCATGATCGCACATTCGTCGTCGTCACTCAGCTCGGCAGGGTGGGAATCGTGGTCAGTGTGAATCATAAATGGGCGAAAGAGCGTAAGCTCCATGCCCAATAAGCTCAATAAGCACGCTCGCTGACTGCCTAGCTCTCCCCACCTCCAGATGCAAGCCTCCCTCCCAGCAGACACGCCCTACATCCCCTACTCCTCTTCTTCCACCTCCTCTACCTCCAACTACGACTTTGACTATCCCGACTCGGACTCAGAGTCCGAACAGCGCCCCAATGAACATGCAAATGGTGCAGCCGCAGCTGCAGGGGCACCTCCAACCTTCACGCTCCCTACCATCAATCCCTCCCTCGTGCATACCGCCCTGCTCGGCACGCCTCCCCCGGGTCAGGCAGCCCTCTACTCTCTGTATGTCTCCTCCATTCACGGTCTCTTGCGTTCTTCTTCCACTGCGGGAGGAGGAGGAGAAGAGGATGTCAAGGATCTGAGACCAGTAGTGGTGGGATTGGGATTGGGATTGGGATTGGGATTGGGAGGACAGGGTGAGCAGGAGGAAGAGGTGGACGTAATGGCGGAAGAGGAGAGGGGACGATTTGTTGGTGTTCTCGAGCTGGTCAGGCGGTGCAGGGAAGTCTCAAGTAGGGCAGGGGAACAACACACAACATAAGAGCGGCGATGCTTGCGTAAAATCACCACACTCTACTGCGACGACAGACGAATTGTTCCATTTTTGCATTGTATGCGAACCCTCTAGGTATTGCGGTGCGGTACGACAGACGAGCATTCTAGAACTTGTAGATCTGGTCCTGCTGGTATCCGGCATCGGCAAGCAGACCCTTGAGCTCTCCCTGGCTACCCTTGGGGCCCTTTCCACCACTGATGGCCTCCACTTGAGGGGGAGGACCTGAATAGAATTACCACACAAGTCGAGGAGCGTCAGTTCATTGCCCCCTCCACTATTCTTTGGCACACCTCTACTCACCACAGATGAAGAGCTTGATCTTGTCGGCCTTGCCCGGGGCGGGCATGTGCTCGCTGATGATCTCTGGTGTGACGTAGCCAGTGAAGCCGTTGAATCCCTTTGGCAGCTGATCCAGTCCGTAAACGATCTTGAAGCGAGAGTCGTTCTTCTGCAGGTCATCAAACTTCTCACGGAGGAGAATATCGGCCTCGCTCTTGTTTGTGTACACCAGGGTGACCTTGGTCTTGTCGGACTTGTCATTGGCAATGGCCTGGATCACCTGCCACATGGGGGTAATTCCGGTACCACCGGCAATCATGCCCAGCTCTTCAAACTCGTTGGCCTTGTAGGGGAACTTGGGAATGGGACCCTTGATGGCGAGGCTGTCTCCTGGCTTCAGGGAGTGGATGTGCTCGGTCATAGCTCCACCCGGCTGCACAATGATGACGAGGAAGGGGTCAGTACAGTCGCTAATGACGCATGCTGCTGTGATGTTCTGTTATCCCACTCACGTATTTCTTAATCAGGAAGTCAATGTGGCCCTTGGTCTCTGGGGAGGTAACAGGGGTGTATGGCCTGATAACGGGCTTGCCATCCTTGTCCTTTGGTCCATCGCCGGAACCCTTGGTGACGACAGCAGAGGCGAGAGTGAGTCCAGAGGGAGCATTGTCAGGGATGTCAAAGACGAAACTGCAAGGAAGGAAGAGATTTGTGGGTCAGTACATAGAGCGTGCAGTATTGCCGCTGACGCTTCCATCTACCCACGTGGAGGAGTCGTGGTTGTAAGGGATGACCTCCTTGAGCTTGAAGTCGATGAACTTCTCCTTGCTCAAGGCTCCACTGACGCTGGTGGGGCTCAGTGCCTCCTTCACATCCTTTCCGCTGACCTTTGGCGGCGAGCCATTGAGGCCACCCAGACCCCAGTAGGCTCCCAGACCGGCGATACCACCCAGGCCGAGCCAGAGGGGAAGGTTGCTAGAGCCGCCAGAAGAAGGTGCTGTCGCGTAGCTCCGCACAGAGGGGCGCACAGAGGAGCGGGCAGCCGAGAAGAGCGACGAGGTAACTGCGGGGTTGGCACGAATCATGGTGTCGATGTGCGGCTTTGAGGTGAGGAATGGTAGTCCAGAGTAGAGTGTTGCACGAAGGTGATTCATTCCCACAGGTGCCCAGCCCACCAATCGCACCATCCGAGCGCATTGACGTAATGCCTTCGCGCGGAGATCCAACTCCCGTGGCCGTTCCGAAGATCTGACTAGCCGATGCTGCTATGGTACAGCCTACGGCCACCTAAACACTCAGGGCCGAATGCCACCCAAGGGCAGCAAGCGCAAAGCAGCAGACCGAGCTCCAGATGCTGCCCCAGCTGGCGAAGCCGCGAGCAGGCGTAGCACCAGGCATGCTGCCAAAGCGGTGAAGCAGGAGGAAAGCGACGACGCGTCCGCACGGGGCAACAAGAAGGCGCAGCAGCAGGTCGCTCGCGGCAATGAGGGAGCCGGCAAGGAAAAGGTTGAAGCTGCATCGACTCTCAAGAGCGAGAACGTTGATGACGACAAAACATCTTCGACACGAACAGGAGGATACCCAACCACGCCCGACGGTCACTACTTCCTCGTTCGCTGCCGCCTTTGGCGCTGCGCCGACCCCTCCCTTCCTGCTGAGAAGCGCTCCGAGCTGCAAAAGGTGCTGATGACCGCCCGTAGGAATCTCACCGGTCGTATTACAGACGCAAAAGTCAGAGAGGAGGCGAGGCAGGAAGTGCAACGAACAAAGGTCGCATTGGGTGAGAGAGGCGACGTCTGGTGGGATGAGGGAGAGGTCGCAGACAGGAAGATGGTGTGGAATACAGGGTATAAGGATTGGTGGGAGGGTCTGAGCGAAGGGGACAGGAAGGGACAAAGGAAGAGCAAGTAGAGTACAAAGCATGTCGACTGAACCATGTCCCATATCGGAGCTGAGCGCAACCTTCAGCCGGCTGCCTCCTCCATCTCATACCACTCATCAAGAGTCCAGCACTTCTCGCTGCCTCGGAACCCTTTACACACCCAATACACCTCACGACTCTCCTTTCTTGAGCCTGGAGGCTTTTCTGTCTTCACGGTCTCGAAAGCTCCGCCCTTAATAGCGCCGCTCTGCTCTTCGACACTGGCCCGTTTCTTCCCAGAAGAGGCAGAGTACTGGAGCATCCTCCTCCGAAAGGCTTCGGCTTCTGGGGATGGAAAGATCTTGAGGACGAGGAAGGAGGAAGGAGAAGCGACAAGATGCCGTTGTGCGAAGTGATAGAGGTGATGGAGGAGCGACAAAGACAGAGCGCCGTCTCGCAGAGAAGATCCGGTGGTATTGGCTGTGACAGGTATTGGGGCAATCGCGTTCAGGACATTGAGGTTGAGCGGCCGCTTGTCAACTATACTCACCCAGCATGTCGCTCAGAATGACATCAACTTTGTCATCTATTGCTTCCTCTCCTCCTTGCGAGCGATGCAGCCTGACTCGTTCGGCCAATTCTTTCTTGACATCCTCGCTCTCAAAGTCGCCTTGAATGAAGTTGACGCCAGGTAAAGCCTGTACGCTGGGATGAAGCGGCAGAAGGTCGAGGGCAAAGATGGGCGGACGACGAACGACTCCTTCCTCTGCTTGTCCCTCTGTACTGCTCTCGACGGAAGAGCTAGAGTTGCGCAGCAACCTGAGCGCCATCTGTGTCCATCCTCCAGGTGCTGCCCCCAGATCGAGGATGACTCTTTCTCGCCCCCTCCCTTTGCCCTTGCGCGGTGCGAGGAAGTGATGCTTCTCCTCTAGTTGAAAAAGCTTGAAGGCAGACCTGGAAACGAACTTTTCGCCAGGTAGATCATCCTGCGATGATGATGATGGCAGGGCGAGTGAGGAGGCGTGGGATTGCGATGTGCGGGCCAGCACATAAGGATCGGATGATTGGCGCGAGGTATCTGAAAAGGGTGTAGACCAGCTCGATCAGCAAGAAGGACAGAGAGAACAGCCTCAGCACCAAAGCCACTCACATCTAGAAGTGGAAGCCGATTTTTTCTTTGCGAGACAAACAGCGTCTGTGGTGAAGTTTCGGGCTGCTCCGGCAAGGGCCCTGCTTGCAACTTGGGTGGCTTGTGAGCAAGCGAGGCTGAACGAGGTGGACGCAAGAGCAGGCGCTTGCACGACGGCAACGCAGCCCCAAGCTCCCACAGCAGCCGTGTACATGGTACGAGGTCTGCTGCGTATATTCACAAGGCTGTCTACCGGACGCTTCTTGATATGAGTGACTATGATGAAAGCTGTGACATGCTACCAAACAAAGAAGATCTTGTACCGCATCTTCCTGCGTCGGAGCACTAAATTCCCCGCGACGTGCATTGGCCAACTGATGCGAGCCACGGCGAGTCGGCAACACCCACCGCGACGTCGGGGTCCACATTCCGTACCAACTGCACCATCATCATATTTTGACCTTGACCTCTCATCGCTGTCGAGGGCTTCAGTGGCAGCGGTGCAAGGCTACAGAAGCCAGGAGCAGGGATCATGGCTACTACATACCCTCCGGTGTCTTCGTCGTCAACGTCGTCCGCACCCCTACATCCTCATCACTCCCTGGGCCGGTCATCTGAAGACTCGTTCGACTCGGACCAAGATGTCGAGGCTAGTGCATACGACAGAGGGTTAGAAGCCAAAGAAGCTCCACTATATGATGAAGAAGATCCATATCCAGGAGCGGAGATAGCAGCAGCAACATCCACTCCGTCCACAGCTAAGACATCTGCTACGCAGTCGGGCAGCCAAGCTAGGGGTCATCGTAGATCCTCATCAGCAGCTGTGGCTGGCGATCCGCTCTCTCTTGATGCAACCTCCAGCGGCTTCAGACACGATAGAAGTAGAGCTGAGATGAACCGTCTCATGGGAAAGCCAGGAAGAATTAGGTCCAAGGAGGACTTCGGCAAGAGGGCAGTTGTCATTGGGTGCTTAATTGCTAGTTGGTGTGAGTACTTGAGCTTTGGGACAGCGACTGCGCCGGAGTCCTACTGATGCCGTCATCTCTCACGACCCTTCAAGATACTTTCTCAACGCTCATCAGTGTGTACAACAAGTGGATGTGAGTAGCTCAACCTTCCCCTCTGAGGCTCGTATGTGATCTGAACGACCCGCGCCCGGCCTTTGCTCCCTCAGGTTTGATCCGAAGGAGCGCAATTTCCCATACCCGGTATTTGTCACATCTTTACATATGCTGGCTCAGTTCTCTATCGCATCAAGCCTGATACTGCTGCTCGATCGGACAGGCAGACTGCAGCTGGTGCCCCGCACGCCAGAGGGCAGGAGGCGGCGGCCTAGTGGTAGGGATTGGATGTGAGTTTCATGAGCGACAGTACGGCTCAGTGACAGAAAGTGCTTAACGTATTGTTCTGCTATCATACCACTCTTACTGTAGCTCGAAGGTCGTTCCCTGTGCGCTGGCGAGCGCGCTAGACATTGGCCTCTCCAACACCTCCCTCAAGTCCATTTCACTGACTCTGTACACAATGTGCAAGTCGTCAAACCTCGTCTTCGTTTTGGCCTTTGCCTTCTTGTTCGGACTGGAGCGGATACGGTGGAATCTTGTCGGCGTAATCACGGTCATCACGATTGGGGTGAGTACAGAGAGAAGCGTGACGGTCTCATCATTCCTTGTCTGAATCTTCGAGCCGCCGTCGCACATCTGCGCATTTCTCTACCAGGTCATCATGATGGTCGCAGCAGAGACGGAGCTGGTACTCATCGGCGCCATCCAAGTCCTTCTCGCCTCCATGATGGGCGGTCTCCGATGGGCCCTGACCCAGATGCTCCTCGAGAAGGAGAAGCTGGGCATGAACAATCCCGTGGCTGCCATATTTTGGCTCTGTCCAATTATGGCCGTCCTTCTCTTCTTCACCGGGCCCATGGTGGAAGATTGGAGGGCAATGTGGAACTCTCCCGAGCTGGCCGGCGGATTTGCTCGGACGTTGAAGACGTTCCTCCTCTTTCTTGCACCTGGTGTCCTCGCCTTTTGTATGAGTCTGAGCGAGTATGCGTGAGTACGGCTCAGCCACGTATTAGATCAAACACATGACCTGGCTGCTGACGATTATACCTACCTGACTCTCCTGAAACAGACTAATACAAAGGACTTCCGTCGTCACTCTGTCCGTCGCAGGTATCCTCAAGGAGATTCTCACCGTCCTCATCGCCTCTTCCATCTTCGACGACCGTCTTACCCCAGTCAACATCACCGGCCTCTGCATCGCCATCAGCGGCATTGCAGCCTACAACTACATCAAGTACAAGGGCCTCAATGACGAAGACGGTGGAGGTGTGAGAGAAGGCGGAGCGCCAGGAGAAGGGTACGAGCGGGCGGCTACGACGGAGCAAGAGTGGGAGAGGAGCGGACGAGTCGCCAGCGGTGGCAGAGAGGGATTCATTGATGGTGAAGAGGGCGATCCGGACTCTTCTGAGGTGCTCTTCGAGAGGCCGGAAGATTCTGCCCTACCCAATGCTGCCTCGTCGGCCTTTCCCAAGAAGGGGCTAAGACCGGGCTCGCATAGTGGTACTGGGCTCGAGGAAGGGTATTCGCTCTCCTCATCGCCAGCGCAACATCCTCTTGCGAGTATGGCACAGAGTGAAGAGGAGAAAAGACGTGAGAGGAGAGAGGAAGCGGCGCGCCGCAAGAGACGGGAAGAGGCTGATATGGATGGGTGGGATAATAGTGGTGAGTCGATACCCCGGAGAGGGTGCTGTCGAAGCGCTACAGTTCGCGCTGCTGACATTCGCTTCTTGCTGCCTACATTTCATTAGGCTTTCAGACCTCGGGGAACGGTCTCCACTACGCGGATGGTGATGACGAGGAAGAAGATGGAGCATTGGACTCGCGTAGATGACGAGACTTGTAGTCGGTATCTAGTACGCATCTGTCCAGCTTGTCGATTTTCTGATGCGCAAATCTATACAATTGTATTCTCGCTGCAGATACAGCGATATGTATGCTCTACACGTCCTGTGTGGTGTCGATTTGGTATTTGCAAAAGCCTCTCTACGTGATCCCTACTCCGCCGGGCTGCTCGACTCGGCAATGGTGGCCGTCTCACCCAATGCCCACCTCCTGATATCCACCACCTCCACCTCGTCCACTCCCTTGTCCCTGCACCACTTCTGCAGAACGCCCTCTACTTTTTCCTCACCCTCGACTGCGACTCCCGCCGAGGGAAGGAGCATGAGGAAGGGTTGCGAGTAGAGGGCGGTGGATGGTGCGCCTGGTGCTTCTTCAAGCCCTTCTGCTCCGGCAGGGGCACGGATGGATGTGGTCTCCATTCCTGCAGCTTGACGAGCGAGAGATCGTCCGAGTGCGCGAATCGTCTTTGTCATCTCCTCGGAGGAAGGAGCAGGGGAGGCTGCATTACCCGTGAGACCACGGTAGCGCGTGAGAAGGAGGGAGGCTACCTTTCCCGCCGAGGTGGAGAAGGCTGCTGCGCCTTGCGTCACGGGCGTGCCCGCACCGCCGTGTGCAAAGGAAGAAACGACGTACGTCTCGTCGATGGATTGGGACCGTCTTGGGTCGCTTGAGAGGGGAGGGAGAGAGGTAGAGATGCTCGAGGCACGGGCGAGGGTGATCTTCTCCCCCAGACGAGAGACCATATCCACAATTGCATCCTGCACTGTCCTGGGACGCGTAGAAGATTTGGCTGCATCTGGCGAGCTGGTCAACACAGGAAAGCTGAGGAACTCCTGCAGGGGAAGGTCGATGAGCTTTGGTGTTGAGCTGCCTTCCGTTGCGGTAGAGGAAGAGACACCCTGGGCCAAATCAGGGAAGAGAGCAGCAGTATGACTAAGGTCCTGCACGAGCTGATTGAAGACTTCATTGCGGGCTACAAAGTCTGTTTCGCAATTCAGCTCCACAAGTCCAGCTCGGGGCGGAGGAGTAGGCATGGAAGAAGACGAAGAAGAGGACGAAGACGAAGCTCCCGTTGCTCCTAATCCATCGGCAAGGATGCAGATGCCGACCATGCCTTCCTTTGCCTCTCTCAAAGCCACTTTTTCTGCTTTTTTTGCACCACTCTTCTGCCTGTCGTCCTCTAGCCATGTCAGAGCAGCAGACAAGTCTTCTTGACCTGCGGCGTTGAACGTGGCGAGAAGAGCTTCCTTGGCCTTGATCATCGAGGTGCCGGGTACGGCTTTACGGATTGCGCTGATGCCTGACATGGAGACCTTCTTTGCATCGGCGGAGGAGCATGGTGAGGCATGAAAGGAGCGCAAGAGAGTGGGCAAAGCGGAAGCTGTAGATGAGGACGACGACGAAGATGCGACTGCTCGAGTCAGAGAGCGTAGGGGAAGGCGTGTGAAGCTCATGGTGACTGCCTTGTTAGTAATACCCGGTCAGGAAGAAGTCGCCTCTGTCAATCGTCCTTTTTTCGCAGCTGCCCTGTGCCACTTCCGTCGCGTCGGACTTCGAATTCCGACGGACGGATACGAGCGAAGGACACTTGAAAGTTCAGACCAATGACCCCTGACGAGCCCTGACTGACAGAGTAGACCATATCTTCAAGCAAGACCTTGCACTGCTGAATACATCTGGTCAGGTCCGCGAGGCTGCACCTTCACCCTCATCATCATATTCTCACCATGACAGTCAGTACAGAAGCGCCCACGTAGAGCATGGTGGCTCACACGACACCAATAGGCTGGCTGACCTTCCTCGACCCTTACCCCTATCTTGCCTGTACACCACTTCCAGAAGCTTGCCTTGCAGATCAAGGCGCAAATGGAGAATGTGAAGGACCTTCGTCCATCTACAGATGACTATATACTGATGGTCAAGACAAAGTGCATCTCGTGTCGTGAGGAACATCCTAGGTTGGTGGGAATCAAGCCTGGGTCCGAGCTGGAGATGACCAAGCAGGGGGCGAGGGGCACGACGGATTTGGTGATGAAGTGCCAGGTGAGTCGGTTGGGATACAGAGGAGATCCAAGTCAGGCTACGTGACAGTAGACTGAGCAGCCTAGATCCTACCTCACACTCTACGAATACCAGTTCTGCAAGAGGGAGTCGTCTGCAAGTGAGTACACCAGGAGCCAAACAGAGAGTGAAGCTGTGAAGCCCCTCCCTCTTACACCCTTGCCCCATATCTTTTGCCATCTTGCCAGAGTTCGAAGAGCCAACACCAAAGACCCCCTGGTGGAGGCCGTATAGCATGTCGGAGGATGGAGTGGCAGAGTGGCAGACGCTGTGTGTGGTAGATGCTCGTGGTATGGACTTGGTGGGGTGGGAGGCAGAGGTGAGTGAACGAGATTGTAGAAGGGATGTCCTCAGATCGCTGACCATGTGCTCGTTGCTGTGACTCTCAGGGTACGTGGGCTTGCACCGCGTCAGAGTCGGGCACAAAGTTCGAAGAGGTGGAGTTCGACGATGGCACCGAGTGGACCGACTACGACGAGAAGGGCGAGGTGCCGGTGAGCATCATGGAGCTCGAGGGGCGGTGGGTGAGAGCTTGAGCAGAGGGTGTGTCATGCATTCACTCTCTGCCACATCATATCCGTCTTTCCAAGACTGTTGGTCTGCGTATCTGTCTCCTTGCGGCGTGTGTGTGTTTCACTCTCCTCTGCGTCACGCCTGTGCGAGTCGCGAGTCGAAGGCCCGAGCGTTCCGCTGCTGTGAGGCGTATTTGGCCCTGGCTGTGTTGCTTCTCGGCCATCGTCCTTTACTTCACCTTGTCTCCTCCTTAGACCACTGGTCACATCCCTCGTACCTTGGGGGCCATGTCCCTCTTGCATCAGTCGTCGCCACTCGAGGTGACTGTCACCCCTGCCCAGTCGTCCTTTTTCGCCGGCGAGGAGCTCAGGTGTCTCATCACATTCACCAATCGAAACATACCCGTTCCAGCATCGCAGCCTCTTCCTTCCACTTCACGCTTCCCAGGATCCCTCGACGCATCCTTCTCGCGAGATAGACGGACCATCAGCGATGCAGAGGCGGTCACTTCCACACCTCCTCCAAAGGGTCACGTGAAGAGTCAGAGCTTTGACATACGCTCTGCCCCTGCACGCAACGGCAAACAGAGACAAACGAGTAGCGGAACAGGCATTAGAGAGGAAGGGGAGGAGGATGGTGAAGCTGCAATCGACTACGACCTCGCAGGCAATGTACTGCCCACACGCAAGAGAGTCATTGGGAAGCATGCGTTGCCGTCTAGACTACCGTCTGCTGGCAGAGCTGCGTTTGAGAAGAAGCATACAAAGTCTGCCAGTGTAGCCGCCCTTCCCAATCCTACAGCAACATCTTCCCCTGCGCAAGCGCCAAATCCTCGCAACAAAGCAGCCATAGGGTTGGGTTATCCGAGCACTGCTGGCTCAGGGCCCAGCGCGAACACCCTAGGGGCATCGCGGCCTGTACCGGGAGCATCAGACACAGGTTAGTACGTTGAAGCAGCGCAGAGAGCCAAGGAGGTGGTGTCTGACAGTGCCAATCCTTCACATGAGCAGTGAATTCGAGAGGTAATACACGCCGCCTGTCCACCTCGATACAGGCCGATCATCCTCATTCTCGCAAGAAGTCTGTGATACAGGTACAACACGAGGATCTAAGTGCAGCCTTTGAGCTTTCTAATGGGGCGCAGGGCTCACGCTTGGGAAAGGGTGGGCAGGCTGCTTTTGGTGATGACACGACAATACCAGGAGCGTATGACATGACTCCTAGCCAGAGCAGGGACACTTCCCTTTCGGAGAATGCTTTCTACGGCCTGGGGCGGAACGACACTATGGAGAGCGTCGTACGCGATCAGCTCACTAGCTGGAGTCATGGAGGAGCGCCTCCGAGTCGTAGACCGAGCGCTTCGAACGTCTCCAGCAGCCCTCAAGTACCCGATATCGCTACTGGCTCCAGTCCCCTCTTCCCCCAGCGCGGTACTGCTGCTCCTGGTACGGAGACTGTTCTCTGGTCCTTTGCCCAGTTCTCAGGGTCGTACGAAGTAGACGAGTCCCTCATCAAGCCGGGCGAATTCGAAGAGGTCAAGCGGCGTCTGGCCTTTGGAGACGCTCTATCGGCAAGTGGCACATCAGCACCGCGAGCTATCGGAGGAGGTGATCTTGGTCATGACGAGAATGGGGATGCTGCTGCAGCTAAGGGGTGGGCAGCCTACCTTCGCAACGCGCTCGGTGGAGCAGAGGGAGGGCAAGCTGCTTCGAGCAGGCATCGAAGAACTGGATCGACGATGTTGGAGGTCAGGCAGAAGACCATGGCTAGCAAGACTATCCCAACTTTTAGCTCCCCTCCCTCCATCGTGGCAGTTGACTTGAACCTCTTGCCTGGCGAGAGCAAGACGTACAGCTTCACGATGCAGCTGCCTACCGATCTTCCTCCCTCCTACTTTGGTAAGGCGATCAAGTTCACGTACGAACTCGTCATAGGCACCAATCGAGTTGACTCTCGCAAAATCGCAGCTAAGGCAGGCAATCAACGCAGTCGGCTGATCAAGATACCCCTGCGTATATACAATCATGTGAACATCGCCGGTGCTAGAGCCTTCTTTGACCTCACGAATCCTGTCATCCTTTTGCGAGATACTGCAAAGATCAGGGAGGAGGATTCGGACCTGAAGTCCACAGAGGCAAAGCGGAGAGCGGAAGAGATGGTCAAGCAGATGTCGAGTGACTCTGCACAAGGTGTCCGAAGGCAAGAACGAGGTGGTGAGTCTGTCGAGATTGCCAAGGCGTCGTTGGCAACGCCTTTCGCTGACTGTTTCGCTCCTACTACTGACGACGTACAGAACGCAGCCGTCGAGATCTTCAGCTCTACGCACGCTCCCTGCTAGCATCTTGCGAGGGTGGTGCAGAGGCTGCAGATGGAGTAACTACTCTCGAGACGGAGATGAAACATCTCATAGCCAGTCCTCCGCAGACGCTACGGCAACTCGAGGGCAAGACTGCCGCCAATGGCGCCTCGGTACCACTGAGAAGAAATTCCAGCGTGTCGGCCGCTGGCGAGGAGGAAGCCCCTGAGTCTTGCAAGAGCGCTATTGAGGTGCTGACACGAAACTCTCAGAAGGGTAAGTGGGACGAGGTGGGACTATGAGGTGGACACTAGACTGGTCGCTGACCCGATCTCTTTCGCGATTTCAGTCTCCTACGACATCTCCAAAGATGGCGCGGTTGCGGCGGTGCTGACGCTAGTGAAGAGCAAGTACCGATTGGGCGATTCCATCCTGGGCGTAGTCAACATCAACAGAGTAGGCGCAGTAGCTCGAGTCGTCAGAGTGAGTATGAGCCCAAATGAGCCCATAGCGAAGCACGACGGGCACCGCTGATCAGCACCGCTCTTCTCTTCTTCTTGTCCAGCTTGCCGCTGTCCTCGAGAGCTACGAGGAAGTGGAAGCAAGTCTAGGCACTATGACTGCCGGGCGGATGCAGAAGGCGACTCGTAAAATTCATGCAGAGCACCATGACAACACCCTCGACGCAGGGCAAGCTAGCTTCTCGTTACCTATACCCAGTGGCGCGACGCCTGACTTTTCGACTAGTGGAGGTGAGTAGATGTTACCCGGACACTGCTCGCCCCGTCATTTGGTCACAACTGACATTGTGCTACCTTCCCTCCCTCTTCGTTTCTCCTCGCCAGTCAAACTTCACTGGACTGTCCGTCTCTCCTTCCTGACCCAAGTGGCCGAGCACACCAGTAAATCTGCTCCCCGTCCGCTCCCACCTCCTCACCTCCACCCAAGCTCCGAGGAGGACGGCTTTTCCCTCTACCACTCTCGATATCGAGCCATACCTAGGCTGAGCGGGCCGATCGGGTCGCTCTTTCCTCCTTCAACTGACGACAATCGAAATAAAGAGAGCAAGGGAGGCGAGGAAGAGGATGCACTGAGGGAGAACTTTGGGAGGGACGTCAAGCTAGAGATAGTTGAGTGTGCAGTAGCCGTGACCGTCCTGCCGAACAGTACGAGCTTCAAGCCGAGCCCGGTAAGCTTTGCTGCTTAGCCCAGCCTGGCCTGGCCTAGCAAGAGGGAAAAGGGGGAAAGGCTAAAGGGTTGGATTGAACCTACAGAGTAGAAGGGGCGGGGAAGAGGTTTGGGCGCGCCTGCGTAGGATCTTCTCTCTGTCACTTCGCAAAGCTGTGCATCGCACTTCCCATATCCAGTGCATAATGTTATCACCATCCTCATCCTCTCTGCCCTCTTCCCCTTACATGGAAGCTGCGGGCAAAAAGTAGCGTCTGTAGCTGGCGTGGCGTGGCGTGACGTGGTCGCTCATGAGGGCTACCGGAGCCGAGCGGTGACGGGGTGTCGTGGTGAGATGCGGACCCTTTACTCGATGTCCCGACCAGCAACCCACGCAGGCTCTAGACCCTGCCAAGCAGCGTCGACGGGGGCACTGCAGGGTGCTAAGGTCCTGAGGAATCAGAATTTGCATCCGCTTTCCCTACCTCGGGCAAGCGCAGGTGAAGTGGAGTGGAGTGGAGTGCGAGGAGACGCGGAAGCAGAAGCTGAAGCTGAAGCAGATTTGCACGGGCATTGGAGCAGTGTGAAGAGAGATACCTAGATGCATTGTCGGAAACAGTTTCGTTGGACCCTTGAGAGAGAGGGTGGAGTGACTCTTGGCGCTGTCGACAGGAAAAGGGGGATGGGGTAAAAGTCACTTTTGCTCGATGGTAGGACGCTCTGGACTTGTACTCGTACTCAAAAGAAATTGTATACCATCATGGTGCATGGCCAGCAGCAGCAGCACCGGCACCCTTCGCCGACGCCAGGCCAGGCGCGGATGCAACAGGACTCAACAAGTCCGCTACACAGGGCCAGTAAGCCGCGCCGCCGGATGAGCAGACTTGCAAGGAGTAGTCATTCTCCGGTGGAGAAAGCCGGTATGCTTGCCTTCCTTTTGCCTCCGTTCTGTCTTCTGGCCTGCCTCTAAACCCACCCGCTCCTCCATTGATGGCTTCTACTCTCTCCATGATCCATACTCTTCCCCTACTCATTCATTCCTCAGGGAGGTGTTTGCTTCGCCTTCCTCACTCACTTACCCTCAGTCATTCATACCTACTCTTGCACCATGTCTCATCATTCATTCGGAGGTCTGACGCTGCCTGTTGGTCAGGGTGCGCCAATCGTCCCTCTTGGCCTGTCCTCTACGACCGCACCTCCCGTCGGCCCCCTTGCCTTCAACTCTGTCGCAGAGACCAGCGTCGGTGCTTCCACAGCTGCTCCTGTCATCACCTCGGTTGTGCTCCACGCCTCCGAGCGCCCCCAGGCCACCCTCGCCTTCCCAGCTCAAGCCGGCCTCACCGCTCCGCCTGACGCCATCCTGTCCCTCCCTACGAAATTGGCCAACACATCTAGCAACGGCCGCTCTAGCTTCAAGAGAAGTCGCTCTGGAAGCGAGAAGCGCAAGGCCCAGAATCGCAAATCCCAGAAGGTCTGCCGTGCGAGGAATAAGGAGAGGAGCGCACTGGTGAGTCAGGAGGACGATGGTGACGGGCTCGGGACCTTCTGATGTAGACTGACACATATGCTCGCTATTCGTATACCGACTCTCTTCCCTCACAGATGGTGCGGGCTCAGGAGCACCTGCAGATCGAGAACGACCGCCTCAAGGAAGAGAATGAGGTCCTCCTCGAGATGCTTGCACAGGTACAAGCTGGCTATCTTCCACCTTGCGCCATCGTGCTCCCCGCGAAGAGGAGCCCCACTTCGTCTCCCCTCCGCAACATCGACGGTCAGACTTCAGGGGTACTGGCACCTTCTTCTGAATCGCGGAGTCTCGATCCATCCTCCGGCTCCTCTTGCGACTTCACCAGCTCTCCTTCCATGCGCGTCTCCAGCGCGGAGCAGATTTCAGGCAGCTTTCAGACATCGTCCGCGGAGATCTCAAGCTCAAGGAGCTCTGATGGTCACGAGTCGTCGGGCGAATCGAGCCCTCGTGAGCGCTCCCATTTGTTCACGGACGTGAATTGGACTCGCGGTGACATGCTCTCGCATCCAGAAGTCGGAGATGCTCACCCCACAATGCATCAGAGCCCGTCGAACAGCCAGAGCTGGGAGCAAAGCCCTCACGGCTTCGTCGATGCGGCTCTAGCTGCAAGAGTCCACGAGTGGTATTCACAACAGGAACCCCCCACTCTCGACGATGCTGAGCCACTTAGTTGGGTTGAGGACCCGGTGGAGAGGCTGGCAATGGAGGGAGCTGTGTGGGCCTTGAACAGCAACGTGTAGAGCTGAGTCAAATCAGTCTGAGTGCCGTACTACACTTCAGTGTGCCGTGTACATACTTTGCCTCTTTGCTTAGTCTCAATATCACAATAGTACATATTAGCCCTAGCTGATCCTTGTGCCTGGCTGAGGTGGTGCCCACGGCTTCCCTCTGGTCCGGTCTTATCGCCTCCATGGGTCTCCCTCTACGGAGTCCGGACAGCATCTATTGCCGTCTATCATTCACAGCCGCTAAAATCTTGGCTATTGCTGTTGTTTCTAAAGTGTATTGCTTGACCCAGGAAACGATCTCGTTTCTAATGTACACCTGTGCTGCTGCTGTCTTGCCGGGCCCTTATCTCGTGCTAGTCTATTTGTCGGAGTTTAGCGGGACGCTGCTGCAATGCTTCTCTCCGCCTCCGGAGGGGAATACTCTTCCTTCTTGCCCCCCTCCGTGTCTGCCTGTCGCCTCGCAGCTGGCAGCCCACAGTGTTTCCATCTCTGCTTCATCTACCGTCTTGTTCATCCCGACATGCCCACCAGTGGCGACGGCGCAGCTTCTCCGGCCGGGGGCAATGGTGAGTGCAGGTCTCTGTAGTACGCCAGGTACAGTGATGCAAGGCAGGGGTGCCTGGTACGTGCTGCTGACCCGGTCACGCCTTTTGATCCCGCCGCGACCTCACCGCTCCCCACCATCATCTTCCCACGCTCTGACTACCTCTTGCCTGGCTCTCTGACGAATCAATGCACCTCATAATGCTTTCTCAACCATCCTTTCCGTCTCCCTAGGCGCATCAGGCTGGGGTAGACGCACCTCATCTTCCCATTCCGACGTCTTCTCCACCTCGAGTACAAGTCGAGCATTCGGCGGACTACAACAATCACGGCGGCCTACTGCTTCTTCTGGCTCTTACCTCTCTCGCAGCAAGAGATCAGGATCTGGTTGGGAGTTCCCTGGTCTTGGGAGTCTGCGAAGCAGCAGTGGGCAAGCTAGCCCCTCAGCTGTTGGGAACGGGAGGTTCCCACGGCCTTCCTCCATCGAGCAACCTCCACAGAGCACCTTTCCGCCAGGCAACGCCGGCTCAGCGGCAAGGTCCAGCAGCTACCGTACGGGCGAGAGCTCTTCTAGCCAAGCAATGAGAGCTGGCAAGCCTGATGGTTCTGATGTGGAGAGGCAAGGTGGAGCGCAAGATCCAGCTGGGAGCGGCATCTCCATGGAAGGGCGAAGCTAGTGAGTCGGACCGAGGACGTCTTTTGTATGCGAATTTGCAGCTCACATCTTCCCTACTGCCTTCGTTCTCTCCCACACTCAGCCGATTCCAGCCGTCTTTCAATTATGGCGAACACGACAACTTGGCCTCGTCCTACACCGCCACTTCAGACTCTCTTCGAGAGTCGACTGCGCAGCTAGCAGCTTACGCTCTAGGAGCTGAGGACGGCCCTTCCCCACGTACGTCAGATATCCCAACCCACCTGGAAGACTCGCGGGAGGATACTGCGATGGCAACCTCTTATGGCAAGACCAGTGTAGGACCGTCTACCCCGTCTGATCTCACTGGGGCGAGCAACCTCACCAAAGCTCTGGGGGCTTCCCGTAGGGCTAGTCCAGAAGGACAAAGGACATTGCGAGCGAAGGACAGTGCCAATGCCTCGCCTAACCTCTCATTCCAGGCTTCACCTGGGGAGAGTCTCAATGCTGTCACCCCTAAAGCCGGTGATCGAGCGCCTATCTGTACTACACTCGCCGAGGATGAGGCTGACACTCGTCTTTCTTCAGATGCAGCGCCGACGGAGAACACGCCATTGATCCCTCGCGGCAGGAAGGCCTCGGGCTCGATAGATCGAGATCGGTCCAACTCGAGATCCAGAAGCTCGGCAAGTTCTCGCACACGAGAGCGAAGCACATCGAGCCACCCTGACTCTGGCGAGGGCCGTGGGTCCAGCTTCAACATCCGTGAAGCTCAGGGCAAAAAGGGGGCCAGGACCTCATATGGGTACGGTGTGCTTGCTCAGGCCTCCATGGCGGCCGAAGGTGGAAGTTTAGTCTCTACTGCTGGATTTCCGGATGATTCTCTAGAGGAGCCTGCATCTCTGAGCGCAGCTTGGAATGTGGTACCAGCAGGATGGCGGCCAGGTCACGGAGAGCGGCCCACTCGGGAGTGCTTCTCGCCTACAGACTTCGTCCGATCTGCAGCGGTCTCCATGAGTAAGCTCACATGGCGTGACGTCCTGGATGCCTCTGCCGAGCCTATCAGGTTGCTACCTGCTACCATCCTGGGTCTGCTCATGAACATTCTGGACGGAGTCTCTTACGGTTTGATCATCTTCCCTTCGAGCTACCCGCTCTTCGCCAATTTTGGTGGTGATGGAGTCAGCATGTTCTTTGTGACGTGTGTGATTGCTCAGTTGACATTCACATTGGGGGGATCTATCTTCAAGGGTGGAAACGGAAGCATGATGATCGAGGTGAGTACGTCTTCTGTGAATTGAGGGTGTTGATCAGGCGGCTGAATCTGCTCACATGGCTTGATCACAGGTCGTGCCCTTCTACCATATCCTTTGCACGACTATCATCGCAACCATCGGAGACGACAATCCCAAGTCTATCGTAGCTACTACCATGATCGCATTTGCTCTGTCTTCCATCTTCACCGGCGTGGCCTTCCTCCTTCTCGGCCTCGGACGGCTGGGCGTGCTCATTGGCTTCTTCCCTCGCCACATTCTCGTGGGATGCATTGGAGGTGTTGGAGTATTCTTGCTAGAGACAGGCTTTGAGGTGGCCGGTCGATTGGAAGCCGAGGCTGGGTTCCAATATGACCTGGCCACGCTCCAGTACTTCTTCCAGTCCGAAAAGATGATCGCACTGTGGGGAATCCCTCTGCTACTAGCCATCGTGCTCAAGATCATCGCTGGCAGGATCCATCATCCGCTCCTGATGCCTGGCTACTTCCTTGCCATCACGCCTATCTTCTACCTCATCTCAGTGACCTTCCTGGGTCTGCCCCTGGACAAACTTCGCTATGAAGGCTGGATCTTTGACATTGGCTCGGCAGGAGAGGCTCCTTTCTGGCGGTACCTCACCTACCTTGACTTCTCGCAGACGTCTATCAGAGCTCTCTGGAACACAATGCCCACGATGATCTCATTGACCTTCTTTTCCGTACTGCACGTTCCTCTCAATGTCCCAGCATTGGGCGTCAGTCTAAAGGAAGACAATGTCGACGTCGATCGCGAACTCACTGGACATGGTATCAGTAATCTTATTGCCGGATGCTTCTTCACTGTGCCCAATTATCTCTGCTTCTCCAACTCGCTCCTCTTCTACCGTGTCGGTGGAGGCAATGTCCTCTCTGGTCTCATGCTGGCAGGAGCCACTGCTGTCATCCTCGTTATTGGTCCAGGTGCCATCAACTACCTCAATGTATCGACAGTAGGAGCACTGATCTTCTTGCTGGGAATTGACCTCTGCAAGGAAGCTGTGTGGGACACGATCGGTCGGGTGAACATGTGGGAGTACCTCACCATCTGGTTCATCATCATCGTCATGTCGCTAGCGGACTTTGTCATTGGTATTCTGGCGGGCATCTGCCTCGCCTGCCTCTTCCTAACCATCCAAATGGCCAGGAGGAAGAGTGTACGCGCGTGCTTCGATGGCAGTATCGCTCGCTCCACGGTGCGCAGGCCGATGACACAACGCAAATTCCTCGAGGCGGTCGGAGTGCAGACGCAGATCCTCAAGCTCCAGGGTTTCCTCTTCTTTGCTACCATCAACTCCGTCGAAGCGTTGATCAGGAAAGCATTGGACATTGCTACTTGGCAACAAAAGCCTATGAGGTTCCTCGTCATCGACTTCCACCTCGTCTCTGGTATCGACTTCTCTGCCGCGGAAGCTTTCACCAGGATTCAGAGGTTGCTGCAAGCAAAAGACGTCGTCCTGGTCTTCTGTGGTCTTACGCCAGACTCCGAGGTGGGTCGTGCTCTGCGATCAGTGGGCCTCTGGTCGGACTGCGGCTTGCGTATCGAGTCCTTCCACTACCTCAACGAGGCTCTGGAGTGGACGGAGAATTCTTACCTGCGCGGGATGTACGCGTCCAGTCTGCAGGCGGGCAAGCAGCTCAAGCAGGCCTCTCTGGGAGCCGACGGTGCGCTAGATGTACCAGACACGAAGCGACCCCCTGCATTTGTGCTGGACGAGGCCTTTGAGAATTCGCCTCGAAGGCATCACCTCCACGAGGCTGCCAAGACGGCGGTGAAGCGAGGGGAGAGGTCTGCACCTGCACGACCGGAAAAGGGCTGCGAGGAGCGGGATCACTCTCACCGCCGTCGAGGTAATGGCAGCGATCTCCAACGACGCGCCTCTGCCCAGGGAGGTGCGCAGGAGCAACCCTACCCACTACTGCTGGTTACCTTTGGCGCTTATGCTTCGGCAGAGCAGGACGAGTGCTTCTTCAACCGTCTGGCAAAGTACTTTGAGCGGGTGGAGCTGCTGCGTGGGGAGCTGGTATGGAAGGTAGGGGACGAACCCGATGCGATGTACCTCATCGAGCGTGGAGCGCTCAAAGCTCGATACGACTTCGAGCAGGAGGCCTTTGACCTCAACGAGGCAATGCTGGCCGGTACAATCGCGGGAGAGCTGTCCTTCCTCTCGCGCCAGGCGAGGAACACCACTACGCGCGCAGAGCTGAACAGTGTACTCTGGAAGCTTGACCTCAACAGTCTCAAGCGCTTGGAGCGGGAGGCGCCGGAGAGCTTCTCCCTTTTCGTTGCGCTGCTGCTGCGTGTGACGGGAGATGAGCAGGAGAACTTGATGAACTACTTGGTCTCGAGGTTGTCTTAGCAGACTGCATGTATGTATGAGGTCCAGCACTGGCAGTCAGTCTTTCTCGGCTTCATCTGCATTTGTGGCCACTGCTTCATTGCCCTGCTCATATCCATCGTAAAGTTTGTCGAGGTGCATCGATTTGTACGCGTAGGCGCCTGATGGGTGACTCGACTTGGCCCGCGCCCCTGCACACGTCGTTTGCTGCCTGGCGCGGGCGCGGCTTGACTGAGGTCAGCGGTGTGCTGCAGGCGTGCAGGCAATGGAGCAAGCGGGTGGCCCCGGCGTGGAGGCAGGCGCATGGAGTCATTCGTTCGTACGGGACATTCGCATCCTCTTGATATCTGACCACGTATATGCTCACCCAACACTTATACCACACTGCTCTACGACTTCGAGCTTGACAAGAGCATATACACCTCGCATCCAATCGAGGATGTCCACCATAGCTTCACTTCCCTCGTCGTCGAGGATACCGCCCACCACTCCTCGATCAGCCACTTCCGCCACTGCTTCCACCTCAGCCACTGCTTCCACCAGTAAACCTACCAGCTCAATACCCACCGTTGACAGTCTCACCTCTGACCTTAACAGGTCTCAGCTCGGAGGTCCCTTGGGCGAAGAGGGAGATGATGCAACTTCTGCGCCAGCCGATCCGAGAAGCTATAAGGAGCAGCTGCTCGGTATAGGCGTAGCACCCGAAGCAGATGGCGATACTACGACCGGGAGCAGTGGAGGCGAGGAGCGTCCTTCCCTCGCCACCTTACTCGCTCGTAGAGTGCTTACACATGGAGGCGAGTCCGTCCTTCTCATCGGCAAAGAGCGAGACGGGAGCGATATGCCTCTCTCACCTGAAGAGTACAGCACTATCCTCTCCAATGTCAAGGACGCAGCCAAGGAAGTTGGATGTGAGGCGGCAATTTTGCTTGAGAAGAAGGAGGAGAGAAAGGCGTGGATCATGCTTAGGCTGATACCTACGGCACCGCAAGACTTTGTTGAGATTCGAGTGGCATGCGTGGGTAATGTCGATGCGGGCAAGAGTACTACATTGGGGGTCTTGACAAAAGGAGGGCTGGACGATGGAAGGGGAAAAGCGAGAGTGTGAGTTTGCTCCCAAGACTCGAGCTTGACTGTGTGGGGGTTGATATCTGACAGGATATGCTCTCGCTCTTGCCTCAATACCCAACAGGAACCTCTTTCGCCACAAGCACGAGATTGAAAGCGGTCGGACAAGCAGTGTAGGAATGGAACTCCTGGGCCTCACTGCTACCGGCGAGCATGTCATGGGCATCGTAGGATCCAAAGAGGAAGGCAGGAAACTCTCCTGGGAGGAGGTCTGTGCTAGATCGGCCAAGATCGTCAATTTCCTCGACTTGGCAGGCCACGAGAGGTACCTGCGCACCACCATCGGCGGTCTGACTGCCAATCTCCCCGAGTATGGAATGCTCATGGTTGGCGCTAACGCAGGCTTGATTGGGATGTCCAAGGAGCACCTCGGAGTGGCCCTCGCCCTCTCCATCCCAGTCTTCGTCACAATCACCAAGATCGACATGTGCCCTCCACAAATCCTTGAGGCCACAATCAAGCAGCTGAGTAAAGTGTTGCGCTCTCCAGGATGTCGCAAGACGCCCGTCTTCATTGAGAACATGGAGCAGGTCGTAGACTGTGCGCTCAGGCTCGGGACGGACAGGATCTGCCCTATCTTTCAGATCTCAAATGTCACGGGACACAATTTGGACCTGCTGAGGAGCTTCTTGAACGTCTTGCCTCAGTCGAATATCTCGAAGTATGACGCTGGCAAGCCTTTTGAGCTGCAGATCTCGGACATATTCAGTGTACCATTCGTGGGTACGACAGTATCGGTGAGTCGTCGGTGCTGGAGTAGCGACCAAGGTGAGCCGGATGCTGATCTTTTGTTCTCATATGTTGTACTCTTGTCTGCAGGGGGTGATTACGAGCGGATCAGTCAAGATCGGAGACAGTCTCCTCATCGGACCTGACTCGCTGGGTCAGTTCATCCAGACTGCAGTACGATCCATTCAGGTGAGTCAAAGGGTGACATAATCAGCTACAGCCGAAATGAGCCCGTGGCTTGAGCTAACATCTTCCTCCCACCCCCGGGTCTTTTCGCAGAGGAAACGAGTCAATGTTGAATCCGCCGTCGCAGGTCAATCCGCCTCTTTCGCCCTGAAGCGTGTGCGCCGCAACCAGGTACGAAAAGGCATGGTGATGATCGCTAAGTCCGATGTCCCACCCCAAGCCTATCTAGTCTTCGATGCCGAAATCCTCTGCTTGCACCACGCAACCACCCTCTCCGTCGGCTCGTGCATGGTGCTCCACGCGGCGGGCATTAGGCAGACGGTGAGGATTACCGCAATTGCTAAGATGGACGGTAGCACAACAGAGGATGAGGCTGCTGCGAGCGCTAGCAGCAATGCCAATGCCGGTAACAGTACCGCGTCGACTGCTGCTTCCGGCGCTACTACTACTACTACCACCACTCTCAGAGCAGCCGGCGGAGGCGACGAGAAGCCCGTCATCCGCACAGGAGATCGAGCACGACTGCGACTGCAGTTTATTCGTAGTCCAGAATTCGTCAAGCCTGGAGTGCGATTGATTACCCGCGAAGGAAGGACCAGGCTGATTGGACGCATCGCCGCGGTTGGTGGGACTGGGCCGCTGTTGCCTCCGAGTACGGAGCTCAAAGGGTGATGCAGAGAGGGGGGTGAGGAAGGACCGACGTCCTTTGGCAGAAGGCTGGCAGACATTAGGTAGCTTTCAACTATACAGACTGTCACATACATCACACATCATGCGCTCTTTGCATCAGAGAAGCTCGCTTCTACATCCAATGTATTGTACAGATAAGCAGAATTGCGCAATGTCTGCCTGAATAGATTCCTTGTGGCGCCCACAAAGTTTACAGGTAGAAGTTGCGACGTGAAACCCCCATCTTGGGCTTCCACTCGAATTCAGTCGTGGCTTCTTCTACCTGACCTCTAGTCCGCTTCTTCGACTTTGCAGCAGCGGTAGCGGTGGTTGAGGAAGGCTGTACAGTCCTGCCATCCGCTTCATCCTGCGCGGCCTTCTCCTCTTCAGCCTCTTCCCTCGATCCAGCAATAGGAGCCGTAAGCGCTCCATCTCCATCAAAGTCTACGACTCCATCCCATCCACCAGCACCATTGGGTAGTCCATTGACCATCTTCCTCAACTTGACTGTGAATCGTGGCCCAATCTCCTGCAAACGGGCCTTTTCCACTCCCTTTCGAATGGTGAATTCATACCGATGCCGACGAAAGAAGATAAAGTCGCGCTGATTGTGCGCTGTGAGGACTTGACGACCCTCTAGTTGGGGCACCGAGGGAAAGAGGGACTGCAGGAGCGAGCCGACCGAGTGGCCTAGAGCAGTGGTGAAGTTGTTGAGGATCAACTCTGGGGTGTGAGGGGTAGAGCGGGCATGACCAGTAATTTCCTTGCCGAGCTGCACGCTCGTGAGGCGGAATACTGCTGTAGGCCCCTCGGGTAGGCCGATGAGCGTGAGCATCGTTGGAGCCTTGTGATCCTCGCCGATCACCAGCATGGCATTGTAACCCCTCTTGCGCGCCCAGCCTGCAATCTTTCCCAACGAAGCGCCCTTTGCCTTTGCCCGCGGACGGTACTCGCCCCCTGGAAACATGTTGAGCAGCTCGTCGATGAAGTCCCGCGTCTTCTCTGCCGGATGCGAGCGGGCATTCACAGAGGCGAGGTGAGGAGAGGTTGAGGAGGACGGGGCGGAGGTAGTGATGAGGATGGCCGGTGGGGCAGATGCTTCCTCAAAGGCTTCCTCTGCCGCTTGTGCTTTGGCGTCCTCATCCTCGTCTTCTTCTTCTCCATCTTCACCTTCCCCTTCGCCCTCATCATCTGAGCCCTCTCCTTGTTCCTTCCTGGCTCGCGCGGCTGCAGCACTAGAGCTCTCGGCTGCTTGCTGCTGAGCGTCAATGACTGCCTGTGAGGGCTTGAGACCTGGATGGGAGTTGGGCTCGGAGATGATGGTGGGGTTGAACATTCGTGTGTTCTCGATCGTGCGAGTCTTGTTCTCTGCCAGTCGAGCCTGTAAGGAGCCGGAGGAGATGGTATGATCAGCTGTCTGCCCTGGGCTACCCAGCTCATCTCTCGATGGAAACTCTCCACCGTCTGACCACTCACCTTTTTGATCTCCTCGCCGCCGGGTCCCCTTTCCTCCTTTGCCTGTGCCATCCTCCTAGCCAGCTTGCCCTTGCGCTTGTCCGATCTGAACTTGCGGTACTCGACTTGGCGCTTCTCCTTGTTGCCAATGTGCTTGAAGGAGCCCCGTGGGGGCGGTGAGTCAGGCATGGTGGGCGGTAGATTCGACTACTGGCGAGTATGAGGTCGTAAAGGAAATGGAGCAATGGTACTGCAACCTCTTCTCGCTGCTGTCCTGACTGCTGCGATATTGAAGGTGGTCTAGGAAGATCCGCCCCTGCACGCACCTCTGAGCCAAAATTTTGGGAGTGGGTCAATGGGTCCTGCATGGCTGCCACCGGAACGGAAGACGGGAAGCCAAGCAAGGCAGGGCAGGAAGGTCCGGGATTGCGCGCATCGCCCCTCGGCCTCCCTCGAATGGCCGAGCCATCGTGGGTACACAGGCGGCGCCAACTGGAATACCACCTCATAGACAGGAACCACCACTCATCCCATCGCATATCAGATACCAGCAACATGTCGTACACGTGAGCAGACCTTTCTCTCCTAATACTCTCTTCCTCTCCTCGCTTCTCCTCCTTGCTCACATCACTTGCCCCTCTCCACAGCATCGCCGGCAAGAAGATCCTCAACGAGCACCTCGCCCTAGGCATCTTTGGCCTCTACGGTCTTGGTGGCTTTCTCGCTACCAGGGGAGGCAGTGAGCCCAAGCCTGCTGGAGGAGCTGCTGGAGGTCCCAAGTCGGTCGACCCACCCATCAATGCTGCTAGCTCGTGAGTATGAGAAGAAGCTCAGATATTCGAGTGTGGGAGAGGAGTGGAGAGAGACGTGAAAGGAGGGGGCGAAGGCGTGGAGATAATCCCAGCAGGCGGGTGAGAGGAGGCAAGGAGAGGTCGGACGAAGATAATTGGCGATGGTCTAGCAGCGATCAAGCTTGTCAGGCTGGCGCTGGAGAGTCTGATTCAGACAAGCGTCCCCCGGAGCGCACACACATATGCAACAGCGCACCATTCCCCGTCCTGCTCGCTCACACTCCCCCCAATCCCCTACCCGCTCTCTTTCTCCGTCCTCACAGTGACGAAGAGGCTTTCATCAAGAATTTCCTAGCAGAGGCAGAAGGACACGGTGACAAGAGCGGAGAGCGTCTCGTCTAAGCGTCTCCCCGGCCAAATAATTCAGTGATGTTGGGCTCTTTGTAGACTGTCGTCTCCCACTTGTCAGCAAACAGCAATACAGTGGAATCGATCAAGGAGATGAGATAAGAGACCGGAGATAGGGCAGCGTGAATGCACGATGCTTGCTCGAAGCGAGAGGTGCAGCGCATACAGATTGGGTGAGGCACCTCTGAGCGTATGGGTACTAAAAGTCTAGATCCTCGTCCGGATCCTCTTCATCTTCCTCATCAGCGCTGTCCGGCTCAAAGTAGATGGTGCTCTGTCCCGTCGTCCCTCTTCTGAGTCCCATCTCTCCCATCTCTCCCTCTTCTCCTCCACCCGTCCTCCTGCCATTGCCGATGGTATCCGCTTGCTCTGACGAAAGACCCTCGTAGATGCGATCGCTGGGCGCAAAGGGTAGATCCACATTGCCTCTTCTGGAGCGCTGCTCGTCGGTGAGGGACAGCTTGAACGGCAGCGAGTCGACAAGGGATGAGTGGTCCCGCTGTGGAGGCGGAGCGGCTCCTCCTCCTGAAGTTCCTGCTCCTGATTTCTGCTCTCTTGACATTGCCCCGTTCCTGCTCGATTCGGCAGCAGCTCGTCGGTCGCCCATCTCTAGTGGCACTAAGCGCAGCCTGCTCTTGAGCGAGTCTAAGAGCTCTGGTTGTGCCTGGGTTTCACTTGCGCCTGGTCGTTGCAGCTGACACACGCACCCGAAGACTTCCTCGCCAAATTTACCTCCCGGTAGGCGATACTGTGATGTGATGAGGCCCCAGCCCGTACGACTACGATGCGAGACGCCCGAGGACGCATTGTGTGAAGACGACGTTTTCGACGATGCTCCAGAGGCAGGCGGACCGAGCAGATCTGCTAATGTGACCCTTGCAGCTACCGGATCGAAAGGCGTTGCGGCCGGATCGTTCGCTTCTCTCAACCTAGCTGGCCGCACCGCCTCGATCTCTTCACCCAGTAGATCGTTCCCGCTGTCCGTGAACCAAGCATGACCGGCAACATCATCTCCGGTGACATCTGAGGTGGCTTCCAGCTGTGCCAGAATAGACCAGAGGCGCGGGTCAGTTGTACGGGCATCCCAGTCGAAGATGTCCACTAGCTCGGCGGCAGGACTCGAAGCTCCTCGCTCCCGAGCAGCCGATACATCTCTCCGTTGCAGCCTCCTGGGAGCAGTGAGATGCTCTGAGGAACCTTTTTGATATGTTGACCTCAATTGCTGAGCTGCCTCGGAGGAAGTGGAAGCAGGGCGAAGACTTGTACTGTAGACTTTGAGCAGGCGCCTCCAGAGGGCCGGCGGGTGCACTTGCACAGTCAATAGCGGTGGTGAAGTGCCGCTAGTGGAAGAACTTTCTCTCAAGGAGGAGGGGCCAGCAGAGGGCACCGACTCTGTCTGAGCTTGTGACTTGAGGAAGTGAGGAGAGGAGATCAGAGACAGCAGTTGCGTTTGCAACACAGGTTGCAATGACCCGCCAGGCGATGAAGTGACGAAGACAAGCCTGGAGTAGGCTGTAAAGTACATCAGAGACGTAAAAAAGTCAGCGATGAGCTGCGGTGGAACCATGAGACACCTAGATGTACTCACCCGGAAGAGCAGAGGCTGCCCGCTGGAGGTGTCGGTAGACTTTTCTTGCTGGGTCTGCAGCATCAGCAGCATCATCGAGGAGGGCGTCTAGGGATTCCAAGATGAGAGTTGTGGGACGACTGCTCGATGATGCTGTGGAGATGATGCGAAGAAGTTGAAATGTCAGCGACAAGCTTGTAGACCGCTGCCCAACCGCACCGGCCTCTCATTTAGCTCCGGGTACTCGCTCACCTTCTGACAGGGCACGAGTCAGCTCGCTCCAGTACCCATCTGTACGATAGCCAGTTCCCTCGAACTCTGCTGACCGATTCGGCGCAATGACTACTACGCTGCGAGGAGCTTCCGTAGCCAGAAAGGAGAGGGACCGCCTTTCGCCCGATGTGAGGATGATGACCTTCTCGCTTCGGTTTAGCGCTGCGTGAACAAGCTCAGAGAGAAGCGGAGCGCATGACTGGAGCGTCGTCTGCTTGACATGTACGAGTGTGCTGGCGGCAGAGCTCGATGGTCCCGTCAAGAGCGATAGCAGAGGTGAAGGTGGTGCAGCCTTCATCCTCGGCGAGGTCAGGACAGGGGAGCCAAAGATGGGAAGATGATGCTGAAGGAGCGGCTTCGGAAAGGGGACGCGAAGAATTGCTTCACCGACGGAAGTGGGGAGATTGGAAATATCAGTTGCACAGGTGGAGCAGAGCACGACTCACACCCGTGGCCATTGGCTGTCGATCTTGGCTGCTCAGCATAGCATCTACCCATTGCCAATAGGCCTGACAGCCACCATGGCGAGTGCAATGAGTCTGCGCTTCCTGGGCACGTCCAGTCAGCCCAGCTCAAGCCGCAATTATAGCTCCCTCTTAGTCAACCTAGACCGAGAGACTGTCATGGTCGATTGTGGCGAGGGCACACAGCGCCAGCTGATGAATCGGCACATCGGAGGGGAAGCAAAGCTGGCTAGCATACACACCATCTTGATCACGCACATGCACGCAGATCATGTACTGGGACTCGTACCGCTCCTCTACTCCATGATGGGACCCTCTTCACCGGTGGAGCCTAATGATGTGAGTCAGCAGAGAGCACTTAGCTAGCCTCGACTCTGCTCATCAAAGACGCCGTTCTCTGCTGCAGAAACCTCGTGTAGAGATCTACGGACCTCTTGGGTTGCGAGCGCTGATCAGGACACAGCTCACACTGTGCTTCACCGGTCTGCAAGGCAAGTACGTTGTCCACGAGCTCCTTTGGCCCGAGCAAATCCAGCAGCAAAAACAACAGGCCAGCGCCTCGACCTCGACCTCGTCGTACGGCTATGCAGAGACCCAAGCGCCCCTCTCAGCAGCTGTCCACGGCCCACAGAGAGTCATCCCGCTCCTGCCATTTCACGAGTCTGAGCTGCTCGGACGAGACATTGTGCTAGACGAGGCTACAGCTTCCTGGTCGGACTTCACCTCAGTCAATGGGGTGAGCATCAGTGCGGCCCCGATACTTCATCGCTGTCCCACTGTCGGATACGTCTTCAAGGAGCCACCTCAAGCATCACCTCTACCGAGCGACACTTTCCAGCGCCTGGATGCTAACGCGGAGCGGCTCTTGTCAGAGAGAGGGGTGCGCAACCCGCGCTCTCTAGTAGGGAAGCTGATCAAGCAGCGCGAGAGGGTCGATCTTCCTGATGGGACGTTTCTTGACCCGCCACCTCTTGACATCAAGGGGAGAAAGATTTGCGTATGCGGTGACACGAGGGATGCAACTGGCGGTCTGCCCGCCCACAAGGGTCTTGTCCCTTTGGCACAAAATTCAGACGTGCTCGTGCACGAAAGCACAAACATCGCTCTGCCCGTCGCTCTATCACAGTCGAAGAAGCCGCAGACTTTCGAGGAAGTCACAGAGAAGGCCAGCAGTCGTGGACATTCCACCCCTCAAGGCGCTGGCGCCTTCGCTGGCAGTATACGCGCCTCTGCTCTTCTTCTCAACCACTTCAGCGTGCGGTACCCAGCTCCGCATTCGCGTCTGCTCGAAGAGTTCGCCAATGGCAACAGGAACGGATCTGGTAGCGGAGCCCTCAAGGCTGACAGGGCTTTCCAAGTGATGCAAGAGTTCGCTGAGCAGGCTACGCAGGCTTGGCACGCAGCGATGCCACAGGACGACCCGCCCACGGCACCCTGGCGCAGCAGGAGAGCTATCCCGTCTTGGGATGGACTGACTTACGATGTCTGGCGAGAAGATCAAGTGCAAGGGCGCAGTGGACAAGCAGCAACAGCAGGGGGAGCAACAGTGAACGGAGTCAGAGAAGGGACACATCGGCGCTTTGACAGCGGACCGGACCATCGTGCCGTGGGCAACGGGAGTCGTGGTGGTTCGGGCGGACACAGAGGTGGTAGGCTTGACGACAGAGGCTCACATAGACACAGAGGCGGCGGTAGAGGTGGCGGCAGTGGAAGTGGAAGTGGCGGTAGTAACGACGGACACCATGCTGGTAGAGGCGGTGGAGGTGGTCATCGTCACCACCACAGAGGCAAAAGAGGCGCAGCCGGCGAGCCATATCCTCGACCTTCGTGAGCAGGTGAGCGATCACGTGTCGAAAAATGTACATTTCAATTACGGGCTTCATTCCAATGACACTATAGTACAACAATTAGCGATTTGTCCTGTCCGCGTTTCTCTTTTGGCCTGTTAACCCTGTGCTGCGCCTACAGGAGGACATACCATCCACCTCCCACATCCGTCCAATTTGACCATTTCTACAAAGACCACTTCTATCACCGGCGGGCGCGGCAGATGCTCCAAAGCGAGCTGATAAATCTCTTTCGCATCCATCGAGTCATCATAGCCATACGAGACGGGTGGCTCAGAGCCGTGCAGCCGTTCTGGTGCGCTTTCGGAAAGAGCGTCGGGATCGTGTGGAGGAGGACGAGATTTGCGGCGCCTTCTCTCCAGAAGGGAAGGGGGAGATTGAGCTCTTAAGCTGCCGAGTGTGGGGAGTGATTGTGTTGAGGACGGAGGTGAGGTTGATGGCGATTCTGAAGCTTGAAGCCTCTGCCGCTTGGGCTCTGTAGAGACCGTGTCGAAGGAGTCCTCTTCAGGAAGGTCGATGCAGCGACGCTGTCGCTTCCTCGAAGGTGGCGCGTCTGGCATGCCACTGCGTTTGGTAATTGACGGGCCTGAACATGGCCTGTTTGACTGCGGGGCAGCGTCCATCCTCCTCCTTGCGCCCTCAATCGTACCCGCACTGGCCGACTTGGGGCAGCGGGGTCTTGCAACGGACGTAAAGTCACCTTGCTGGGCCAGGCGAGTAAAGTCAATTGGGAAAGCCAGGAGCGCATCGAGCGGGACCTGCCCCTTGACGACTAGATCGAGTAGTAAGCGCGAGCGATGTCGAGCTGTCATCTTCCCTGAGGGCATAGGCATATCCTGCACGGTAGTAGTGCCGCTTTCTGCCCTCAGAGCAGGTGGGGCGGATCGCGCTGGTGACCTGCCCCGCTGCTCTCCCTGAGCGGCTACGCTTGCCTGTTTGCTGAGAGACTCTGGGAAAGTGGAGGTGGACGCAGATGTTGGAGGGGTAATGTTGGTGCATGTGGACCTATCGGATTCAGAGCAGGAGGAAGAGGATGCGATGCTGGTCCGAGGAGATGACGAGGCAGATACAGAAGGGCCTGCGCCTGAAAGGCCGTGGAGGTAGGCGCCCATCATGTGGAAAACGAGAGAGGTTGATTTCAACGTCTCTGATTTCTTTGGGCCTGTGTGGCTCAAGCAAGTAAGAAATGATATCTGTGTCCTGCGGGACAGGCTGCTAGACAGTCGACTAAACAGCGGGAGGAAAGAAGGGTCGACTGTAGAGGCGCCACTACGTGGATTCGTGACTGCAGATGGCTATATAGTGTGGGGAGAGGAAAGCATTGTTCGTCTACCCATCAAGGAAGGGTGATCTAGTGCGTCGTTGGGGTTTATAAGCGAAGGGAAACACTTGGCGGCTTGGCCAGCCCGACCGATGGAGATCGAGAAGCGAGGCAGGAGGGTGGGAGGAAGCCGCGGCGTTTTGGACGGGACCACCTGATGCCCTTGGTACCTTGCATCTCTCGTCTCCTTCCCCCGGCATCAATGGTAGTCAACCGCATAAGCGAGGTACGATGCCCTTGCGCCACATGGTCACCTTCCCAAGCGATTCACCGGGGATGCGATGGGATGCGACGCCCACGAGGCCAGTGCGTATCGCCGCCGGAGAGATCGAGACGATCGAAGTACCGATTGCCCGCCCCGACGCGGACAGGTGCTGGGGCTTCATCTCACACTGGGCATATACCTCCGTGGGTTGATTCGCCTTGCCTTGCTATGCCTTGCAGCTCCCATCAGCCTTATCCTCAGGGCTGCAGAGGCGCGGGTCATCGGAGCATTCTCATTGTGCCCCTCTGCTGGTTGGGCTGTGAAGATCGCCTACCCAGCCTGGACCCTTAATGGCTCCTTAACCCCGTGCGAGAGAGGCCCCCCACCCCAATCCTCGACCACATGACGATTGAAATTCGACGAGGCTGCAGGTGATTTCTGCAAGGCGAAGCCCGAGCCAAGGGCACCACGCGGGCGGCAGTGGCGGCAAGGCCGCAAGCGAGGTCAAGGTTGCCCCGCTTTCGCCACGCGACCCAAGCCATCTCCGTCATCGAGGTACACACTCTCCAAGCCATTCCCCGGTCTGCCCAGCTTTAATTCGGAGGTTTTTTTTCTTTCAAGGGCCACAAGCACTTACGGAGAGTTGTGAGCACCTGGTGGCACCACTGATCGATGGCTCACTCGATCAAATTCCTGTAAGGCGAACAGAGCCGTGAGCATAGGCGTTGGGCCAACAACACTCAGGAACAAAAGGACACCTCGAATGACACATGCGATCTCGGTCATGAAACGCCCAGATTGTCATTGCAAGCGTGAGGGTGAGAACTTTCCCTTTGCATGCGGGCGGGAGGACACTTGACTCACAAATTCGAATGGGGGGATGTACAGGTTACAATTGTGTGAAAGGAGAGACATACAGAAGGGCCAAGGAAGATGACGTGAGATGCAGACATGAGTCTCATAGGTACAACGACCTGTGCCACGGACGGGACAATGCAAGGGATGTTGGTCAGCGTTGCGCTACAGGATCCAAGTGTCTCGATTGAATCTCTCGCCTCAATCACTCACGGTGAGAAGATGATGCTCGACTGCCTCTCTAGCTTGGCAAGACTTTCTGCAAACTTGTCCTCTAATTCGCCGTTGCCAATGGCCTTGGCCGCCTGCCCCATCTGGCGCAATAGCTCCTGCAGACGGCGGAAAGCTCGGATGATCGAGCCCTCAAACACGTCCGTGAGCTGAGACGAGGAGAGATAACGATCCAACAGGTCAGATAGCTGTGCGACGTCTCACTCGTCCCGTGCGATGACAGCGACTTACCTTGCAGATTTCGGCGAACTTGGCACCGCGACACCACTGCAGCACGGCGTCCATCATCTCTACCTTGAAGCTCTGCACGTATTCGTCCTCATTGATCTCCAGCCTACTCTCCTTGCTGACCTTTGCAATCCTCCTTGCAGTCTCCTGCATCACCCTTAGTGGTGCAGCAAGGTCCTCTTTCAGCTTCACTTGCTGCTCTGACTTCTCAGTGAAGACAAAGCAGCTCAGCAGAGCCGCACATTGCTCCGGTGTGAGGTCGTTGAAGACGCCATTGAAGATCATCTCGGTAAGGAGCAGTTCGTCTCCCGTCGAGATCTCGCAGGCAACACGGCCCTTCTTCTCCACCACGTCCTCTGACGTAGTGAAGCCCAAGCGGCGCAACACTCTCTTGCGACACTTCAGCTCATCGAGCTGGAGGACAGAGTGTGCTGCAGAAATCGTTTTCGACAGATTCTCGAACCTTCCCCGGAGCTTCGCTTTTGCATGCCATGCCTCCTGAATCTCATTGAGCCTAGGAGAGGAATGAAGGTCGGCCTCCTTCATCTTGGTCTCAATGAGACTCATCTTGCTAAGCAGAGTCTTGAACCCATCGTCGGTCACCTTCATGTCCTTGACAGGATCCAGAAGGGGGACACCGCCCTTGGCAGCCGGGAAACGCCTCGCAACCTCGGCGAGATTCTTCCGCACCTGCTCGCGGGCCTCCTTGGCTCGCAGATCCTTCGGCAAGAAGAGCTTGATGCCGCTCAAGCGTTGTACTGTCGTCAGGAGTACCGGTACGACAATGACTTCCCCCTTCTCCCCGGGTGGGCAAGGTGACACTCCTTCGGGAGCCCCCCGAGTCTCAGAAGGACCCTTCTGATGCTTTCCTGTCGGCACCGTGCTGCCAGCAGCGCAGTGCAAAAGACAGTCGACGATGTACTGCGTCTGAGGCTTCGCATCTGGATCAGGCGCTCGTCCTTTGGGCGGCAAGCGCTTCTGATAATTGACGACACAGCCCCATCCAAAGTCAAGGCTTTCGTGCTTGATCTTGATCAGACGGCCAGGCTGCAGGAAAGGCAGAGAATAGGTGGGATGCGAGATGACTTCTTGGTAGTCTTGTCCGAGCAGGTCCAATTGCTTCGCCAATCCGAAGTAGTCGTCCGCTGCCTCCTCTTCTGGAACGACCGCCTGTTTCAAATCTTCTTCCGCCTGTTCTAGCTCGAGCTCAAGTGCGGGTATCGAGGCAGCCGACTGGAATTGGTAGAAGCAGCGCTCGAGCATGTACTCGGGTGATATGCCCTCGACCCTCATCAGATTCAACACCATGTTGTAGCCCAGATGGAATGCAGAGTTCAGCCTGTCGGCCTCACCCTTCACCATGGTCTTCGCGGCTGAGGGCTCCAGCTTGGCGTCAAACATCATGATGACGATACCGCGGTCATCCAGACCACGACGTCCAGCTCGACCTGACATCTGAATGAATTCACCGCTGGTGAGATTGCGCGACTCTGTGCCGTCAAACTTCGTCACGGAGGTAAATACAACCGTCTTCGCCGGCATGTTGAGACCAATGGAGAAAGTCTCTGTGGCAAAAAGAACCTTGAGCAGACCTTCTTGAAACATGATTTCGATTACCTCTTTGAGAATGGGAAGGAGACCACCGTGATGGATTCCGATTCCTCGTCTTAGTAGAGGCAAGATGTGCTCAATTTGAGGAAGGGCTCGGTCTTCCTCGGACAGTGCGGAGATCGCATTGTTGAAGATCGTGCTGACCATTTTCTGTAGAAAGCGGTCAGAGCTTAATGAGTCAGTACATGTACGCCGATGCCCTCATTAGGTCAGCTGGACTTACCTTCTCGTCATCCGTGTTGAATTCAAGCTTGCTCATCTGCAGAGCCAGTGCCTCGCATTCCCTCTTCGAGAACGCGAAGACGATCACCGGATTATTGTTCTTCAGCATGATCATCTTTACGATCTTGTAGATGTCACTTGGCCCCTTCTGACCGCCCTTCTTCGTCTTGCCTTGCTTATTCCTGCCGCTATCCGCAGCTGCTGGGTCTTCACCTGCAGCTTCACCGAGTGCTCCCATTGCCTTCTGGAAGTTCTCTTCCTTGAACGTCCCACGCTCGTCTACAACCAGGTGTATGCCATCTCCGCCAGCCGGGAACAGGTAGTGTTGAAGAGGCGTAGGTCTGAAGTCGGTGTACACTACGTGGCATGGCTGGTTGTGAGTCGAAGCAATCCAAGAGGCGAATTGGAATGCGTTCGGAATCGTAGCCGAGAGGAAGACGTAGCGAACCTTGCGAGGGAGCAGAATGATTGTTTCTTCCCAGACTACTCCACGCTCCTTGTCACGCATGTAGTGGATCTCGTCGAAGACAACCCATGCGACTTCACGCATGATCTCTGATCCGCGGTATAGCATCGACCGAAGAATCTCGGTAGTCATCACAAGACAACTGGCGGAGGGATTGATGGTCACATCTCCTGTCATCAGGCCGACGTCTCCGAAGTCGGCTGTCATCTCTCTGTACTTCTGGTTGGAGAGCGCCTTGATTGGACTTGTATACACCACTCTTTGCCCATTCTTCAGACATTGAGCAATGGCGTATTCGGCAACGACAGTCTTTCCTGCGCTGGTGTGAGCGCTGACTAGCACCGACTCGTTCCTCTGAATACAGTCAATGGATGTTCTTTGGAAGGGGTCGAGGGTGAAAGGATACTCCCTTGCCTCTGGCTCGGGCCGGACGTGACTTGAGAGCGGTACGTAGCCAGAGTAAGCTGGAGGAATGGCGACTTGATGCCGCATGGAGTGGGAGATCTGCATAGCTCCCTTGGATTCACCGTCGTCTCCTGAGCCTTTTGATGATGGGACAACGGTGGTAGAGGTACCTCTGATGGTCTCCTCGCCCATCAGCTCTGCAGCAGCCTGTTGGGCTGCTCCACCTTCTTTCGATGTTCGAGCAGGACCACCGCCTGTCTCGTCCTTGATTGGTATTTCCCTCACGGCTTCTGCAGTGTACTCGTCAGCGATGACGGGGACTGGAGCCACATTCCGCGACTTCTTCTTCTTGGGTGACGAGGATCTGGACTTGGGCGGAGCGGCTACTTGGTCTTCTGATGTTGCTGCTGTGCCGTTTCCAGCAGTGGTAGCCTGGGCGGCAGCAGGGTCTGGGGCGGGGCTGGCCACATCGGAAGTCCTCTTCTTGCCATTTGGTTTTGAGGACGAGGATGCTTCTGGTGTACTCTTCGAGCCGCTAGCCGCTGGCTCCAGAAAGTCAAACAAGCCGTCTGGATCCATGACGAGCGAGATGAGAGGATGAGGAAGGGTGAGCAGGCAGCTTCACGTACGAACGGAAGGAAGGACGCCTTCGCCCTTCACTGACTTCCAAAGTCAAAATCCTCGGAAGGGGCAGCCACGCTCGCGCTCCTCGGTTCCGATCTCCGCCCAGCTGAGCTCAGGCCAACGTCCAAAGACGTTCAAGGGCGAGGCCTCGTCATATCCTCACGCCCTCACTACCACGTCCCCGACATCACACCATCATGGCTTCTTCACAACAGCAGACACAGCCAGACATGTCCCTGCGTCTCGTACCAGGTCCATCAGGCTCATCCAGCACATCCGTATCCTCCACCTCGACCGCGGTCCACGCCGGAATCCACGATACCATCCGCTTCGGCCACCGGAACATTGCACACGAGACTTCGGCTGCTGGAAGCGGCGGACATCACCCCTTGCAGGAGAGACTGGAGAAGTGGGACGAGACGAGAGACAATCTCAAGTTGACTGTGGGGAGGAACGTGTATGGAATGGGCGTGCCGATTAGGACGATGATGGAGAGGAAGGTCATCTCATACGTGAGTACAGAGCAGCAGAGAGCGAGAGCGAGAGCTTGTCAGGGACGATGTGGGAATCCTCATGGCAATTGGCTGAAGCGGCTGCTCTGCATGCTGTACCACTTTACAGGACCCTCATTTCCCCGTTGTTCACAAGATGCCAGGCAGCGGCATTGGCGGCTCGACCAGGGGCGGCTTCTCCCAACTACAGATGGACATCCTAGATGGCAATGACGAGACACTGGACCCAAGAGACTTCTTGCCATGTGAGTCACCCGTTGTAATGTAGATTTTCATCGTCTGGTCGCGACTGACTTGTCCTGAACTTTATTCCACCGATCAGCATATACCTCTAGCGGCCCTCAGGCCGACCTGCACGCCCACATGGAGAGAAAGTATGGCATTTGAGGTGGTATAGATGGAGAAGGTGGTATACATCGTTACATTGTGAATGAGCTGAGTGAGAGCAATGTACAGATAAAGCATCCGATTGGACTGTGACATCAGGAAGGTTGCGAGGGGTGCCCAGGGTAGAAGAGACCACTGATGCTCAAGGCATGACCGCCACGGAGCATGTGCGTCGACGGGCCAGCCCGTGACGGAGGAGTTGCAGACTTGACCACATTGGTGTTTACCTTCGTCCAATCACCAGAGACCCTCACGTTTGGGGTCTCGTTGCACAGGGCTGACGTATCGAGGTGACTCCTCGACCATGTGGGGACGGGCCCCCGTACAGAATCGCCCAAAGCAGGGAGAACGCGACTCTGTTGAGCTTCAGCCCTTCAGCTCAGTTTTTGCTCGATGAAGGGGGTATATATCATACAAAAGTGTGGCCTCTGGTCATGCAAAGCAACCCAACAATTAAGAAGTGTCCATACGAGCTGAGGCGCCGTCGCCGCTACGGCCTCCTTCCAGGTCCAGCAGTGAAGCATCTGCAAAGATCGTGTCATCATCATAATCGCCTGACATCAAGTCGAGCTCTCCATCTGCACCTTGCCGCTGTTGCTGCTGTACAGCATTCTGGTATTGCTCATACAGAGCTGTCTCCTCGTCGAAGAATTCAGAAGGAGGCTCCTCTGTCACACGTCATTGAGCGGCACGGTCAAGGCACGGTCAGGTTTCGTGAATAGGCCACCAAACACCTTCAACATCACCTGCGACTCACCACCCTGCTGGTCTCTCATCTGATCATCTCTCCGCGATTCCTCTTCCAACCACGCCATCTCGTCTGCGCCCAGCCAGCCTAATTCACGCTGACCACTGTACTCCTGAGCATTGAGTAATCGGCGGTACTCAGCAAGCATTACTCGTCGGATGAGCTGTGTTGAAGAAGTGTGTGAGTATCGCTGGTGAGATCATTACTGCGAATGACGCTCGAAAGCCAAGATTGCACTCACTTCCTCATCATCTTCTTGCCAGCCGCTCCCCTCGTCCTCCATGTCGCTCGAAGAGAGGTCGTCGGATCGCAGTCTCCTCAAAGCGTCTTGATCGTCCTCGTCGTCTGCGCCAGCCAAGACGTCTCTGCCTCTTGCCTTTGCTAATGCTCTGTTCCTGCCCCGATCTCTTGCCATGACCGCTTGACATCGCTCTCGAAACCTCTGTCGGTACAGACTCGCTGAGACATCACCATCATCTGTTAGACTACCTGCCACTGCGCCGCCGAAGGAAGGTCGAGCAGCACTAGCTGGTTGCTTGTATGTCGAGCGGCGCAAAGCGCTGGAGGGGCCCGGTCGGAGCGAGGGACCGTCACTCGTTCTGGGGCTGAAGCTCTGCCTCTGCGTCTCCTGAGCCGTGCCTCCCCGCGTAAAAAATGCTTGTCTCCTTGCTTCAAGGACGTCAGCTGTTGTGCTTGGGATCGGATACTCCTTGCTGTGCCTTGGGGATACGAATGACCCAGGGGTTACTGGTCTGGCCCTCTGAGCGCCGTATGGACCTAGAGGTGAGGAAGGTGGCCGCTGCTGGTCCCTTTCATGGGCGGGCGAGCTTGAGGCTGAGGCGTATCTCGCAGGTGCGAGGGGCGATGAGTCCCATGTCAATGGATTTGCCGACTCGCCCATATCAGTCTCATCCTCGTATCGTGGACACATGCGAGTAGGGGGTCCTCAGCGGAAATGACGCGAGCGGAGGTGATCGAGTCGGCGGAGTTTCAATCGCGCTACTTTCGCTTCGCGTCGTGTTGCTCAATTCTCGAACTCGACTGGGATTCCCAAGCTCCTCTGGCTACCTCACCCACACATTACGCATACACATATCCTGTTTCTTTGGTCCGTCGCATATACCCAATCGTCACTGCAAGTTCTGGTGAGCAAACAAACACTCTAGACACACTTCATCTATCCCCTCCCGCTTCATTCTCGCTCTGAGCCCATTTTTCCCCTTTAGCCCGCGTCATGGCACCGCCTCGGAGCGGCAGTGGCGGCGGTAGTGGCTTTCGCTCTGGCAACAAGACCTTCGGCCTGACGTCCGGTAGCAACACCCGCTCCAGAGGTACTTTCAAGCGTCGCGGCGGCGGTCCCTCTCGGTCAGGAGGGCCTTCCAACAGCAGAGATGGACCCGCAGGCGCCCCTGGCTCGCACCGGGAGGCCGTGGCAGCGGCTGGAGCATCCCTCATGAAGGGTCAGGCTGATGGTACATCAGCCGAGGAACGCTTCCAGCAGACTGCAATGAAAGATGAGATCGATGCCAAGCTCGGCTTTGATCGTCTTGAGGCTGGTCCCAGTCGTGAAGCCTGGCTGGTAAACATGCATCCCACGCTCCTACCGCCCAACCCAGCTGACGAAGGTGGTGGCCACCCTACCGGCAAGTCCGCGGTTGACTTCTATTTCATCGAGGACGACGCCTCTTCTTTCAAGGTCACAGTCCAGTACTGTCCATACATCCTCCTCGGTACCAGGCCGGGTACGGAGTCGTTGGTGGAAGAGTGGCTCAAGCGCAAGTTCGAAGGTCTCATCCTCTCCTTCAGCCGCGAACGTAAAGAAGATCTGAAGCTCCCAAATCATCTCATTGGCAACAACCGCATCTTACTGCGACTGAACTTCTGGAACATTCAAGATCTGCTGGCAGTGAGAATGGAGCTGCTGCCTTTGGCTCAGAAGTTCCAGAAGAGGCGTGATGCTGTGGATACCTACGCCGACACGCTAGCCGATGCTGATGCCAACGGTGGAGCAAGTCTCGATGTCGAGATGGAGCAAGCCGAAGTCGAAGCATTGGGTTTCAGTCGAGATCAAGAGCGAGGCTGGGGAGGTAGCGGTGGCAACGGCAAGGGCGGCAAGGGCAAAGGAGGAGGCACCAAACTCGATCCCGAAGATTGCATCGCTGATTTGAGGGAGTACGACGTCCCCTACTACCTCCGCGTTGCCATTGACAACGACATTCGAGTCGGTCACTGGTACACTGTCACCTTCGACGCAGGCACAATCAGCCTACAGAGCGTCCCAACACGAGTCAAGCGAGCTGAGCCGACAGTCCTTGCCTTTGATATCGAAACGACCAAGCAGCCCCTCAAGTTCCCAGACGCCGAAACAGATGTGATCATGATGATTTCGTACATGATTGACGGTCAAGGTTTCCTGATCACAAATCGAGAGATCGTCTCCGAGGACATTGATGACTTTGAGTATACGCCGAAAGAAGAGTACGAAGGCCCTTTCATCATCTTCAATGAGCCGGACGAGATGGGCGTGCTGCAAAGGTTCTTCTCACATTACCGGGAAGCAAAGCCGACAGTCGTCGCCACCTACAACGGTGACTCTTTCGACTTTCCCTTCATCGATGCTCGTGCCACCTTCCATGGTTTGAGTCTGATGGATGAGATCGGCTTTGGGCTCGATATGGAGAACGAGTACAAAAGCCGAACAGCTGCCCACATGGACTGTTTTCGATGGGTCAAGCGAGACTCGTACCTTCCTCAAGGAAGTCAAGGCCTGAAGGCGGTCACTGTGGCAAAGCTCGGATACAACCCCATGGAGCTGGACCCGGAGCTCATGACACCCTATGCCATGGAACAGCCTCAGACTTTGGCGCAGTACTCCGTCTCTGACGCTGTTGCAACGTACTATCTGTACATGAAGTACGTCCATCCCTTCATCTTCTCTCTCTGCAACATCATTCCTCTGAATCCCGATGAGGTCCTAAGGAAGGGAAGTGGTACCCTGTGCGAGACGTTGCTAATGGTCCAGGCCTACAAGGGCAACATTGTCATGCCCAATCGTCACACGGATCCTGTCGGCAGTACATATGAAGGCCATCTTCTCGAGTCAGAGACTTACGTTGGAGGTCACGTCGAAGCTCTCGAAGCCGGCGTCTTTCGGAGTGACATTCCTACGGATTTCAAGCTCGATCCTGCTGCTCTTCAGCAACTCATCGACGACCTCGATGCAGCACTTCAATTCAGCATTCGCGAGGAGGGCAAGTTGAAGCTTGAAGACATCGAGAACTACGATGAGGTCAAAGCAGAGATTGAGGCAATGCTTGTGCAATTGCGAGACCGCCCTCTGAGGAAAGACTCGCCCCTCATCTACCACTTGGATGTGGCAGCGATGTACCCCAACATCATGTTGTCAAATCGGCTACAACCTGACTCGGTGGTCGATGAGGCCATGTGCGCCACTTGCGACTACAATCGACCTGGCATGAAGTGCGACAAGAAGATGACCTGGGCTTGGAGGGGAGAGTACTTCCCTGCTAAGCGAGACGAGGTCAATATGATTCGTAATGCACTGTCGGGCGAGACGTTCCCTGCAAAGAATGCCTACGGGCCGCGGAGGACCTACCATGACCTCGGTGAAGCGGAGAGGACTGCTCTGCTGCACAAGCGACTCGGAGACTACAGTCGCAAAGTCTACCGAAAGAACCACGAGACAAAGACTGTCATCCGAGAGTCCACTATCTGTCAAAGGGAGAACCCCTTCTACATCGACACTGTCAGAGATTTCCGAGATCGTCGGTACGAGTACAAAGGCCTGCACAAGACCTGGAAAAAGAATCTCGACTCTGCGTCCTCTAGCGGCAGCTTGACAGAAGTCGTCGAAGCCAAGAAGATGATCGTCCTGTACGACTCGCTGCAACTTGCCCACAAGTGTATTCTGAACTCCTTCTACGGCTACGTCATGAGGAAGGGAGCTCGCTGGTACTCGATGGAGATGGCCGGCATCACTTGTCTGACCGGAGCCTCCATCATCCAGATGGCGAAAGAGCTGGTCGACCGCATCGGACGCCCTCTGGAGCTGGACACTGATGGTATCTGGTGCATGCTTCCCGGTACCTTCCCTGAGAACTTCAGCTTCAAGTGCAAGAACGGGAAGAAGTACGGGATCAGCTATCCCTGCACCATGCTGAACCACCTTGTTCACGCTAAGTTCACAAATCATCAGTACCACACTTTGGACAAGGACACTGGAGCCTACGCTGTGCATAGCGAGAACTCCATCTTCTTTGAGCTCGACGGACCTTACCGAGCGATGATCTTGCCTTCAAGTAAAGAGGAGGACAAGCTGCTGAAGAAGCGGTACGCCGTCTTTGAACACGACGGCTCGTTGGCAGAGCTCAAAGGTTTCGAGGTCAAGCGCCGAGGAGAGCTGCAATTGATCAAGGACTTCCAGAAGCAGATCTTCGAGAAGTTCCTGCTGGGTGAGACTTTGGTCGAATGCTACGCTGCTGTAGCCAAGGTCGCCGACCAATGGTTGGACATCCTCTACGACAAGGGATCTACCCTTCACGATGTGGAGCTCATCGATCTCATTGCCGAGAACAAGAGCATGTCCAAGATGTTGTCAGAATATGGCAACCAGAAGTCTACGGCCATCACCACTGCCAAGCGTCTGGCAGAGTTCCTGGGAGCACAAATGGTCAAGGACAAGGGCCTGGCGTGTAAGTTTATCATTTCGGCGAAGCCTCATGGCGCTCCTGTCACCGAGAGGGCGGTGCCAGTTGCCATCTTCAACGCGGAAGAGAGCGTCAAGCAGCACTACCTCCGCCGCTTCTTGAAGGACAACAGCATCACGGACTTTGACTTGCGCTCCATTCTTGATTGGGGCTACTACATTGAGCGGTTCGGTAGCGTCATTCAGAAGCTCATCACCATTCCTGCCGCAATGCAGAAGGTTCCCAACCCTGTGCCTCGAATTCGACACCCTGACTGGCTTTTCAAGCGAGTGGCTGCCAGGGAGGACAAGTACAAGCAGAGGACGCTGACAGACGCCTTCAAGAATGTCAAGGCTCCGGCAATCACCGCGGACATGGAGGACTTCGGAGACATGGCAAAAGCTAAAGCAGTCGCACTGGCTGCAAAGCAAGCAGCCAAGGCAGCCAAAGCTGCTCCTCCCCCTCTGCCGAAGATCCCGGACATCAATGCAGACTATCGAGGTTGGGTAGCAGCAATGAAGCCTCGATGGAAGCTGGCAAGAGTGGCCAAGGCCTCTGGCGGTGTTGGCCCCGACGGGCGGATGCTAGCATCGCGAGGCGGTACAAGGGGAGGTCTGATGACTTCACACTTGTCAAGGAGGACTGCAAACATGGCCACTGCTACATGGGACGTTGTGCAGATCACTCCTGCCAGTCGCGCGGGCGAGTACCGCATGTGGATATCGATCGCTGGACATCTTCAAGCCGTTAAGCTGCGCATCCCGCGCCAGTTCTACCTCAATCTGCGGACTGCTCCAAAGCCTGGAATGTTCCAAGAGGGGTACCTCGTGGAGAAGACGACCAAGACGCTCCCTCGCGGTACTGCTTGCAAGCATCTCTACCGCGTGACCGTGGCCGAAGACGTCTTCCGCGAGGAAGAAGCTCACTTCTCCTCTCTGCTTAACCACCCGATAGTCGACGGTGTGTACGAGAAGCATCTGCCTCTGGATGTGAGAGCTTTGATCAAGCTCGGCTCGACATGTGGAATGGACGCTCGCAGTCAGAACAAGCTCAGTCGTGCTCTTGACGCTGGCTTTGAGCTCGAAGACTTGGTCAAGACGTCGTACTCGCCCATGTCGAAGCAAGTCTATCTCAATCGAGGGCAAGGGATCCGTTACTTCTACTTGTACCATGCTCAGCTAGATGGACGTCACGTGCTAGGACTCTTTTCGCCCGAGGGGCAGATGCGTCTTCACATTGTTGACTCTGCTGGTCTGCGACAAGTGCCCAATTTGAGCACCCTATATGCAGACCGCGTAGCCACAAAGAAGAGGCGAGGAGCCTTACAAGACGGCGAGGGAGTCTTCGACTACGAGGACGGTCTCGACTTCGACTTCAGAGTTCACACCACTCCTCAGCGGGCTTTCCGTGCTCTAGCTCGTGACCTTACCGCTTTGCGCACAGCAAAGCAAGGATCAGCCTTGCTCACTATCAGCTCTTCGCAGCCTCAGGAGTACTATGAGATCAATCTGGGCAGCGTCATGGCTGAATTTCCAGTCTTGATGTTCCCCTCTGTCAAGGCAGAGAACGATCTGCCTGCCTTGGGGTGGCAGCTGTACAGTGTTCGCCGGATGATCGCGTCCTACTTCAGAATCTCGACTATGATCAAGCGACGAATTGAAGTTGCGGCGTACTTCGACTTGCCGCTGAGCAATTTGGAAGTCGACTTTGCTGTTCTGGCGGCCGATGTCGACTTTGCTAGACGGTTGACAGCGCAGGACATGGTGTTGTGGTGGTCAAGTGCCCCCGCACCAGATCTGGGCGGCAGAGAGCAGGACAACAACAATGCTGGACAGCCTATCGAAGAGGTAGAGAACCTCGAGATGTCCAAGCCTGGCTGTTACTCTAATGTCGTCTTCGAAGTCAATCTCCGTGATCTCGCCATCAACTCGGTGTTGCAATCGGGAGCGGTCAACAACATTGAAGGCAACGGTGCAGGGTCGATGGCCTTCGACAATGCCTCTCACAATCTAGACGAGTATAGCAAAGGAACAGTCCACTCATCGGTATCCTTTGGCGATTCCACGCTCACCAGCCAAGTCTTCGGTGTGGTGAAGAGTATGGTCAAGTCGTGGTACGTTGCAAAGGTACGAGGCAGGTCGACGGACAGCCCCCTGCTGGCAGACAACTTTTGGAGATGGGCTTCGAGCAATCGAAGTGCCATGTTCGAACCTGCGATGCAAAAGTACCTGCACGGTCTGGTCCGTAAGACTCTTCTCCAATTGCTCGGCGAGTTCAAGCGCTTAGGCTCAACAATCGTCTACGCTAGTGTCAACCGTCTGTACCTGCTAACCAACAAGCCAACGGCGGGCAGTGCAGCTGCCTACGGTCGTTACCTCATGTCTGCCGTCACGAGTCGAGACCTTTTCAAGTTTATAGATTTGGAGATTGTACACTTCTGGGAGCAACTCCTTTGGATGGACTATGCCAACTTCGGAGGCGTCTATGCCGCCGATCCCGAAGCTGAGGTGCCCAGCGAAGACTTTACCGTCGAGGCGAATTGGAATATTCAGACTTTCCTGCCTCCAGCGACACAGACGCGCTTTGCGAACATTGTGGGGAGGTTCATCCGCTCGCTATACGAACACAAGCTGAAGCATGTGCATGTCGTGGGCAGGACACCGCTCAGGGCCATCCAGTCCGCTCTGAACGCCCAAGATGTCACCACAAATGGGGAAGCTGGTGCAGAAGAGGTGGAAGCGGATCTCACCCTCGAGAAGACGTCTCCAGAGGAAGTCAAGTTCATGCGCGAATTCCTGAAGCGACAAGTGACTCGCTGGTTGCTCAAGACGACAAAGGAGATTCAAGAACAGCATCACGCCGCCCTCTCTGACCGTGACGATCCCTCAGCCCTCGAAGAGTGGAGCTTCCCCAATCTCCCCGGTCGCATCGTCCCACCACCAGCCATCGCACGCGCCATGACACCCGCCTTGGAATTCGTCAAGTCAGTCGTGGCCGTCTTGAACCTCTCGCCAGCAATTGGGGAAGAAGTACACGTGCTACGTCGCAACTTGCTCAGCATGCTCTCCGTTGGCGCTTTCTCCAAAGAGGCCGAATGGCGCCAGCCCTGTGAGCCATTCAAGCTTCCGCTAGTCATCTGCTCTTACTGCTCCGAGGAACGCACACTGGACTTGTGTCGTGATCCAGACTTACTAGAGGGACAATGGCGCTGTGGAGGCTGTGCCAATCCTCTGAATAGGGATCACATCGAGTCCCGTCTGGTATCGATTGCCTACTCGTACCTTTCTAGCTTCACTCTTCAAGACTTGAGATGTACAAAGTGTGGAGGGGTACGACAGACGGATCTGGCAACGCACTGTGAGGCTTGCTCTGGAGAGTGGGGATTGACTGTCAGTAGGGTGGAGACGGTGAGGAAGTTGAGGAATATGGAGAGTATCGCCGGATTCCATGGGTTGGGGATGCTTCAGTCTGCTGTCAAGGGCATTCTGAGCGGCGTGTAGGCGAAGTCCGTCGTTGTGGCGTGGGAAGTAGGCGTCGTTATACACTCTCTAGGGTGTCAGTCTCGTGTTCTTTGCATTGTATAGCTCCTTGTGTTCTCATTCTTTTCTCACGTCTCTTGCATACAAGCAATGTCATCATCGTCACAAACACAGTATAGAAGCACAACAGCTCCTCGACCCATAGAGGAGGATATCATATCGATTGCTCACAATCGAAAGAGTAATTGGTCGTGACTGGCAGTGAGTCGTGAACATCAGTGACAAAGAGGGTGATAGAGGATTAGGGAGATACAGTGAAGTGTTCGTTCTGAAGCTGGTTTTGGTTCGCAGTCCCCGTCCCCATCGTGAGGCTCAGGCGGGAGCTTCCATCGTACCCGACTTGCATCGCCTCTTCACCTTTTAGGCCTCGCCCTGGGCAGCCAGCCTGCTCTCTAGGTTCCTCAACGACTCCTCCTTAGCTTGCAGCTCTTGCCTCTTCTCCTGGATCTCCCGTTGCACCTTGAGCTCGATTTCTCGCAGCTTCTCCTCTTCGCGTCGCAGTTGCTCCTCCTTCAGCTTCACTGATTGGTTGGCCAGCTCATCACCTGGGATGGGCGCGTCAGCATAGTCGGAATGCACAGTTCGCGAGAGCTGTAGAGATCAAGAGGGGTGAGATGGCCCTGTCAGTCGGTCACGCTCATTCTCCGTACGCTGGTCCGGTCTCCGCGTCTGCTAGCTCACCTTCTCAGTTCGGTAATTTTCGTACAAGAAGTCGTGTGTAATCTCCTTGAGGTCGGTCAAGTGAGTGTTGAGGAGTGCTGACCTCAGACGCGAGAAGTCCGAGTGCCTGGGGTCCATGACCTCTACTGCTCCCCATGGGTATGTCCTGGCACGGACGAGTTGACCCTGGATGTTCACCTCGTCCTCGGAGCCCACAATGGCGAAGGGCATCAGCTTTCGGAGATCGCTGTTGTCTGCAATCGTGTCTTCGTCATCTTCCTCAACGTCAAAGGGGAAGTTGTAGACTGCAATGCCGTAGTGCTCAATGTCTTCCATGACCTGAGGTAGGGGCAGAGGGGCCGAGTCGTCATGAGCTTGAGCTACCTCACTTCCAATGTTTCGCGGCTACCAGACTCACCCTCTTCTTGAACAATGCACGCTCATCGGGTGTCATGCTGTCGCTCTTGCCAATGACGGGAATGACATTCACCCTCGGACTCAGCCTGCGCATGAGCTCAATGTCCATCTCCCTCAAGCTGTGTCCAGGGGCAATGAAGTAGAGGAGGGCATGTACTCGGTTGTCCCTGAATCGAGGGTTTCGCTTGATCCGGGACTCTTCTGCAAGAATGTCATCATACTGACGCTCGAGGAAGCCGACGATTTCTTGGAAGCTGTAGGGTATGGGCGCCGGGTCAGAGGAGCGAGTGAAGGTGACGGCGTGAGTACCTGCCGTTTGGCTGTCAGGGGACCTCCCCTTGCTCTCGTGCTCTTGTGAGAGTTGAATGTGAGACTAGATTGCTCAATGACTCACGCGTACTCGTTGTCAATGTTCTGACCGAATCCTGGGGTATCAACGATGGTGAGACCAATCCTCATACCATCTTCGTCCAGCTCGACGTTGACTGGCTTGATCCTGATTCCCTCTTCAATGTGAGCGGTCTCTGGGTTGTCTGAGACCTTGTGACTGATGACCTCGGACTCGCAGAGGGTGTTGATGAACGTAGTCTTGCCTGTAGATGTGAGGAGAGGGTTGAACTGGTCTAAGTCAGCGATGCGAAGATGATGGATGGGCCCCTGTGCCTGTCCTCCTTTGTTCACCTGTTCCAGAAGCTCCTACCACCATTAGGCAGAAGGAGACTCCCTTTTTGGTCGCACGGCGTCGTGATGCCATGTTGGTCTGTGTGGGCGGTGTGAGACGTCTGAGTGCGGTGCTCGATGGTACCAGTGCGACGACGAGGTGGGTATATGCTCTCTGACTAGAGTCCTTGTGTGGTGGTTGGTAGTGGTGTGGTACGTCGTTGCTGCCTTGTCCCCACGACGAGGCGGCGAAGTGATGCTCCTGCGTGTTGCGCCTGCTTTTCCATCTCCGCTGGCCGAGGCGCGCCGCGCAATCCATGCTCGAGCCACTGAACCCCTCGCGGCCACTTCCCCCTTTCCGTCGAGGCGACAGGCGGGGAAAGGCAAAAAGTGACCAGGACAAGAAGATACCGGGACCCCAGAGCAACAGCAGCAGCAGCACTGGCGGCATATAGATACGGCCACCTTCAGCAGCAGGTCCCATAGAGCAGCCCACCATGTCTCGTGAGTCTTTGTGAGGAGCACAAGTACCCCTTATCACTCTCAGGCGCATGTCTCACAACCTCCCCTGCTGGCGCACACAGGCGAATCAAAGGTCCTCTGCCTCTACGCAGGCGGCACCTTGGGCATGATCAAGCATGGCTCCAGCGGATACGCCCCCTTCCCAGGATTCCTCACAGAGACGTTGCGCACCCAAACGCGCTTCCACGATCCTCACGCTGACTCCATCTTCTCCTGGAGCGATACCACCGAGCGCTTCCAGCAGTGGTCCAACGCATACAGCCAGAGTAGACCGCCCACTCGGCCCGCCTCACCCACAAGCGCAGCAACTTCAAGGGGAGCCTCGCCAGCTCCTTCACCCGGCCCATCCTCTTCTCTCCTCACAAATGGCCCTCCTTTCAGCAAGCCAATCCAAGTCAGATCTTCTGACCCGGAAGGGACCTCCACTCGCTATGCTCTGTCACAGCAGATCCTCCCTGATGGAACCCTCTCCATGCAACTTCCGTCCTTGGTCACTCCAAAGTCGAGTCACAATGGGCAGCGCATACGCTACACCGTCCTGGAGTACGACCCTCTCCTCGATTCTTCCGAAATGGGTCTGGAAGACTGGACAAGGATGGCAAAGGACATTGAGCTCAATTACACATCCTTCGATGCATTCGTTGTCCTACACGGGACGGACACTATGAGCTACACGGCGTCGGCACTTTCCTTCCTACTCGAGAACCTAGGCAAGTCAGTAATCGTCACTGGCGCACAGGTCCCTCTCAGCGAGCTCCGCAATGATGCCATCGAAAATGTTCTCGGCGCCCTCATCCTCGCATCGTCCTACATCATCCCCGAAGTCGGTCTCTTCTTCGCCTCGAAGCTGTACAGAGGCAATCGATCGAGCAAAGTCAGTAACAATGCGCTCGCTGCCTTTGACTCGCCCAACATGGCACCGCTGGCTCGAGTTGGCATCGGAATTGATGTCGCTTGGCACCTAGTAGAGAGGCCGAGGACAGTCAAGCCGTTCCGGGCTCACGAGAGCATGAGCGCAGACGTCGCTCTTCTCCGGCTCTTTCCTGGTATGCCGACGCATACCATCAAACATTTTCTGAAGTCCGGTCTGAGCGGCCTGTGTATAGAAGTGAGTCTGTCGTTACCGTGTTCCTTCGCTCATGACCTGATTTGCTGACTCTTGCACTATCATGTGACAGAGTTTCGGAGCTGGTAATGCGCCCAGCAGACCCGATCTACTAGAAGCCTTCAGGGAGGCGACGGAAGCAGGAATGGTCATCATCAATATCACTCAATGCCTTCAGGGCGAAGTCTCCGCAATATATGCCGTAGGCAAGAAGCTGGCCGCGGTCAATGTCGTGGCCGGTGGAGACATGACGCCTGAGTGTGCCCTGACGAAGCTAGCATATCTGCTCTCGAAGCCCGAGCTCTCGAGACAGGAGGTGCGCGAGCTCATGGGAAGGTCACTACGCGGCGAACTGACGGGCTCGTCTTCATCGGCCAGCCTCGCAAGAGGTAGCTCTGCCAATCGCAGAGCAACGACGACTGACAAAGCAGATGGCGGTAGTCGAGCGCGGATGTCCGACCTACTCGGCAGGATTCTTGAGAGGCCTAACGAGACCAACGAGGATGACTCTGGTGGTGACGAGACAGGGGAGGCTGGATCGAAGACAGCGCTCGAGTCTTCCACCGAGGGGAAAGCCCTTGAACGGGAGATCGCCAGCGCAGAGCGCGCCATTCTACCATGTGAGTTACTGTTCCCCTCGCTACCTGACGTCTTGGATAGGCTACTGATACCATTCCATCCTATGCAACAGATCTCATCCATCGAGCGGCAGCATCAGCGGACGTCGCCTCGCTCGAGTGGCACCTCTCCGCCCTCCCCCAGTTAGAATCAGCGACCATCTCTACTCCCTCCATCCACATTTCCACTCACGACGGTAGCAGACAGGAAGACGTCTCTCAGTCCTCAGCCACTCCTCATCAGTCGTCTCACAGAACACCCTCTTCCTCTCGAAAGGGCGACCCACGCAACTCTCTCCCGCCCCTGGACTCGACCTACCCACTGCACGTAGCTTCCGCCTCGGGTCACGTTGCATGCGTCGAGGCGCTACTGCAAGCGGGCTGCTCCGTCCATTTGAGGGACTATGGTGGCCGCAGTCCCCTCTTTCTCGCCGCTTCGGGCGGTCATGTAGAAGTAGTCGCTGCACTGCGCGGTGCTGGAGCTCATCTTGCTGCTGGAGAGGCTCCGGATGGTGAAGGTGCAAGCGCAATTAGTACAGAGATCAGGGGTAGAAGTGGAAGTTCTGGTCGGGAAGAGAAGAAGAGGTCAAAGGAGGCTTGGGAGGTGGCGATGGGATAGATTAGACTCGACTAGATGAGAGAACAAACGTCATCACTGTGGAACGTCACTAGGAATGTATAGTATAATGCCAAGGCCGCAAAAGGTACAATAAGAGACATCGACTCGCCTTCAGATACACTCAGAGACATCGACCCGCCACCACAGAGAATCTTTTCACCCTCTCCGTTCCCTCACCCTGTTCCTCCTCTCTTCACCCTCTTCTTCCTCCCTAAGCAACCTCTCCACCTCTCTCCAAGGTCTACTATCCACATTCATATAGCAAAAAGGTCCTACGGGACTGGCTTCTTCGTCTTCAACATCGCTCCAGATTCCATAGATGGGTGCTCTGGTTCCCGGTGGACCAGCCTGAGCACCTGAAAGGGACCAGCGATCCTGCCCATCGTAGGCGTGCGTGATCTTCCAGTGCACGCCGGCAATCTCAGGGAGCCACTGACCCGAAGAAGCGTGGAAGCGGGTGAGTTTTCCATCGGTGGCGTACACGGGGCGGACGTACCCATGTGCTCGACCGCGCAATTGCGGTGGCTCCTCCTCGTGGTGCGTGAGGGTATGGCCGGTGAAGCGGAGCGTGGGGAATTCCGGATCCTCGGGACCGTTGGAGAGGGCTTCCTCTTCACCTTCTTCGAATTGAGCGGTCTGACGCTCCATCGGGTTGAGCTCAAGACGGAGCTGCAGACAGTCTCCTACGGCTTCCTCGTGACGCATAAGGCTGACGCCATTCTGCAGAGCGGTGGGGTCTTGAGCTAGAGAGGCATTGTAGCGTAGGAACATCGGGTAGTCGCTGAAAAAGTAGGTGCCAACCCATGTCGAAGTCTCGGCTCGCGCCCAGTCATAGGGCTTCTCTAGGCCACTAGATTGAGGCCGAGGCTGGGCCTCGAGGACGATGCCACTGTCGTCGTCGTCGGTGGGCTGAGTAGCTTTGTTCTTTGTCTCTGCGTTTCTAGCCTGCTCCACCTCTCCTCGAGAGAGATGCCAACCACACGGCGGTTCGATAAGACGTCGTGAGCGGAGGTGGACGCACGCATCTCGACCACTGTATCCATTGGCAGCATCGCCTCTAGCACCACGGGGCAGCTTGAAGCCCCGGCCCCAGAACATCGTCGTAATTGCGCTGGTCAGACTGCAGTGTACAGCGACCATGATGGCTTCGAGCAGGACCCAGTCGATGCTCCGCTGCCTCTGCCAGACCAAGGATCGTTTGCGAGGCTGAGACTGCCAGACAGGCCGGGGGTTCGGCTTGTCGGGGTCTTCGCCTGCTTCTAGTCGACGGATGCGCTCCACTGTGTTGCGCACTTTTGACCCAGAATAGGCTGCGACTTCTTGCACCATCTGGGCGAATCTGTCTGCTCGACTGTTGTCGTCGAAGAAGGGGAAGCCCTGAGAACTGTCGTCGTCGTCATCCTCGTCCTCCTCTTCTTCGTCGCCTTCTTCCACAATCTCGTCGATATCGATGACGCGAGGACTGGCCCAGCCCGTCGAGGTTACAGGGGAAGCATCCCCCGCCTCCTCCCGATCTCGGCGAAGGTCCTCGACTTCGTCTTCTTCAATCTCCACCACTGGATCATCTGGACCTGGGCCCGACCCAATGCTGTCGTCATCGTCAGACAGGTGTGCCTCGCCGCTATCGTCCATGTCGACTGCTGCGAACAAAGGCAGACGTTCTGCGAGATGCATCGGGAAACCTTCCGGTGTCACCCCATGGCGGCGACTCAAAGGAGCATCGGTAGCTCTGAAGGGCAAAAAAGGTCCGTAGGCATTCTCGTACGAGTATCGTCCCACATCGTAGATCTTCTCCTTGGCACGACTGCGAAGGTCACGGTAGCCCGCAACTCCGTTTCGGGAGCCCAGTCGAGCCCACTGACACAGATCAAATTCATCGGTGTCTTCCTCTCCGGAGCCGTCGAGGAAGCCGTTGCCATCATTATTGTCATCGTCATTCGCATTTGCACCGTTGACGAAGTGCATGTCCACATCTTCCCCTGCATCACCTCGCAAGGGTCTGGAAGGAGCTGGGAGCGCCTGTGCAGATTCGCCTGCATACTCAGGCTCAACCGATTCGTAGCGCATCTCCTCGTCCTCCTCAGCCTTTCGCCCCTTTTCTCCAGCTCTTGAGCCTCGCCTACGCTTCTTTGGAGCGAGACGGTCATGGTCTCTTCTCCAGACTCTGCCTTGCCTATCTGAGATCAAGGGTGGGTCCATCCTCCTCACTCCGTACAAGCAGTGGAGCTCTGCTGCGAGCTGCTCATCGAAGGATACTTTGGTCAACGAAAAGTCATCATTACTGTCCTCCGTTGGGTTCTTGAGGAAGCCCCACAGGGAAGAAGGGACTTTTGCTCTGCGGATGCGTGAGGAGCGCCGAGTTCGCTGGTCTGTCTTGGATGCTGTAGGCTTCTTCGATGATGACGGCGATGATTCGGCGACATTCGAGCTATTGCTTTTGGCCCCATACCCCTTCGAGCTACGCTTGTTTTCGATTGGGTTCGCCTCTTCCTGCTTGACAGCATGCTGCCAGTCGTGAAGGTTAAGCACATCTTCGCGAGGGTAGACAAAGGTGGCCCACCTCAAATCGCCCTCGATATTGGAAGGAAACATAGAAGCAAAGGTTGCAGCGGTCTGGCTGGACGGCGAGTCGCCATTGGGATTCGTCTTGCTAGTCTGACGCCGGCTGCGACTCCGCAGTGCGGCTATGAGTGTGGGCAGCGTCGTTGAATGGTCCAGTAGCTGAGATGACACGAATGTGATGGTACTCAGCTACAGCAGTACTCGATCGATGCTGATGCTCCACCCACTCACCATGCTATGTAGACTGGTTGTTCCCCTGCGAAGATCGCTCCTAGCCTTGCGCCTCTGCTTGACCAGCTCTTGCATAGAGGGCAAAGCACTTCCTTGTGTCTCCTTTCCCTTGCTGGACGAGGCGATTGGAAGGGGATCGAGATCATGAGAGAGGTCCCATCGGGATAGGTAGAGGTTCCGCCAGAGGCCAGAGGAAGTCTCTATGAGGTGGTTGAGGTGAGAGCATGTCCTGCCCAACGCCGACACATCGCGGGGGTCGAGTCTGGAGAGGATGTCGATGATGAGCTCGTGGGGCAGCCCCAGCAGCGACGAAGAGGCTGCGCCTGTGTCGGCCTGCGGCATGACAGTCATGCTTGTGGGTCTCCGTAGATGGTTGCGAAGGAGTGGTGGTGGTGAGTGCGGGTGTGAGACTGAGCTGAGGCATCGCTCCCTCGCCTCCTCTCGGCCGTATCCCTGGGATGACGCCCCCCCGCGCACTTGCGCATGGGCCATGTCAAAAAGGCACCTCGACGCTGACGACTCCTCGCTGCTTCCGTTCCTTGCGGCGCCATACGTGTGTACTGCAGCACTCACTCCCTCACCATGACCGTCCCCTCGTCGTCGTCCTTGCCACGCTACTGCCATCCAATCTCAGCGAGTGCATCATTGCCAGACTTCACAGGTCATGTCCTCGTCGTGCCTGTCGTGTCGCATGCCTGCATTCCACAGCTGGCGGTAGACCTGCTCATCAACAGCCCCGAGCTCAAGCTGCAGAGAGTGGCCAGGCTCGATGCGACTAGAGATCTGATTCCTTTCGTAGGATCCGACGAGGGAGGAAATGGAGGCCTTACCACGTCGCTGGAAGGTGAGCAGCTCTGAAAGAGATTCAGCATCGACCACAGGTGGCTCACACCATGAATTCCACCTATCCACCTCAGTCTACTCCGACCCCTCTTCAAAGCTCACTGTCATTCAGCAAAGGAGTCCGGTCCTCAAGGTGAGCTCTTTCGAGTATCATCTGGCTTTCCTAGTTGCGTCATCCATCTGACTTCTACCATCCTGCACTCCTATAGGCGCGCAAAAGGCCCTTCAGCAAGCGCTTCACATCCTGGGTCCGCTCCCAAGGTTTTGCCCAAGTCCTGATCCTATCTAGCGTGGACAATGCCCTTCGTACAGAGGAGGAGATGAACTCGCAACAGTCCCTCTTTCGTCACATATCTGTCTCGTCGACCTCTTCTTCCTCTACCTCGAGTGCTCTACTAGCGCAACTGAGTGCATCTGTTCCAGAGCTGGGTCACTTCCCGGGCAAAGAGGGGGAGAAGGAGACGCCCATCCCTTCTTCCTCGACGGGCATCACAAGACGCCTGCTAGCCGACCTTACATCCACAATACCTTCAGATGAGACTGCTGCAAAGACACCAACACAACTAGACGTGGGCGTGTTGCTCCTCTTCGCTGCAGAGGGAGACAATAGGCCCGATGCGCACTACCTCGCAGGAGCAGTCGCAGAGCTGCTCAGAGGGACAGGGACAGGGACGCAAAGCAAAGGGCAGGCGTCCAGCTTCCGCTTTGCGGAGCCGCCCAGCTGGGCGGGTCTTTTTGGTAACAGCTTCGATCAGGCTCTCTTCGGCTGAGAGCTGGACCGGAGAGGAGAGATGTATAGCTTCGTCTGAACCGCTTTGCATTGCAATGCTCACACTTCGAAATCAATCTCTGAGGAACGATATGATGCATGCGATTAGATATGAGGCTAATATATGATGGTAGTAGATGGTGAATGAGAAGCAGTGTGACTATAAGATGCATATGAGAGTACCAGAGAGAGGAGGGAAGGAGACATAAATGCAGTAGGCTATGTACAGCATGGAGCTTATTTGAACGTTACTTGGCATATTAGCATAGTCAGGAAAGGAACGCGAAGAAAGAACTGCACGAGCGTCATGCAGTGGAGTAGTGAAGAGCGCTTCAAATCTCTTCTCGCAAGGACGTCACCACTACCTCACCGCCACTGGCACTTGCAATGCCAAGTCCGAGTCAAAGGGCTGGCACCTCTCCCCACCAGGTACCAGGTCGCCCCAGTAGACGACTGCTCCCCTCTCGAGCAGTCGGGCAGAGTTCATGCCGCTACCCCCGCTCTTGCTCGCAGCAGCGGCAGCAGCAGCAGCCTGCTGCCTGCGTTGCTCTCTGACAAGCGAGGCAGCCGAGAGAGCTCTAGCTCGTCCGCCGCCTACATCGAACTTGTCCTGCTCCAGCTCGTCGTAGAGGTCCGTGTCGAGCTGCATCTGCAGTTCCACCTCGTCCTCTTCAGGAGCGGCAAGGTCCAGATCGAGGAATTCGTCGCCGTCGCTCAAGTCATCCTCGATCTCTTCGGGTCGGATGCCATTCATGCGCTGCCGGTGGATATGGAAAGGGCCAGAGCGGTCGATGTGTACCATGCGCACGTTTCGTCGGGCAGGACGAGCGTATCGGTCGAATGGCGCGTTGTCCCTAGTCAGAGGTGAGCCTCGACCCCAGTGGAAGGTGTTCATCACTGCATTCGAGTATCCTCCGTGAGCGATCGAAGAGGCCAGCTTGCGGTCCTTGTTGGTGTTTTGAGGAAAGGGACAAGGCGTAGGCGCGCAGCGCACCCCGGCTTCGCCTGGCACGTAGCGTCTCTCCCTTGCTGTGATCTCGGAGCAGTGGAGAACTGTACGATGGCCGTTAGAGCCCTTCTTTTGATCCGTTACGCTGGCAGTACACCTGGCACATGGAGAGATGATGTGGTAACCGATCTGGGCACCACAGCCGTAGCAGCCAAGGGTCTCGGTGAGGCAGTCGCATGTCCTTTCCACTTGACGCTCTGCGGGATGAGCGCTTGAAGAGGCGGATCGTGTGAGGCTGCGGTCTGCATTCCTGTAGGAGGCTGGGTAGAGGGGTCCTACATTGGACGGCATGACGTCGGTCGAGAAGAGAGTCACATGAGGCTTGAGCAGCAGAATAGCCTTCATTCCCCGGTCGGAGAGGAAAGAACCACAGCCCTTGCAATTGAGCAGGTAGACGGGATGATCCCTTTGCTGAGCAGAGTTGTCGGCTGTGGTGTCTTGGTGACCCTCACGTCCGCCTTGTGCCGGTCGAGTTGCTTCTCTGTGAGCTTCCCTGTCACTTTGCTCCATTCCTCTTTCCCTCGCGAGTCGCTGCCTGAGACGGAGGCGCTCATGCTCTTGCTGTAGGTACAGATGCTCTTGGCGCGCAAGCTCCACTTGGCGTGCGGCTTGTGCCAATGCTCCGTCTAAGTCTCGCGTAGACATGCTGCTACGGCTGGCGTCCATGCTGCGTGGTTGAGAGTGCTGGTAGGTGTGATATTAGACGGGGTAAGGTGATGGGAAGGTGCTTTGAGTTGCGCTATATGCGAGCTGAGAGGAAGATGAGGTGTGTGACAGTGACTATGTAAACGGGAATGCTATGCGTGAATGCAGGTGGAACAGTACCCAATGTGCAATGGGATCTGTTCGACTGAAGAATGTAGTGTGTGATGGGAAAGTAGGAGACAGAGGGGGTCAGAGCGGGGCCAAGGGATGCTTGCGATGTTATAAGAGGAGCGGATTGCTAATCCCATCAGAGCATGGCCATGGACGGCAAGAAGAGGTGGCTGTGGGCTGTCTCTGGAATCATCTTGGCTCTGAGACAATCAAGTCGCGAGTGATGCCGAGGGAGTAGCTTGCTCAACCAGGCCTTTGTCCGCTCCTTTCCCCCGAGACGGGTGTGTGGGTGTCTCGTCGTCGGAGCATGGTATTGTCAGGGAATCAAGGTTCACGGGTGAATCGTGTGCCATGTGCCTGACGCAATGCTCGGGCGGGACGCCAAACCTTGCTGCCATGCCGCGGACGCTGCTTCTCCGCTTGCGTTCCCAAAGCACCACGCCAGTCGCGGCCAACCCGCAAGGTGCCCCCCCTCATCTCCGCCATCAACGCCGCCAGACCCCCTTTGGAACTCCCTCGCACTTGAGACATCCCCCTCGGAATCTCCCGCCAAGGGTGCCATCCTCTGTACTAGCCAAGCCTGACCAACCGGCCAAACCCTGTTGCTCTGCACCTCCGCGGAGCTGAAGCTGCTGCAGCGTGGGGCCAAATTATTCTCCGAGGGCCTGTCTCGCATTCTGTCGGGTCAGGAATGCCCTCCTGCCATGCCATCCTCCCCCCTCGGCCGTCGGCTTTGCGTCGGGCCTACTTTGGGGAGCAGAAGGCGACGGTGACTGCTGATCATCTTTATGGGCCCAGATTTGAAGAGCTAGGCAGCTCCGGCATGGATCGGCGCAGCGATTGACAACTACCAGAGATGACAAATGCTGTCGGACTAGCCTTTCGACTACGCATCTGCATTGGGAGCGACTGCTTTGCAGCGCTCGATGAGCAGGGACACATGCTTCCACGACAAGCAGTGTAAAGCGGCTCTTTGCCATCAATCACTTCGCGACTTCCGAGCGGCTACTTTCTAAGCGAGTACAAGCGACCTCGCTTGCAGTACGATGCGGCCCATTGATAGTGCGAGCGTCGGCCTCGTGGGGTATGAACCCTGACAGTCGAGGAGATGTATTCGAGGCTGGATTTCGGGCTTGGCAGCGTACTCACCTGAAGTCGTGGCTACAATGGGTCGGCTCGGATAAGGGTCACGGTGAGCACTGTGATGGTGTGCAACTTTGTAAGCGAAAGCAAAGACGTCCGGACGAATTGAAATGAAACAAAGAACAGCACGAGAGGCGAGGAGAGTATTACGTCCTGTTGCCTTTTGTAGCGCCAGAGACTGGTGTGGGATATCACGGAACCAATTCTGCAAACCGTCAGACTTCGCTCCCGTCCGTGTAAGTAGGTCCCGATATGTCAGGTTGATTTGTGATCATGCATTTCCTCTCAGTATCTCACTCTGCCTTCGTGGAGAAGCAAGAAAGCGGGATCGGGTAGAGATTGGGCCCACTAGCCTTGACAACGCAAGGTGAGCAATGCAAGGAGGCAGGGAAAGTACAGGAATCCAATTGCCGTCGACGATGTCTGTGCCCACGGAAATATCGGAGAGCTACCTGTATGCGTGCTCGCCGCTCTCGGCTGACTAGGTCAGTGAGGATAGTACAGCTCCGGCGGCACTCAGATCGGGGCTATCGCTTGGGCGGCAGCGGAGGTTTCAATGTCTGCGAGGGGTCGTGCTATGTGTAGACCTTTGGATAGCAGAGCTCTGATGGTCATCTTGTCGTGTCGGCAGAGAACTCGTCAGAACCCAAGTTTGCTAAGCCAGCATCCTTCGTCCTTGCGTTGATAGTAAGGTTTGCGCACCGCCTTGGTACGATCTCGGCCCGACTAGGGTCTACTATACAAGACAGCAACTCACGGTGTATTTGCCTCAGAGACAAGTCTTGGGGCCTTCAACCTCCGGGACAGGCTGAGCTTGCTTTCCCGCTCGACCGGTTCCTGGATTGTGAGACATCCGCGGGCGCTCTCTCAATGCATGCCTACAGATTTCCTCAGCAGGGCCACGCGCTCGACAAGATTGGTGAACAAAGGGCCGAAGGGCCGAAAAGCTTCCTTCTCTAAAGTGTATTCACAGCATACTTCCAATCGCCGTAAAGCTTGCGTCCACATATCTCCATTTCACACATCAGGTGTCTATACCTTGATTAGTGTCCGCTTCGGGTACACGGTTGTCAAGCGGCCCGCCGGCTTGTCTGAAGATGGAGACGCCCAGCTCTGACGATGGGCGGCGTCAGGCGGCGCCTGAATTCGCGGCGCTGGGCGCGAACTTTAAACGGGACAACCGTCCGCCCACGTGGACAGTCGACCCGGCGATGGGCGAAGATACCCGATCGATCGACGCTCCGAACCGCACAGCCGGGTCTTGGTACCGGGAATCAGCTCAGTGAGACACAGGGAGTGGCGGGCTTGGCTGGGTAGCGCAGCTCGGCTAGCGCTGGCAGCAGCACAGAGCGTCGACAGGCCCCGCTTTTCCACTATCGATTCGCTCAATCGATACCAGTTCTCCGGGACGGGCCGGCTTCATGTGTCTGAGCTGAGCTGTCAAGCACCGAGGTGGAACAGCGTGAAGCGATGTGGGGAAAGATTTGCCTCTTGCGCGAAGAAGATGGCTCAGGAAGCGTAGCACCCTGACCGGAGACGATCGACGGAGCAGCTCTTTACACAGCTACTATTGCCTTGCCTCCTCGCCTTTTCCGTTGCCATCTGAGCAGATGTTGAGAGGCAGCAATACGTGTCGAGCCTTCATCCATTGCCGGGACGTGCAGAGGGCCTCACCTTTGACTCCAATGCTTAGTTCTTTCGGAAATTCCTACAGTGCGGACCCATGAAGTAATACAAAGTGTGATAGGAGTCAGCTTTACATCACTCGCCCCATGACGCTTGTGACCAGTGCCGAGCTTGATCGGGCTGCACAAAACCAAACATTGAGCCCTTGCGTGCGCATCACGCGAGGGCTTGAAAGGTCAGTGCTGCCGACATACGCTCTTCAGCGGGATAGAGAAGCGGCCTGAGGTGCTCATCTCGAGATCTCGGAGGTGCAATCGGGCCCCGCTGATGTCCTTGCTTGCGAGCGCTGAACATCGCGGCCAGGTGTGCTCCTCGCTTCTCGGCTTTCACAGGTTGGGCATGCGTGCGGGACGGCGACTTGGACCCCGCCGCGCCCAGCGCGTCGCGGCCTGGCCTTACGCTTTGTTGAGCGTAAAGGTCTGGAAAGGTCTCTTCGGAACAAAACGGAGCGACGGTCGCTGTACATGAATGAGGCCAAAACAGGGAAGGGGCCACGATGCTAATTTTCAGCGATTCTGTGGAAGGTACCGGGGCTACATTGAAATTTTAGACGGTAGGACAAGGCCGAGGCATCCGGCCACCTTGCAGGTCCTTCCTCGGTGATAGCGGTCGTGTGCCGTAGGGAGGCAAGCCCATTCACACAATAATGCCGACGACGTAAGCATTCTCTGCGAGCCTTCATGACTCCAGCTACATCCTTAGAATCATCGGGATACTCGTATATCATACACAGCCTCTTCCACCATTGACTGGCCCATCTTTCCCCCTTATCTATCGGCTTCTCACGCCCTCTTGCGCGCCGCCTAGCCCTTTCACGCTCAGCGAGCGCCCATCGCCTGCGAATTCTCTCCGCCCAGCGATAGGAATAGGAAGGCGGGGAGAGCAACACCTACACGTTCCCACGGGGCAGGCGTAGGGCCAAAGGCTCTCACCTCGGAGCCACACCCTCGCTCCTCGTCATCGCCCTACGGACTCCGTCTGTCTGCTCAACTCATATCAGGTCGTTCGCCTCCCTTCATCGTCGTCGACTCTCATTCGCACATACATCGTCTCCGCGGGTCCACGATCTCTCTCCCTCTCGCACCACCGGCACTGCCGTTGCAGATTTCTGCCTGCTCGTCGCATAGCCCTCTTCCATCGTGATCGCTACTCTTGGCTCGCATACACGGAGCGGGTGCCCGTCCTCATCTCCTTAGTCCCATAGGAGCCACCAGACACGGCATCAGAATCTCATAATAGCTCCCGAGAGACAAGCTTCTCCGGCACAGTCGTGGGACCCACCGCCACCTCTTCAGGAGTAATATACGCCTCCGCGACCTCGTGGGATCTCTTGGCGCAAGTCCACCTTCGCAGCTGGTCTTGGCATCCTACGATAACGACTGGCAGCAGAACGTGCCCAGGCCTGGTGCTCATACAGACTCTGTATCACCACACAGAGAGCACATTTGTGTCACATTTCGGTACCGCGACATCGTAACTCGGTCTTTCGATCTAGCAGGACAATCTTGTGCCTCCATCACAACTCATCCTGCACGATACTCTCAGGGCGTTTGGAAGCAGAGTGACTCGAAGAACGAACGCCTTACACTTGCCCCTCGGGCTCACTAGCAGCGCATCATGTCTCGTACATCTTCGAGGCAGGCTGCCTCTCTTCCTTCCTCGCCGTACCAAAGCAGGAATGGCAGGAGAAGCTCGACTTCGTCATCTGATGGATGGTGGGAGCATGTGCTTCCAGAAGGCCAGTTGGCCGAGCGTCTCCGCAAGGCTCACGAGCCCAACGCCAATTCTCTGAACGTACCGACGTCCACTTCCAGGCGGGGACGGAGAGATATCAGCAGCACCCCTACCACGCCTCGTCTGCAGACTCTTCCTGCGCCACGCAGCATTGTGTTTCCCTCAAGAGACATCCCGGATGTAGAAGGCTCAAGCGCAGGCTCTCGTGCCTCTTCCACCGTCGGCTCTGTATCATCCATGCGGACCAACTTCGACAAGCCTTTGAAGAGCCCGAGATCCGCAAAGCTAGCTGATACAATTGACACTACAAGGAAGGGCAAGACTCCGCTGCGAGGCAGTGAGGCCCCTCGAAGCAGGCCGCAATCGCTAAAGGAGCCTTCAGGTATTACGACTACGGATACAAGGCGGAAGCCGCTCTCGCAGGTGTCTTACCAGCCCAAGCCGTTTCCGTCGCTCTCGTTATACGGATCACGATCGCCACTGTCGAGCACGCCAGAGGTCAGTTCTGGCTCGGAGGCAGAGGACGATGCAACAAGCTCATCATACCGCAGACGGACACGATCAGCTGTATCTCTCTCTGCAATGGGTGCTGCACAGACGCACACGTCCGCCGCATCTTCTTCTTCTCATTCCACGCAACTCTCCTTTCATTCCTCGTTCTCCCGTAGTACAGGCAGAGCTGCCTCTCGAAAGGTCAACTTCGAGCTGGACCAGGCAGCGCCTCTCAAGTCCGAGGGAGTCGCAAGTCGCACTCCTCAGTCATCCGAAAGGCCAACGAGGACCGGGCTATTCGCTGCTGAGGGACTCCTCAATCCGCAATTCTTCCAAGCTCTCCCATCGCGGCTACCCGCCGACCCCACGTCAGGTTTGCCGCAGAGACGTACTACCGAGCCGCCCACAAATTCGAACCACTCAGCAATAGAATCTCTTGCAGCAAGTGGAGCTCAGCACTGGTTCAATTCTGCGTCCTCCAGTACAATGTCTCGGAGACGGACCAGGACCTTGTCTAGAGATGGCTTCGCATCCCAGCGTACCGCGACTTCTCGACGTCCTGGCTCTGCCGGCGAAATGGCTCATCAGAGCCCTCGAGGCTCCATTCATCTCTCGGATGGGGAAAAGGACAGAATCAAGCAATCCCTCGCGGCTCGAAGAACCGGTGGGAGCGTGCCGGAAAGTAAAGCTGCTCTTGAGTACCCTACGCCGTTGGACCTCCAACACCTGCCTCTATCTCGCTCTCTGCAACACGCCCAAGATTCTTTATTCAGGACTACTACCAACGCGCTAGGTTTCTCAAGGTCGCTTCTATCTGTGCCAGGCCCCCTGTTTAGACCGCTACTGCACTTCACACTCATCTGGTGTGTTTCGGGAGCGACCGTCATGGCTCTGGTAGGCTGCCTGATGATGAGCTACTTCCTGACCGCTTGGGACGATGTGGCCCCCAGTCGCAAATGGGCTCACTCGCAAAGCAAGGGCAAACAAAGGGCTGCCTCTGAAATGAGAGAAGGGCAGTACGATGATGACTCGGGGTCGAGTACAATCAGTTCAGATGGGCTGAACACGGGAACCAACACCACGGCTACCACGACTTCTGGCGAAACCTCCCCTGGCACGAACCCTTCCAGTCGTCGCAGCAGTACGACGATGGAGCTCACCAGGCACGCATTGGACCATCTCGTGCTCCACCCGCTCACCTACGCCGCCAGCGTACCCATTGCCGTCGCCAAGAGTTTCACACCCTCAATGGTCGAGTCGGCCTCGGCTTCCAGTCGTCGAGCCTCCCTCGCAGCGGAGGACGCAATGAGGCATCCCAGTAGTCTTCATCGACACCCAAGTGCTGCGAACGAGGTCGTTTCTCCACCACTGACTTCGCCAGCCTCATCGAACAAATCGGCACCTCCTCCTCCTCCTCCAAAACCCAAAGACCTCCCACCACGACCACCCCTCTCGGCACTTATACCCAGCATGCTCTTCACGATTCTCATTGCCGTTGGAGCAGGTCTAGTTGGTGGTTGGGCCAAAAAGTACAGTAAGCCCACGCCTCGCAGTACACCTTCTGCTTCAGCTGCAAATTCGGGACGCACGACTCCTACGACGAGTAAGGCTCACGCTGCTGCTATCCCTGTGGAGGATGAGGATAGCACGGAGCGAGAAGAGGAGGCAGATGCGATGTAATCACTTCGTGAATAGAGCTTCTGAAGAATTATGCTGGGAGTGGCCCTTCAAACATCAGGGGATGTACTCAATGACTCGTCACGTTGTTACGAGAATCATGCTAGGAAATTGTGCCCGTCTACTCGGGCCTCCTATCACGCACTCATGTCTAATGATCGCCCTCACTGGCTCGCACCAGCGGTGTATAGCCATGTTCATAGAATCCAATTTGTACCACTCCTTCTGTTCTTTCGCAGCGTGACGCTCTGTTTTGACTTGAATACTGTTGATTGCAGTACCACTCCCTCAAGGATACGTACGGAGAAAGTACAAGGTGGCTCAACGACCCTCACCCGCGCCTGCTCCCGGTCCTCCTCCTCCGCCTCCCATCATGCCTCCAAACATCTTCATCATATTGCCCATTCCTCCCATACCTCCCATCTGCTGCATCATCGCTCCTAGATCAGGCATCCCACCCGCTCCTCCAGCTCCTCCCATTCCAGGAAACCCACCAAGGCCTCCTGCCCCACCCGCTCCACCCATGAGAGCGGCAGGATTGATCTCCCCCCTCTGGATCTGTGCCATGAGCTTCTCCCGCCCACCGGGCTGACGGAGCTGCGCCTTGATCTCCGGAGGAAGCATGTTCTGCATTGCCGCTATCTGATTGCGGTCTACGCCTGGTGGGAGCTGAGGCATGCCGCCTGCGCCTGGACGCGAGCCGGCGCCGGAGGTCTGCTGCTTGAAGCGGGCGAGACCGCCCATGCTTTGCACCATCTTGGACACCATCCTGAGGAGGAGAAGGGAGAGAAGGCGGAAAAGATCATGACATGGGTCAGTCTGATGGGCTCGAGGAGCACAAAGCTGTCTTTCCATAGCTCGGATACTCACCTGTACTGCATCAAGAACTCCTCTACCTCTCTTACGCTTGTCCCGCTACCCTGCGCCACCCTCCTGGCCCTAGCCGTCATCCTCACCTTGACCTGCTTGGCCTTCTTCTTCTCCTTGCTCTTGCCCTCCTCGTCGACCTTGGCAACCTGCTTCGACTTGCTAGAAGAAGCCTCCTTGCCCTTGGCTTTCCCCTTGCCCTTTCCGCCCACAGGTGTGTAGAAGAGAGATCCGTCTGAGTCCAGCTCCTCCTTTGTCATGGAATCGCAGATGTACATCATCCGCTTCATCTTGCCGTTGGCGGCCTCGTCCCCTTCGCCTCCGCCACCACCGAGCATGGCTCCCATACCAGGGATCATGCCGGCGATCTTGGAGAGAGGGCCCATACCCATGATGTTGCCCAACTGCTCCTTCCAATCCCGCACTGTGAATTTTCCGCCCTCTTCCAGCTTCTTCATCAGCTCCTTTTGACGTTCAGGATTCTGAGTACGGACCTCCTCCATCTTGTCCATCAGACCTGTCAGGTCGCCTTGACCTAGGAGCTTCGAGATGAAGGGGGCAGGACGGAAGATCTCGAGATCGGCGATATGCTCTCCCAGTCCAAGATAGAGAATTGGTGTATGCGTAGCAGCAACGCTGGGCGCAATGGTGGAGGAGGTAGAGGAGACGATGTCAGTGACCTTCTGATCGCACCTTCTGCGATCTGTCCTCTTTGCACTCACGCTGAGATAGCTCCTCCTCCCTTGGCATGACCATCAAGCTTGGTGACGAAGATACCTCCGTATCCTGCTGCCTCCTTGAAAGCCTTACTCTGCTCCTCGGCTGCCTGACCAATGGACGCATCCAAGACCATAATTGTCATGTCCGGCTTGACAGCATCGGCAATCTCGACCATCTCTTCGAAGAGCTCCGCTTCCTGTCGATGCCTACCCGATGTGTCGACGATGATGACTTCGAACCTATTCTTCTTGAAAGAGTCCACTCCCTGCTTGGCGATGACGACGGGATCGGTCTCGGTATAAGAACCGTAGAAGGGGATATTGGCTTTGGAGGCATTCTGCTTGAGCTGATCAAAGGCTCCCGCACGGAAGGTATCGGCGCAGACGAGTCCGACTTTGAAACCCCTTTTGGCGTAGTGATGTCCCAGCTTGGTCACACTCGTCGTCTTACCGCTTCCCTGCAGACCAACGAACATGACCACATTTGGCTTGCCCTTCGTGGGCTTCCATTGCTCTTGACCTGGCGTGGGGTCCACAAGCTTGACCAGGTGGTCGAACACGGCCTTTTGCACGAGGGCCTTGCGCTGACCATCCTGCAACGAGGACTTGCTCTTGTCATTGAGCCCTTCTTTCACCTCGGCTCGTACCGAGTTGCGCAGCTCGGAGACGAGGCGGACATTGACATCTGACTCTAGCAGGGCAGAGCAGACGGACTTGAGGAGGGCCTCAATGGTGGCATCGTCGACCTGCGGTGCGCGGGAGAGGTCTGCAAACGCCGAGTTGATGCGACGTCCGAGTGATGTGAGGACCATCGCGCAGCAGCAAGTGAGTGAGGATGACGATGGGCGCTGCGATGTGTTTGTAGGATGAGTATGGTGGGTGGGAGCATGAGCGATGCGCCGTCGTCGTCCGTCTCCCCGCCTACGAGATGAGCCGCGGCAGAGGTGCAGCGACCGTGCGACGGCTGAAATTTCCGATACTTCCTGACCACACCACGTCGCCGGATACCATCGTCCATCGTAGATCACTCCATAAGCGCAGCTCGCACTTGAGGTTCAACAGGGTACAGAACGACAGCATCTGATACCGGTACAAGTCACGAGGCGCCGCCGTCATGCCTCATCCTGCAACAGCGTCGCCAGGCGAAGGCGAGTCTGCTACCATCTCACCCGTCTTACCATCAGCCAACGCCTACCCAGACAGTAGCGAGGCCTCCTCATCGTCCTACGCCTCCTCTTCCTCCTCATCATCTTCAACATCTTCAGCCCTCAGAATCTTTCCGTCGGCACGGAAGTCAGCACTATCAAACGATGAGCTGCGACAGAGGGCAGACTTGCCACATCCCGACCCCGGAGCGGCAGTAGACCTCAGAGTGGAGCAGATGAGGGTGCAGGCGGACAGCAGCAGCGAGGGCGCTCGGCAGGAGCAGAGGCTTGAGCCACCAAAGGGATGGCTGCACTTTGTTGCTGGAGGGTAAGTCGCAGCACCAGTCAAGTGAGGGCTATTATTCATACGCTTACCCCTTTTCACTATGATCTTCTTGCTTCGCCAGCGTGGGAGGTATGTGCGCAGGATGCATCACAGCGCCCCTAGACGTGGTCAAGACCCGTCTACAATCGGACTTGTTTCAAAAGAAGGCCGCCAGCGTCGCAGCTTCCTCGGGTAGCTCAGAAGGCCTGTGGGCAGCAACGAAGCGGCTGAGCTATACCTTCGTCGAGACGGGCCACCTCCTGAAGGAGATCGCGGCGAAGGAAGGCCCGCGGGCCCTCTTCAAAGGCCTTGGCCCGACACTGGTGGGAGCAGTACCGGCTCGATCAATCAACTTCTATACTTATGGCAACGGCAAGATCCTTCTCGCTGAGAAGCTCAATAATGGAAGGGAGACGCCCATCATTCACCTCGCGGCGGCGAGTCTGGCGGGGGTTACGACCGCTACCGCCACCAATCCCATTTGGGTCGTCAAGACAAGACTACAGCTCGAGTCACACGCAGTAGAAAAGGCAGCAAAGGAGGTGAGAGCAGCGGCAGTGAGACGGTCACCGGTCTCCACTCTGGGCGCCGGAGCATCGCATGCTTCCTCTTCCAGAGCCCCCTTCACCACCTCTGCTAAGCTTCTTACAGGTCAGTCCTCGCAGACTGTCAGGTCAGCAGCCCGCTCCATGGCTCTCGCCCAAGATCAAGCCTTCTTCCGTCCCGCTCGCTCGCCGCCACGCCCAAGCACCAATTCACTAAAGATGACGCTGCAGATCGTGCGGCAAGAGGGCGTGCGGGGTTTGTACAAGGGTCTCTCCGCATCGTACCTAGGTGTGGCAGAGGGGACGATCCAGTGGGTCCTGTACGAGCGCCTGAAGAAAGCCTCTGCCTCTGCTACTGCAGACAAGGACTCTCTCTCCGGAAAGCTCATGGGCACGATTGGCTCTGCGGGACTGGCCAAGTTCACAGCGTCCCTCATCACATATCCACACGAGGTGATACGGACACGACTGAGGCAGCAGGACAGCAATGGAGTGCGCAAGTACACAGGTCTGCTACAGACTATTAAGCTGGTGTGGAAGGAGGAGGGGGCAGCCTCCCTCTATGGAGGTTTGAGCGCACATCTAATGAGAGTGGTACCAGTGAGTAGGCTGCGAAGATGAGGGGTCTAGCGTGCCAGCTGGAGCATCACTGACGATTGCCTCCCTTTTACCTTGTCCCTGTGTCTACCTGATCAGAATGCCGCGGTCATGTTCAGCATATACGAGATTGCCCTCAGGGTAGCAGGACAAGCTCAGCTGCGAGAGAGGCAAGAAAGGCAGGCGAGAGAAGACAGAGGCAGAGATGCCTCCTCGGCTGCGTGAGACAGGATCTAGAGCAGTAGATGAACGGCCGCTCCAATGACCAGCATCGATGACAGCTTCTCCCATCGCTTTCTCCTGGACTTGGTACATCGCCTCTTGCCCCTGTTGTACATTTCAATCTCATTGTCCGAATAGGGAACTCATCACTCTCACACATTACTACGCTCTCATTCATACCGAGCACGAGTCATACTTTCTGTCTCAATGTCTTTGATTGCATCTACGCAAGAAGAGTTAAGGTACTCCCTTCGACCCCTTCTGTCCGTTGTACCATCACGTAGTGTCCATCTTCTCCGTCGCAGGCACCACTTCTGCCGTGGTAGGGGGTCCCCCACCCACAGCAAGCACATCCTCCTGCACAACCATATCGTAGATCATTTCCTTTGTGAATCCAGTCACTCCCTTGGGGAAGAGGTATGACTTTTCCTTTTGACCACGCTCGTTGGGCTTCTCGTAATTGCGCAACATCTCCGTCTGGTCCTTTGTGATGACACAGACGTCGACGTTGGAACCGGAGCCTAGATCGTTGAAGATTCCAGAGGAGATGGCTGCTACTACTAGGTTGATTGCTTGTTCTCTCTGCTCAGCGAGAATAAAAACAACAGCAGAAGGTCAGTACTCGTTCTGTCCTGGCGATCAGATTGAGACAGTTACTCACAGTCATGTCCTTCTCCCAACCACTCTCAAAGACTGCCATGGCTGCTAGACTTCCGGAGCCCATTGTCACGTAGGGTAGCTTGTCAGTCGATCCATGAGGTGCGACTGTGAACAAGTTGGGTCCTGTTGCATCGTAGCCTCCAAGGACTAGAGCAGCTCCGATGTGTCCTTGATATCTACACAGTGCAAGACGAGGCAGACAGTAGAGCATAGCCATCAGTCTCCGCCTGGAGGACACTAGGCGCTTCCCCGCGTCTGCTACTTACTGGAATAGCCGCTGCTTCAGCATCGTCATTGCAGTCACTACCCTCGGTCTCCTCCCTGTGTGTAGCTCGTGTAGCTGCATGTTGCTCGAGATGAGGGCGGTCACGAATTCGGTATCGGCAGCTGTACCAGCTCCACAGCACCTGATGTTGTCAGAGATGTAGTGAATCTACCAAGTCAAGGAGCGAAGTCAACCTAAATATCAGCAACAAGGCGTTGAGAAATGCTCGACGGACGATGCACTCACCTTCTCGCAATTCTTGTCAGCAACGATGGGTCCCTCTGTAGCTCTTGTATCAGCACCCAGCACTACGCCGTCCTTGTACACGCATCCCACAATCGTAGTACCAGTGGAGGTGGCTTTGGGCACTGGGTAGCCCTTGTGGCCCAGAAAGTTGTTGCGGGAGTAGGAGCCAAAGTCGAAACCCGACTTGGAGGCAGAGGGAAGCAGATCTGTCATCGTCGGCGAGATGAGCGAGGTGCGATGTGGAACAGACAGCTAGGGACGAAAGGTGGCAGGGAAGGAGTAGCGGGCGACTAGGGCTGACGCTCAGGCCCGCCCCCGCTTCGTCACCGCGACTTATGTAAGCGGCGCTTCCTCGCCTTCCGCGCTTCGCTAAACCCGGTCTCACTCTTGACGATAGACGGATCAGTGGCAGCGAAGCAAAAGCGTATCGTAGAAGTGTTGATGGACAAGGGAGAAGGTGACGAATGGCTACAAGTTTGCTTGAATGTGATCAAAGGTACGCATCACCCTCTTGCGACATGCTCGGCGGAATTGAGAGTCACACTTAGCCCCCTTGGCGAGCCACACCCGACAATCTTGTAGAATGTCCAGTACTCTTGAATCTGCCTCGCCGCTTGGGCTTCCATGCATCAAGAGAACAATCTGGTCAAGTAGCTCACAGAGTGTGCGGATGAGCTGCAAAGCTGGATTGCAGATCCTATGAGGCGCCAATGCCGCAAGGTCACGGATGCGACAGGAGCAGCTCGAGGCTACTACCGAAGCTATATCGATATCTCGATCCCTCGGAGTGGCTTGGATCAGAGCCAGTAGAATACTTGTGACAGTACGGGGATTGCAATATGGAGTATCGATCACGTCTGATAGCTTCCGCTTCTTGGGAGCACCTTGCTTATGCCTTTTAAGTTGAATCGCAAGTTCCGGGGGGTGAAGCAGATCGAGACAGCTGTTGACTGTCCGTTCTAACAGTTCCTTCGTCTGAGCGAGGAAGCTTACCACGACGTCTTCGCTCTTCGGGATCTCGGCGAGCATGGCATGCCCCTGCTGTAGCGCCACGATTGCGGAAGATGACATCGAGACCACGAGACGATGGAAGGCGAGAGTGTCCTTTGAGTCTGACTCCGATTCAGCAGTACATCTGGCAAGGCAGTTCTGAAGGATGTCGTTGATACCGTTCGATGCCTCGCCTGTTGTTGTGAGAAGATGGCGACGCAGATTTTCTTGGTCGGTGCGGTCCGCATCCGTACAAGGCTCAGTGCAGGCAGTTGGCGGTCGGGCAACCTGGGCAGGGTCCTCCGTCCGATCTGCAACAACATCGTCTTCACGAGGCGGTTTAGAGCGGTCAATGCCACGGGACCGCGCACCTATATCGTAAGCAGATAGAAGCTCACCTGACCCACCCGGACTGTCTGTGACCTCACCTGAGCCGACTGCTGCCGCTGCCTCCGGGCCGGCCTTGACGGAACATTGCTCGGATGCTCCTCGTGGCTGTACATCAGTATCTTGCTGTTCATCAGTGGCTGTTGTCTTCTGAAGGCGAAGTTCGGCTTTGTCTGCGGAAATTGCTGTCAGGTGCCCGCACTCATCCTGATCATGGTCAGAAGTAGGGGTGGCCGTATGGGATATTTCTGGAGGCGTCGCAATGGCTGTCACCACGATCTCGCCAGCTGTGGCTCTCGCAAGATCCGTTTGTTGTGAAGCGAGCGATCTAGGCGGGTCTGACGTCGACACGACAGGGTCTGAAGCTATCGCAAGAGCTGCCGGCTCGTCTGGATGGAATACACCTGTAAGGGCTGTACGCGCATGGTGCAGGTCTTCGGCAGTGGTAGAGCAGCTCTTGGCATCGTTCTGGCTCCCCTTGATCGGCCTTCGGTAAGCTAGAATTTCGGCGAGAGTATCTGCGCTTCTAGTGCCTCCAGCCTTGCCGAATAGCAAGGCGTGCAATGAAGTGTGTTGGAGTGTATTCGCCCTTGTTGCTAGGCTCAGAGCAAAGTCTGTACGTGCAAGATCCGCAAAAGTGCTCACTCATCAGCACATCGAGTCGCCAAGTGTCTTCTGTGGTTTCGCCGCCAGCATACCTGAAGCCGAGACGCCCAAGGGCTTTCTAGCGATGACACGATTCGCCTGCGAGAAACGTTGGCATCAGCTCGCATGTCGCACGTCTTTCGCGGTACTCGGAGGACAGCGAGACCTGCCCGTACACACGAGGAACAGTATCAGGTACTGAAGCTGAACGGTCTCCATTGTCATTTCAGAACTTAAAGCATATATCGTCGTGAAGGTGCCGTACTGAGGCGGTGGAGAACCGAGGCGCGTTCGAGACGGAAGCAGGGAGTTGGTCTGAGACAAGTGAGGTGGAGCAGGAAGAAGGCTCGAGCCGAGGTGCTTCGCACGAGACCCTTGCCCTTGCCTTCGCTCAAACAACACCTCGTACTACTCCTGACCCATCTTTGCCACCCTCGTCGCAGAAGGTCAAGATGTCGAGGGTATCTTCGAGCAGCATCGCTGCTCTGCTGGAAAAGGTGAGCTGATCCGACTCAGCAGACGCTGCTTTGTCGTTGCAATGACCGTCAGCACTGACGATTATCACACACCCAACGCTGCCTACTCAGATGAAGTCACAGGACGCAGACTTCCGGTGAGTGGCGAAGTGGCCTCTCCAGTACGACGCGACAGGGGACGAATCGTTCTGACTAGAATACCCGTCACCTCTCCCATCCTCAGGTTCATGGCCCTCAATGATCTCATCAGTGATGCTCGCAGGGATTCTTTCGCAATGGACGATGACATTGAGTCCAAAGTCGTCTCAAGGGTCCTCGAGCTGCTTAAGGACCCTAACGGCGAAGTCAAGAATATGGCAGTGCGCTGGTAAGTAGTGTGGGGTGAGTTCGGCTGGGAATGAGCCCCACAGCTTGACTCACTGACTGTCACAATTTGGTCTTTACAGCCTCGGGATGCTGGTACGCCGGGTGAGAGAGAGGCAGATGCAGGTTGTGATAGACTATCTCGTAGTTTGCATCTCCTCGAAAGAGGAAGAAGTACGAGACATTGCTGCTCTTGGGCTCAAGACCGTCATTGCCGAGATGCCTTCGCATTCGAATCTAGCTCGCTCTGCGACCACTACACTAGCTCCGAAGCTATTGGCTGAGGTCAAATCCGTGAGTACGGCCAAGTTTTCACCGAATTTGATCAGGAACACTAACACCGCTCCTGATTCTGATTATGCTTAGCCCGCTGCGTCACAAGAGCTTCTCATCGATTCTCTGGACGTTCTAGCGGAGATCTTCACTCGCTTTTCGTCTACAATTCTGGAAAATTCTCAACTCCAAAAGCTCGGCCTGCAGAGCTTGCTCCCTCTACTGGAACATAGTCGAGTGGCTGTCCGCAAAAGGGCAACCCTGGCGCTCAGTGAGTGAAATCCCTGTAGGACTACATCTACCGCTACCGTGTCACTGATTCTCTCTCTGCATTGCAACCAACAGGCGTCCTTGCTGCCAACTCCTCTTCCGAGACCTTTACTCAGCTGTCAACGACCGCCTCTACAAGCCTGAGCAGCTCCGACGTAGACAAGAGGAAGACGAGCGTACAGCTGATTGGCGCTCTGGCTCGGTCAAGTCCGCGAAGGGTGGGCCGCAGATTGCCAGAATTCATGCCCAAGATCATCGAAGCTGCTGGGACGGACGATGACGAGCTGCGAGAGACCACACTGCAGGTGAGCGGATCAGTCTAGTCGCCAAGATGGAAGGCGGTAGCTGATACTTTCCCTTCTCTCAGACTATGGAGCTGGCCCTCCTGCGCTGTCCAATGGAAGTAACGCCATTCCTCACTTCAGTAGTAGGCACAGCTGTAGAGTCCATCAAGCACGATCCAAATTACGCTGGCGGCGACGATTCGGATGAGGAGATGACAGACGACTTCGAAGAAGATGACGACGATCTGGAAGGAGACGAAGACTACTCTGACGATGATGACATGTCCTGGAAAGTGCGCCGTGCTGCTGCAAAAACGCTCCAGGCCGCCATCAATACACGGCACGAGCTACTGGCCACCTTCCTTACGAGAGTAGCCCCAGTCCTCGTCAGTCGCTTCTCAGAAAGGGAGGAAAGCGTTCGTCTGGAAGTGCTACAGACCTTCCTAGCCCTCTTGCGGCAGATACAGCTCTTTGTAGGTCTGCCCCAAGCGACCGAGGTGCGACCGCAATCGCCAGGCGCATTGAAGAGGAAGCGCGACAACCTCGATGCTGAGGAAGGATCAAGCCCTCAAATGCAGCTCCGTGCCCTTGTTCCCGTGATTTCCAAGGCTCTGTTGAAAGAGCTTCCTTCAAAATCATCGGGCACCCGCCTAATCAGCACGAGCGTCTTCAAGGAGCTGGTAGTTGTGTTGCAAGGTGGCCTCGATGCTCAGATTCCGTCCATCGTGGCTCAGATCAACAAGGCTCTCAAAACAGCTGAAACTGCTACTGGCGCTGGCTCGTCCCTAAAATCAGAGATCATTTCGTTCCTGCGGGTGCTCTTCGTTGCTCACAACTCCCGGAGCTATCAGGACCAGCTTCCCACTGTCATACCAATCCTCGCCGGTGCTATCACTGGCAGAGCGCATCGAGATTCAGTTGAGGCCCTCGAAGCAAGCTCCGATATGATAGCAGCGATCTACAAGCAGGATGCGTCCAGCCTCGAGACGAGTCTTCTCATCTCTCTGTACGATGCTGTCGTCAGTCGTCTCAAAGGGCAAGACTCCGATCAGGAGTTGCGAGAAAAGGCCGTTGCTTGCCTTGGAATGCTGTTGTCATCTGCCGGCGCAGCTCTAGGTAGCAAGCTGGATGAGTGCCTTCCATTGTTGGTCGATCGCCTCAAGAACGAGGTAACTCGTTTTGCAACCGTGAAGGTGGTAGCCCAGATCGCGTCCTCGCCTGCTTGTCAGGGACCAGCCTTTGGCGCCTTCTTCCAATCATGCACTGACGAGGTGACAGTTCTCCTTCGTCAGAGCAGCCGACCGCTCAAGCTTGCAGCCTTCGAGGCACTCGAAGCTCTTCTCATACGGCTAGGTACCGAGCTGCAGGGAAATACCGGCAATGCTATTGTCATGCAGATAGCGCCACTCCTAGCCGAGGATGCAGACCTTAGTCTCTTGCCGCAAGCGCTGTTAGCACTGGCCCTTTTGGTTAGGGCCAAGCCTGAAGTCCTGCCTTCAGCTACGGATGCCTTCTTGTCCCACCTGAGCTTCCTGCTGGCAGAGCCTCTTGTGCAAGGGACCACGCTCGATGCCATTGTTGACTTCATCCAGGTCACTGTTACTGTCGAAGGGCAACGTGCTCTCGAGATCCTACACGCCTTGACAGCCACACTTGATCACTCTACCGGCTCACACGCGTACTCGAATGCTGCCCGATGCGTAGGCGGTATCGCCAATGCTGCGCCAAGTAACATCGAAGCGATCATCAGCGGAGCTGGACAAGCTCTCAAGGCTGCGTCGCAGGGCAAGGAAGCTGCCACGGCGTTCAATCTTTTGATTTTGGGTGAAGTTGGTCGCCTCGAGGACTTCATGAAGCACCCTGATCTTGTGAAAAAAGTCTACGACGCTTTTGAGAGTCCAATCAACGAGGTTCGTAGCTCCGCTGCATTTGCTCTGGGCAATATGGCCGTCGGCAACGAGGCAGCGTTCTTGCCTGTCATCCGCGGACACATCGAAAACGTTGATAAGCATAGCCTCTTGGCGCTCGCAGCTCTCAAGGAGCTGATCACCCATGGATCTACGGAGCAATTGACAGTCCTTGCTGAACAGATCTGGGTGCCACTGTTTGGCATTTGTCAGACAAAGGACGAGGCTACTCGAAGTATCGGTGCAGAGTGCCTGGCGCGCTTGACCCTTACCGATCCGGCCAAGTACCTGGTCCAATTGCAAGGCCGTCTACGGGACCCTTCGGCTTCTACCAGAGCAGCAGTCATCGCGGCTATCCGCTTTTCTCTCACAGAGGCGTCACCAGTCTACAATGAGCTGCTCGGCCCCTCCATCGTCGATTTCCTGTGCTTGTTGAAGGACCCTGATCTCGATGTCCGCCGACACGCCATGTTCGCCTTCAACTCGGCAGCCCACAACAAGCCTCAGCTTATCAGAGAGCACCTGAGTACCTTGTTGCCTCTTTTATACCAAGAGACGCACGTCCGTCAGGAGCTTCTGCGCAAGGTCACCATGGGACCATTTACTGTCATCCAGGACGATGGCTTGGACCTGCGCAAGAACGCCTATGAGACAATGTACACTCTGCTGGATACCTGCCTCACGCAGATCAATGTATCCGAGTACCTCAACCGAGTCATCGCTGGTTTGCGTGACGACGATCAGGTGAAGCTGCTTTGCTATCTAATCCTGGTTCGTCTGACCGACCTGGCTCCACTGCAAGTATCCCAGGCCCTCGACGAGATTTCCGACCCTATCAACGAGTCTCTCAAGGTCAAGCTGAAGGACGGCTCTACCAAGCAGGATGTAGAGAAGTCGGCAGAGCTCACCAGGGCCGCCTTCCGTGCGCTCATTGCACTGCAGAGACTTCTTGCTGGCGGTTCACAAGGAGGTGCGGCCATGGGTGCTCCCAGGTTCCAGCAGCTGCTCAAGGAGGCAAAGGGTGGGCCTTCGGCTGGGCTCTTTCGGGAGGCCGAGGCGGCGGCGGCTAGTCAGCAGAGGATCTAATGCCTCGAGAAGGAGGTGTAAGCAAGGTTTGGGGGAGATGAACACCTAAAGCACAAGTGTCACGACGACGTGGTTCGAGTAGAATGAGATCATAACATTACAGATAGAAGACGCGTGAGCAGTGGGCATTTTGAATTTGTACAAGGGGTGGTGTCGAAGTTGAGACCAGATGTTACACTGGCCTCAGTCTTCCTCTGGTCGTGCGAAGTATTCCTGACAGTCCAGACGAGGGCGAGAGCAGTACGAACATCAGTCATCTCACTCCATTTTCAATCGGTTTCTTCCCTCCCGTATGTCAGAGGTTTCAGTCCACTCACCCTAAACGACGTCTCCGACTTGACAAATCCGTCCCTTGCCACGACTTCGTACACGTGCAGGAACAAGCGCGGGAAGCGACGTGTGAAGTAGCTGAGGAACCCATCGGGTAGATGCCCCATGGAGCGTCGCAGCGCTGGAGGCATGTCTTGGTAGTGGTGTTTCTGTGGACAGGTTCCAGGGACGGTGTGGCACGAAAAGGGGCGTTGGGTTCAGTAGTCGTTTTGTTGAGAAGGCGAGGGCTGGATGGGGTGCTCACCTTATTGCGCAGTGCTCTCAAAAGGTCTCTTACACTGTTCCCATGGTACTTTCGCCACTTGCCCAGATCATCCATGAATGCCTTGTCCACCTTCTTTGTCCAGTCACCGCCTGCAGTGACTTCCCTCGCTCCCACTTCGAGTTGCCGGATCAGCTCGCTCTCCGCAACTGCGACTGCTGACATTGAGCTAGAGGGCGGGCCCAGTGCTGAGTCTCTACTGCTACTACTGCCGCCACCACCGCTGCCATTGCCGGCCATGCCGTTGGCGACGAGGCTAGAAGCGAGCTGCTGAGCGCCCGCCCGGTCCTTCTCTCTATCGATGACCTCCAATCGATCGCTCACATCCTGGAGGAAAGCCAATCTCTTGCCAGCATCCCAAAAGTAAGGATGTGCCAGCACCTGATTCGCTCGCGGCCTCTTGGTCGGATCACAATCGATCATCGCAGTGATCAGGTGAGAAGCCTCGACCCCTTCCTCTCCAAAGGCGCCGAGACGCGAGAGGTTCTTCTGGTTGCGGAGAATGTTGACCTCGCGCTCGTACCGCGCGCCGAAAGGATGGTCCCCGGAGGTGAGGAGATAGTACGTCACGCAGCCCAGCGCAAAGATGTCCACGCCCCTCGTCAGCCTCATCCTAGGCGCTGCGCTCCGGACGGATGTAGGACCGGCGATGCTAGTCGAGGTAGAGGTGCTGGCACTACTGCCGCCTTCATCGAGACTGACCTCACCGCTGAGAATTTCAGGAGCTCGCCACCCCGCCGTGCCGCCAGGGTGATGCATCGTCTGCGAGAAGCTACTCTGTGCAACCGAGTCTAATCTTTTCGAAAGACCAAAGTCGCTCAGCAGCATCTTCAATGCAGACGTCGAAGGTTGGTGGGGATCTTTGTAGGTCACGAGGATGTTCTGAGGCTTGATGTCTCGATGGACGATACTGAGCCCGTGCAGGTGCCGTAGACCGCTGGCGATCTGCGCAATGGCCTTCTTGGGCTCTAACCGCACCGCCAGGTCCTTCCACTCGTCTGGCCGCTCAACCACATCCGCCAGTGAAGCCGGACAGAGCTCCAGAGCGATGAAGAGGAAGTTGGCCTTCTGCTCTTTGTAGAAGTAGCGGATCACATTAGGATGGTCATCCGCTGACTCCAACAGGGAGATCTCCTGCGAGGCTAGGTGGACAAAGTCGACCAGCAGACGCTTCACGGCTACGAGCCTTGACTGGAACTTGCCCTTGAAGACAACCGTACCCGACGAACCGTAACCGAGTACCTCGCCTGAGATCTCCAGAGCTGACGTTGAAGTGGTTGGACCTGGCATAGCGGCTGCAGCAGCCACAGCCACAGCTGGGCTAAGATCTGAAGGAGCATCTTCTTTCTGCAGGACTTTGTCCGCACGTTGCAGCTCAGAGGGCGCTGGAGCAGCAGGCGGGTTGTGCTCCTTCCCTTGCCCGTTTGGCTCTTTGGTAGCCGCGCCCTCGCGCTCATCCTCAGAACCGCTCTCATCATCTCCATTCGGAACAGCAGCCCCATTCGCCTTGGCCTTTACTGCCGCTCCAGAACGCTTCCCTCTCTTCCGCCGCTTCTTCTTGCCGATTGACGCTACGCTGGCGTCTGCCTCTTCTTCTGCGAGGAGAGCTCTAGCAGCTGCCTCGTGGTCAACTGGTGGGACAATGCCACCTTGCTTCTTCGGTGTCGCCGCAGGGTCAAATTCCACTTGTGCCGCTTTGTGAGACGCAGGCTCCTCCTCTGCTATGTTGGCGGCTGACGAGCCCTTGGAGAGCTCAATAGCCTCTGCTCCATTCGAAGCCGGCAAGCGCGGGTCCCACATCAGGCCCGACTCCCGCACAATCTGGGAACTCTTCTGCATATCGAGCTGTTCGCGAATCTGTGTCCCTCTCCTGAACAAGATGGCAAAGCCAACAAAGAAGAGCAGCGCAAAAGCCTGGGTAGCCAATGCCTTTTTGGAGGTGCCAAGCCTCTTCAGAGTCAATACTGTGCGCTCCGCAAAGGTAGGCGAGTCTTGATGCGAAGGCAGTGTTGGCTGCCTTTGAGCTTCTGCAGATCTCGAAGAGCCTTCAGGTAGGCCGAGCGGAGGAGGTAAGGGTCCTTGGTAATCATGACTGCCGTCCAGAGTAGGGCGGCCCCTGCCCGGCCCAAGCAATTTCCTCGTCTGCTCCTGATCTCCGAATACCTCTTCATTGACTTTATATCTGCCCAGCCAGCAGCCGAAAGTTGTGCACTCCATTGGGTGATGATGACCTCCTCTTCGCGTGCCTCCTCCTCCTCCAGGTGTGAGTGCCTGCGAACGTCTATCGGCCTCCTCTAGGCCGGCCAGAGCTGGTGTGACTTCCTTCACCACGCCAGGGAAGCGGCGGGACGAGAGGGCGTAGAGAGAACCGGTTGAAGGGGAGAAGGTCAGGAGCGTGTCTTCCTCTGCCGCATTGATGTCGTCTCCCGCAAAATCCGGGCTGCCGGCAACGGTCTTCTCAGAAAGCGCAAAGGGAGGGTGCGGGACGATGACAGGATGAGTGTGAGAAGGCCGTGAGGTCTTTCGCGGTAGCAGTAGATCGAAGATGTCAACTACCTGACTATCAATGTCTCTCGTCCAGGCGTGGTCAAGAGAACCTCGCGTCGAATTCCAGCCTGACACTTTCGCTCGTTCTCTGCCCTCTGAGCCCAGTCCAGTGGGTAAGATGAGCTGTCCATCATCTGCTGCGAGTCCAGGCGATCGGCCGCCGCGTAGACGAGCATTTGTGTATGTTTGCAGCCAGCTCGACGAGACTTCACCGTCAGATGACTGAGGAGCATAAGTGGAGTAGTGGAGTGTCTGCGATAGATGAGGACGACGTGGTAGGGAGATGGAGAGGGTATAATCTGCGAGTGATTGTGCAGGCTAATCAGCATCTGGAAGCAAATGATGGCTGCGTATTTGCTCCACTCACCTGTTCTTGCTAGGTAGGCCCATCTGTAGTCGTCACGTTGGCTCTCGTCTTCATATCCTGTATCACTAGGCGTCTCGCTCCCATCGGCCTCCCAGCTCCGGTCCAGCTGCCCTGTCAAAGGGTCGATACGAAGCAGTCTGGTCCGTTTTGTACCTGTAAATACCCTTCCCTTGTCACCAGGGAAGGAAAAGGGAGAAAGGCCCACCAGCTCCGGCAGAGTCAACGGCACGCGCTGCAGCCGAGCTTTGGCCTCTTGACCAAAGGCTGCTTCACCCTCGGGAGAGCTCCCATCGCCCTCCTCCTCTCGCCTTGAGGTCAGAAGGTAAAGTCTACCAGAGGACCCAGGCTCGACAATGTACATCCCAGCCGCCTGCAAAAGATGTCTTGTCCTTGTTGGTAGTCCATCTAAGGCGAAGCCTTCCCGGTCTCCTCCCTGCGTAGCTTTGCCAGGCCTTCCGCCCTCGTCATTAGCTCCCGATCCGGCGAGCAGGGCTGCGAGAGAGGTATGTCGCTTTCCATACTCTGTACTGACCAGAGGCGTGAAGGCAGACGAGCTCAGGTCTGTCAGAGCATCTGCATCTGCAGCTGATCCACCTTGGAAGAAGCTCGAACCTCGGCTGTTGAGATTCCAGCGCGTTTCGCCTGTGCTGCGATCCAGAGCTGTGAGGGAGCCATCAATTGCGCTGACGAGTACGAGCGAGGAGAGGCTGTATCCTTCCAGGGGCGTACCGACGCCTGCTACAGAGGCTGCTGTCCCTTGAGCTGCTAGTACGGATGCTTGTACCGGCTGCGATCTCTTTGCCTCCGAGGAGAAGGATGTGGAGACGAGGAGGTAGACGAGGAAGGAGAAGAGGTGGAGCAGGCGTGGAGAGGAGCTACTGGAGTCGGTCCAGCGCCGCCTGGACGTGACTACGGTGTTCATGAGCTCCCGCTAGGATGTCTGCCAAGCTTCACAAGGCCAGCAGAGGTGAGCATATCATCGATGAGCTGCACAGAGGGAATGGAAGGCGATGGATGTCGGTAGGATGCGCAGACGTGGTTGCTGCTGTCGAGGGTGGACCGAGCTCAGCCTTTCGCGTCGGGGCCTTGTCTGATTTCCGCACTTCCGTGTCGGGGCAACCTGGAGTCAATGCTTCCTACCACGTCAGTCAATACCAACGAGCATCGTCACCAAGGATGTCTTCTCCACCTCCTCCGCAGCGAGGATGGCATGTAGACACTACCAAGGACACAAAGACTCAGCTCGTCAGTCTTGATGGAGGGAGTGGAGCCACGTTTCATGAGAGACACTGACGCCTTGAGCACACCTTGCCCGCAATTCCCCCGCTTCCCACCCCACAGGCACAGCGCATCTTCAACTCCCTAGTCCAAGACGCCCTCAGCAAGCTCGCTTTTGATACACACGATGCCGAAGCACGTCGAAGAGTCAGGAGCGCCGCTTCCGGTAGCGGGAAGTCCGAAGTCGAGGGAGTGGATAAGCCCACCGATGGCTCCAACGAGGACGACGCTCGCCCCTCGGACCCTACCAAGGACAGCACCTCAGCCGAGTCCACCGCTGCACACAAGAGCGGCGGTAGCGGTAGTGTCGGAGGCTCTGTCGTTGCCACTCCCGCCTACGCCAATCCCCTCATCCGATGCATGGTCTGCAACCGTCACGTCTCTTCGAACCGCTTCGCCCCTCACTTGGCCAAATGCATGGGCCTAGGAGCGAATAACGTCTCGTCCAAGTCGGGCAATGGTGGACTCAAGAGAAAGGCAGCAGTAGGAGCCGCTACCGCCGCGGCGCTCGCAGCTGCTGCTTCTGGATCTGGAGGTGGAAGTGGATCTGGATCGCAGAGTGGGATCCCGTCTAAGAGGGGGAGACCACCCAAGAGTCGAGGTGGGACGGGATCGGCGAGGAGTACAGCGACGCCGGTGCCTGGCCTGGGACACAAGGAGGGAAGCGCAGCGCCTTAGCGATGTGGCACGCCTTTTGAGAATCGTACACCATTAGGAGGATACAGCAAGCAGACCCTCTCTGCTATGTTTGCTCACTCTATATCATCGCTCAAGCTCCCTCAAGATGCCAAATAAGAGACAGAAGCTCACTCAGAAGCTTTCTACGCTCATTGGAGTACACGAGTAGAGCTGTCACACCATCTATGCCCTCGGCTACAGAGACCACATCCTGTCACCGTCAATGCTCAAAAGATTCTTTTGATAGCATCTTGGGGTCAAGCTCGCATAGACATTGCTGGTATAGACACTGGGAACAATCAACGCCTCACAAGCCTCGACACTTGGTCCCTCTCCTTGACCCTCTTGGCCGCCTGCTCCGCATCACCAGGCTGTTGCGACGAGCCATGGTAGCGCGCTAGTCTCTCGAGGATCCCCAATCTATTCGAAATTGTCAGGCAAACGGATAAAGGGGTCAGGGAAAGAAGAGGCCAAGACGTCTCCCACGGCTTGCACTCACACTTTGCCCGGCCGGGCTTCCCTGAAGTTCTGTTGCCGTGTTGTAGGCTGAACATACTCTGTCACGGCGTCATTGAGGGGAACAGCAATCGTCTGCCATATCGATAGAGGGTCATGTTGAAATGTCAGCTCATACGGCACACAGACATCTGCTGCAGCACTGCCTGCTTCTCTTCTCTTCGTAGTCTCACCTGCCTGATTTCCGCCCACACATCGTCGAGGTTCTGACCAGTGACTCGATTGGCTTCCGAGCTGAGAGCTTCAACGTCCTTGTGCAGCTGTGCGAGGCCATCAGGGCTAACCAAAAGAGTCTCGGTTGCGAGCAGGTGGTTGTTCTGTGTATCACGAGACGATGCATCTGTGAGCCATGTCTCGCGCTCTTTTCACCACAGCCTGTCAGAGGTACTCACCAACAATTCGCCTGCGATGTAAGCAAAGGCATTTCTGTACGCCTTCATCTTGGTGTCTTTCGGCAATAGTACCAGCACGCTCTCCATCATCGTCTCGAGCCAGGTGACCATGTCGAGAATGTACCCACTAGGTCTCCCGATACCACCCCTGTGCAGACCAGTGTTAGGTGTCCAGTCCATGTCCTCCAAATCGATGAACTCCAGAAGCTTAGCGCCAATGGCAGAATCAATCCTAGCCTGTGCAATGTCGAGAGTAGCACTGAAGTGGCTGGACGCATCGAGTCGAAGCTTTCCTCCTCTGTGTGGCGCTCGGAGGGCTGCTAGAAGAGCCTCGAGCTGGGTACAAGCCAGACGGAAGAATTCACCATTGACAACTACTTGGGTAATCTGAGAGAGATTGGAGATGGTCTCGACGGAAGTGCGGATGGCTGTGGAAACCTGCTGGATGAGGAGCTCGTCAAGCGACTATTGGATGGGACAGAGGTTTGCTGTCCTGGTCAGTATCAACGCATCGTAGGCACAACTCCTGCTACACCACGATCCTCACCTTCTTCAGAATGTCATCGATGTCACGATGATGCTGTGAGAATCCATCAGAGAATGTGTAGTATTGGTCGACCAGGTTCCTGATATCCATGCAGCAAAGTGGATACGTTTGCGAGAAGGGCAATGCCAGTGGAAGCGACTGCTCCCTGAGACTTTCTGCATCCCCAGGTCTGAGCCAGCAGACATTGAGTACTTTCTCCAGCTCTTCAGCATTGTTGACCACCATTGGCTGATGCTCTGACTCCCTGACAGCTCGTTGGAAGTCTGCGGTGAATCGATCCCGCAATAGATGAGCATACCGTTCAAAGAGGGTAAGAAGGAGCGCATTCAACTTGCTGACCGAGAAAGAGTAGCCTTCGAGAGTCTGAATGAATGTCTGCACCACCGCCTTTGTGCCTACGAATGTCCGTGTGTCCTTGCAGTCCCTCAGGCCAATGCTGACTATGTCGACCACCCTTTCGCACATGTCGTCCCATAGATCGTCGACTTCTTGCTCGCTCCTGAAGCCGGCTGGACACGTGTCGAGGGCGTGATGTTCGACCAGGAAGAAGCCGACTACCTCTTCGAGCAGAGAGGGAAAGGTCGGATTGGAAGGGTGGAAGGAAAGGCCTTGTGACAGAAGTAGGTTCGCTTGAGCTCTGCGATCTTCTTGGTAGTTCCTCTGTAGCTCTTCTCGCTGGTTGAGGACGTCATGGATATGAATGCACTGGTATAGAGGCTCGAAGTCGATCCGGACTTCTTCATTGTCCATGAAGGAGTATTCTGTACGCTCATTGTAGACACTTTCGACAGGTCCGTTGACCTTCGATAGCTTAAGAACGTCTGTGCCTTTCCTCTCGCTTCTCACCCGCCACTTCTTTTGTCGATCTTCCATTGCTTTCAGCGCTATCTTGCCGACTGTTCTTGACTTCTGACGGACCTCAAAGAGCCACTCCTTCATCTCCCTGACCACTGACTGACGGATACGCGAACGCATAGACGGCAATGACGAGTGGAGATAGTGGGCAAAATCGTGCGCCAGGAGGGGCGCAAGATGATGCGCTTCCAACTCTTCCAGCGACTGTGGAGAGGAGTGAAGACATTAGGGTCAAGTGAAGTCCAGGGCAGCACAATCGCGGCACGCCGACTCACCCTGAGAGCTGGGTAGTACTTGCGCTCCTCTATCAGACCATCGATCCTGTTTGCCATGTCCAGAACTTTGAGGCATAGCTGCAGTGTCTCAATCGCTTCGTCCACTTTGTTCATCGTCCGCTGAGATTCTAGCAGCTGCTTTTTCTGCGAATGCATGACGAGTAGCGAGAGGTGACAAATGTGTGAGCAGCGCCGTCCGCCTTGGAAGTCGCTGTTGAACATCAACAGTAGCTTACCTTTCCCCCTAGACTTGCTCCTCCTGCCTGAACCTCCTGATTGAGCTCACCGATCTTGTGCTTGAGACTGATGGTACTCGACCGGACCTTGAGGAGCTTGTCTACCGCCGATACGAAGTCCTAAGGTAGCGCGTTCAATGACTTGGTCAGCAACCCCTCGGGGGATAGCAGCCGATCAGCGCCTCACTTCGTTCAGACTCACTGTACTATTCTCATCACATATTGTCTTGATCCTCGCCTCTTCTGTCTTGGCGAATTCCCTTAGTAGCCGGAGAAAGGCATCAGCTTGAGCCGCCTCATCGAGACTCTTGATGATGGGGCCAAGCTGCTGCAGATTGTCCTGGGTGTAGTCTACTCCTGGAGTCTGGGAGAGGTTTGACGGACCAGCGATACTCTGCGCGCCAAAGGAGCTGCCGCTGGTGGTGGAATCGAGGGAGGTGGTGAGAAGAAGCGACTGCAGATGGGCTTGCAAGGAGATGAGGGGACGACGAGCGGGGCGCGTGGCCATGATGGTAGATGGCGCGTGTGAGGTGCGAGGCTAGTGATGGGCTGCGTACGAGTCGGGCCTTCTGCCTGAAGAGAGGGACAGAGGCGATGCAGCAGCACTCGACGCTGACGATGGCAATGGTGATGATGACGGCTACGGCTGATGATGGCGGCGGCGGTGGTGGTGTTGCTCTGGCTCATGCGCTTGGGCCACGGGGCGGCGCGTGGGTTGGTTGGCCCGGAAGCAAAGCAAAGGGGCGCAAATGGCAAAGGGGCTGAGCTCAACGCAGCTGCGTCCCTCGTCTGCCCGTTCATCGTCCACTTCCATCGTCCAGGACCGTCACCATCGCAACCATCATGTAGTCCACCTACCCTCCTGGTGGCCATCTATGCCAATCACATCTACCTCGCTCATCTACTCGCTCACACACGCACTCCCCACTCGGTGCTCGCACCATCTCCTTGGCCCCTCATTCGCGCTGTCCACTCTCGCGTCACGCCCTCTGCTCGCATCACCTCGTCGCAGACACGCCCAGCACCCACCGTCCACTCGACATTGCAACGTCAGCACTCAACACAGCCGCCCACTCTCTCTCGCATCTGCTTCACCACCATCAAGGTGCACCATTCACAGTCAAGGGTCAGCTCTCATCTTCTGCACAAGTCCCCTCGCTCGCCTCGTGCCTCTACTAAAATGTGGGTGACAATGGTCGGGGTATATTGCAGTTTGCAGTTGCTACAGCAGCAGGAGTGGTGTGGGGGTGGATGTCTTCGGTCACGCAGAGTGCCAGAGCTCACAAGGGGTATTAAGGCGGGAATGGTAGGGGGGTGGCGGCAGGACTTTGGGGGGTGGCTAGGCTAGGGCCGACTCACCTTCAAGCTACTTTACGAGACCTGGGTCTTGCTCGACGTCTCCGATACCGAACTTGACCTTGACGATTCTTCTCCGCAACGGTCCAGATACTTGCAAGCATTGACCTCGGCAGCAAACCGATGGGGGGACTGGGGGCCTTACACAGCGACAAAGCCGGCCGAAGCACGGCCACCTCACCTATCCCAAAGGATAAGCAAGATGTTGGTAGAGGATACGGTGCCGCCACAAACCGGCTGCACACCCATTCACTCCCCGGATGGCTGCCACGGGGTGGATTCGCCCTCTTGGACGTCCTTTCCCTTTTCTAGACAGCCGCCCTTCCTCTCTACTTTTTGGGTAGGGAGTCCAGGTTGCCGAGCTCCCCCAAGCCAAGTCTCCGAAGAGAAGTGGATGGAAAAGACACGGTCGATCCCACTACGTGCCGTCTCCGCTAGGAGAGCAACAGCGCAGAGGACCGCCGCCGATCAACGATGACCTTCTGGCCAACGAAGAAGGGAGGCTCTGAAGGAGCTTCGGAGAAGGGCGCCGCCAGCAATGCTCGAGTGTGCTTCTCGACTCACAAAGCCAACGACGTGCCAACTCCTAGGAACCTCCGTTCAGGAAATCTGCGGAACGATGACTCCCCAGCCACCGCCCGAGAAGACCCGCCTTCCTTCGCGAAGCAAAGGGAAAAGGTTACTCACTCTCTGTCTGTCTTCCGAAGGAACCGATCCGCGCGGGATTGGGTGGGATCACTGGTTGACAACCTCGTCGAGATCAGAGAGGAGCAACCTTGGGGCCCGAGATCGTACACCAGCCTCCGTCGTCCAAGGGAACCATCCGCTAGTACATGGGATATCCGGTTCGGCACCTTGTCAGGATGGCTAGTGCAGAGTCTCGGAGGAACGACTCAAGTAGGCGGATCACAGACGATCCCTTCCATACCTCGAGAGCACGTCCTGATTGTCGTGTGTAAGTCCGGAGTGCTGCCTAGGGTGCCAACGAGTACCTGTAACGCTGAGAAGAAGAGGACGCCAAGACCAAGGACGATACCGAAGAGCCGAGAGACGAGGTGAGCTGAAGGAGTGCCGGTTTACCTAACCTAGCCTTGAGGGTGCCTGCCTATACGGATGGGGATGCCTTTCTTGATCGTTGCTCTGGGGTATGCTCTGGTGCCTAGACGGGGGGAGAAGAGGAGAGAGAAGCTGCTGCAGACTGGTAGTGAGGGTGCCGGATGGTGCACAAGCGCAAAATGTGTGAGTAAACCATTGCGCACCTTCGAATGCCGGGCACCTTAGTGCTTTACTCACTATGACCATGCCACCCAGTTGGTTTTTCCATCGAGACCGCCCTAGAATCGCTGGATATCTTGATAGATGGTGATCTAGCATCGAGAAAGTTCCAAAAGAAGTCTTTGTGAGTATGGTGCCGACTGGCGATGAGCACCGTTGCTCGCACTGTCGTGCTCACCCTCTAGGTTGGCGTCGCAGGCCTTTTCCCTTTCCTAGACCCATTGCTAGATAGTAGGACCTTGGCGTTGAAAGCCTTGTCGAGTCCTTGGTGCTAGATGGTAGGACCTTGGCGTAAGAGCCTTGTCGAGTCCTAGACTATGGATGATGGGATCGTTGGCGATGGAAGCCTGATCGAGTCCCCAGACTTATTGGAAGTCTTGATAGATGGTGTTCTACTCGGAAAGGATGCAAAGGCATTTTCGTGAGTATGCTGGCGTCTGCCGATGGGCACCTTAATTGAGAGTGTCGTACTTACCCTCTAGGTGGGTCGTTGGAAGCCCTATCGAGTCCAACCCGTCCTCTAACCCCCCGTCTAGTAGTCGCTGGTAGCTAGGACAAGCAGGAGGAAAGAATCGTCCGGATCGTCCTCCACACGGATTTGGCCCTTTCGAGACCGCCTTGAGGTTGATGGATGTGTTGATAGATGGTGCCTACCATCGGAAAGGATGCAATGGAATTCTCTGTGAGTATGATGGCGTCTGGCGTCGAGCACCGTCACTGACACCATTGTACTCACCTCTTAGGATGGCCTTGGATGCCCTACCGAGTCCAACCCGTCCTCTTACCCCCTGCCGTTTACTGGCTGAGAGCTCGGATGAGCAGGAGGATAGAGTCGTTCGGGTCGTACTCATCCTCGCACATGCCTTGAGGCACCCTAGGTGCCTCTTCATCCTCCTCCACATCCATCCCCTCCTCTTCCTCGCCGTCTAGGCTCATCGCCAGACGGTCCAGACTTTCATCATCCGAGCCGTCAGCCCAGACAAAGTCCTCCTCAAGACCTCCTTCAGAGATCCAATCTTCCTCCTCAACCAGGAGGAGAGGCTCGTCCTCCATAGAGGCGTCTTCTACGGGCGAAGGCTCCGCAGTGTCTTCCTCCATGGAAGCGTCCCCCGCCTCCGACGAAGCTACCTCCTCCTTTTGGAGGCACTCGTCCTGCCTTTGCAGCAGGGCCCTGACACGCCGGCACTCTTCCTGGCGTTGGAGTTTAGGCAGGAGCCACTGGTCCTGCTGTGCCAGAAGCGCCCTGACCTTCCGGACCTGTCGCTTTCGCAACAGTGTCTCCCGGAGGCGGGCAACCTTGGCAGTCACACTCTCCTGTGACAAGGCTTGAATTCGGGCGAGGAAAGCATCGCCCGATTGGAGCTGCTGTTGCTCCAAGCCGTCCTCCACCCTTTCCTCCATCTCCACGTCCCTCTCCTCCTCCTCCTCCTCCTCCATCTCCACATCCTCCTCCTCCTCACCCTCCACCTTCATCTCCTCGTCCTCCTCCTCCCTCTCCACATCCTCGAAGGCGAGCGCGAAGGCGTTCTCGACCTCCTCGTTCCCCTCATACTCACCTGCCTCCTCGCCCGGTAGGAGCAGAGGAGGAGGCACCTCAAGCCCCATCATCGAAGGGCGAGCAAGTGCAGGAGGCGTCGAGCACCTCGGCAAGGTCACAATGGTGGGCATTTCTGCGCCACGCTTGCGCTTGCGTGGGTTGGCAACCACGCGAACAACCTTTGCCTTCAAGAAGGCCAGGCTGTCCTCGAAGGAGCTTTCCCCTTCCTCGCCCTGAAGGGTCGAACTCATCTCCAAGGTTTCCCAAAGAGAGAGGAGGGTATTGGCGGTGGTGGCCGCGGTGGTGGTGGTGGTGGTGTTGGTGGTGGTGGTGGTGTCGTCGCACTCCATCTGTGGGATCAAGAACAGGGTGCAAGCAGCAGAAGAGTGTCAACCTGTGGCTCAACGCAAGACGGTGCAACGTAGCGGTCGTTGCTCTCACTGCGCCTCGGATCAAGTACTCACTGGGACGGAGGCAACAACTTTCTCGAGCCTGGGGCCGAGAGGGAAACCACGCCTTTGGACCACGTAGGGCCTGTAGGCATGGCATTTCCTGGCTCGCAGAGGGCCAGGCATCTTGCTTCTGTCTAGGGTGGGAAGACAGGGAGGCAAGGGTGAAGTTCGGAAAGCTGGGGGCGGTTGTCTTACCGCGAGAGCGAAAGGGCAGTTCGTGGGTCCTTTGAGGAGCGACGAAGAGCAAAGCAAAACGAGCACGAAGACGGCTAGCACAGGAGAAGGTAGAGGAGGAGCAAAGCAGGAGCAGGGGGTGTGTGGGAAGTGCTAGGGTGTTCGATCAATGGAGAGAGTAGCAGTATAGTACGGGGCGATCGCTCTGGCGATGGATGGCCTCCCCCCGGGGGGTCCGCCCAACCGGGCTCGGAGCTCCAATCCAAAATCTCCAGAGTCCAACACCGTCCAACACTCCAATGTACACGCGAGCGCCCTCTCCGCTCCGGTTACCGGCTTCCCGCAAAGACGCGACTGCCGAGCTCCGCTGCTGATGCCATCAGTGGCCCTGTAAGTCGCCGAATCCGCCCTCTCTCCGGTCGAAGACACTCAAGCATCCACTCTTGGCGGCCAACAAGCTAGCCATGTGCTCGGCCTTCTGCCGGTTCACCTTCAGCTCGGCCCTCCCCTTCAGCGACCCTCAGCAAGCACTCCTCGGTTCGACACACGCCGCGACGCGCCCATTTACGATTCGCTCTGCCCTCATTGATCCGATCTGGCTTCGAATGCCTCTTTGGGCGAGATGCTCACTGGCGCGAGAATTGCACTTTGGTTGAGCGAACAATGCGGCATCCATTCAGCAGACTCCACGTGCAATGGCGCATAGGCACGATACCCTCCTAAGCATAGAGGATATGGCGCTCCTATACCGAATTGCACTGCTCTCAGATGATACCCTAGTAAGCTCTCAATCAGCCCTCAGACAGGGTCGCACGCCTGTTCATCACCCCAGACCAGCAAGAAAGAGTCAGATTGGAACCTATTCGATGCCACATTAGCGATTCGACGGGATTCTGATGCAACTCTAGCGTACACGCCGTCCTGCAGCAAGCAGCTATAGCCTCCATCTCCTCCCCTCCATCCCCTCGCCCTCTGCCTGCAATTCACACTCGGCATACCTGGCCTGCACCCGCGTAACGCTCACAAAGCCGTTCATCAAGGCCCAAACATCGGTTCCTCTGCCCTCTTCACTCTCCAAGCCTCCGATGGGTGAGAGCATACCGGTCATCTCTGGCTTGAATGAGAGGATGGTACTGGGTTTTGGAGCGGAGGAAGGGAGATGGTTTGAAGTGCTGCCAGTGGAGGATGAGGTGGAAGAAGGCTGCACGAGGGAGAAGAGTCGGGGATAGGTGCTGGCCCACATCCTTGTCCAGTAGACCTGAGAATGGCGAGGCAATAGGCGAGGAAATGAGGGTGAGAAGGTCAGCATGGAAGTCACTGTCGGGACAAATGTCCCAAGCACCTCATCAAATCACTCAACTCACTTTGGGCTCCTTGAGTGTCCAGGCCAATGGCACATTGATACTGTTGTCACGTTCGAGAGTTTCTAGTCAGCTGGAGCTGTCCTGAGGCAGTAAGAGCTCCGAATACTCACCCATAGACTCCTACTCCATCCTCCCATTGAGAATACAGCCTCTCTACGATCTGTACCGTGAGCTCATTAGCGACCTGTGCCAATTCCCTGGGAGCCGAAGGCGCTACGTCCTTCGCCTTGCGTTTCTTGCCCCCTTCAGCCTCCAGAGCACTCTGTTGCGCCGGATCACCACGCTTCCCTTTCCCGCCTGCTTCTTCCGATCCTTTACTTCCCTGCAAACTCATCCCCTCCAATACGCCCCTCGTCTTCATCTCATCAACCCTACTTTGAATCCCCTCGGGAACCTTCTGAAAATGAGCATAGGAGACAGAGATGCTCTTGATGCCAGTGAGGGCGCCAGCTAGGGCCGCACCTAGGGTTCCTGAGGAGAGACAGAAGGCGAGACCGGAATTGCGGCCGTAGTTTGGACCGGAGAGGACGAGGTCGAAAGGTGGGGGTTGTGAGGTAGAGGCAGAGCTGGAGGAGGAGGAGGAGGAGGAGGAGGAGGTTACGGTGGAGGGGAAGAGGAGGGATTGGTTGAAGAGACCGACGTTGGTACAGGTGGTGGGTGACTGTCCGTAGAAGAAGGAGAGGGGTCATCATGTAGTGAGTCAGTGCTGTGTAGCGCTGTACAGACTCAGACCTGTAGTTGCGTCCTTCTCGAAGAGTCTTCCATACTCACTCCATCCAATAGGACCCACTCCTCCTCACCCCTCTGTCCCTCCGCCCTGCGCTCCCGCTCCCACACTCCCTCATCCTCCTCTTCCCTCGGGGGGTAATACCACCATACCCCCACCTGCCCCGCTACACTGAATGCCATTGAGCCCCAGCTCTTTTGACTTGAAGGGAGTACGACGCTGACTTTGTGTCCGCGTGCGACTAGGGCGCGGTAGAAGGGGAGGACATGTGGGGAAGAGGGGTAAGAAGGGGGTCCGTCGTCGTTGACTAGGAGGATCCGGAGGGGCGTGGATGCTGACATGCTTGTGGACGTGAGATCTGCCTGCTTTTGTGTGCCGAGGTTCCAGGGTAGTGAAGGGTATCTGAAGTTCTGTCCGTAGTGGAGTCTCTGGTCTTGCTGTCTTGTTGGGCCTTGCAGTGCAGCGTATGTCGTACCGTAGACGCGGGGTAAGCGAGAAGAAGGTGCTGCTGCACTTGTGCCTCGGCTTTGCTCACCTCCCGATCCGATCCACGCCCCCCGCACGGACGCCCCATGTGGAGGAAGACTCGGTGCGGTGCGGAAGGAGGATCAACTGTACTGCGTAGAAGCCTGATACCAGCCGCTTCCCTGCAGCCTTCTTAGCGATAGTCCCGTTGACACTTCTCGTACCACGCTCAAGGCCTCATCCGCCATGTCACGCTCTGCTATCGATCCTTCGCTGCTGTCGGCTCTGAAGACAGCTTGTCCTTATCTGGGCGGGACCTTCGAGTCCTCGTCATCCAATCGCCTTCTAGCCACCTCGCATGACCCACCCCGCCTCCTCTTTGCCAAGTGCACGACCCCTGTCGCACAGGTGCTAGGGGAAGCAGCTTCTCTCTCCGCAATGGACAAGGCTTGCTCTGCTGCCGGTCTAGACGTAGATAGGGGCGAAGGGCTGGTGCCAAAGGTGCACACCTACGGCAAGACCGAAGATGGGAGTAAAGCCTACCTCTGCACGGACTATCTCGACTTTTCTGGTTCCCTCTCGTCTTCTGCCCAAAGGACACTGGGTAAAAAGCTCGCACTGATGCACTCGCATGGTACGAGCCCCAATGGCAAGTTTGGCTTCGATGTGCCCACACACTGTGGAGATACGGAGCAGGATAATACTTGGACGGAGAGCTGGTCGGACTTTTGGGCCAATAGGAGGATAGGCGAGATGGTCAAGCGCATCAACTCCAGCTACGGTGGAGATTCCAAGTTGACTGAGCTGGAGAAGGAGATGAGAGAGCACGTGTACCCACTGCTGTTGGATACGCTCAAGGACATCAAGCCGGCCATTCTGCATGGGGATCTCTGGAGCGGAAATGCGGGTCAGGCATCCAAGACGGGCGAGCCGGTCATCTTTGACCCCAGCTCTTACTACGGTCACAATGAGGCGGAGCTGGGCATCATGAAGATGTTTGGAGGTTTCGGCGGCGCATTCACAGAAGCCTACCACGCTGTACTGCCCAAGTCAGAGCCGGTGGAGTACTACTCGCAGCGCGTGGACCTGTACGAATTGTACCATCACCTCAATCATGCGCATCTCTTTGGCGGTGGGAGCTACCTCAGTGGGGCCAAGAGGATCATGCAGAACTTGATAGACTGGGCGAAGAAGGAAGGAAAGAAGGGTGGGAGGAAAGCCGAGCTGTGATAGACTGGAGCCGGAATCGGGTTCCACACCATACCCGCCTTGGCGCATAGCTTAGCGCAGCACTGTATGATGTTGTTAAATCATCTGAACTCCTCACAAGCAACGTACATTGTAGCGGTCTCTCTGAACGGTCTGGACCCTTGCACGTGTCACGCTCCATGTCTCTTCCTAGCCTTGGCTGATGGCCGCGTGGGAATGGCGACCAGATGCGCGTGTGGCTCGGCTGCTTTCTTGCAATCAGCCTGGACCCTTGCTTGCCTCCACACGGCCGTGCGTCCAGCCTGGCTGACAAACTCCTGGATGATGAGGGGCAGCACAGAGGCAGTGGTCAGTCAGTCGGTCAGTCAGCATCGCCCTGGTTGCTCATCATCATACTCGTAGTCATCACCTTGCCTTTGCTACCCTCTACTTCATCATACGACGAACTTGATGCTCCCTCGTCTGCCCTTCAACCTCACCCAGTCAACAGCGAGACTATTCAAGCAAAGTAGCACCGCACCCCGCATCAGCTTCGGATTCAGATTCTCCACTTCAGCTTTCGCAATGGCACCTCAACGTATCAAGCTCGCAGCTGCTTCTGAGCTTCCCAAGCCGGGACAGAAGAAGGACTTTGTCGCATTTGGCGAAGGGGATGATGCATCGAAGATCCTGCTTAGTAATGTCAAGGGAGAGATCTATGCTACCAGCGCAAAGTGCACTCATTACGGAGCTCCTCTCGCTAACGGTATCCTCACCGAGGAAGGTCATCTCGTCTGCCCCTGGCACGGGGCCTGCTTCAACGCCAAGAACGGAGACATTGAAGACTCGCCTGCCCTCGACTCCCTCCTTTCCTTCCCAGTAGAGGTAGACTCAAACGGTGACGTGTACGTCTCTGCAGAGGAGGAGCAGCTCAAGGGCAAGCCAGGAAAGCCAATCTCCTGCTCTGGCTCCATCAAGGAGAGCAAGCAGGGAGGTCTGGTCATCGTTGGAGGCGGCTCTGTTGGAATTCACGTCATTGAGTCTGCAAGGAAGAATGGCTACTCGGGTCCCATCACTCTCGTTACATCCGAAGACCACGCTCCATACGATCGAACAAAGCTCTCAAAGGGTCTCATCGCCGACGCTTCCGCCGTCGTCTGGAGGTCGCCTTCTCACCTCGAGAAGGTACTCAAGGTCAAGGTCAAGACTGGTACCTCGGCGCAGTCCCTACTACTGTCAGATAACAAGGTCAAGCTAAGCTCTGGCGAGGATCTGCCATATGAGCACCTCGTACTTGCTACTGGCGGTATCCCCAAGCGCCTGCCCGTTCCCGGAGCCAAGGAAGGAGAGCTGGAAAACGTTCACCTGCTTCGCGGCCTCGGACATGTCGAAGGAATTCTCAGCGCACTTGGTGACAAGCAGGACAAGGATGTCGTTGTCATTGGCTCCTCTTTCATCGGCATGGAAGCAGCCATTGCCATGGCCGGACAGAAGAAGGCAAAGTCTGTCTCGGTTGTGGGCATGGAAGGCGTGCCTCTGGAGGCCATCCTGGGTGCTGAAGTCGGCAAGGGCATCAAGGATGCCCAGGAGAAGAACAATGGACTCAAGTTCTACATGAAGGCTGGTGTGCAGTCCATCGAGGGTGATGGTAAGGTCTCTGCCGTCAAGATCAAGGACTCCAATGGTAAGGAAGTATCGATCAAGGCCGACGTTGTCCTATTGGGTGTCGGTGTAGGTCCTGCTACCAACTACCTCAAGGAGTCCAAGGGCTTCCCCGAACTCGAGAAGGACGGCTCGGTCCTCGTCGACTCGACTCTTCGTGTCCAAAACTTGTCCTCCTCTGTCTTTGCTGCCGGTGACATCGCTACCTTCCCCTCCTTCAATGGCAAGGAGAAGATCCGGATCGAGCACTGGAATGTGGCTGGTAATCAGGGTCGTGCAATCGGAGAGACGATTGCCAATTTGGAGCGCGGCGAGAAGTCGGCAAGGAAGTACGAGAAGCTTCCCATCTTCTGGTCTGCCATGGGAGGTCAGCTACGCTTTGTCTCAGACGGCAACAATGCCTCCACCGGCAACCAGCCTCCACACGTCGAAGGCTCCCCTGCCGAGGGCAAGTTCGTTGCCTACTACACTCGCGGTGATGGCAAGGTTTCTGCGGTGGCCTCGATGGGTTGGGACCCGGTGATGGTGCAGAGCGCTGAGCTGATGAAGAGAGGCACAATGGGCAGCTTCGACGACATCAAGAGTGGGAAGTTCGATCCGCTCAAGGTGGAGCTGAGTGCACAGTAGGATGAGGCGCCCCCTGGGAGTGGCAGCCGATTGAAGACGAGGCTGTGAGGGTGGGGTGTCAGCTGGTAGTGGGAGCTGAAAGGGGGGCAAACACGATACACAGACGTGAACATGAAGTCAATGAATCAGCTCTAGCATCTGCTTACCACACTCGATATGAAATACATTCGATCTGACCATCTGAACCCTTGGTCGTCCATGTCTGCCTATTCTGCCTGACCTGTGACCTGACCTGCCCGCCTCGTGCCCTCTCCGCTCCGCCTGTGCGTCGCGAGCTCCACTTCCGCAATCCTGCACTCTACTTTTCTCCAGTCCTTCGCATCACTACTTGACACTCTGCAGCGCCTTTACCTTTAGCATAGGCAAGGTCTCCTTGAAATCTGGTAGCCTTCCTTGATCATCCTCTTCTTCTCCTTTATTGCCGATCTGATTCATCTCACCTCGCTTTGCGATCTCCTCTCGTCAATTCCACCTCTCTCCAGCTACCCCCCAACCCTCAAGTAAAATGGACATCCCCCTCTCATCCGACGCCCTCGACCTGGCCCTCCACCCTTCCCCCTCTACCCATCTCCTCGCCGTCGGACTCATCTCGGGAAAAGTTCAGCTGCTGGATTTGGCCAGGTACGAAGAGGAGACACAGCTCGCGAAGGAGTCGCAGTCTGCTCGGAGGAGAAGGGGGAAGAAGAGGAGGGAGGAACCTGAAGATGAGGACGAAGAGGAGGAGATTGGAGGCAAGGGGAAGGGGAAGGAGAAGAAGTTATACGAGAAGAAGTGGACAAAGAGGTACAATAACAAGAGTTGTAGAGGTGTGGAGTTCAACCATGGTGAGTGCGGAGTCAGAGCTGCGAGAGCGTTCAGTAGGGGTGTCGCTCAAGTATCGTCTCCTCTCTTGTCACACTCTGATGAGCAGATGGCTCGCAGCTCTGGTCTCTCAGCAAAGACGGAACGTTGTACAGCCTTGATACTTCAACTTCATCTGTTGTGCAGGCCTACCCAGGCGCACATGCCGCTGCACCTTCACGTCTACTGCCTCTGCCAGGTGACCCTAACCTGATCGTCACTGGCGATGACGACGGGGTTGTCAGCCTCTGGGACACCCGACTCAAAAGCAGCAGCAGTAGCGGTAGCGGGCCCGCACTCAAGGACGGGTCCGGTAAAGGGGGAAAGTCAAAGCCTGTGCGCTCCTACGACCATCACTTCGACTGGATTACCGATTTCCACTACTCTAAGCATCTCATTCCGCCCAAGCTATCCAAGGAGCAGAAGGCCAAGCTGGAAAAAGAGAAGAAGGAAGCAGAGGAGCGCAAGCGCAAGCGGCGGCTCAAGGCTGGCCGTGGCCGGGATGGGAGCGATGCAGACAGTGCAGACGATACAGAGGAGACAGAGGTGGCTACGCCTGCGAGGGAGAGATTGGTGTGCACCAGTGGTGATGGATCGCTCTCTGTTATCGACCTCAGAGCGGGAGGCGGCAAGAACAAAACGACGGCTTCTGGTGCTGGGGGACTAGCCTTGCCGCCTGGAGTGGAAGTGAGCGATGATCAGGAGGATGAACTGCTGAGTATTACCTCGGTGAAAAAGTGAGTGCGGGTAGTAGCTCTGAAAAGCCTTGCAACCGTATAGAAGAGCCTCCGTTGTTGACTTCTTTCCCCCCTCCCTATGAACCTGAACAGCGGCACAAAGCTCGTCGTGGGCACTCAGCTCGGTCTCCTCTCCCTCTGGGCCCCCTCCCGCGGTCTGCTAGACCACATCGACCGCATCCCCGGACATCCAGCCTCCATCGATACTCTCCTTCCCCTGGACGACTCCACCATCCTCACAGGCTCCTCTGACGGCCTAATACGCGTAGTCCAAATCCTCCCTCATAAATTCCTAGGCGTAGTTGCCGATCATGGAATGGGTTTGCCGGTGGAGAGGATGAAGAGGAAGCCTGGGGGCGGGACGGTCGTTAGTTGTGGACATGGGGGCGAGGTCAAGGTTACGGATATCAGTGGGCTTTTGGATGGGAGTGATAGTGAAGATGAGGAGGATGAGAGTGATGATGAAGGAGATGGAGAGGGAGTGGGGGTCGGGGAAGATGCAGAAGCTTTGGCTCGGAGAGTGGGAGGAGGATCAGACTCGGATGACGATGATGACGACGACGACGACGAAGAGGAAGAGGAGGCAGACGATCTCAGTCAGGCCAAAGCTGGCGATGGAGGGGACGTCTCCGATGCATCCGACAATGACGACGACAGCGACAGCGACTCGGACTCGGACTCGGACTCCTCCAACTCTCCGGCACCACCACCACCACCACCACGCAACCTCTCAAGAAAGGAAAAGCAACGTCTCGCCACCCTCTCTGCCGGCGGAACACAGCGCCAGGAGAAGGAAGCCAATGACTTTTTCGCCGACTTGTGACCGGACGAACGGGCAGTCAGAGTACGAGAGGTCGATGTCGATGTCGATGTCATGGTCAAGGTTGAGTCGTGTCGGTTCTCCCTTCTGTATGCTCGTACTCACAATATTCGGCAAAAGATACCTGACCCATCATCGATCAGTGCAAAGTGTTCATTTCATTATGGAGATTCATTGCAAAAGGGGCAATCGACATACGAGACAGAACTGGAGAGTAGTTACAGTAGCGAGCCATAGCATGAGAGTGAGAAACAGTGAAACAGAGAGAGAGGGAGGGAGGTCGTTAAGTATGCGATGCGCATCAATGAGTAGTGTGCAAGAGAAATTTGTACCATGCAAGAAAGGAGAGTCGAGATCATTACCAACCCAGCCCTACCGTACCGTACCCTTCCTTCCGTAACTTCACTCGGCCAGATTTGATCAGATTAGATACCCAGCGCCATCCTTCCCCCACCCAATTCCTCCCTCCTCACCTCCTCTCGAGCCTTGGCAACTTCCTCCCAACCACGGCTCCTTCGCACTCTCTCTTCCTCAAAGGTCAGCATGCGCTTGATTGCATCCACCGTCGCCTGCGAAGGAGCTGCACTCCCATCCGAGGAAGCCGAGTTGGAACCAAGAGTAGAGGCGACGGTAGTGATTCCCTTTTGTACGTCTTCCCTTGGCAGGAGAAGACGGACGACGCGATTAGAGGCAAGGAGCTGCTTCTTTGCTGCGCGCTTGCCGCCTGGGGAGACGCCGCTGCCAATGACACCCACAGAGGTAGGACTGCTGGCGCCCGAGGGTGCGGTGAGTCCGGTGCTGTTGCTGTTGCTGCTCCCACCGGCCGATTCTGCTTCGCTTCCAAGGGAGAGAGTGCCCTGTACTTCTAGACCGTGGAAGATTTCCAAAACTTCGGAAGACTCGAGCGCTGTGAAAGATCCGTCGTTGGCGAGCATCGCGCCGTAGGTCGCTTCAATGTCAGCCATCCTCATGGCTCCTGCCGTGCTACAATTGGGCTTCTTGCAGGAAGCGTTGCTGGCAGAGCCTAGGATGGGCAGATTGGCAGCAGCACGCTTCTCAGCTACGATGTACGCCGCAAGGATCAACTTGGCCTGCAGACCCAGCTGGCGGATCTTGCCCAGGTGAGGGCTGCCAAGAACTGCGCTCATTACTTTGAGAATGTGGCTAGGGGTGACCTTCGGTGCAGAAGACGGAGTAAGATGCGAGAGGAGCTTGCTTGCTTCTGTGTTTGTGCCTGTGCCAGTTGCGGTACAGTTCGCGAGGGCCTGCTTGCGCTGCTCGCCCTCGACGACCTCAACCGCTAGACGAGCTGCATCGAGCGCTTTGCGCAAGTCTCCCGTTGCAGCGGCAATCTTCTTTGATGCAAGCTCAAGTGCAGCGGGCATGAAGAGCGGTAGCACTGCCGGCACTGCGGATGACGAAGCGGAGGAAGTCGCCAGCTCGGTCATGGCTTCGTCTTCTGCTTCTCCGTCGTAGCGAGGTCGGAGACCACCGAGTCGGGCCTTGAGCACCTCTACGATCTCCCTGCTCTCGAAAGGACGGAAGTGCAGTAGCGCTGGTGCTGCTCCTTTGCTGGCCAGGAGAGGGACAAAGCGCTCCGTCAGATCCAGAGAGTTGGCAATGCCGATGAGGCCACATGAGGTGCCCTCGGAAGCCCAGGCGAATAGTCGATATAGTACATTCTGATGAGCTCGAGAGCGGAGCAGATGGTCGATCTCATCCAAGACGATGAGGCTGCGAAGGGATTTGAAGGCAAGATTGTCAGTCTCTGAACGTCGCGTACGCCTTTGGTCTGCTTTGCTACTCACGTTCTGCGGCTGCTTTGATTGACGATCTTGTCCATCTTTCTCTCAGCCTCGGCTTCAGTGTGGCTCTCGCTTGCACCCTTGACAGTCTCTCCGAGTGCTGCCAGCACCTTGACGAAGATCTGGCGAGGATGATCGACGGCCATGCAGTTGACAAAGGCCACGCGCGGCGCACTGGCTTCTGTCTCGGCCAAGTCCAGGACCTCGCCGAGCACCGAGCGGACCAGAGCAGTCTTACCTGTACCTGGCAGACCACAGATGTAGAGGCTTCCAGAGTCTGGATTGCCGTCGAGTAGCTCTTCAATGTTGGCATCCACCTGGTCGGCTGAGGAGAAGATGCCGAAGCGCTTCGACATGAAGGCGTGCAGGGCACGACGCTCCTGATGTCGACCGATGACTTGGACGTCTGAGCCGTCGATCTGCACAGCAGCAACAGAGGAAGAGCCTGGTGTTGCGTCGCCAGTCGATGGTGATGATGGTGCCGGTGCTTCAAGTGAAGTTCCTGCTGCGTATCTCAACAAAGCGCGGGCGTGAGCATAGACGTTGCTGTACAGAGCCTTGACTGGAATGGCGGCAGTAGCCGTTACATCTGCGTCAGCGCAGGGGTCTACCTCTGGACTGGTGGCACGTGAATAAGCACTGCTGTGCTGGCTCGAGGCATCGAAGAGTGATCCGGCCGTCGTCGTCGGGGTATCCTGACTGGAGAAGTAACTCTCCCCGTCGTTGCTGGGAGCGTCGAGACGGAGGCGCGTCATCGGAGTGCTTGGTGCACGCATGTCGGAGCCTTCAGCGTCAGCTTGCGAGCGTTGCCTCTTCCTGCTCTCAGGCGTGGTAGGCATTGCGGCTGTAAGACGGGAAGACGTGCGGCGAGTGATAGCTGGCGATCGATGGAAAAGAAGGGCCGGAGGAGTCAACAACAAGTCGACGGTGTCATCACGGCAACGATGCACTGTTACTCACATGGGCTGCTGGCCGCCTCGCCTGCAATGTTGCTGGCTGATCGTCCAGAGAGAGAAGGCCTACCGCTCGACCTAACGCTCGAGGTGATGGAACTGGCAGACGAAGACGACCTTCTCATCGTGAGGGATCCCCTCGGGGTATTCCTTCGAGCAGAGCTCTCTGCCTCCGCTGCGTCACCTAGTCTGCGAAGAGGCGCGATGTTCTCCTTGTTGCTGTCGTCTCTTCTGTCATTTACGTCAATGTCGGAACTGCACCCGCCATACCTCGAGTTGAAAGAGGAAGAGGCGCCGTCTTCGTCATCAGACGAGTCCGACCCGTCTGCCGCGCTGGATTTGCGAGGCCCAAAGGATGTGCCGCGTCGGGTGAGGGAAGGTGTTGAGGAAGTTGTGGCAGGAGCAGAGGTCTTTGCGCTACTGTTTGACTTGTTGCTGGAAGAGTTGGACGTAGACCGCGTCCTCGACATGGGTGTCGAGGGTTTTGCGTTGAGAATGGAAGGGGAGGATACAGTGCGCTTCATTGAGGCCGCCAGACCGTTGCGTAGCAGAGACATGGCAGAGGAGCTCTTGGACAGCTCCTGCTCGCCAGCAGCAGACCTGGTGAGGCGCTGCTTGGGCGTGCAAGACTCGAGGAAGGAGGAGTGCTCGTCATGGTCGAGGCATTCGTTGGAGTTGGAATGCTGCACCAGTTGCTGTCTGGCTCGAGTGAGGGTCATTGTCGTTGTCGTGAAAGGAGGATCGATGGATCTTTGGCACCTTGCCTACTTTTTCACCTGATGTGACGGCGAGATGACTGTATATGCGCTATATGGCAGTGGGCACAGTCGCGTGAGGTAGTGGAACAAAGGCGAATGCAAGGCAGGCAGGCAGGCTGGGGCTTGATCAAGGGTCGTGAGGATGCAGCGGGTCTGGCTTGATTGGGAGCGACTTGTTCAGAAGGTCTGCATCGATGACTGAGTATGCTGAATCAGATGTGGGTGGTAGCGATGGTGACGGTGGAGGAGATGGTGAAGTGTGAGGGAGGCAGACTGTACCTTCTCTTTATTGAGAAGGTCGTCCTGGCTGCTGCCCCGCCCGGCTGCTTCCCCGTCGCGACGTCTGCCTCGCGCGTCTCGAGGCGTGAACCACTTTCTGAGTTCCAATTCCTGGTCGCGTGGCTGCTCGCTGCCTCGTCCGCCTGGCGTTGCGCGCGCAGTTGCCGCCCAGCCCCGCCTTGGCCCAGACGTGCGCCCGAGACAGAAAAGTTTTCGGCCAGGCGGACAGACGAGGCCAAAGCGGAGGCAGATCGTCCTTCCCTTCTCCTCACCGCCAACCCATCACCATCACACACCTGCCACGACTACTTTCTCAAGGATATCCAATCCGAGAGGAGTATCATAAACCCCAGAGTGAGTGTCAGAGCTCAGACGGGTCCACAGCCTCTGTTCTACCGGTGCTCTTTTCAGCAGACGCAACTATCAAAGGTCAAAGATGCAGCTCCTTACTGATTACCCCCTGTTCGCCTGCTACCCTCACAGAAAGCCCAAAAAAACTTGAAAAATCAAACCATACGAAAGGTTTCCATCAGCTCTTCCTCTTGTGTTGAGTCTTTTTGAATTGTGAGTCCACATCACGGCACTAGTCATGCCTTGGAGGAGTCCGTACTGACGCGCCTCTTGTTCTCGTCTTTCCTTAGCCGACTAAATCTCCCATTACACCCAATACCCACTCCTCATCTTACCTACCCTCTCCCTAACCAAAATTGCCACGATGTCTGCTACGTCACCCAAAGTCGACTCCAAGGAGCTCCCCGAGACCAACAGCACTACTACCACCGAGCAGCAGCCGGCTGCTGCTGGGGACGCTGCCCCGGATGCCACTGCTGAGCAGACTTCGACTGCCGGGAATGGCGCTGCTGCTGAGGCATCTCCCGCTGCCCCTGCTCCTCAACAGAGCAATGGAGCTTCTGCCAACTCCAACAACAACCAGCAGAGTCAGAACACCTCCCTCTACGTCGGTGAGCTGGACCCTTCCGTCACCGAGGCCATGCTGTTCGAAATCTTCAGTATGATCGGCCCCGTCGCTTCGATCCGAGTCTGCCGAGATGCAGTCACTCGACGATCCCTCGGATACGCCTACGTCAACTTCATCAACTCCAACGATGGAGAGCGTGCCTTGGAGCAGCTCAACTACTCGGTCATCCGAGGACGACCCTGCCGAATCATGTGGTCGCAGCGTGACCCAGCCCTCCGACGCACTGGTCAGGGCAACATCTTCATCAAGAACCTCGACGAGGCCATTGACAACAAGGCGCTCCACGACACCTTTGCTGCCTTTGGTAACATTCTGTCGTGCAAGGTCGCAATCGGAGAGGGCGGTTCTCTCGGATACGGCTTCGTCCACTACGAGACTGGCGAGGCTGCTGACCAGGCTATCCAGCACGTCAATGGAATGCTCTTGAACGACAAGAAGGTCTTCGTCGGCCACCACGTCCCCAAGAAGGAGCGACTGCAGAAGATCGAGGAGGCCCGTGCCAAGTTCACTAATGTCTTCTGCAAGAACATCGACGTCGAAGTCACTCAGGAGGAGTTCGAGGGACTCTTCAAGGGATACGGCAGCATCACCTCTGCCGTCCTCTCCACCGACGACGAAGGCAAGAGCCGCGGCTTTGGTTTCGTCAACTTCGAGGACCACGAGCAGGCCCAGAAGGCCGTTGACGACCTACATGACACTGAGTTCCACGGCCAGAAGCTCTTCGTCGCCCGAGCCCAGAAGAAGAACGAGCGAGACGCTGAGCTGCGCCAGTCTTTCGAGGCAGCCAAGAACGAGAAGCTCTCCAAGTTCCAGGGTGTCAACTTGTACCTGAAGAACATCCCTGAGGAGTTCGATGATGAGCGACTCCGTGAAGAGTTCGCGCCGTTCGGTGCCATTACCTCGTGCAAGATCATGCGAACTACCTCCGGTGTCTCCCGAGGCTTCGGTTTCGTCTGCTACTCTGCACCCGACGAGGCCAACAAGGCCGTCGCTGAGATGAACGGCAAGATGCTGGACAACAAGCCTCTGTACGTCGCCTTGGCCCAGCGAAAGGAGGACCGACGACAGCAGCTCGAGGCTCAGATCATGCAGCAAAACCAGATCCGCCTGCAGCAGCAAGCTGCCGCCGCTGGGATTCCTGCTGGCTACCCTGGACAGCCCCTGTACTTCCCTCAGCCTGGCTTCCCCGGTCAGCCTGGTATGGTCGGCCAGCGACCCCGCTACCCCGCCCCCGGTCAGATGCTGCCCCAGGCTATGCCTATGGCTGGACCTTACGGTCAATTCCCTGCTGGAATGGTTCCACCTTCCGGCTACCGCCCCCCTCGTCCCCCTCGTGGTGGCCCAGGCATGCCTCCTCAGGCTGGCGGACCTCGTCCTCCTGGAGGCGCTGGTCTCAACGGCGCTCCTCGACCTGGTCAGCCTCTGCCTGGCCGTGGCATGCCCGCTGGTGCTCGTGGACCCGGTGGCCGTCAGCAATACCCACCCGCTCAGCCCACTCTTACCGCTGCTGCCTTGGCTAACGCTGGACCAGAGGAGCAGAAGCAGATGCTCGGAGAGGCCATCTACCCCAAGATTGCGGAGAACCACCCCGACTTGGCTGGCAAGCTCACTGGTATGATCCTGGAGCTGCCCGTCAGCGAATTGCTGCACGTTCTAGAAGACGGCGAGGCCCTCAACTCCAAGGTTGGCGAGGCCCTGCAAGTTCTCCGAGACTACGAGACCCAGCAGGGTGGTGAGGACTCTGGCGAGTCCAAGCAGGAGGCTGCTTAAGGAGCAGTGGTGGCATCTTAGAAGCAGGAGTCGCTGCCTTTGAGACGTCGAGGGTCGAGACACTGGCGCTACGCTGACTACGCAACCATCGTGTGTGGGCCTACCGTTGAGCTGCCTTTGCTCCCCTCTCCCTTTCGTTGGTGGACCTTCGATCTTGGTTGCTGATTGCTGAGGTGTGGCATGACTTCCCCCTTCTCCTTTATGTACTTTTAGCTCTTTTCCTTTCCTCATGCGCACCTTAATGATCGACCTCATCTCACTCTGCCGTGCTCCTGTCGTCTGATGGCTCGATGTCAGGGTAGACTAATTCGGATTGAAGCTCAATGCAGAGAGTCAAGTAGCTGATCGACCATTGTCAAGATCAGCAAGTCTGCCTGGTCTTGTTCATCGTACCGACCCGAATGTGGCTTACAGTAGGGAGAGATTGTGGCGCTCGACCGCTGCCGGCGAAAGCGGCGGGCGGAGCTCCGGAGAAATAGACTTGCAGCATCAGAAAAGTCGCGTAGCCTGAAGAAGGCCGCTCTGGGTCCCTGCTCTTTTCCCCTCGCTGACCATCGATTGCAGCTGTAGGCGCTGTCTGTATCCTCATGGCTTCCTCATCTGCTCCTCCTTCTGTAGCTCCGCCTTACTCTTCTTCGGCGGCGGCGTCTGAGCTACAATCTCAGGTGCAGGCCGCCCTCGATGCGAGAGTAGCCGCGGGGCGTTTGGCGCCTTCGGTTGTCTATCTTTCGAATCGTTCCGGTCAAGAAGTAGCGCAAGTCTGCTCTCCTTCTGCTTCTTCCTCTGACAGTGAGAGCCGCAGTGGTAGTAGCAACAGAGAGGCAATCGCCAAGTGGGGTCAAGATGAAGTCGTTGGGCCTTCATCGGTCTTCTGGCTTGCATCATGCACAAAGCTTCTCACGGCCGTTGCTGCTCTGCAGCTCGTCGAGGATGGGCTGATTGGGCTGGACGACTCCGTCGAGGAGGCGCTTCCTGAGCTTAAGGCTCTCCCTAGGCTGGAGTTCTCTACTTCGAGCGACGGCGATGGGAAGGAAGAGCAACACTTCAAGCTTGTGCACCGCGAGGAAGAGGAGGGAGGATATCGCCCGCCTATCACTCTAGCTATGCTCCTCTCGCACACTTCCGGTCTCTCCTATCCGCACTTCCACGCTCAGACGAGAGACTACTGTCAGCATATCGGTCTCAATCCCTTTGAAGGGACGATTCGCTCCTTCTCCACACCGCTCATAGCCACACCCGGCACGCGCTGGTGCTACTCACCCGGACTGGATTGGGTCGGCGTTCTACTGGAGCGTCTGACAGGCGCGCAAGATCTGGACGAGTACCTCGCGCGGAGGGTGTACGGTCCGCTGGGGGTGCAGGGGGAAATGACGATGAAGGGTGCAAGCGAGTGTGTGCAGAGTGGACTAGCTCCTATGCATGTGAGGGAGGCAGATGGGAGTATTAAGACGGAACCCCATCGGGTACAGCTCGATGATACGAAGCTCGGATACCTCTCTGGTGGAATCAGACTCTTCTCCACTCCACGTGCTTACGCTCAAGTGCTCGTTGCGCTGCTCAATGGTGGCACCCACCCAATCACAGGCGGAAAGATCCTCTCGCCATCATCAGTAGAGGAGCTGCTGAAAGATCGCATCCCCGAGTCTATGCGTCCGGACCTGTCGCGCTCCTTCGACTGCAGCTACCCCTTTCTCTCCTACCCTTTCACACTCCACCCCCAAAAAGCCAAACAGTGGACTTTTGCTGGCGCACGCGTCAGTGATGGATTGGAGAATGGTCGTAGCGACAGAGCTGTATGGTGGACGGGGACGCCGAATGCCTTTTGGTTCCTAGACCCACAGGATGGGACTTGTGGAGTGCTGGCTACCCACCTGAGGCCGTTTTGGGATGGAGAAGTGAGGGACTTCTGGGACGAGGTTGAGGGGGCTTTGCACGCATTTGTGCGGGATGAGGGACAGACAGAGGGAGACTGATAAGAGAGGGAGGACATAGATTTGTTTGTTTGTATACCTAGTAGAGACAGAAGAAGGACACCCGCCAGAGAATGATGGACACTTTGGCCATCGTACCGGAGACTCTAGACAGATCCATATACTTCTCTCCGTCCTCGCCCTGCCTAATGTCATGATATTTGCATCCCACTCTAGAACCACCTCCTCGGCCTCCAATTCAGCAGCTCCAAGAAGCTCTTTGCAATACCCCCGACTGTCTTAACAGCTTTGAGTGCCACTGGTTCTCCAACCAACTTGACCTTCCACGTCACTTGTCCATCCACATACACCTTGACTCTCAGCTGAGGCTCCATCACTCGCCTCGTATCGACTACGATGTCAGCCCACTTCTGCCGACCGAGAGGAATGTGCTTCAGCAGCTTGTCCGTCTCGGACGATTCGCCAATGGAAATGGGTAGGGCAAACATGTTGAGGGGCCCAACGCAGAGCTCCGTTACTGTGTACCTGTCCACATTGGGATCCTCTCCAGAGCGGAGAGAGGTAGCGAGGAACTGGTGACGGTCACCAGAGATGATGAGGACGTTCTTTACGTACTCGAGCTCGCGCATTAGCTCGCTACGCTCGGAGAGGTACGCGGCCCAAGAGTCCATGCGGGCATCCACGTCCAGGGTGGAGCGGGCAAAGAGGGTGCTGAAGGGCACACTTGAGACGACAATCTTGAAGGTGGCAGTATTGTTGACGGCGCGGAGCCAGCGGATAAAGTCGTCCTTCTGCTCTTGACCAAGGACAGTCGGCGGGAGACCATCGTCCTCTGCTCCGGGAATGTGCTGCAGATCGTCCTCCTCCTCGCCGGTGTAGCCCGTGGAAGGGGTCCTCTGGGTCCTTGTGTCAAAGTTGAAGAACGCAGCCTCATTGCCGTACCTGAAAGCCGAATAGTGCTTCCCGGGCGAGAGTGGGTCTGGTCCAACACTGCCGAAGTACTGCGACCAGGCCTGCAAGGCAGGGCCAAAGGCCTCGCCTACAGCGGTCCCCTCTGTCAATTGACCAGCAGCATTGTTCTTGATCTCATGATCGTCCAGCGGGCCAAAGGTAGGAATCTTCTCAAAGACCCGCTTGAAAGAAGGCGAAGCGAAAAGATTTCTCCAGAGACGAGTGTACGTGTCGATCTTTGGTCCACCATACCTGGGTACGTCTGCATAGATCAGATCGCCTAGGGACAGAAGGAAGCGGACCGAGGGCTCGGGGCGATCCTTGATGTAGCGATCGTAGATCATGTCGAAGCCTGGAATGACATTGCGCTTCGCCCAGCTGTTGCTGATTTGAGGACTTACCCACTCGGCAGGCAGGTAAAGCGCAGGAGAAGGGAGAAGTCGCAGCAGCCATGACCAGAGGACGAATTGAGAAGGGTTATAGGGAAAGTCAGGCTTGACGCAAGACGAGGTAATGAAGCGGAAACTGATTGACGGGAAATTGCAAAGGTTCAGCTCGCATAATCTATCTGAGTCAAATCCTGAAGCATCGTACACTCACTAGTTCGGATCATCCAACGGCACGTTCTCGTCCTCCTCGTCCTCTAGCAAGCCCGGCGTAGAGGCCAGACCGCCCATACCCTGGCCTACACGAGGATCTGGCCAAGTTTTGAATGTTCCCCCAACATAGTTCCTCTCGGAAGCCGAAGCCACTTCCTCCTCTCCCACTCCGCCGACGGAAGCTTGAAACTCAAGCAGTCGGTGAGGCGCCACGAAAGTGTTGTTGTGGGCCCAAGCCAGACGATACTCGTACTGTGTAGCAGGCCAGAGGTTGCTCAAGCTAGCAGTCGTAGTCCAGTCGTTCTCCTCGAGAAGGGTCAGCAGAGGCCCTCGCTCCCAGCGGCTCCTCATGCCCGCCTTGCTCGAAACTTCAGTGTAGACAATCCTGAACGGCTTCTCTACGCGCTGCAGCCCGTCTCTTAGAACGCCGCTGCCCTCTGAAGTCTCTTCCAGCCCAGAGAATAGAGGTAGAGGCTCAGGCCACCTGACCTGGATCTTGGAGTGAGTTGGGCCGATATCACCCACTCGGTGGAAGATGAGATTGTGCTCGAAGTGCGAGGGAAAGAGATAGGGAGATCCGTACGAATCGAGGAAGAAGGAGAAGAGGAGTGTGTGCAGGCCCAGATTGAGGAGATTGACCCGACGCGATGGAATGGAGAGTCCAGTGACCAGAGCGACGGCTTTGCCGTAGAGAGAAGAGGGGCGAGACTCAACAGTCGGTGGCTCAGTGAGTCCTGCGCCTTCCGCAGGATGAGCATTGCCTACCTGCTTCCCGATTGTCTGGTCTGTCACAGTGACACCATCTGCGAGCTCCTTGAGGTCGCCAGCACCGGCTTGTGGGAGAATCGCAGCGCTGCCCTGTTTCACGAGCTTCCTCACCCCGCGATCCTTGAGCAGCCAGCTGACGACGTAGGTACCATACAGTATGGGGATCAGAGGCCATGCCAAAGAGGTAGGGATCCACTGCAGGAAGATGTAGACAGACAAGCGCAGCAGCAGAGATGCCGAGAACTGAACGACGTCAAGAAGGGTTCGTCCACGTCTTGTACTGATTTGCAAAGGAGCGCGATCATGTACAACGGTGGCAGGTGAAGAAGTATCATCCGTCTTGTTGTGGTTCTTGTTCTTCTTCTTCTTTTTCTTGACAACGGTATCCGACTTTTCTGGCACCGCGACGGCCTCTGCGCCGGGGTTGGGAGGCGCTGCCATCACTTCTGGTGCCTCCTTGGGAAGCCCTTCTGCGGCTGACATTTCAGAAGAGATGAGGAAGAAACAGCTTATGTTTGAGATGGCAGGTAGCAAGGAAAGGCGGTGGGGAGGAACAGCCGAGGTCGGCTGTGGTGCGGATGAGCGAAGGCCCAGGCGCGTCGCAGAAGTGGAGCAGTGTTGCTGCGACTTCCGTTCCGGTCACGACATCCTGAACGCTTTGAGTAGCAGAGGCAAATACTACCTGGAAAGCACTGATGGCAGCAGGAAATCGTACAAACATTCACAATCCTCATCCTTTTGGGTACTAGCAATTGGATCATGACACCCAGAGCTTACTGCTTCGAGGTTATCGCTCCTACGCCATCGACATCTGCTAGACCCTCTGCGCTTCCAGCCAAATTCGAAGCGCTCGCCTCCGGTGCTAAGATCTCCTCAGCTGCACCACCATCCACCCTTGGAGTAGCCCCCGAGCTCGTTGCTTTGCTCGCTGCCCTCCTGCTGCTCGACTGGCTGTAGATGGCCTCATCTGTGAACCTGGCTAGGTCTAGCAGCTCTCGAGAGATGGACGAAGAGGGCTTGTCGCCCAAGTGGATTTGACGTGCAGGAATGCCGGCTGAGGGAAACGTGTAGACAAGCAGACAAGAAGCAAACCGTCTCAGAAAATGCCATTGGCTAGCCGGGTGATGTGAGCTTCATTTTGGACTCACCATATTCAATTGTAATCACTGCAGACCCCTGCTGCTCCTTCTTGGGCTTCTTCTCAGCTGAACCAGATGCGCTGGATTCGGCCTGCTCAGAGACATCGGTCGCTTGCTCTTGCTGCTTTTGCTGGAGGTAGGTGACATGGAATGGAATGCCTGGGTTGTTGTAGGCTAGACGAGGTAGGACATTCTTGAGAAACTGCCTGCAGGAGCGGTCAAGAGAAGCCGCCGGGTAGAGATATCAGCCTGGCGGACCTTACGTAAATAGGGTCTTTCTCGTCCACCGAGCGCCATTACTCACCCCTCTCCCACCCTTTTGGGTCTACGGTTGACCTGCAGCCTCAGGGCCTGCACGCTGCTAGCCAGCTTGACTGCTCCCAGACCGCTAGCGTACGTCTCCATGAGCTTGACAGCCCTGGGGATCTTAGGCGGTGTACCTGATGCCATTGTGAGCATTCTAGGAGAGCGAGGTGAGACTGGAAGGGCTGGCGGTAGGATCCAAGTGCTTTGAGTGGTGAGGTCGACTGGTACGATGGTGTGTCTCTGATGCGAAGAAGCGGAAAGGCGGCGGAAGTGAGATGGGATTTTGCGCGGCGCCGGCGTGACTCCGAGGGCGGACACTCACGCCCAGACCTTGACTGGGACAGGGTCTCGGTGCACTTCCGTCTTGACTCCCCATCCATAGATAGACATCCATCAGCAACATGCTCTACCTCCTCGACTATGGAGCTGGCAGTGAGTGTCCAGCGCCAGATGCCTACGCGCACTTCTGTTCCTCTTCTGACCTTTGTCTCCCCACCCGCCTGCAGACGTGCGGAGCTTGGCCAACTCCATCCGAAAGCTAGGATACGACTTTAAGTGGGTCCAGAGCCCAGAGGATCTCAAGCATGCTACGGTGAGCCGGACCGGAGCCTTTGACATCGCTGGGCGTAGACTGACCCCCTCCGCCTTGGATCCTACAGAAATTGCTCTTCCCAGGAGTGGGTCACTTCGGTCAGGCGCTCTCCTCGCTTCGGTCGCAAGGCTACGCCGAGCCGCTCAAGGAGTACATCGCCTCAGGCAAGCCATACATGGGCATCTGCATCGGTATGCAGGCTCTCTTCGAGTCATCCGATGAAGCTCCTGGTGTAGAGGGTTTGGGTGTGTTGCCTGGCGCAGTAGGCAAATTCGACAGCTCCAACGGCCAAAAGGTCCCTCACATGGGATGGAACAGGGCTACCGCCGTCAAGGCAGGTGCCGTTCGGTACGGCCTGGCCGAGGACGAGGTTACCGGTGAGAGCTCTAGTCGGTCAAGTGACCACTTCTACTTTGTTCACTCTCACCGGGTGGCCTTCGATCCCAACCTTCACGAGGACTGCGCCCTCACCTTGACGCAGTATGGCTCAGAGGTGTACCTCTCCTCTGTACAAAAGGGCAACATCTTCGCTACTCAGTTCCACCCCGAGAAGTCTGGAAAGGCGGGACTGGAGCTTCTGAGAGCTTGGCTTTCGCAAGGCGATGCCTCCTCGTCTACCGGCAAGTGGCTGATGGAGCCCTCACAAGCAGCCAAGCCGCGATCGAAAGATGGCCTGACAAAACGAATCGTCGCTTGTCTGGACGTGAGGTCGAACGACCAAGGCGATCTTGTGGTCACAAAGGGAGAGTCTTACGATGTTCGAGAAAAGGCAGAGAGCGGCTCAGCTGCCAAGGCTACAACGGGCTCGAACGGAGAAGTCCGCAATCTCGGCAAGCCGGTGGATCTGGCAATGCGGTACTACCTCGAAGGAGCAGACGAGGTGACTTTCCTCAACATCACCTCTTTCCGCTCATCGGCACTACAAGACCAGCCGATGCTTGCCATGACCGAAATCGCAGCCGCAACCATCTTTGTCCCCCTGACGATCGGAGGAGGCATCAAGGATACAGTCGACCCAGACGGCACTCCTCACTCTGCCTTGGAGGTCGCCGAGGCCTACTTCCGCGCCGGAGCAGACAAGGTCAGTATCGGCTCGGAGGCCGTGACGGCCACCGAAACCCTCCTCGCCGCCTTGGCAGAGGGCGAGTTTGACCCAGTCAAGGCTCCCGCATCCGCTCTGACTGGCCAGACGGGAATTGAACGCATCGCTGGCGCATACGGTAACCAGGCCGTCGTGGTGTCCATCGACCCTCGGAGAGTCTACCTCGAGGAGGGAAAACCTGCTCCACCTGCCCACGCCTGGTCGGTGGTGAGCGATGGGGAGCGCTCCTGGTGGTACGCCTGCACGATCAAGGGCGGGCGCGAGACGAGGGACGTGGATGTTGTCCAGCTGGCACGGGCAGTCACAAGGCTCGGTGCAGGCGAGCTACTGGTCAACAGCATCGATGCCGATGGGCAAGGCAAGGGCTTTGACCGTCAGCTAGTGGACCTCGTGCGAAGATACACGACCGTCCCCGTCATTGCCTCTTCAGGTGCAGGTCATCCCTCGCACTTCACCGAAATCTTCACTCCCAAGCCTCTCCAAGCGGGCGAGTCGGGGCAAGGTAGCAGCGTCGAGGCTGCTCTTGCTGCGGGCATCTTCCACCGAAAGGAGGTGAGCATCGATGAAGTCAAGGCGGAGCTGGAGAAGGCCGGGATGGAGGTGCGAAGAGAGACGCTGGATACAGGGGCAGCTGCAGAGGTGCAGCAGGCTCAAGGGCAGGAGCTGGGGGAAGAGAGACCTTAGAATACGTTCGGGCGGGTGATCGATCGGTCAGAGCTTGACTAGAGAAGTCGATCAACGCTAGGTAGTAAAGGCTAGAGATGGCGTGCTAAGGGTCCTCAGTCATCACGGCCGCAATCGAGAAGCATCAAGTCGTAATAGAGCAGATGGAACGAAGAACGAGGATGAAATTGATAGGGTTGCATTTGCAAAGACAATTGTTCGTCAAGAAGGACATTGCTGTAGTAACTGTGAAACGTGCATATGAATCTGTGCGTCTTTCTTGTTTTTTCGTGTGATGTTGTATGTGTGAATGTGAATGTGAATGTGAATGTGAACGCTAATTATTATCGCTCCACCTCTCTTCCTACGTGCTCCTTCTCTCTCTCTTTTCCCACTACTCCTTTGCGACGGACCTTACTGATCAATACCAGCAGGAATCTTCTTGCTCTTCTTTGTCCAACGAATTCCACCCCAAGCCTTGTTCAGCGGCGAGTCAGCCCCGGTGTAGATGAGTGCATCATAGATGAAGCAACCAAGAGGTGCGCCCACCAGAGGTCCAAGGCAAGGCGTCCTAAGCCAGTACCAAGCATTAAAGGTAAAGAGTCCCCTGTATCCTACAATGGAAAGGGCGATACGTGGACCTAGATCACGAGCTGGGTTAACGGCATACGCTGTCTGCCATCCGAGACATGCTCCTAGTCCAGTCACGAGCCAAAGGAGAACAAGAGGCGCCATTCCCTCTGGAGGGGGAGTGTTGGATCCATCGTTGATTCCTACAATGACCATCATGAGTACAGCAGTGGCGTAGACTTCATTGTAGAAGCCCGATAGACGAGCTCCGGGTGGTTCAAGGAAAGCCTGAGGGAACGTCGTGAGCAGAGAAGCGGTAGTCTGTGTCTTTTCAGGGTCTGCCAACTTCAGTGGGTTCCAGTAGAGACCGATGATGCAGAGGGCTCCGAGGGCACATCCAGAAATCTGAGCAAACCAATAGATGGGCACCTTCTTCCAAGGGAAACCTCGGAAGATGGCCAGAGCCAAGGTCACGGCTGGGTTGATTTGACCACTGACTCCACCACAGACCCAGACGGCCATGGCGACACCGATACCCCATCCAAAGGAGACGGAGAGGTATTGACCGAATGCCATACCAGTGCCTACGCTGGGCGAGAGGAGAGCCTGGATGTCTCCACCAGTACCAAAGGTGATGAGGATAAAGCATCCCAGGAACTCGGCAAAAGGCTCGCGACACTGGTAGCGGATCTTTGCCCACTTGTTGGGGAAGGCTTCCTCCACGTCCGAGTCGGTGTCAATACCCCTGGCAGCCTCCGTCTCGGTGATGACCCTGGTCTTTGATGGACTGCTCTCCTCGGCATTGAGCTCCGGGACGCCAGCCCCGCCGAAACTGCTCTTTTCGCCAGTGGAGGAGACAGTGGGTGCCAAGGGTGGTCCTGTCTCAGCTACGACGCGCTCGAGGTGCTCAGCGTGACCGACGTTGGCTTGTCGAACCTCTTCGCGCACTGTTGTTGCATTGGGTGGGATTAGGCGCGGCGTGTCAGATTAGTCGTTCCAAGAGAATGCATCACTACCACTGCTCTCCTTGGTCGTAAGGCGACTCACCTACGGATCTCAGCTTCTCCACCAGCCTTTCCATGTCATTGCCGGTCAATCCCGACCCGGAAGTTGCAATGGGCGTCGTGGCTCCGCTCCTGGATCCCGCTGTTCCCGGCTCTCTGTTCTTGGAAGCGCCGATTGCGTGTCCGACGGAGAAATTTGTGCCGTGCGCCCTCTTTCCCTCCACAGTAGGCTGTCCCTTTCCCTTTGCGGCGGCATGGGCAATGGACCAGCTTGGTGCAACCTTCTTGTAGTGCTTGCCCGTCTTCTTGTCCTTGAAGATGTCGTGCGAAGGGTGGACTTTACTGTTTGGGTCCACCTGCTCCAGCTGGAAGCCGTCGAAGGTCACGTGTCCTTGGTCCAGGGAACCACGGCGGGAAGGCAGATCGATGTTGATCGCCACGTCCTGCGCCATGGGCGCATCGTGGGGGATGTGGCCAGCTTCAGCCGACATGATAGATGTAGACAGGTGGGTGCTAGTCTGACGGCCCTGTTGTGGTACGTGACTTCAAGTCGAGCTGCGAAGAACAGCAAAAGGGTGGGCGACAGGTACGCGTCTGGGTGTGGGGGAAAAAAAAAGGCAGGACGAAGAGGAAGATGGATGTGAAGGATGAGGAGGCAAGTATGGGCCGGACAATCGAGAAGAAGGAGACTGGAGAACGATTAATGTAGCTTCTAAGTGCTCAGCAGCGTCCCTCGCTACCCCAGGAGAGAAGATGAGACATGTCCGGGGGAGAGTAGGTGCGGCGGAGGTGTGGGGGGGGAGCAGGGAGCAGGGAGCAACAGTTCAGAGCGGGCCGAGAGCGGAGGAAGCGAGTTTTCCGGTACAATTGCAGAGTTCCGAGGTGGGACTGGGCGCGAAAAGTGGACTTATCGAGTCGAGTCGAGTCCTTCTTTGGCCTTGGCGGTGCTGGGCGTGAGGGCGAGGGCAGTGACCCTGTGGCAGTCGGAGGCTGCGTGTGCATCTGACTGCGACCGAGTCCACCTGACATGAATACAGGGCTGCCTGCCTTGAGCCCACAGCCATGACCATCTCGCCACTTGCCGCTCTCCATTTGCCCTTGCAGAAGCTGCAAAGCTGCACCCCAGCGCCCTTGTGGGGTCGGCCTCCTTGTTCACCGACCTGGCCGACACCCTGCACCGTACGCGCCATGCTGGGCTCGGGGACAAACCGAACGGAGCTGTCCGACGTTGTTCCTTTGTCGGAGCTTTCGGCCCGAGATGGAGAGCAAGAGGCAGATGACGGCCCCACGTGAGCCCAGTTAGCTGAGCTTCAACCTCCGCTTCCCGGGATGTCCGACGCTACCACGGGAAGGACGGACAAAGGCTTTCCAAGTCCGACAGCCCCCGCTATCTGGTCCGTGTGTGCGTGTGCGTATCTCGTGTCCGTCCGTGCTCATAGTCACACTCAAAGACAGGAGCACCTCACCTCACCTCACCTCACCTCACCTCACCTCGCTTCTTCCATACTTCTCCCACACCATGAGCTCCTCCACCTCGGCCTCTCCTTTGCCGACCAATGTAAATCTGGTCGGCCACCCACTCTTGGCACATCACCTGTCTCTCCTGCGTCTGGAGAGCACTCATGCAAAGGACTTCCGCTCCCTCCTCGATTCAATTACTTCCATCTTGGTCACAGAAGCAACCAGGGGCTTACCAACCACCAGGGTCACAGGTAAGGCACCACTGTGCCAATTTGAAGGAGATGAGATGGCAGTGAGTAGTGGTCCTGGTCTGCTGACCTCGCATCGGAATTCTGGGGTAATGGGGAAAAGGGCGCTCAATCTGATACCCGAATCCACTATCTTGCCGCTTTCCCCCCTCCACCACTCTCGTCCTGCATCCCCTTTTCCCCACACTTGCTCACCCCAACTTCATAGGATCGCATCGCCATCGTGCCCATCCTGCGAGCCGGTCTAGGAATGGTCAACTCGGCCCTGGCTCTCTTGCCTACCTCTACTTCGGTCCTGCACATCGGCCTCTTCCGGGAGAAGGTGTCCCTTCAGCCCGTCGAGTACTACAGCAAGCTCCCCGCCCAACCCACCTGTAGCGAGGTACTCATCCTCGATCCCCTCATTGCTACGGGAGGTACAGCTACTGCCTGTGTGAACATGATCGTCGATTGGGGTGTGCCAGTGGAAAAGGTCAAGCTGCTCTGTGTCCTTGCCAGTGAGCAAGGGTTGAGAGAAGTCGCACAGACCTTCCCTGGATTGAAGATCTATGTCGGACAGGTAGATGCACAGTTGACAAAGGAAGGTGGATACATCCTCCCCGGGTTGGGAGACTGTGGTGATCGCCTCTTTGAGACGCAATAGAGGAGAGGCGATCCGCAAGCGAGGAGAGCGGTATGGCCGCATCAGCTACGGGACAAAGGAGGGAATCCATAGACAGTCACTGGGCATCTCATACCAAAGGGGATCAAGCATGCCGAATAACCTCATTTTGTACTTCTCAGACGCAGCTAGAGTGTCCTGAAATCTCAGGTTGAAGCTGTTGACGGAAATGAATGAATGAATGAATGAATTCACTTGAGCACAGAAAGCAGTATGAGAAGTCTGGCGCAAAGAAGCAAGGGAATGAATCTCAATTGCTCCAAAAGCAAAGCTACGATATATGTGTGTGTATGCGTGTGGGCAGAGAATGGGTAAAGAAGACTCGGATTGGGCCAAAAGGAAAGTGCAGCATGACATGCTCTAGTGGAGAGGGTCGTCCAGCGACGATGGGGGTAAATTTCGATACAAGTGGAGCAGCTCAGAGTAGTGCCAGAGAAGTAGCTATGATCGTCCCCCTTAGGTAGACATCTTGTGCTCTCTTCGTCAAGAAGCGCATCCTCGAGCGCTAGCTAGCGCCACATCGCCTTGTCAAGTCGTCTTCTCACTCGACTCCATAGGCTCAATCTTGTCAAATCCAGGCGGTAGATCCTTCCACTTGATGGGTCTCGTGACCGCAGTGAGAAATTGGACGAAGCGATTCCCATACTGGTTCGGCGGGACGGCAGAAATGGTCCTACCGTCCATGGTGATGCGCTTGAACCAATTCTCACCGCGTTTAATACTCGAGTACGGCGTAAAGAGATCGATGATGCCCAGGTAGTAGATCCAGGGACCGGGCTCATTGTTATCGTCCGTGGAACGGAAGCCGCCTTCGTCCTGGTAGAAGAGGAAGTGGCGTCGCTCTGAAGTCTCTTGTGCAGGTAGTTGTGCTGTTGAGCTAGAGCCGAGAGCTTTGGGATCACTGCGACGTACGGCTGCACGAAGGGCAAAGACGTTCTGCTCAGAGGCGCGCTTGCCAGATGGGTTCGTCACTGCAGCACCATTGGAACTCGAGGGGACTACAGAGGCGGCGAGCGAGCTCGAAGTTGGAGCTGCAGGCAAACCCGTCTCAGCATCTACGTACTCGCCATCGCTGAGGACAGTAGCGCTACTTCCTCTGCAAGGCAATCGGCCAGGCGCCACATCGGCTGAGTGACTGCGCTGAGATGGTCGAGAGCGTTGCAGCATCGGAGCGCCGCTGCCTGAACTGGTGCTTGCGTTCATGCCTCCTTGACCCGCCACAGTCGGAGATGCCAATGGACCGTTAGATACCCGGGGAACGTCCTCTGCAACTTCAACGCTTGTCACGGTGCCTGCTTCGGGCTGGACAATCTGCAGCTTCTCCTGTCGAAGATTTTCTGAATTACCTCTTCTCATATCGTGCAGACCGATCAGCAGCGAGTAGTCCATGATGCGCAGCTTCTTCAGCAGCGCCACATCACTGGCAAGCTGTGCTGCAAATAGAGACTTCTTCTCTGGACCAAGTTCGAGCTCGCGCCTCCGCCGGATCCAATTGATGTCTTTCAGCGTAGCGCCCTTCTTGGTTTTTGCCTTCTCCTCGGGGTACTCCCTACCGTACGAAGACCCTTTGAGGTCATACGTCTCGTGGATATCGCGATGCGGTGGGAACAGATTGTTCATGATGACGAAGTGGATCTTGCGACCCTGAGGCAGCTTCACTCGGTGCAAGCCGTAGAATCGGCTCAATAGGGTATGCGGATTGGCCTTAACGTGCTCGTGATAATCTTTGAGGATGCGTAAGAGGAACTTGTGCTCGCTGTGACGAATGGTCTTGATGATGAACCGGTAATCTCTCGAGAAGTAGAAGAAGGAGCCCGACTTGCCGGGGGAACCAAGCTCAGACAGGATGTACTTTGCCGTCAGTGACAATAAGTAATCTGCAGGGTCGAGATGGAAGTACTCGCGTAGCTCTCGGAAAACCCAGGGAGCATAGTCTTTGAACTTGAAATCGTACTTAGCCGAAGGCGTGAGCTCATTTCCGATAATATCGAAGGTGAACTTGTGTCTAGCTTTGTAATCCTCGTCGACCAGAGGTCTTTTCACCTTGGCCTGACATCTTGAGACACCGATGCGTATACCTGTCAGCATGTTGTACATCATGACGTAATTCACGTGGCTCTCGTTGATGATGTTGCCGACGACCATAGGCTTCTCTTCGTCAGTACCAAAAGGTCCACCCCTCTGAGTCTGCGACTGCCCTCCCGCTTGTCCGACTCCAAGCTTGGTAAGGTTTGACTTGGCCCTCATCAGAGCGGGCAAGCCTCCCCCTCCGCCGCCTCCGCCGGCAGCCTTCTCTCTTTCCCGCTCCCTTTCTCTCTCCCGCTGCAGTTGCGTCCTCTCCAATGCCTCACTCTTTTCGGCCTGCTGTGCAGCCAGCGCCTTTTCCTCTTCGTCCCGACGCTGCCGCTCGATCCGCTTTCTGACATTGGCCTCGGCTTTTGCCAGCTCTTCATCGAAGCCTGCATCACCCGTGCGCAGGGCTCGGGCGCCGGGCGCAGATGTGCTTGCAGATATGCCGGCGGGATTGTCCATGAAACTCGTCTGGCCTGCAGGACTACTTGACGGTACTGCGCCTCTAGAGAAGGACCGACTCTCGGGCCCGCGTCGACTTCCCTCCGCAAGGCTCGACTGCTGCTGCGCTGAGTCAGATGCCGATCCAGTAGAAGATCCTGTCGTGTTCCTTCTTGAAGGTTGCTGCCGGACTGTCCCGTCGGCACGTTTGCCGCGCCGCGATGGAGAGCTTGGAGAGCTTGGTCCATTAGGGAGGGCGGAGGCAGGATGAAGATAATGGCGACCGCTGTACGTCGTATTTGCTCGAAGTGGTTTGCCTTCTGATGACGTGCTGCTGATAGTCCGTTCCAGAGATGGGGCGGCCAATGGCGAAGCACTCAAGCTCTGGGCATCGTTGACACCTTCTTGTAGTCCCTGGGGTGAGCCCTCCATCGGCTCTGGGCTATACCGCATGATCTTCATCTTTGGTGCTGTTGCCTTGGGCGTTGCCGGCTCTTCCTCGTCTCCTTCAGGAGACCAAACGCCCTCTTCGGCGCTCATGTAGGCGGTCGAAGTGCTAGCAGCCGAGGCCTGTCGAGTGTAACTCCTTCGAGCTGATGCTGCTGTATCAATGGTGAGTTGTGCGCCTGGTTTCTTCTGTCCAGACTTGGGGCGCTGCACGTCTGAATCTGTAGAGCTTCCCAGACGGCGGGTCCTGTCACCATCCTCGTCCTCCAGCGGAGGAGAGGGAGGCAATTCGCTCATGATGGGGTAGTGTCGCGTCGGAGCTGTAAGAGGATGCTGCGATGGGGACTTCTGAGGACTCAAGCGTATGGCCGAGGAATTGGCGCTACCGTTGGAGAGATTCATCCCGGAATGATATCCGCTGCTGTCTGCACTGCTTTGACGGGCCAGGTTCGAGCTAGCAGTGGCTGCGAGTGACTCATGGTACTTCTTGTTCAATTCCTTGAGTTGGGCATCGCCAGGTGATGACGGCTGCTCCACAGTCTCTGCGTCTTTGTTTGAACCACTCCGGGATCTGCGAGTCGATACAGGAGTCGAAGGTGACGGCGGAGCTTTCCCTCTCGGCGAAGACTCGGGCTGGGCGAGAGAACCGTTGGCGTCCCCAGCCGGAGAAGGCTGATTTGTCTCGCTGCTCGTACGTGGGACAGCACTATTTGAGAGGACTTGGGCACTTCCACGATGTCTGACGATCATGGGTAGCCGTAAAACCCGATGAGAGGAAGACGATGCCGTCGCATTTGAGCCTGACGGAACGTGGCCGTTGCCCGCTGTGGTGCGAGGCAGCCGGTTCTTGGACGGAGCAAGCGGAGGCGCTAGCTTCTGTGGGCTTGTTGGGGACTCTTGCTCGAAGCTATAGTCTTCTGGATCGTCGCCTCCGTACCGCTTGGGGTAAGGAGCGCCTTTGCCTAAGTGTAGCTCATACGACTTCCCGGTGCTCTCATCTTGCACTCGAATCCTCTGAGAGTCGGATGCAATTGCATTCCTGATCAGCACATTCTGTCGAGATTCTGCTGTGCTCGAGGAAGGTGCATTGACGTTGGGATGGAAAGCAGAGGATGTCATGCTGGCCGCTGTATCCAACATCACTTCATTGCCCCGGTCGCAACTTCAACCGCCGAAGGGTGATCTCCGTGACCTGAGAGGCCAAGAACAGCGGATGATCAGAGGTCGGATCCAGGCGATCTTATGGATACAGTGAGCGGTGATGAGGTTGTATGCGTAAGGGTCAAATCCGGTCGTTACGACTAGCAGCCAAGGTTGGTGAGTAGAGTCGTCGCTGGGTGTTGGATTGGATAGGAGCAGAGGCCCTCTCCCACGCCAAAGGCGGCGCCCGCTCGGCCCTCTGCCTTGGCGCGCATTTGTCTCTCCGCCCCGCTGCCGGCATATAGGCAGGGCGGCAAGGCCTGCCGATGGTCGTAGCAGCCCAGCATCATCACCTCTACAGCCAGGTGCACCTCGGCCAGCCCAGAAGCACTCGAGGGCTCGCGATGACCGATGCACTGCTATGAGTCCACCCGGGACAGCAGCCGCAGCTGACAGCGGTCACTCGCTGGGCAGGCGGCCGTCTCTGCCCTTGGTCCACTCTGAGACCTCTCCCTCCGCCTCGGCCTCCTCTCAGTCGTCGGGCAGTCGTCCCCGTCCCTCGCGCCCTGCCTTTACCACCTCTCTGTCCGACTTTGCTTTGCCCTCTCCGAGAGCTACCTCAGCCTCTCTACTCTCGCAGCAAGCGCGCATCGCACCCCCCATTCTCACCTCGGGGTACGGCTATGCTCTTCGACCCAGAAGCTCACTTGCTAAGAGCGTCGTCAGTGCACAGCAGGAGGAGGACAGCGACGCAGAAGCACCGAGTCCAGTTGGGCGAGGCTCCTCGTCTGCAGCTCGCCGCAGGGACAATCTTCAGCGGGCGGGACTGACGGGAAGTAGTCGCAGAGACAAAGAGGATGATGGCGAATCAGGAGGGGACGAGCGGCGCGGATCCATCACCACCAGGACCTGGTCCTCTGAGCATTCTTCCGGCAGGAACAGCGGCAGCCATCCTTCTCTTTCGCCGCGGCTGACTCGAACTCAGCACAGAATTCGCGTACCCCGAGATCGTCAAAGCTCTCCCATCCCTCGAAGACCTGTATCGCCGGACTCAATGGAGTCGCCGTTTCAGGAGATCAAGGGAGACGGAACAGAGGACGTCGACATCGACTTCGACCTGGACGGCATGGACATGAGGATGACAGACGGCGATGAAGCCACAGCTGCAGTCGATTCATCTGCTTCTCTCTCTCTGGCTGGCGCTACATCGCTGGCAGATGATATGGGCGCCGTCACTGCTTCAATGGAACCTTCTCCCTCTCCTCCGCCTTTGCGGCGGAGATCTTCTGCAGATAACCCGGTCCCATCGCTTGCGGCTACAGTACGGCGAGGCTCTGTAGCTCCACCTCTCCTACGGGTCATGTCTCTCCTGCGTGATGAGTCTCGCCCTTCTGAATCAGAGGTTGCATCGGAGGCCAAGCTGACAAGGAGATTGGGTCACGAAGCTGAGATCCTCGAGTACAGGAGAGAACGAGAGGCAAGTCCCTTCCCTGCCAGTGGCCGGAATCTCGTCGACGCCCATACTTCGTCACGCAAGACCTCTGGAGGAACAGGCTTTCCTTCCTCAGATTACTCTCTTCATATGGACGACGAAGAGTCGATGTCGGATGGCAAGGCCGTATCGGGCGCTCCAGAGGAAGACGGTCTTCTCGACAACGTTGGTTTTGAGTCTGATCACACTACCTCCGAGGGCTCAGAGGTGCTTTCGCCACCCATTGAGCCCAACATCACTGCTCCTTTCTTGCGAGACAATTACGCAGATCTTATCGATGCGTACCCTGCTACCCACCGTCATCGTAACGCTTCGGTGACCCTTGCCAACGGGGAAGGCGGAGCCGATACCCCGATGGATAACGACGAAGACGACAACAATAAGACCGCAGATGCTGCCAACTATGCTTCGACGCCTCCAGCTGCCACTAGTCTACGCCAATTGAATCCTCAGCAGAAAGGCCACGAACGCTCTTCCTCCTTCCCCACATCCGATAGCGTCATCAGCCAGACCGCATCCAAATTGAGTACCCCGACGGGCGATGCGACACCTCCAGCACTCTCGTCCTCGACGCACAAGCGCATGGGCTCTGCCTGGACGGACTTCCGCAACTCCCCAAGCCCAGCCACAGGCACCGTCTCTGTACCACTGGAGAAGCGACATCACCATCGTGTCCACAATGGCAGCTTCCATCGTACAGGAAGCAGCAAAACAGACAGGGAGGGCAACGTTGGTAAGCTCAGTACGTCTCCTGCAGGCCAGCCTGGGAACGCCTTGGCGGGTGCCATGGGCGGCAATGCCATCGACCCAGCTCTCTCTTCGAGCCCAGGAGCATTGCCGCCAAGTGCGCGTAGCAAGCGCAAATTTGGCCCAGAAGAAAGGTTTGAGCCGTACGCATCGAGCGTCTACAAGCGACGAGCCGTCAGCCCATTGACTGGACTAAGCCTCCCCCTCAGTGGACTCGGCAACTTTTCTGCCGGCATCTCCTCCTCTGGCGCTGGCCAAACATCGCTTGCCTCCGCATCTGCTGCAACAAGTATGGCCGGTTCCAATGTCGCAGCTGGCAATCTTACCGGGGGAAGCCCCTTGGGAACGGGCGGCGGCTGTGGCTATCCATACTATCGCTCGTCAGCTGCGGCGAATAGGAGCCCGCCGATGGGAGGCCGGGATCGGGAAGGAGGCTACTTTGGGAGAAAGAGCGTCGGGGCGTCGATGGCTCCATCGGGTAGGGGCATTTCTTCTGCAGCGGCTGCAAGCGTCGGCACCGGAAGTGGCACTGCCTCACTATCTCGCAGTCCCAGCACTCGTCCCTCGACTCCCCTCGTCGGTCCTGAGAGCAACGGCAGCATGGGTGCACCAATGGCCGCGGCCTATTACGGGCCCGCTTCCCCGCCCACTTCCTCTCACCACTATCATCGTGCAGGTGGTCCTCCCATGCCCATGCCCATCGGTCTCGGGCTAGGCACAGGAGGCTCCCTCTTGGGCTCTTCTCCCAAATCCTCTGGTTCCGGACCGGGCTATGGTTCCGGCGGTCTCGGGCTAAGCATTGCCGCCAATTCCCGCGATGACTTCGAGGGATCCCTCGCTACGGGCAGTCCCGGCGGGGAAATTGGCTCAGTCGGTGGGTCTGGCAGGAAGAGCCGGATGGGAAGTCCAGTCGCTAGTAGGAAGAGAGGGTTCCCTGGATCGGGCGAGCTGACGCCGGGTGCTCTTGATCGGCTTATGAGGGGGTATGGAGGCGATAGGGACAAGGACAAGGGCAAGGAGAGGGAGAAGAGTAAGCAGGGAGGGGAGGAGATGGAGGGAGGCGTAGAAAGGATGGTACTGTGAACATCGCCGCCGTCTGATCTGCTGGTTTTCTGGGGTTCTTTCATCACATCTGTATCTGTACACACTCCTTCGACAAAGGCACACCATGATTCATGCGAATCGCATATGATTGCAAAAGATTGCAGAGAGGTGCTGAGGTATCAAGTTGTACAATGTCCGCGTCTCCTGCCACTATGTCCGGCCGGTCCATCTCGCTCAGAGACACTTTTGACCTCCATCTTCCCACCGCTCCTTCAGCTTCCGCAGATCTTCACAGTCCCACTTTGGCTTTCCCAGCCGTTCGTTGACCTCGTTGTGGATGGAGCAGGTGAAGCGCATGGCCTGACTCTTGGAGATTACTGCCTCGGATACCTTCATATCATCAGCAGACGGAGGTGACGCTGTAGTCACCGAATCCCTCCTGGTGTAGTCCTCCTGCAGAGCTTGGGCACAGTGCCGACACGGGTAGAGGATGGGCAACGCCTTGAGGAGGCTGAGGAGAGCGGACTGCTCTGCCTCGCTGGGCTTCTCGGGGTAGGTTGCAGCAATGGAATGGAGCAGATCCCAGGAAGAGCGACCCAGCTCCTCTACGTCTGGAGGACAAGAGAGGGTGGAGGCCGAACTTGTCGAAGAAGGGGAAGTCGCTGCTGCCATTGCACCGCCAAAGAAGCCAGCTGGGGAGGCTGAGGAAGAGGCAGCAGAAGACGACGATTTGCCCGCTCCACTGCCAGCGCCTCTCATTGCCTCTCTGAGAGCTAATCTTGTATTGCAGGCCTTGCAGGGCTTGCCATCTGGGCCGATGACAATCTTCTTGCCGCTCTCCGTCACAATGGTCCGATTGCCACGGGCATCAGGTGCAGAAGCCTTGCTTAGGTCGTACGTCACTTCCTGACCCTCGGCACGTAAAGAGGCTAGTCCAGGAAAAGAGGAAGAGGCAGAGTTGCTCACGTTCTTGTCCTTGTTGCGCCGTTGGTAGTCTCTTGTGCTGTCCGACTGCTCCACGTACGAGGCGCCTAGGGCAGATCCGCCGGCGTCGCCCCACTCCTCGACGCCCTGCGGTCTCGGGACCCGCTTAGGCTCCCACTCGTCCCACTCGTCCACGCCACCTCCGCTTCTGCCCGTACCTCTCCGAGCGCTACTTCCACCTGATCCAGACCCAGACCCACTGGCGGCAGCAAGCGGCTCATCGGCATCCAGCATCATATCCTCCCTTGCCCTGCTCAATTTCCAATACTCTTCCCTCAAATCAATCCGTCTCCTCCCCTTTTTCATACCCAGCTCCTCCTCTTTACTGACACTCTGCACCTTGGTGGCATTGTACTCGTAGCGCGTCTGGGTGAGGTAAGAGAGACCATAGGCGGCAGAGAGGATGGTGAAGGTGAAGGGCAGGCCGAAGAGGAGGAAGGGCTTCCGCCGGATCGAGGGGAGGAAATTGGAGAGGGGATTGCGGGACGAGCTCGACCGTAGGGGACGAGAACTAAAGGGAGGCATTCTGAATGGCAACAAGGACTGCGGGACCAGCCGGCAGATTTGGTGGCGAGGTAGAAATGGCGCGGTACTGCGAGGCCGGCGGAAAGAGGGCGAAGGAAGCAAGGCACAAAAGTTGGACCCGTGCGGGGGGCTGAGCAGGTCGCTGACTAAGCAAGTGAGAACGTAGTCTGCGAGTGTAGCGTTGCAATGATGTTTCACAATGTAGGAGCATAGTACAAGGTCGAATATCTACTTCTTCTCGACCTCAGCCCAATCGCTGTCGGTGAGGATCTCCATCGTCTCACCCTGGTCTCCCTCGCCATCTACCGTCTTCCTGCCGGTGCGGACCCTGCCGCCGTTTGCTCGTACCATCTCTTCTACCGTCTTGGGTTCCGATGAGCTCTGCGTGAACCATGAAAGATTGTCTGCAATGAGGTGGCTGTGGAGACGAAGCGTGGAGCACGGTCGAGGAGTAGGTCAGAGACGGCTCTCCGTACCATTGTACCGACGGCTTCTCCGATCAACTCACCGATTCTTGCAACCTGGGCATTGGACCAGAACGATGCCTTTCGTGTAGGAGGCTTTGGAGAACTCGTGAGTAGATCGATGGCCGCAGTCCGGAACCGCACAAGTAAAGGTCAGAGATAGACGCTGATCGATCTGACCAATTGGAACTCCTGCCGCGGGCGTAGAAGCTTCCTCCCTCAGCCGAGCCGAGGTGCTGAGAGAGCGCTTCTGTGTCTGGCTCGACGACAGAGAGCTCTGTCGCTGCGTGTTCGAGCTGCTGGACCTGGATGTTGATGCAGAAGAGGGTCGCTTCTTGCCCATGCCAGGGAGGGTGAAGACTGTGATGCCGTCACAAGGGATATCCAATAAGCTGCTGGTCTCACTGTTAGCGCTTAGTTGACTCCATGACTCTACTCACATTCAAATATCTTCTCGCTGGGCACTCCCTCTCCCCTCCTTCCACCGAGTGTTGTCATCTTGGAGCCACGAGTGACTCCAACGACGGCCCCTGTGCTCATATCGACAATCGGCCCGCCACTGGATCCGGGAGGTGGGAAGTTTGGGACTCCATACCCGCCGTAGCCTTTGCCAGCATCTCCAGCACTTCCATCTTGTCCGGATGGCTGTGACGATTTGACTTCCTGTAATGCCGCCGCTGCAGAGCTGGCTGCTCCAGAGCCCCGTCCCACAGACACTGCTGCCTGTGGGATGAACTTGGGCTTCTCACCCTTCAGCACAGCTGGATTGATCAAACTATCCTGGACCAGCTTGTACTCGAGTGTTTCCAGTGAATCATATGTGCCTGGCTGAGCCTCGGAACCTTTCCCGTCCTTGTATTCCACGAGACGTACCTCGCCCCAGCGAGACTGATTCATCGAGTCGCCTTCCGAGTGTACTTCTGCCGCCGACCTACCAGGCGGAGGCGGGGATGGAGGGAGAACGGAGAGGCTAGATGCTGGTAAGGACGAAGAGGGTGGTCCTTGGGCAGCAGAAGACGAAGAGGGGTTGTTGAAGCTGAAGCGAGGTACAGCACAGCCCGAGTCATCCTCGAAGCCCCAGAAGGAGGAGACGCAGAGGTGTGCGTGCTGAGGCGCTGGGTAGGGAGAGATAGGTAGGGTCTTGATCGGTTTGCTGCTTGAGGCCGCGGACTTTGTGGCAGATGCGAAGTCAATTGTATCATGGTCTTGAACTGGCAAGGGATCTTTTGACAGTCTCAGCAAGACCAGATCCGAGTTGGGCAGCGAAGAGACGAGCTGCTCGACAGGAAAGACAAGGCCCTTGCGAGTGATTGCCAAGGCTGCTGACTTGTCTTGACCCTGCCCCTCTGCCAATTTTCTCGAGGCAGCAGGCATTGAGCTTCTGAGTGTGTGGGCGACACTGACGACGAGCTCGCCCCCATCTCGGCCTTCCTGCGCAGCAAGCTCTGCACCACCCTCGACGCCAAAACCAGTGCAGACCGAGATCTTCTCCTGACCCCGAGGAGCATCGACATTGTCGACAAAGGCCAACAAGAGGATGCCATCATCCTCTTCGACGCTGGGCACTGTAGTCGTTTCTGTCCTAGGCAGTGGCACCTTCCTCTCCTCGTGTGGCGTAGACTCGTACGGCAGCTCGATGGGGAGGATCTTGTATGACTCAGATACGAACTGATCGTTGAGCGTCCTCAGACTTGCGCCTTTGCCATGAACGTACGTCGCCCGAGCTGCATTCAGCACTCGTTCATCGAGCTCGTTCCGACCTTGCAGCTGGTCAATGCTGTGAGGGCTCTCCCTATCCACTGGTCCCTTCTTGCCTAACGGCCCGTCGTTGCCTTCCTCCTGAGCAGCAGCCCTTTGTCTTGCCTCCTCCTCCATTACAGAGACGTCATCAAGATCGGTTGAGGGGATGGTGGTGCCGCGCCTACGAGCTCCAATTGCTGTGCCCTTGACAGATTGAATCATCCCCTGTCTCTTGCCTTCGATCCCGCCATCTTGCTTCTTGGCATTCCCTCCAGAGGGCCCTCGCAGCAGATCCGACAGATCATTCGGGTTCGGACCAGGTCGAGGGTGGACGATGAAGGACTTGTCTTCCCCTGACAGCTCCTTCTCTCCCTTGGCAGACGGAGCTGGAGGGGCGATGACCCCCAGACGAGCATCGACGGAATTGGATGGATTGATGGGCTGAGCGGCGCGGCGTGGCGAGATGTGCAAGGATGAGGAGGAGGCGGGCGCACTGAGGAGAGCGATGCGTGTGTGGTGGCGAAGTAAGTTGCGTGATCTTGGCAGCATGTTCTATGGCGAGGTGAATGCTTGAGTTTGATGGTGACGATGGCAGAGGGATATGTACACAAGTGAGGTGGTGAGGGCTGCCAGGGTACGCCCTGTCTCTGCCCGCTCGATAAGCCAATCCGCCGAGGTCCGTGAGTGGAGCGGCCAATCGCGCCATCGGAACGGAAAGAGCCACGAGGAAGCGGAACCTCGTCGGGGGACTACTTACTCCTTCAAGCACTACATACATCCCAGGCCGTGGGTACAAGTCGCTGCCCGACTCCACAATGTCCTCTTCGGGGCCGCATCGAGTAGCTCGCCCAGCAGCTCGCTACAGGCCGGGTAAGGCGCCCGTCCAAGGCGAGAGGTACGACTCTGATGAGTCTGGCGAAGAGGCCGATGAGCAAAATGGACCACGCTCGAGGCAGGCACAAGGCAATGATGTCAAGCACGAGGAGATTACCGACTTCAAGAGCTTCAACAATCGACCTGCCAGCCAGAGAAGAACAGCAGGAGTCGTCATCAACGTGGGCAGCGGCAGCGGCAGCGGAAGTGGCACTTCTCGCCCCGTCACCACATCTCTCAAGCCCAAGCCTGAAGAGCCTGAATTCGATTCCGACGAGTACGAGACAGACACAGACTCGGACGGCGAGGCGGCAGATGCAAAGCCACCAGCTGCCGCCTCAGCCCCCGATGTGAAAGCTGCGGAGAGCGAGAGCGAGTACGAGACGGATAGCGAAGAGGAAGAGAGCAGCGAGGAAGAGGAGGAGGTGAAGCCGATGTTCAAACCGATGTTTGTGCCCAAGTGAGTATGACCGACTGGGAGCAAGTACAGGATCAGAGCGGCTGATGAACGTTTCCTCGACTCCCAGATCACAACGTCAAGGGACGGCCTCTGTTCAGCCTACAAGCGGCCCAGCGGCCCCATCCGCCCCAGCCGCACCCTCTTCGACAGCCGAAGACCTCCAGGCCAAAGCTGAAGCGGAAGCAGCTCAGCGCCGTCTAGAATCGCAGCGTCTAGCAGGCGAGCGCATCAAGCTGGAGCTTCTGGAGAAACAAGCCGCCGAGTCCAAGCCCGACCTAGACGATACAGACGACTTGGATCCTGCAGCAGAATTTGCTGCCTGGCGCCTGCGCGAGCTGCAGCGTATCAAGCGGCAGTGGGAGCAGGAGATTCAGCGAGAGGAGGAAGAGGAAGAGCGTACCCGTCGCGAGAATATGACGGAGGATGAGAAGCTCAGGATGGATACGGCTCGGGCTGAGGAGACTTGCAAGCGCAAGGACGAGGAGAGGGGGAAGATGGGTTTCATGCAAAAGTACTACCACAAGGGCGCCTTTTTCCAAGATCTGGACATACTCAAGAAGCGGGACTATTCTACGGAGAAGACTGAGGGACAAGTGGATATCAGTCAACTACCCAAGGTGATGCAAGTGAGGGATTATGGAAAGAGGGGAAGGAGCAAATACACCCATTTGGCCGACGAGGATACGACGCGCAAGGCGGATCCTCGACCCACCAACGGCTTGGGCAGTGCCTCTGCAGGTCCCTCATCGTCTGCTTCTTCCTCTGGATGCTTCCATTGCGGATCCCCAGACCACCGCAAGAAGGACTGTCCGGTTCTTACAGCCGAAAAGGAGAAGGAGAGGGAGGAGCGCAGGGCGCAGTACCAGCAGGAAAGGAGGGGAGGACGAGTCGAGGGCGGTGGTGGCGGCAGTAGTGGTGGTGGTCCTTCAGCAAGAGATGCAGGCTGGGGAACTGCTCCTAGAAGACCAGCACAAGATCCCCGAGCTCGATCGCCTCCTCCGAGGGACGGGCGCAGCTATGAACGCTACGAAGGCTCCAGAGAGTATGGTTACGATCGATCATCCGGTCGCGATCGTGATCGTCATCGAGACCGGGATCGGGATCGAGATCGGGACCGAGTACGGGACAGCGAGCGGGAGCGGGAGCGGGATCGAACTCGAGCAAGGGACGGGGAGAGGGACAGGTATGTCGACCGCCCTGACCAGGGGCCAAGACGAGAGGCCGCGGCCGGTGCCGGTGGCAGAGGTGGCAGAGGTGGCGATGGCGATGGTGGTGGTGGTGGCGGCGGCGGTGGCGGTGGCAGAGGTGGTGGTGGTGGTGGTGGTGGTGAAGAGACAAAGGATCGTTGGGCTATGCGTAAAGAGCGTGAGGCAGCACAACGAGCAGCAGCAGCTACAGCAGCTACAGGAGCGGCTGCGAGTGATGGACGATAGAGAAGGGGAGGTGGGGGGGGGGGGGGGGGGGGGGGGGGGGGGGGGGGGGGGGGGGAAGTTGAGGGGGGGTGAGCATCGAGCATCGGAGCATTGGAGCATCGGAGCATCGAGCATCGAGCATCGAGCATCGGAGCATCGAGCATCGAGCATCTAGAGCACTCTACGGGCACATTCGTTGTACTTGTACTATATCCTCTCCCCCATCCCTCCCCCTTCCTCCTCTCACTACATCACATCTAAAAGCATCCAATCCAATCCAATCAAATCAAATCAAATCAAATCAAGCCAGATCACAACAGATCTCAACAGATCTCAACACATCACAACACGACTGGATCTGGATCTGGATCGCATCGCATCGCATCGACTGAGTGCTGAAAGAAAGAAAGAAAGAGGGGAGATGCAGAAAACGCTAATCCATTGAGTTCCATTGAGAGGAGAAGACGGACACGGACACGGACATGGACACGAATGCGGACACGGACACGGACATGGACATGGACAGGGGCATGAATCGAAAAAGAGATGGAAAGGTGACGACTGTATATGTAGGAAGGGGGGGACGATGGAGAGAGAGAATACAAAGAGGTGGGTTGGTGGGGGGGACAAGATAGGGACGGGGATAGGGATGGGGGATGGGGAATGAGAGACCGGACCGCCAGGTGGGAAGAGGGATCGAGATGCGCGGCTGTATGCTGATGGGATGGACTTCTAGAATGGTGTCCGTACCTGCTCCCCCACAAGAGGCAAGAGACGGGGGGAGGCGAGGAGAGCAAGGAGGAGCGCTCGTGCACTTCCCTGCCTCCGTTGGCCCATTTGGTTTCCTTCAAGTGCCCCTCCCTTCCTCTGTCTCTCCCTTCTACTTTGGTTCTCCCTCCTTGAGTGTCCTCCATGCCTCCTTGAGACAACTATACCCTTCCCTATCAAAAGACTTGTCCGGATCACAATTGCACCTTCCCGTATCGTGATACTTTGCCTTGTTGGAAGGACAGTGGTCCCAAGGTACGTGGTAGTATCCAATGTCATCAAAGTGATGTAGTCTGGATCGATCTAGGAAGAGAATGGCGGCAATGGAGTGGACGGGAGCATCACCCCATCTCTCGTAGAAGAATCCACCGGCCTTGTCTAGGTACTCGAAATACTTTGTGTAGGCCTCTCCTCTCCAAAACCTAAGATCTCCGATTTCGAAATTGGACCAAAAGTGGCAGAGATTGTAACCCGGGTCCATTCCACGCTCGGGCTCGTCGGTCATAAAGTGAAGACCATTGTCCTTTGCTACGTATTGTGGGTTTGCCTTGACAAAGTTGTGAGTCGTCTCCCAAAGAGTGGGGATGGTGGCAATGTACTCATGCAGTGCCATTGTGAAACCATAAGTCTTGTTGTTCATCTGCATGAATACAAATGGATCATAGTCTACATCACAGTAGAGTTTGATTCCTGGTTCTACTCGCCAGTAGTAGTCTAGATCTTGAGTGAGGGGATGTTGGAAGAAGAAGCCAGATTGGAATCGACACATGTGACGGTAGCTCTCCGAATCACCATAGATGATATTGGCTGCCTTCATATCCGCACGAGTCTTGGCAGCTCGATTCTTATCAATCCATTCTGGGTAGCCCCAATGCTTTTCTTCAACCAGTCCAAATCTGATTTCAGAACGGGTCATCTGTCGAACACCCTTTTTGAATGCATCAGAAAAGGGTTCATTGTTGAGGAAGATCCAGGGGTAACCGTATTTCCTATTGAACTTGGACTCGACGTCCCTCATAGATTCCTTGAGAGCCTGCAATTCCGAATTTCGCACTAGGACAATGAAGCCAGCTTTGGCACGAGGGCCTTTGTTGGCTTGCTGAGGGATGAATTCGGGAGGGTAGATGTTGCCATCATCTCCCTTGTGACCCCAGGCGAGAAGATCATCGGGACTGGTAGGGACATGATTGGAGGGATCAAAGGTGTACATGTCTTCCACCTGAGCTGCCACCGAGGCACTCTTTGCCGCACCGTATCCAGCTGCAGCAGCAGCGGCTGAGCCAGCAGTGCCAGCAGGAGTGGTGGAAGCTGCCCAGGGATTCTTCACGGCTGGCATGTTGTTGGTCCATCCCGTCTTGACCCTGTCATATGTGGTTGGGGAGAGGTTGATCCAAGTGGCGAGTGTGAGAAAGACGAGGAAACCGGCCAGGAGGACGACTAGGCGCTGTGGCCTACGGAAGAGAGACTCGAGAATGGATGCTGGGGGCATCGTGTAATCTAGCTAGCTAGAGTGGAGGTGGGTAGACTAGCCAGAGTCTAACTTTGGTTCTTGGACGTATAAGAGTGAGTAAGGAGGTACCGATGGAAGAGAGGATCGAGGAAAGGGGAGCGCGAGGGAGGAGCAGTAGGAGGTCCACAGCGCAACACTCGAGAAAGAAAGACGGACGTGCCCCACTTGACACTTGACACAGACAGACAGACACTGACAGCCTCGCCTGGCCAAGAGACGCGGAGTGGAGCTGAGCCAGAGGCCGATGCCCCCCCTTGCGTCTAGACACACACACGCCCAGCGCCACCTCGCCCTTCCCGCATGCAGGCCCCCCTTGCCGCCACGGCATAAGCTCATAGCCCCGACGGCACACACGCCCACGCTCACGAGGCACAGAGAGAGCAACACCCTCCCGACAGACGCACACCCACGCCCCCCCCTCCCCCCCCCCCCCCCCCCCCCCCCGCCTGGGTCTTTCCCCCTGCCTAGCGCCTCGCCCTGCCCACCGTCCGCCTGCCTACCCGCCCCCCCCCCCCCCCCCCCCCCCCCCCCGAACCTACTGTTGTTTGTTGCTTTTTTTACTTGGTCAGGATCGGGAAGATAACGATGGATGTGGACTACTGTATATCATTACTCGAGACTCCACATGACTTTACCCGAAACAACGTCGTACGAGGTAGTCACCACAATCATCCCAATGCTTCCTCTCTTTTCATACCCCAAGAGCCCAACCTTTGCGCCCCCCTCCCCCTTCTTAGAAGGCCTGCCTGAGTCGATCCTGCAGCACCTTCATCCCATTGATACTCTCCCTCGCCAGCTGTCCATCCTCCACCTCTCTCAATTGACCCAGTAGCGAATTGAGTGTAGACAGATATGCGTCCAGCGAGTCGTCGACCCTCTTTGCAGGGAAGCTCTCCATGACATCTAAGCCTCCAAAGGAGGACGAAGAGCGCGAGAGGGCGATGCTCCTCCTGTTCGACGAGGGCAGAGTGTCGTACCCACTAGAGTTGAGATGACTACCTAGCCAGATGGAGATGAGCTGGTAGAGGTCGCTCAAAAGAAAGACAATCGAAGACTTGGTCTGCCATGGTTCGACCTTGGATTGGAACAGACCTTCTAGGACATCGAAGATGGCTTCTGGAGACGCACTCGCAGCCAGGAGGGTCTGTGGTGCCCAGCCGATGGGGATGGGCTGGGAGGAACGCTGTGTGAAGGCATAGTGCTCCAGATTGCGAACGAGGACATCTGTGTTCGAAGTGCAGCGAGTGAGCTCAGGTCAGCGTACTGCCCTAGCTGCTCCACTGCTGCTCTTGCCTCATCTGTACTCACCAATGGGACAGGCAAAGTCAGAGTTCATGTGTCTCCTTCCCAGCTCGATCACAACCGCCGCAACCCTCTCGTATGCACGGTCAGGTGAGAGCAATCGGCCGCCTTCCTGGTGAGCACGGTCTAGGATGAGCTCCCAGGTCTCTGCCACCAGCTCAACATCTCGGAAGTCTGACACCTGGAAGATGAGGATCTTGACGTCGTGAAGGCCAAGAGGATCCGCAAAGTCGCGATACAGCTGAATGAAACAAGTGAAGCAGAAGTCAGCAAGGCGACACTTCTCAGCCTGCAGACATTCGCTGATAGACTCACCGTAGAGATGTCATGAAGACTGGAGTCGAGGTCATCTAGAAGACCTGCCTTCTTGTCTTCTTCCAGATCGTCCAGCTCGCTAATAGCCCTATACACTTCGACCTGAACCTGAGCAACCTCCAACTTCTCCTCGATTTCCGCAACAAAGGCAACCGTCGCATGATTCAGATCGCTCAACCCTCCGCCCAGGGTAGACGACTTTGCATTGTTGGACGCAAGTGTCAGGTACTCCACACGTTGGAACAGAGTGAGATCCAATTCGGTACTCTCCGCCAAGCCGACGAGCACACGTGCAGCCGAAGCCCCCTCACCGCGACGGGTATAGCACTGCCAGAGCATCTCTAGCTTCTCCAGTGTGAGTGGTTCCTGTTGCAGGTACGCTTCCAGGAAAGGCGTAGTCATGCCCAGGAGCTGCTCCCGCCTTCCTGATCGGAGCAGGAAGTCGTATAGGGCCTCGTGGAGCAAGGGATCCATTGATTGCTGAACAATACCATACGCCGTCGATCGCAGTGTCTCGACTCCGACCGCCTGAGGAGTAGCGTCCGCCTTCTCATCGAGGGATTTGAGCGTGTCTAGCACGAGACCGTAGCACTTCATGGCCACATCGTAGGCAGCTTTACGGGTATCGTCACTCGCCCTCATGCCATCTGCTCGGTATGCCCTTGCAAAGCCATGGGGGTCCCATTCCTGAGCACACCTGAGGGGTAGCTGAATGGCTGCGCTGACCCAAGACATTGAGTTCCAGAGACCGACAACTTCTTGCAGTCGCTCAAATGGCAATCGACGACTAGCCTTCATCATCAGCATCTCACTTTCCCTTAGCGCCTCGTCCCTCTTGAGGCCCGGGGCAGACTCCTTGGCTTGGCGAATGTGTTCCAGAGCCTTGTACAGGCGAACATCGTTGGCATCGCAGAAAGATGAGCAACGCGATTGAAGCAGGTCAGCAATGACATCCATGCCGGACGGCGAGGAGACAGAGTGTAGATCGATGATGGCTTCTACGAGGGAGCGCGAAATCGCCTGCTGACCTTGGCCTGAGGACGCCGAGCCAGGAGGGCCTCCTGCAGAGCCACTTTGTTCCGCGCTCGACACCTCCAAGACAAGGTCGCCAAATGACATCGAGTCCACCTTGGCCCTGACTACATCGCCGACTTTGCTCAGGACTCTCTCCCAGCCAAAATCACCCAACAGGATCACGAAGCTCAAGGCCTCAATTGACCGTTCCAATAGAGCATTGAGAGCCCGTAGGCTTTCCTGCTCTGTCTTCTGAGCGAGCAGCTCGCCCTCGCCGCCGCCGCCTGGCGCGTTGCTGCCGCCCCGCTTGTTGTTGAGCCCGTACGCCTCAGCGTGAGTTCTGACGAAAGACCTCAGCTCTTCCATGTCCTTGCCCACGATGGCGTCTGCTGATTGAGTACCTACTACGCGTCCGACTTCCTTGATCTTCTTCTCCCAAAGACTCTGAAGCAGCCGAGTTGCGTATACGCCAAGGCCCTCATGACGTCCACTCAGTACTACCCTGCCCTCCGACATCGGCTGATGAGGATACGGCGGTGGATCGTATCTGGGTAGGCCTCCATAGTCAAAGTAGATTCTGGTGGCGTTGAGTAGAGATTCGGCTGTGTGCATCTGAGCAGAAAAAGCGCTTGCACTGGGTCGTGACACGGACAGGAGCGCTTCCAAAGAGAAGGAGGCGTGGGAGTTGCGAGTTGCAATGGCCAAAGCCATCGCGCATGACTGGGCTTGTCCAAAGCGCTTGAACACCTCTACCAGGCCAACGGTCTCGGCATTTCCTTGGCCAGATGCAGCACTTGCTCTGTCCAAGAGCTCTCGTAGGAGGTCCATCGGCCTATTCTCTACCAGAACTGTCAACCCTGTACTTGTGAGGGCCAAGAAAGTCCTTGGCAAGCTTGTCATTTGGCGCACGAGGGGGTTGAGGGAAGCGGGGCCCACGTTCGGCCTCGGGACCTCCGCCAAAGCCCAAGTAGCTCCTTGTATCAAAACGTTCGTTGCTTGCTCTGCCGGATCAGCAGGAGTAGAGGCTGACGCAGGCCCAGAAGAAGGTATCACAGACGTACTCGTCGTCGCACTTTCGCCATTCTGCCCAGCTGAGACCGTGGTATTGTTGAGAATGGTAGCGCTAGAGCTTCCTCGACTGATGCATAGAACATTGTCGAGACCATTGCCGTACGGGTACGCAGCAGCCGCAAGGAAATGCCCATCCTTGTAGATCGCGTGGCTCAAACGTTGCAGGGGCGGTTGAGCTTGAGGATAATCGCTCTGATCAGCTGAACCTGAGTTGGACCCAGTTGGGGGAAGCGGCGTGGGGCTAAGTCCAGAAGCAGGTGGTGGTCTGACGTAGAGAAGCTCCAGAGTAGATGATCCACCTAGACTCGTGGAAGGTGCTGTGAACGCGCGATAACCGCTACGCTGATTTGTAAAGTACAGACGTACGCCATTACTAGTGGTAGCCAAGAGGCAGATCGTCCTGCTCTCCTCAGCCCTGATGGGCTGTAGACTGATGATAGCGAAGTCCTCTTGACGGAGAAGGGATGCGTTCTGGGGTGAGATTAGGGAGGCAGTCCGGTGAATGTCCCGCAAGGTCGTCACGAGCTGCGGGACGCCGCCATTGAGCGCCGAGGGAATCGAGTACGAAGAGATGGTCCGCCGCGACTCGAGGACGTAGAAGAGGGCTCTGGAGTGATCAACAACGATGCTCTCCAGAGAGCCTGCGGTGGGCCGAGGGCGGTCAGCAGTCAGGCCGGGATGCCTACACAATTACACTCTGACGCTCACCTTTGGTTGCTCCTCCAGCCCATCCTGGCAACAGATTCCGAACCCCTCCGCTGGTGAGATTCTTCAAGCTACATTTTGAGCTAAACCAGCCTTCCTTTGCTTGGTAGTAAAGCTCGTACAAGCAGGCATCACTTCCTCGGCAGAACAACCTACTGCCATCTGAGGTTGCGACAAAGTCTCGCATCACGACGCCAGAAGTGGGCAAGGAGAAGTCTGTCTGGTAAAGCCGCAACTCCCTCTGGGCATTCGGAGGTGGGGTCGTCTCAATTGCCAGGCCAAGAATGGTCACTGACTGCTGCGTGGAGATGACGAGGAGATGCTTGATCGAATCGATGAAGACGCCGGCTTTGGGGGCGACCAGGGAGACGGACTGGATGATGTCGGTAGGATGAACATAGGACTCGAAGGCGGATGAGCTGCCTTCGAGGTAATTCCAGAGGAAGAGCTGGCTGTCTATGATGATCCAAGCGCGCTCAATCTCGGGGAAGAGACCTTGAGCCGCAAAGGATCGAGCAGAGGTACTTGCTTGAATCACGGCATCGGGAATGGTTAGAGTCTGCACCTTGCGAAGACTAGCCCATGGGGAGGAGAGGTAGAGCTTGTAGGGTTGATTGACGGACGCATCTGGAGGATGGAGAGAGGGTGTTGGCGTCAACATGAGTCCTTGCTCTTTCGACACATCCTGATGCCTGCCCGTTACTCACTGAGGTAGTCTGCCAGGTCCACCACCTGCCGGTCTTGTTCCGAGAACTTCTTGATGGTTGCTGCTGCCTGTTGTAGCCGCTTCTGCTGCAGAGGCTGGCCGGAGGATGAGGACGAGGCGGCAGCCGACGAGCCTGAATCAGGCACTGCCATCCTAGGCAGCGACGGCAAGGCGAGGGAGCGAGGTAGGGAGCCGGTCTTGGTACAGCCAAGGTTTAGACGAATGGGTTCTGTCGGTATGGTGTATGGCGGTGAGCATCTTCCTGCACGCGCGCGCGCCAGGCGGCACTGGACTTGGAGACGACGTTGTCCTCCCGTGGAGCGGAAAGAGCGGCGTGGCTGCACAGAACACGCCGAGGGACAGACGCAAGTCACACGGCATCCCACATGCTACCCATCCTCTCAAGACATCGTCCTCCGCAGGCTCTACCCACGGCAGCTCAAGCGATGGAGCTCACATCCACGGGCTGTTGAGCTACGTCTCTACGATGACGCGCGGCGCTCTCACTCGCAATCGCAACCACTCGCGGGCGGGACAAGGGAGCAGCCCTGATCTAAAGGCAGCCATCCTGGGAACCTTGTCCTCCGTCAGTGCAATCAGGTACCAGAGCCAATCGTATGCTGCCGCAATGGCGGGTCATCTGAACCACCACGATCAGCAGCAGCAGTCGGAAGACGAAATAGATGAACTCGCAAGCATCGACGAACTCGACGACCTCGATCATCTTCCGACAGCATCTACTCCTCCGCATGCCCAGCTACCGCCTTTCGAACCCACAGCCGAATACGCCAACATGGCCAATGAGGCGGATACGGATGACTGGCAGCCGCAGACCCCACCTCTGCCTCCGCAATGGCAGGTGGAGGTATCGTCTCTTCCGAATCTACCCACAACCTCTCACCTCTCAGCGCAGAACGAGACCCGAGAGAGCGTCCCCTCGCCTGATGCTCAGCTAGAGAGCAAAACGCCGGGCCCCTGTCGCTTCGCTGATGATACCGAGTATCGGACGCTGGAGACTCACATGCCGTCTCCTTCACCGAAATCTAGTATGGCAATCAAGCAGAAGAGCCAGAGTGCTCCGGATAGCCCTGCCCCTACCTCTTCGGAGCCAAATGTATCGCTGCCCTCATCCCCCGCTAAGGCGCAAGCGCAAGAGGTCGAATACGAGCCAAAGGAGGAGGTTATGGATGATGACGTACCTCGCAAGTCGCTCTTTGATATCGAGGATGCGGAAGAGACGCAGAGAATCGAAGAGATGTACGCGCTCCTTACCGCAACCAAGCAAGAAGCCGACTCGGATGCAGAGTCCGACGAAAGCGATGCAGCCTACGAGGCCCGAAGACAGCGGAAGCTGCTCGAGAATCAGCGTCTGCTAGCTCAACTCGGGCTCGGACCTCAAGCGCCGGTGGAAGAGCAAGAGTCTGCTCCTCCCTCTCCTAGCGGATCGAACGTCATGCTTGGCAGTCCCTCCAAGCCCTCGAAAGATTTAGCCTCTCCCGAGCCAGAGAAGCCCAAGACAAAGTCACGCAGAAGGAATGGCCATTGGGAGCGTAAGGTCTTGAAGCTGGCAGAGGACGGAACGACCACTACCCTGCCTCTACCTGGTACTGTCCACGATCTGGCCTATATTGATGTTCTGCCCGTGCGAGAGAGGGCCAGAGATGACTACCTCTTCTTCGACAACTTTCCGATTCGAGCTCCCACTCCAACACCCCCTCCGACGCCAATCGAGAAGCCTCGTCAGACTCGTGCATCCGGCAGTAAGCCGAAGGAGACCGCTCCCAAAATGAAAGCACCTCGCGCGAAGCTCGTCAAGACAGTCGACGCCGGCTTGACTCTCTCAGGCAAAGCGCGGCAGCGACGATCCAAAGAGGAGATGGCCGAGCTGGATTCGAAGACTGCTTACTCTGGAACAACATGCCATCAATGTCGTCGCAAGAGCTTGGAGCCAAAGATGTACTGTCGGCAGGTCGGCTACATTGGTGAATTAGCAGCGATGCAATGCGTCTTGAACTATTGTCAAGGCTGCTGTTCGGTACGGTATGGCATTACAGAAGATGACGATGCCGGCGAGCAGTGGGATGTGGGTAATCCAGATTGGACCTGCCCGCGCTGTAGAGGTATCTGCAACTGTTCGCTATGCATGCACAAGGCCGATATGGCGCATCATCTTCCTCAAGGCGGACCTGGAAACAGGACTCTCACCTTGAGCAGTCTCCTCAAAGACAAGTCTGGCAAGATGAAGTATCGGTCCGTCAAGCATTACCTGGAGGAAGCCATGGGCGTGACACAGATTGGACCGAAGCGTATTCTTGCTGAGGCCGAAGGGTCTGATTCCATGCGAGCTTTACTAGCTGATATTGCCAGACTGAAAGAAGAAGTGCACATCATTCGTCAGAGGAGAAGACAAAGAGCTGTGTCTCGAAGTGCGTCCTTACCGGAAGACGAAGGAGCAGAAGGCTATCTGGATCTTCCCATGGACGACAAACCTACCAAGCGCTCAAGATCAGCTTCTCAAGGTCCTTCCGTGATCGACGTGGCCGATGCCCTCGTGGAGAAGAATTCGCGCCCGAAGCTGACCGTGAAGCTCCGGAGACCACCTCAACCCGTCGAATGTACAAAAGACAGTTTGGGTGCGACCTCGACGCTGGCGGCCATCATGGCCTGGCAGAACTCTCTGGATGCTCACCAGTCTACTGTCTCCAACACTGGCTCTGCTAAAGAACGTCCAAGCACCAGATCTCATCGCTTATCGAAGAAATCTTTTGAAGCAAGGGAGTCTCACGTCTGGATTAAAGGTGCAGCAGATCAGTACGAATCCGACTCAGACTTGGACATGCTTGGTGATAGCGCTCAAGGTCAAGATGAGGAGGAAGCAGAAGAGCGCGCGGCCAGTGATGATAGTACCCTTACATCTCTGAGCGAGCTCATGTCTTGGCGACAAAGTAGTCCCTCGTGTGGAGCTGGCGTCGCTTCCGGAGAGATGGACGAGGAACAGCAAGATGCCCATGAGACGACCGTTTTGGGTGCTTCTTCTCCACTTGCTGAAGATGAAGAGGAGGAAGTGACCCATGAGCAAAGCGAAGAGACAGAACCGCAAGACGCCCCTCTCCAAGCTCTCGCACCTCCTCCCTTCGAGCAGCCCTTTTTCTCCCCCAGCATGCAAGCAGATTCCACCTCTCTCGAGTTCAGCACCAGACCCACCACCAGCTACCTCGAGCCAACCATGCCGCAACTTTCCTACAGCGCCGATGCCTCTTCTGCCTCGACCTCCTCCTCTGCCGACTTTGGCCTCGCAACGAGACTGGCTTCCCCCTGGATTACCAACTCCGGCCACAATCCATACTCTGCAAAGGGGCAGGGATCCCTGGGCGTCGTGTCGCACTTCACGCACCAATCCGCCCACGCGCACGTCCCATCTCAAGACATCTCGGAGCGACATGGCCAGACCCAGGCCCAGTCTCATGTCTCTGCAGGAGCGGGCGAAGATGAAGAGGAAGAGGAGGAAGACGCTCCCCTCTACCCGACAACATGGCCTTTGCGCTCGACGTCTAGCACAGACTCTATTCGCTCAAGTGCAGCGACGCCTCTACCTCTACCTCCACAAGCCGCACTGCCGCCGCCGCCCCCGCCGCCGCCGCATCATCCGACCCAGATGTTCTTCTCACCCACATCTGCTTGGCAGCACAAGACTCGAACCTGAGCACTTCACTTACTTGTTCCCGTCTCAGAAGTCTTGCTCAGCGCCATTTGGTTGTACTATGCTTCTCTTCCTCTTCCCTACTCTTGCACATGTCTCCCTGCACTTGATCCCCCACACGCTTCGGTTTTTCCTTTTCTTCTTTATGTCACGAGACTGTGAGTCCTCCCAACATGTACAGTACTTTTTTGTTTCGAGAAGGTCCCCCTCTTGAGGCGAGGTGAGGCGGCTCGACTGATTTGAGATGAAAACATTTTGCATCCCATCGCATACGAGTGAGGTGTCAGGTGTCAGGCAACGAAGCTAGCAAGCGGTTGAAAGTCAGGCAACAGGGAGTTCCGGAAAGTGGCATTGATAGTTCGTGATCCACAGCTTACATCGGGAGGACGATCCTTTGCCCATCACTTCGCTCACTTGGCCTTTGCCTTTCCCTTTGCCGCCTTTTGCTTCTTCTCCTTGATCATCTTGTCCTTTGTAAAGTCGAGATCATCATCACTGTCGCCCATTTCGCTGCCCGACTCTTCCACGATTTCATCTTGAATGATGGCCTCCTCTGCATCGGGCGCGGCATCACCCACGAGCTGCTTGGCTCGACCGCCACTTCCCAAATCGCCCCTCTGGAGCGCAATGGGGTGGCTAGCAGCATTGTACTGTCGAGTAAAGGCAGACTTGACAGCCGTGGGTACCTTTTTGAGCACCTCGTCTCCATTGTTTTTGCCCACGCCGAGCTCCATGATGTTCTCTCGGTCCTCAAGATTGAGGTAGTAGGCGTCCAGCATCTCGACGACGTCTGGGATACCGGAAGCGCCGGAGGAGAGGAGAGGCTTGGAAAGACCGGTGAAGAGGTGGGGGAGGTATTGCTCTCGCACTTCGTGTCGCGAGCCACTTGCAGTGAGCCTCATCTTTGTCTGCAGCTCCACCGTGGCTCGGAACAATCTTCCTTGTTTGGAGTTTTGACCGAACCAGGCCGGGAAGGCAGGACCGTAAGAGCCTTCTGGGCCCATTCCATACATGAGAGACATTGGCTTCAGAGTGGATTGTACGGCATGCAAAGGCAGGAGAGACCATTGCTGCTGGGAGCCGTGAATCATGTTGTCCACCACATCACCGTCAGAGATGGCTGCAGCTGCACCATTCAGCAGCTGCAGAGTCCTCATGTCCTTCTTCTTTGTATCAGTCTCACCCATCGTTGTTTGGGGCCGTTGACGGATGTAGTTCTCTTGAACGAAGAGAGGTACCATTCCCATGTCGCTGAAGTAGATCTCAGTCTTCTGGTTCAAGGTCTTCTTGCTAGACGCAGCCCAGAGGGCGTGACTTGACAATTCGCTGTACAAGCTCCAAGGGGTGGGCATACCAGGCTTGACATTCTCAGCTCCCAGCTTCTTGCTGTCGTCGTAGCTCAGAGCAGACTGGCCTAGCTTCCAAGTGGAGAGCATGTTGATGACCAGTCGGATATCATTCTGAGCAGCGCTGATCAGCATGTCCATGCCATTTTTGTCGACCTTGAGCTTCTCGCGGAAGGCGATAGTCTGCAACCTGGAACGAATCGAGTCAGCCTTTGGTCGCTGGAAAGGCAAGCCAAAGGTGGTGTGGTCGAAGGGCTTCATCTTGGCGCTCTTGCGGTCGTTGCAGATGAGAATGATAGGAATCCGAGTCTTCTTGATGAGCTGGTTGATAGCTCCCACACCTCCTCGATCGCCTCCCGACATTCCATCGACCTCATCAAGGATGAGCACGGTGTTATCTCGAATGGTGATGCCCTCCACTGTCATACCGCCTCCGCCGTACCAGCCGTCAAGGCTCTTATTGTTGATGAGACTCTTGAGGTTGTGCTCGATGAGCTTCTTACTACGTGCGTCACTAGCATTGAGCTCAATGGGGGCATAGCCGCAAAGACGGGCGACAAGATGAGCAGCTGATGTCTTACCAATTCCGGGAGGGCCAGACAGCATGATCCCCCTGAAGCAGCCGTAGCCGAATTTCCCGGGCTTCTTGAAGTTGGACTTGTACGAAGCTGGCCAGCCTTCCAACCAGCCCTTGAGCTTTTCGATGGCCGCATTGTTGCCTACGAGGTCTTTCATCTGCGATGGGGCGTACTTGGTCGTCCAGAGCGCATGCGAGTCGGTCTCTTCGGGCTTGGCTGCAGCGCCCTTGTGACCGATGCCAGCACCGCCACCGCCAACCTCCATTGCTTTGGCAGCCTTTTCGATCTTTTTCTCCTCCTCCTTGAGCTTCTTTAGTGCAGCTTCGTCCGGCTTCGCACCCTCCTTTGAGCGGATGAGATCGAGAAGCCCATTCTCATCGATCGTCTTGAGGCCCTGAGCCTCGATCTTTTTGAGCTTCGAGGGTCCAGCGCCTTCGCCCACCACGACAAATGACGTCTTCGAAGATGGCGCACCAGTGACCTTGGCTCCGAGGCCCTTGACGAGATTCTGGGCCTCTTCCCTCTCCAGACTCTCGAGCTGACCAGTGAACACGAATGTCAGGCCAATCAAGCAGTTGGGAGCGCCTTGCGGGATCTCCTTCGAGCCAGGAGCACTAGGGCCTTGCGCAGCGCGATCACGACTAGCTTTAAGGGCAGCCTTTGCATCTGCTTCCTCTTCCTTGGATGGCTTGGGCGGCGCAGCTGAGGCGCTGCTACCGCTTGCTTTCGGAGCAGACTTTGCAACCGCTGAGGCAGCGGGCTTCTTCATATCCTCATCGTCGTCGTCGTCGTCATCCAGAGCGATAGAATTGTTCTTTGAGCTACCCGCCTTTGCAGTGGTAGTCTTCTTCGTCTTTGGAGGAGGGGGAGCTTCGACCATCTCGAGATCAGATGATTGCTCGTCATCGCTTTCTTGCTTTCGAGCCTTCTTTGCTCGCGGCGTTGATGTCTTTGACGCTGGGCTCTTCTTGGATGCTGCTGAAGCTCGACCCTTTGAGCGCGGCGAAGACTTGAGTTGCGCCTTCTCCTCCTCGTAGTCATCGTCATCGTCATCATCCTCGATCTGCAGAGAAACGATTAAGCCGGTCAATACGAGTCACACGTTCAGAGCATTCCTGTGATTCTCCTCACCTTTCTCTTCTTTGCGTTGGCAGCAGACACCCGGCCCCTTCCTTTTGCAGGTTTCACCTCTTCCTCATCTTCCTCTTCGTCACTATCAGGAAGCTTACTTGGCTCAGCCTGCGATGCCAAAATCGGTCAGTCAAAGCCCAGGAAGATCGGCGGACTACTTGACAACTCACCTTCTTTGCAGTCTCGGGGAAGTACTTGGACTGTGAGCCATTCGACCGGCTTGCAGCAGCGACCTCTGTGACCTCATCTTCCTTCTTTGGCGTAGGTCTCGGTCGAATAGGACTATAAGGAAATGTGTGCAGAGAAAGGGGAGCGTCAGAACACATCAGCAGGAATTTCGCGCCATTGTCTTACAACTCACGGTGCTTTGCTCTTCGAAGGCGAGGGAGACATGCTGCTCGGCGTATAACCGCGTACGGTGACCTGGGCAGGAATTACGAGCGCAAGAATGTTTCAACTGTCATATCCTCCACCGAAAGCGTGGCAAATCAGCACATGCTCACCGGTTCAGTCATCTGCTTGACCTCTGGACGAGGCTTCTCCTTGGGCTTGTCCTTGTCCTTCTTGGGCGGACTCGCGCTACTGCCACTGCCACTTGCTCCACCACCGCTGCCCTCGGCGCGAGCCATGCTGCCACCGGAGAAGTAGCCCTGCAGGGATCCCTGGCCCTTGATGAGAGGCTTGGGCTTGGCAGGCGCCTTTGGTGCGGGAGCCTTTGGCGGCATGATCGACGAGGGACTGGTATAGTGCAAAGGGCGAAGATCACGATGGGCTGAAGGAAGAAGGCAGGCAGGCACATGGCTCACCTCTACTCGGCCCTCTGCGTCAGACTCGCCCGGAAGTGGGCACACGCTCAGGCGCGTCACTCTTGCTCCTTCCGCTCCGCGAGCGCATAGCGTAATGCAGGTAGCACAAGATGGTCATAGGCAGGCAGATGGCATTAGGCAAAGTAGTGAAAGCAGCACATGAGCCACGGCAGTATAAGTAGGAGAGGGTGACGAGAAGTATGAACAGAAGAGTAGCACCAGCACGCGCTCAAGCATCGGAGTAGAGCTGCTTGTTGAAGAAGGCCAGGCCGTGGACTCCTCCCTCGACCTGTGCACTGGCAGTCCTGAGCTCGAACCTGACCTTTCCGCTGCCAACGTACTCCTTGAGCTGCGCCAAGCTTCGTACACCCATGTCCTGCAGCGAGTGCTGCAGACCAGTGAAGAGGTAAGGTAGGAAACGCTTCAACGAACCCTTGTCTGCAACGGCACCAGAAACACCCTGGGCAACCTTGACGGCATCGGCCTCAGAGAAGTATCGCTGAGTAGCGGCATTCTCGTGGGCGACATCCGGGGCAGCAGCATCGGCCTTGGCAGCTCCCTTGCCCGTGGCTCCGGGAACCTTGCCCTTCCTCTGGTGCTCCATGGCCTCGATGGAACCCATTCCTCGGTAGGCCTTGAGTCGCTTGCCCTCTCGGAAGAAGTATGTTCCGGGAGCCTCCTCGATACCGGCAAGGAGTGATCCCATCATGACAGCAGAAGCGCCCAAAGTCATCGCCTTGGCAATGTGTCCGACGTTCGAAATTCCACCGTCAGCAATGACTGGCACGCCAAATCGAGAGGCAAACTCGGCAACGGCGTAGACGGCAGTACCCTGAGGTCGACCAACAGCCATCACTTCCTGAGTGATGCAAATCGAGCCAGAACCCATTCCGACACGGAGGGCGTCTGCTCCAGCAGCGATGAGGGTCGCTGCTTGCTCCCTGTTCACGACATTGCCAGCAATGACATCCAGGTTAGGGTGGGTCTTCTTGATCCACTGGATCATCTCGACTTGGTAAATCGAATTTCCCTGCGAAGAGTCCAGCACAACTACGTCAAGACCAGCCTCGACGAGGAGGTTGAGGCGCTCTCGGTCGGAGGGTCTGGTACCGACAGCAGCGGCACAATACAGCTGCTTCGAATCGGGCCTCTTCGATGCCAGAGGGAAGTTCTGGTTCTTGAGCAGATCAGAGCGCGCTAGAAGGGAAACAAGACGGCCTTCAGTGTCCACAATGGGGAGCTTGCCCTTCTTTGAGTCTCGCAAGATGTTGTTGGCCTGCTCCAGAGTGACGCCAGTCTTTGCAGTGACGAGATCAGTGGTCATGATCTCAGAGAGAGGAACGGCAGGGTCCCGGAACTGAACATCCCTAGCAGTGACAATGCCGAGGAGCTTGCCATTGAGGCCTCCGTTGTCTACGATCAGAGTTGTAAGAGCAGAATGGTCAGCTTCAGATTCTGACTCCTCGCACGGTGTTGGGATGCTGCCGGAAATCGTCTCTCCCCTCCTTTGCCACCCTTGCATCGTGTCATCGTAAATCAGTGGACATAGGTTGTTGGTCTGCATCGCCCTCTCAAGTCTAAGAGAGGGCCTCAGCAGAACGAAGGTTAACAGCAATAAAGATTTTTTCATCACTTCGATGATGGTCCTTCGCTCGGAGCCCCCCCGAACAGGGTGCATCCCATTTCTCCCACAAGGCATTTGCAACGACTACTGAGAAGGAAAGACTCACCAGTGATGGGAATACCTCCGAAACCCAGGCGCTGCTTGATGTCGAGAACATCGCCAACTGTCTCGTTGGGGCTCAAGCACATGGGCTCCGTGATGAAGCCATTCTCGTACTTCTTGACCTTTCGCACCATGCTGGCCTGCTCCTGAGGCGACATGTTGTTGTGGATGACACCCATACCACCCTGCAGACCAATTGCAATGGCCATATCGGTCTCGGTAACAGTGTCCATGGGCGACGAGAGGAACGGAGTGTTGAGGACTACGTTACGAGTGACCCTGGACTGGAGGCTGACTTCCGAGGCAGGGAAGTCAATGTAGCCGGGAAGAACCAGGAAGCTATTGGAGCAGGAAAGACGCGACATGCCGTCAGAGAAGGCTCTCAGCGCCGCTGAAAACGCGACTTCATACCCACTCATTGTACGTCAGACCGCCGTGGGTCCTCGAGTCGATGAGCTCTGACATGGCGAGACCATCACCATGCGGGTAGCTTGCAAGAGTTGCCAAGGCTTGAGAGGCGTCCAAAGGCGCCTTGGAGGAAGAGGCTTGCAGAAGCCCATTGGCTGGGGCGGAGGCGGTACCGTTCTGGGCGGTCATTCTGCTAGGTTTGAGGTGCTAGGATGGTATCAGGAATGTTCAGATTGCAGTGGGGAGGTTACCCAAATAGAAAACTGAACAGGCAGCGAGAATAGAAAAATTCACCTTATCGCGTCTGGCGAGGCGCGGAGTCTGGTTGCATCACATGCGCGCGGCATCCCGCGGTGCTCAGCCTTCGCTGGCTGCCCTAGGTCGCTACGCTCAGTCGACAGGGACAGATAGCAGTCGATGGTGAGGCAACCAGATAACAAGAGAACAAACCGACATACGATCACGATACGGCGCACAAATAGCAGTCAGACGATTCGAAAGGGCAGCAGTGAATGTTCTTTTGCGGAAGGTTATCGAAAAATGATGACTGTGAACAGCTACTCAAAAGTACAATGAAGACGAATGTGGTGCTACTCGAGACATCGAGATGGAAAAACGGGAGTGGGTATCAACAAGTGGATTGGCACCTTTAGTACTGGCTCTTGACCAGGTCGTAGGCCTGAGAGGCAGACAGGAGGTAGTCGCTGGCAACGGGGCCGGCGATGGTGCTGTCGTCGGAGACGGTACCGTTGCTGGAGGTGACCAAGAAGTAAGATCGTCCAGTGGAGGTCTTCTTGGGGACGGTGGCCTTACCGTTCTCGATCTTGCTGAAGTACTGTCCACCGGCGGTGAGCACAGCGAGGTACTGGCCATCCTTGACACCCTTGCCGGAGACGGAGACAGTCTGGCCGGGCTGCAGGTTGGAGGCGGGGTTCAGGGTGAGAGTTGGGAATGCCATCACGGGCAGAGCGGTGTTCGACTTGGGGCAAGACTTGATGAGGGGGGCGGCCAGCGAGTAAGTCTGGTTGAAGTTGGTGGGCACATCGTAAGCGGCACCAGCGGGGTCGGACAGGGCAGCCGATGACTGAACCCAGGCGGAGTGGCGAGACTCGGTGGTGAGGATAGAGCCAGCAGCGGTGAGGTAAGTGGGGTTGGTGATCAGAGCAGCAGCGCCGAGGTAGGCGGAAACTCCAACGCCCTCGAGGAGCTGAGAGGTGGCAATGAAGCTCTTGACGTCGGTGACACCGGCACCGAAGTCGTAGGTGCAGGCCTTGTTGGCATCAGCACCGATGGCGGCCTCGAGGAACTGGACGTGCTGGATCTCGTGTCCACCGATCTCGGCGAAGCGCTCACGGATGGCCGGGGCGTAGCCGGCGTTGGCAAAGTCCTTGGCGGACAGGTTCTTCAGGGCGGTGTGGTAGAACTTGGCCTCGAGGTGCTCGAGGGTAAGGGCGTACTGAAGGATGGTGGTGTCAATGTCGGCGCGCTTCTTGAGAGCGGCGGGGGCAGCGGCGACCATGGATGCGGCCACGAAGGCGAAAAGAGAGGCGAACTTGACTGAGACCATTGTGAAGGTGGATTGGCTTGGTGGGCGGTGGAGTGGGCTGGTAAGTCGAGTTGGACGAGAGTGGAGAGAATGGAGAAGCTTGTGAGTAAGAAGGGAATGGATGAGGGGGGCGAGGTCGGCAGAGGCTCTTATAGCACTTCAGGAACCGTTTATGCAGTCACACCCAGCACCAGAGCAACGACGGCGTATGGGCGGGCCAGGAGAGTCAGGGCACTCTCAGGACCAGGGCAGAGAGTACGACCTCTGTTGGAAGACTATCCAGGCACCCCAGCGAGTGTGTCACAATTACGGAAGAGTGTGCTTGTACCGGCATGTCATGATGACCCCCGCTACCCTGCTACCCTGCTACCTCGTGCCTCAATTCCGCCCCTCTCACATGTGACTGCGACTCCCAAGTCCGCCCTGAGCAGAGGGACGGATTCCGTCATTCTGGGGAATCTCGCCCTCTCCCGCCTGTCCCCCGCTGCCGCTTCCGCCGGCAAATTGGCGTTCCGCTCCTGTGGACTTGGCATCCCGACCCTCCGTCCCTCCATGTCCTGTCCAGGCCTTCCGCTTCTCATAGCGGCCATCGTCATGCTGCTCATTGAATGTCTCACCACCGCGCAACGTTCGTCACCCTCGAAAGACTTGGTGTCTGAAGCGTGGGTAGCCCTACCTGTTTGCATCCGTCGGGGTCTGCTGACTGCAAAGCCCTTGTTGATTGAGTCTGAGACGGATGCACATCAGCAATGCACTCAGACCGGAGACGAAAGGGTCGAGGGTCCGGCGAGGTCTCTACTTGGCTGACCTGAAAGTTGCTCTTGCGTACCAAGGGTCCGAAAAACGAACATCCTTTGGCCCATGGCACGCCATCAATCCAGGCGCAGCTAGCTGGACGACGGAAAAGTCACGGAATCGTGCTTCGAAGAAGGCTTCGGGGCAGCAAAGGAAGCCACGACGGCATCGTAAGCGAGGGGGCGGAAAAAGCTGCTTGCACTCCCACCCACCTGGCCCCTCCGTCATTGAAGCTCCGCCCGCCAATGCCCGTCTGGCAACCCCCAAGGTCGTGGCCCCGCCGCATTCCGTTCTCCTACGCAGTGCTTGGAGCACATAGGGCGGAGTGAGGCTGAGGGTCAATAGAAGCATGACACTAAGTCTTACAGATTCTCCACTCCATGCAATGCGGCAACAATTGTGTCTTCCACTCTCTACATGCTCAGACCCTTGGCCCCTCCGCCTGGGCCCCCTCTTCTTTCGTGTTCCGCCGGCTAGCATTCCCGGGTGCAGTAGAAAATTTGAATGAATGTCTCGGGTCATATGAGCCACCGAGCTTGGCTGTCTCGGTGAACCATATCGCAGTGGACATGTCATGTAACATGAGGCGGAAGACTGGGGATTTCGAATAGAAGCGCCATTGAATAGTGACGTCGAAGCAGAATCCGCTGCGTGATTCCCCGCTTTGCCGTCGGCCGAGCGCATTCCGACCCGCGCGAGCGACACACATTCCTGGCGCGTTGCCCCGCGTGGAGCAGATAGGAGATGTAAATAGTGACGTCCACGGTCCGCTCCGGTGAATGAACGTATGCTTCGACTTTCGAAAGAGAAGAAAACAACGCGCACAGTCATCAGGCACAGAAACGGACATAGGTCATAATGACAGTGGCCAGAGCGGAGAAATCTACACGAACGAGACCCATGCGGAAAGGGCCACGACGGGGTAATGACAGGAATGACAGGAATGACGGGAATTCCATTGAATTTAATATGACGCATAGCGAGAGGCTTTGCGAAGCTGAGGGCCGTAGAAGTAGAAGACCCATGGCAGAGGCACGAAAAGGATGGTCAAACATCCAAGGAGTGTGCATCCCCACGCAACTGGGAAGGCGGTAGGCCCATTCATCGCCTGCAGATTGTTGAACATGGCGCGAGCAAAGAGAGGGAAGGCGGCACCCATGATCGACCTGAACAAGTCATTTGATGCGAGGACAGAAGCGACGTAATCAGGGTAGGCATCCGCCAAGAAGTTGAGTACCGCCTGGAACGCGCCAAATGTGCCAATTGAAAACATTCCGGCAAAGATGGTCGGCACGATCCAGTGGATTGAGGCGGTAGCTGTCCAGCCGAAGCCGAAAAGACAGATGGGCAGGAAGATCAGACTGACCAGAGCTGGCTCAAGACGATCCTCGGGATCTAGCCTACCGCCCTTGCGATCGAACATAGGCTCCAGCCGCACTTTGCAGTACCAAAGGAAGGCGGCGAAGGCCAGAACAGCGCCGACTAGGATGGAGAGGAAAGCCAGACCCATCTCGCCGTAGTTGAATGTGTACACAGCCTCAACGTAGACTATCGGGAACGCCTCGAGCCAGACGTACAGGATCGCGTACACGAGACCGATCAGCAGGTTCAGGAGCAAAACCATGGGGTCGAGGATGGTCAACAGGAACGGGCGCACGAGAGTCATCATGGCAATCTCTTTGCCAGTCATGTTCGCTTGAATGATCTCTCCTTGACTACGTAGTTCCTTGTTGCCCGTTAGCTTGCGCAACCTAGCTGCCCTCCTCGCCAAGATGTTGGTGGAGCTCGTCTCCGGAAGGGTAAAGATGAGGAGGAGGAGAGCTCCACCAGATGCGAAGAGGATAGGCCAGATCGTCCAGGCGTAATTGTTTGTACCGTCGAACGCAAATCCACCGATCAGTGGTCCAAGGGCTGGACCGCAAACGCAAGAGATACCCCAGACCCCTATCCAAGGAGCCCTGACTTTGGGATGAAACATATCAGAGATAGTAGCTCCTCCAGTGGCCAAAGGAGGAGAACCAAATACGCCTGCGAGGAAGCGAAGGATGAAGAAGCCCGCGGTCGAGCTGATCAAGGCAGTGGGTACCTGAAGTACGACGAAGACAGCCAAGGTGAGGATATAGGGAACGTTTCTTCCAATCGAAGGAATCTCGCTGAGGGAGCTGAGGAACATCGGACCGATACCGTAGCCTAGGACGTACAGGGTGAGAGACAACGTCGCGACGACGACGCCGACTTGGTGTTTGGCAGCGAAGTCCTCCAGTCCCGGTGTGACGATACTACTTCCGGCATAGACCGAGAAGGTGAGGTAGCAGAGTAGAGAGGTGACGAAGGCTTTCTTCGGTTGCGACCAATTCAGTGGGTTCTGCGGGTCATCGGGCCCGTACCAATCGACAATGTAGGGATCTCGCCCTTCCGCGTCGTCTTCGTGCGCGTTGGGGAGATTTTTCTGATTCTTCTCTTCGTCTCCAGATTGTGCGCCTGAAGTCCGGCGCCCTTCATCCAAAGTCCTGTCTGATGATTGACGACTCGGAGGCTCACGGTCAGAGCCAAGAGGGGGAGCGGCACCGGAAGTGGCACCAGGCGTTCTCGCGACGCCGGGCGTTTGACCCTCGGCATCCCGAATAGATTGTGCGTCGTGATGAGCGTTGACGAAAACGTCACCGCCAGGTGTCTGGAGTGGGGATCCACGAGGGTGTGTGCTCTTTCTCTCCTGAGCAAAGTATGACTTCTCCGCCCCTTCCTGTGGTGACGTATTTCTCTTCTGCTGTGCTTCCTTGTAGCCGAGACGGTATTGCTCAGGGACAATAAAATCAGCCTTCTCCTCTGGGAACTGCATACGCTTGCGAGAAGACGCCAGGTAGATCAGCTGCCCGAAGAACGTGTCCCGGATGAGCTCGAGCATTGTGCCTCGCTAGGATGACAGAGGCGGAAGTGCAGAATTCGAGGTGAAAGCACAGCAACGCCCAGGGCTTCAGGAGAAAGTGGTAGTGATGAAGGACACTTAGCTCTGCGATGACTATGATGAAGGAAAGTAAAGGATTTATACAATCGAACAAGAGTCTAATATGCAAAACTTAGGATGGGGCAGTCACCGCATAGCGTACGTGCGAAGACCGCGGTTTCCACTCCCGAGACTGCTGACACAATACCCCCCGATTTGAGCTCTTAGGCCCGCGATATCTCAGTCGCTTGAGCGAAAAGTTGAGCTTTGGCAACGCCACCGACGTATGAATTGGCAGGGTCCAGTGGCATGGGGCATCTTGGCGACTGGTGCCGCTTACGAAGTCAGAAAAATCTCCCGCCACTGCTGCAGGTGAGCGTCATGGCGGCAGCCACGGGCCGCTTCTCGGGCGGCACCCCACTCCCGCTGATAGAAACCAGAGGCCGTTCCGATGAGGTCTGTCCCGACGAGAAGGGGGAAGGAAAGGGCCACGTGGCCTCGATCTTCTGGACAATGAGCTCCTCACCGCAACGTCTGGGTGTGATCTGATCACACGGAGGACCATCGTCCGTGCCTGCTGAGCCACTCTACGCCCGCTACTGTGTGGTCAGGCACCCGGTATTTTCCGAATCACATCCGTCCTGAGCCTCGTGCTGCGCAGAGTGCCCTCCGACGTTGCTTTCCTTCGTTCTTGTCTTCTGATCCCCTTTTGCCTCACTTCGTTACCCTTCTCTGCTCACCTCGCCGCCGCTCTGCATCCCTGCCTTCCTCCCTCATTGCACACTGACTTCAACCTTCGCAGTAGCATATCATCACAGCACCGGCACTCAGATACGCTGGAAACGATACAGAGAAGATCAGCATAGCCTGCATCAGGATGACACCATATGACTGCCACGCCTTCGTATAGTGAGTACATGCAAGTCATTCCATCCTTTGCGATTTAGTCATGCTAGAGCTCACTCACTTTGAACCTTTTCTCCTTCAAGTAATGGTACACTGCGCGCATCACATCTGAGTGGCTCCTCGTCAAGTGCTTGGACCCCTCCCACTCTCTGAAGCAGTACCACTTATGGCTTCGCCGCTGTCGTCGACTGCCTCATCACTCCACAACGTAGCACAGTGAGTACTTCGTGCCCAGTGTCGTTCCACTTGTGCTTGATGGCTCTTTTCTTGGCTCGAATCTGAGACAAGCTCAGCAATCACTCGATTCCTTGTGAACTGGGAAGCTCATACATCCCTGAAGGATGACGAAATGCAGCTCAGTTGCTCTAGCAGAGCGCACGACGGGTTGTTCAGCTCTCGAAATTTCAGTAGTGCATCTTCTGACGCAACCATCTCTTCGTCTTCGCTCTCTCTTGTCCCTACCTTTTCCCACCACTTGCCATCTTTACCCACGCCGTACTGTGTACCTCTCGCGTCTCACTAGCCGCACTCACGCACAGGGAATGCACCACTGCATGCGACAAGGCAGCTCATGACACATCGCCGCAACATATGCTACACCTTTCTGTGAAGCCTACGCCAGAATAAGCTCTGCAAGGCTTGAGCAGAGATCTGGGATGGCTCAACACCTTGGACATAGCGACTCTCAAAGCTGATCATCGAATCACCGCAGATTGACGTATGCCATCTTTCTGGAGACCAACGGCTCTAGCCAGTTGCAAGTCGAATCTCAACAAGGTCGGCAGTCACATCAGCCACCTATGTCATCTCATCAGTACAAATTCCGACGTACGGAACGCACTTGTGGTCCGAGTGCGGCAGAGCACTCAAGTCACCACCCCGCAGAAAATACGACGATTTGAGCAAGGCTCGTCAGGACTGTGCGCTTCAGCTGATGAAGGCACTACGTTTCCTATACGACTTACGCCATTACACCCTCTGTGCAGTCGGGAGGGCAATCTGGGGTACTTTTAGCCCCTTACAGATTGCAGTCCTAGCTGTAAATTGCATGTCGGATGGGGCTGTGGAAGTGATGGCAGATAGAGGACAAAGCCTGGCCGCCGGACGCGCCCGGATCGCAGCCAAGTCTGCCCACGAGTTCGCCTCGGGCGGCATCTACGTAATTACCATCGACTTTGGCAACGGCACTCATGGCGTCTATGTCGGCAAAAGCGACAAAGACATCAGGCATCCAATGAGTGGCCATGATTCTGCCGCGCGAGCGGAGGAGTCTGACAGGTCAGAGTCAAGAAGCCTGGTGGTGCAGACGCATAAGGCCTTTCCGACAGGCCGAGTGTGCAAGGTCGTTCTCGTGGAGCACCCGGAGCGATCAATGCTGCTGGAGAAGCTAGAGCGCGGTGGCGTTGGAAAGAGAAGCTGCAGCAGCTCTCCGAGTACACCGACTTCGATCTAAGGAACACCCTGTGCTCACTACTGGAGGCAGCCTGCGTTGCGGTCATGTGCACATTCAGGCAGGACCTGTACATGCAACAATGGTCGAAAGTCTTCGGTCCGCCGCCTGCTGTATCCGTTGGCTTGAATCAGGACCCGGCTACTGGTGGTAATTACCACGAGCAGCTGCGAGTTCAAAAGGAAAGAGGGAGCGAAGACTTCAAGCCGGGTAAGGACGGGAAGCTGGCGCTCAAAAGGCAGAGCGACTCGCGAACCCAGAGTCAGATGAGTAGGCACGATACCGCTGCGAGGGCGCAATAATCGGCAAGGTCAGAGTCACGAAGCCTGGTAGTACGGGCGCGCAAGTCTTTTCCAAAGGGCAGGATATGCAAAGTGGTAGTGGTTGAGTGCCCAGAGCGATCAAGCCTGATGCAAAAACTCGAGCGCGGCAGCGTTGCGAAGGAGAAGCTGCAGCAGCTTCTGGTGTACACCGACTTTGAGCTGAGAACTACCCTGTGCTCGCTCATGGAAGCGACCTGTGTTGCAGCAATGTGCGCCTTTCGCCACGACCTCTACATGGATCAGTGGACGAAAGTGTTCGGCCGGCCGCCAGCTGATGCAAGAGGCCTCAATCAAGACACAGCGACCGGTGGTAACTACCACGAGCAGCTGCGAGTTCAGAAGGCTCGAGGGAGCGAGGTCTCCAAGCTGGGCGATGACGGCAAGCTGCAAATCACAAGGCAGAGTGACGGAAAACTGGTAGTAGCTTACAACAAGGTCAGCTACATCAAAAAGAAGGGAGAGCTTGTCGCGGAGCTTCCTGTTGGAGATTCTGCCGATCGTTTCGCTGAGGAATACGTTGGAAGCGACACCCTGACGAAGATCGTCTGGCAGGCCCAGATGGACAGCCAGGTGGCAGGTCGGGAAGGTGGGCTAGCGCCGGTAGTGCTGTCGTGCGGGCGGTGGGGCTTAATTGTCAGGAAGCCGTACCTGCCGGGAAAGATTGCCAAGCGTTTTGGTCTACAAGTCGGCGGCGACTGGACCGTCGAGATGCGCTTCTTCGAAGGAAGCGGACTGCTATGCCTTCCCCCGATACCACGGGAAGGAAGCAGAGGAGCTGAGAGGCATCGGAATCGAATTGCAGGCATTCCAGGTGGACGTAGACGGGACCAAGAAAAGGCAGCCCAGTCAATGGGTAGAGTACCGGAACTCTTCCCCGGTGGCCAACAAGGAGTGGATCGAGATCCACCTCATGGTAGCAAGATCCTTTGGCAAAGTTCAGACCTCCTCGGCTTCGTCTTCCGTGTCCGCAACAACGGCAACAGTAGCACCCTTCTCGGCTGGAGAAGCATCGCCTTCAGCTGCAGCAGCAACAGCATCGGCCTCCTCTTCGTCCGGCTGTATGCCCAGCGGCTGCTTTGCCTCGCCCTTTGCCGGCTCATACCTCGCCTTCCTGCCCGGCATAGAAAAGGGAGACTTTGTGAGCTCCGTGAAAACCTCCGGAAAGGCTCCATGTCTCAATTGCATCATCCCGCCACGAAGGCTGCAAGGGGAGCCAGTGCCACAACGCTGGAACAGCATCTGCATACCCAGTACATACATTCCCGCAGATGTCGTGGCGAATCACACGGAGGCCAAGAAGTATAGCTTCTGGCTACATGTGGACCCGTCGTGTGCCAACGTCTTGACATATACGATGACTGTCGGGCCACGCGAACCCGTGCCGAATCCTGCGACCTTCGAGCCCGTGGAGCTGAGGGCTCGTGAGATCCTGCAAGCTGTTGAGGACCTTGCCGTCCTACAAGGCAAGTGAGCAGACGAAGTCAGGCAGAAGCTAGCCGAGCCAAAGGACAAGGAACACAAGATCAAGGTCAAGCCCAAGCTTAAGCCCAAGCCCAAATCAGCTCAGCAAGAAACGGAGTCAGCTATACCGGAGCGCCTTCGTAAGCTCCTCGAGGGGACTCTGCAGACTCCCAATGTGACGCTGGGTGCCAAAAAGAAGAAGAGCATTGCTGCTGAATGTCCTGCCAAAAGCCCACCCAGAGGACCTTGGCTTTGGTACTTGAACCGAGAAGCCAGTCAAGTGAGGTGCAAGCTTGCGGCAGACAAGGGATGACCCTTGGACGACAAGGGGCGAAGGCAGCAAGGCCAAAAAAGAGTTGCTGGACTGGGCCCAGGAGGTGTACGGAAAGGCTGAATTCAGCACGAAGGACAAACGACAAGGAGGAAGAGGATGAGTGATCGAGCGTGCCAATCCTCCAGAGACTCACGATGGTAGAGATATCGTACATCGTACCACGTACCATACCTTTGACGAGTATCAGTGCTTACGGTAGGGCGTAAAGTCTGCATACCCTGTGTATCTACTCAAACTGAACTAGCTTGTAAAATTGTCGCTACCGTTCGTAAAGACAATCAAACTCCTCTCATATTGCGTTACCTCTACCGAATCTGAGCTGAGCCGAAGAGAGGAGGTGGGGGGTCAAATGATCTACCTGTACGATTCAGCAGCACGACGGGCGAATGGATTGTAAGGCAGGCCAGGCCGTCTCTGCGAATCTGACACTGTCTGGTCTCGTGATCCTCAAAGCGGAATACTGGAGCTGGTTGACTCATGACTCACGCAACAAAGGTGATATGTAGGGTATTGACATTGTCGCAGCAGAGAGAAAATGGAGCATTGGAGAAAGGAACAAGCCCGCAGAAGGGCCAAACCGACGCTCAGGTACTGCGCCTCATCAGGCGAGTGCTCCGAATGGGTCCCAAGGAGGCAGTACATGCGTCGCCTTGTTAATCCCTTCGACGTGCAGCTTCCAGTGCTTCTCCTCACAATAGTCCTTTCTAATAACCGTCTCTAGTACATACTCGCTAAACCACTCATCACTCATGACGAGGTATCCTTTATGTCCGGCATCTGGTCCCCAAGAGTTGAGAATCTTCCATCGGATTGGCTTGCCTGCCGAGTCGAGGTGCACGGCAACGATGACCATTGCGTGTGTTGCGCTACTCTCCCCTGTATCGATGCGCTGTGCTTTGTTCATACCGAACTTGAAACCAAAGGCAGCTTCATAGTCAAAGAGGTCCACGTCGAGGATACCTCGAGAGGTGTCGCTGGCTTGGCCCACATCGCAACCGAACCAGACTGGGTGGCCGCCCTTGAGCTGAGCGATGGTGGCCTGCTTCATGGCATCGATGTGGGCATTGACGTAGAAGACGGGAGACTCGCCGTGTACATTGCCTAGCCGGCTGACGGTCATGGACACGTCGTACTGCCTTCGAGGGTCATTGACGAGGGAGACTTGCTCCAGTGGCTTGAAACCGGGGGCGAACTTGGCAAGGAACTCAATAGGAGTCATTGTGATTGACTTGAACTGGTTCTTTGTGTCACGGTATTCATAGGTGAAAGGCTCGTCTGGCTTGGGAGGATTGCCGTCCATGATGACCAAGACGCGGTAGATTTCCTCCATCATGGCATCCTTGCGCTGGCGGCAAATCTTGTCAGCAGCAGCTTCTGCTTGAGCGGGAGCGAGAGTGTTGGACAGCTTAGCAACAGTCTCGCGCTTGAGGCTTCGCAGGATGAGGGCGTGCTCTCGGAGCTTGCGTGTGATGAGCTCGTTGATACCAGAAGTCCTCGATGTGTTGAATGACTCTGGGTAGACGTCCATCGGAACAACTCCGTACTTGATCAAGAGGTTGGCGACCATTGAGAACTGTCCGCCATCACCAACGGGATCGCCCTTGAGGTAGCCAACGATCCTCGAGTCAATCTCGTCGTCGTACAGGTCCAGAATCTGCTCGAGGAAGTAGTTGGCCTTTTCCAGCTTGTCAAAGAAGTGCAGGTAGGACTTGCTCAATTCGAACTCCTGCACGCCAAGCGTTTTGATCATCTCTAGCCGAACGCAGTTCATAGTCGCAAAGAGCCAGCATCGACCACTGGACATCTGGTTGGACACGGGCGAGACTTCTAGGTCCAGAGCAGTGTTGAAGACGAATGTCTCGACTACTTCGGCCTTGCGGCGGTGCAGAGAGGCGTTGGCGCTTGCATTGTGCAGAGTGAGCTGGGCCAATCGAGAGACGGGGTCCTAGTAGTCGTGGGAGTGGAGTGCATATACTCAGTCAGCCTCTGAACGAACAAGGTGGGCATGTCAAGTGCAGTCCGGCAGCTGGGCTACTCACGTCCTGAATCTTCTTCTCCCATTGCTTCATGCCAGAGATGGCGAGGGCATTTGATGCGGGTCGATGGCTGAGATGGCCTGCCTGTGCCTCGGCATCGATCTTGAGACGTCGGTCAGCAGAGTGGTGGCGAGTGGTGGCAGAGGAGGGAGGGGTGGACGAGGAGTGGGCAGCGGCGCTCTTCTCCCTGAGAGAGGCAGAGGCTGAAGGTGGGGCGGCGGCGGGTTGTGACTGAGATGCGCCCATGGCGGTGATGGTAAGGGTTGAGGGTGAGAGGGGTGGAGTGGCAAGTAGGAAAGGAAGAGAGCAAAAGGGGTCTAAGGAGGTGTTTGGTATTTGTTGTGGTACAAGGCGTAGGTGTTGGGAGATAAGCCAGGGCAACCCTGAATGCGTTCGTTTGCCGATGGTCCGAGCATCCAACACGGCCCCTGCTTGCGGGCAAAGGTGCGAGATCCGGGGAAGACTGCTCCAGTGCCTCCGATCTCCTCCTCAGGGCAGTGTCACGTCGTGTGCCTGTGTCCGCCTGTCTCTCCGCCCGCCCTTCGGGAAAGGGGTCCGGCCCGGAGATCCAGAGATAAAGATGACTGGGCGCGGCTCGGCGCCGACGCGATGCTGATGATCTCCCCTCACCCCTAGTCTCAGCAGTCAAGCGAGTCAAGAGGAGCAATCAGTCGAGTCACAGAGACGCATTGTCCGAAACCTCGTTAGATGCAGGGGTAAATGTACAGTGAGGGTCGCAAGAGTGAGATGAGCGCGGGTGGATAGAGAGGCCCGGACGACGCGCTTGGGGGCTCCAATCTCTGAACCTCATTCCCATAGGTCATCGTCTCCAGCCCGATTCGAGCCTTTGCCGCTCTTGGCCTTGACTCCCTTGGCCTTGCCGCCCTTGCTACCGCCTTGCTCCTTGTAGTACTGCCTAAGCTCATTCTTGCTATACCCAGCTTGCTCCTGCTCTGCCGCTTCCGCCCATTGCTCCTCCTTGACGTCCTTGGCAGTCTTCAGCCCTGAATCGGCCAGTCTTTGTGATCTTGAAGGGGTGCTGTATCCACTGCTTAGGCTTCCGCCACCACGCTCTTCCCTCTCGCGGTCCTTGGCCTCCCCGCGACGCTTCTTGATGTACTCTCCCTTCCAATCGGTACGCGACTCTCGCCTTGTCCAGTGGTGACCGCCGCTGCCAGATGAGCCAAGCGATGGGCCTGAATTGGCAGTTGCATCTTGCGAGTCAAACTGCGCCAGGCATTGCCTATACCAGCAGTAGTTGAGCGTGGCTGACCTCCGGTAGCGCTTGCAGACGACGGATAGCACCGCCAATTCTCTCACGCGGAGAGAGAGGAAGATGCGTTGTGAGAGCTCCTTTGGTAGAGAGCGTAGGGGGTCTGTCTTGCTCTTGGGAGCTTTGATCTTCACGGGTCTCTCGGTACTGAGATTCGACTTCATCTTTGGGGCTGAGAAACTGCTCGAGGCAAGGCCGCTGCTACCGGCCATACTGGGCGATGTTGGCCTGCTGAGCTCGGCTGGGGTGCCAGGTAATGTACCGGGAGCAGTCGCGATGCCTGGCAAGATATATTAGGAGGAGCATGAGTCATGAGTCATACTGGACAATGGCGCCTTCATTTCCTGTGCCTGTCAATTCCGATCATTACTTACCGACGAGCTCTTCATCGCTGGTGTGAATCTCTTCCCAGTCATCATTGTGTGCCTCGCGATTGTCGTCAATGGACGCGCTGGCCAGCTTTGCCGATAGTATTGTCTGCAGTAATTGCGACATGTTGAGGTTCTGTGACTTTTCGAGGACGTATTCAGGTGTGGCAAAGAGGGGAAGCACCAATCAGGGAGTAGGCGCCCTCTCGCTCCAATTAGTGAGCCGAGGATTGACAATGACTCCACACGGACTCAGCCACGCCTCGCTTGGCCGCCAGCCACATTCCGTTCCGATGCACACGTCTTTCCGCCCAGCCAAAATTATTCCGGCTGATGACCAGGAAGGACCAAGGAGGGTGTTCACCGACTCCTCCCAGTCGATCACCTGCCATCTTCAACTATGCGAGGAGGACGGTTCCTTTCAGCCGCGGTGGCAAATACGCCTCGTCTTCCACAGGCCGCTACACAGGCTTCATCGTCCTCTGCGGGATCAGCGACACGCTATGCCTGGAACACCAGGCGGCGGTCCTTCCACAGCTCTCTGACACGCACGCAGGACAGCCGAGACGAGAATGGCTCTGCAGCAGGAGTCATGGATGAAGGCACTTCCACATCTCCTCAGGCCTCCTCCTCATCCGAAGCACCTCAAGGTAGCAACACTGATGTCGACACTGCTACCGCCAGTAGTCAGGCACCTTCACAGACCATGTCCGACCAACAGGCATCACGATTAAACTCTCTGTTTGGCCTGGGAGAAGACAGCCCTGCCTCTTCTTCCTCTACCTCGGAGAAGGCGACACGCACGCCATTCTCACTGTCAGCGAACGATTCCACCTCCTCCTCTTCTAACGCAGCATCAGCCTACGACGGCCTCTTCGACTCGCCCGACGCCTTTGCCCGAACAGATCCCCCCTCCGCTCGCAGCACCGCCCGGCGGACCCTTCCAAGGGAGACCCTACTGGGAGGCTCTGCCCAGCGACAGGGTTTCCGTGGGTCAGGTTATGACTCGACTTCGCGCTCGGATAGATACGCAGCACCTGCGAAGTTGGACCCCTCGGAAAAGCGCAAATGGCAAAAGCTACTCGCGGATGTGGCCAGCAGCTTCAGCAGCGATGGTCGTGGAGGCTCAGGCTCTGCGCTCGATGGCGCTCTTGGCTCTTTTGCCAGGCGCAATGACCTAGAGGATCTCCGACAGAATCGTCGGAGGGCTCGACTGGGCCACAGAGCCACTGTCAGCGATGGTTCCGGTCGTCTAGCTCGACTAGACGAGGGCATCGGATCCGACCTGAGCGAAGAGGACATTGAAGCTGGTGTGGATCAGGCTAGACAGGAAATGAATCTGCAAATGAATGAAGCAGACCTCTGGGCTTGGGCAGCAAAGGAGATTTGGGCATTCGATGAGAAGAGACACAGGAAGGGGTCTGCCGCTGCGAGGCAGCAGATGCAGCCCCCGGCGGAAACCCTATCAGAGGCAGGACCAGAGGCTGTCGCGGCCCCGGGGGAGGAGCCAGTGCTCCACCAAGCGGCATACGGGATGGGCACTCCATTCTACGGTCCTGTCCTCCATCAGCTCCTCATCCACTTCAGGGATCGCCTCAAGTCACCCACTTCCGCCCTCGCCGTTCTGCAAATCACCCGAGCGCTCGGCCCACGCTCACTGGTTCTGGGCTGCACCGCCGAGCTCTACACCGAGGCGATCCGTACTCGATGGGAGGAATGGCGCGACGCACGCGGCTGTCTGGAGCTGCTCAAGGAAGCTAGAGGCGTGGGCATCGTCGATAGTCGAATCGCTCGCGGTCTTGCGGGGCCCGAGCCCAATTCGAGAAGTCTCGTAGGCGTGGGACAGAGCATTCAGGGAGAACTACGACAGAGCGTCCTAGCTGGACGAGCAAAAGACGCCGAACCCAAGACAGGCACAGAGATCGAGCATGGAGGTCTGGCGCAAGGCGCTCATGAGCAGTCAAGCTCACCGGAGAAAGAGCCAGAGACGGACATCCTCGCCTCCCTCTGGCCCTCTCCAGCCGAGGAGACCAAAGACCCTCCCTTGCCCCCACCTACGGCAATTGCCACAGAAACGCTCTCCCTCGCAGCCATGCAGGCCCTACACATGGCAGATGACATTGGCCGTATCATCGGTAGCGATCGTCGGAGGCAAAATGACCATAGCAACATGCGAGGTGGACCAGAAAGAGGAGCGGGAAGGGAAGAAGAAGACAGAAGAGGAGAAAGTAGAGGAGGGCGCTTCTCTTCCTTCTCCTCCTCGCAAAGCGGTAGTGGGGATAGACGAACGTTCGGTGGTGGTTCAGGCGCAAGGGGTGGCTATCAGCGAAGGGATGGTGAGGCAAGGCGGGCCTGGGGCGATGCTGGCAGCGGCAGGAGTGATACTTTTGCGCATCAGACGCCACACTCTTCTAGTAGAGGGACGAGGTGGAATCTGCGCAGGTGAAGATGAGCCAGCAGGCCATTCAGCACGGGTCTATCAATGCTATGCCATCCCTCACAGAGAAACGTCTGAACGTATGTGTGCCTGCTCATGGGGCGAGCGGATGCATGAAGTGTCTTCTATTGCCTCAGACGCCAGTATACACAAAGCGAGCGTCACAGATGTACACTCACTGGGCGCCTCGAGCCCAACACCTTTAGTGTTTCTCGCGCCCAACTTCGAGCCACCTCGTATCAGGTGCTCCCAGCCAATTATTCCCGTGCTCTTCCCGGAACTTGGTAGTAGCCCTACCCCATCCACTAAGCTCCCCAGAAACGCGCAAGTCCCAAGGTACACTCTCCGGGTAGACGCCCTGTAGTCCAACCTCATCGGGCGGACACCAATTGAGGAGATCTGCAATCTCTGGGGCAGAAGTGTAATAAGGGTGGAACCGTCTTGTAGGGTTCCGCGATCTCCTCTTCTCTAGCAACTTGCCGTGACAGCCATACATGTCTCGCTCAAAGAGACTGTATCCTTTGATCTTTTCTCCCTCGTACTCGGGCTTGGTGTCTCCTTCGTCGTCGATGCCGACGTAATGGAATCTCTTTTGCCCCTTTGTAAAGTTCTTGACGGGCCACCGGAGAGCCTTTGCGTGCAGCTCCTCGAAGCGACTCTTCTTCATTCCATACCCCACTACGGTGATCCTCTCTGGATACGACCCAGTATACTCTCTAAAGCGTGCTATGGAGAAGATGAGGTTCTGATAGGAATCTAGAGCAAAGTTCTCCGTCGTCATTCGAGCTCCTTGCAGTCCCTTTGCAGTGGGCACTCCTGCGTTGGCATGGGCCCCTTTGCCCAGAATGTCCTTGGCGCTAGCGGTGATCGCCTTGGGATTTGTAGCAGTATGCACGGGTCCAGACGAGCCGACTCCATCAATGTGGAAGTCGAAGCCTTGCAGAACGGGGATGTTCATGCCGGATGAGATGGCTAGTGAGAAGTAGGACTCGGCCTCGGTCTGTAAAGACACTGTACGTGTCTGACCACCGCTGAAGACCAGCAGGGACTTGGGATCTGCGTCTGCAATCTGCAAACCCTTTTCGATGTGTTTCCAAAACGTCTTCACGCTTCCCCCTTGCTGGTATGACTCTAGGATCCAGTTCTCATCCTGCGCCCTTCCCGAGAAGTCGCAACCAGCTGTGGTGTGAGGAAGGCGGCACGAAAGATCAGCGACTGCTCTCGCAAGCCTCCTTCTACTGGACACCTGTCAATGCGACTCCGAGCCACTCACCCCATACGGCATGCCCGGCTACAATGACGAGGTGATCCAAATTCGTGGAACCGGTAGGCGGCGAAGGGAGATTTGCCTGTAGTTCGGCCGGCGTCACGCCATGGAAGCTTGTCCAAGTGCCAAAGCCCGGAGGCGGTGTAGGCGCCCTCCTGCCGAATATGTAGCGGAGATTGAGGAGCATGCTGAAAGCGGTGACGGCAAAGAGGAGTACGATTCCGAGATTGGTGACTCTAGATCTAGCCGAGAGGCGCTCCCTCACGGAGAGGTGAGCGCCGGCTGTACCATTTGCCCGGGGAAAGGCTAGTGATATGCCAGACTTCCTAGCTGCCCCTGTAAAGAGACTCGAGGAAGCCGGCCGCGACATCTTGGCGGATTACTGGAAGAGTGGCAGTCGTCGCTATCGAGGGCTTTGTGGGTAGGAACAGAAGAGGCGGATCTGAAGAATGAGCTCGTGAGTGGAGGAGCGGCGGAAGACGTGTAGACGGCCGCGTCAGACGTGTGATGGATGCGAGGAGGGGGAGAGAGTAGATGTCTCGGAGAAGCGACTGGCAGGGAGCGTGTGAAGCTGAAGAAGCTGGGTGCGAGTAGTGGATGATCCGGGGTCGAGTAGACTGACGATGGGATGCTTCGGGTGTGATCTCTTTCTATCAAATGATCATCGCCGCCGCTTCCTTTGGCTGCTTGTCCCCTTTGCCTCTACGCAACCCGGCCCCGCCTCTTTCTCCCACGCCCTGCGCGCATCCAGCCACTCACTGCACGGCGCTCAGCACCAGCCACGCTCCACACACGGGCGCAATCGCAATCAAATCACTCAGGAGAGGGCATCGCCTCACATGGTCCCATTCATCGCACCAGATACCAATCAGAGCACCTTGTCATACCCAGACACCACCTCAGCACTCACTCGTACTGCTCGCGTGGTCTCTGCTAGCCCTATCGCAACAGTCTCCTCGTCGTCATGGTGAAGATCCGGCCTCTGTACTCGCATTCCATCGGGTGATCATTCTATCCGCTTGCTCTGACGTGGCCCGCCTGAACAACGCAACATCTTCCCCCTGCCTCAGACATAGCAATGGCCAAGTCAAGGCGCAAAGGCAAGAAGGACGTTCCGGGGCCAGGTAAGTCTCTTTCGACGGCGAGTATGGCAGCAGACAAGAGTCACTACTGGATCATGAGCTTGATATGGAGACTCTGGGCGCAATACGGACTACCCCTCTGGGCGGCGATGCTGACAGCATCGCCTTTGCCGGCTCCCATCGCTGCAGAACCTGTGGGATCACCTCCTGTGCCTGTCAAAATCCCAGAAGAGCCTCCCGTGCCTGTGAAAGACGCTGAAGAGCCCAAGAACAAAGATGAGCCTAAGAAGACAGGAGAGCGCAAGAAGAAAGACAAACGACCACATCAGAAACGACTATCTCAACAACGAGCGCCTCAGCATCGACCACCTCAGCAGCAGATCATTACCCCCGACGAAACTCGTCCAGAGACGCCCCCAGCAGTGCCCAAGCCACCCCTCGCCCTCACCGACTTACCGACCGAAATGATAGAAGCCATTGTAGAGCGATGTGTGGCCACAAATGCTTCAGGAATACTCTGTTGCAGCAAAAGTTTGCACTCCCACGCAGTCGTCTGCCTGTACAAGGACGTCCACATCAGGTCCCTCGACCAGCTCAGAAGTTTCGTCTCTGCCCGTTCCGGGTCACGCAAGTCGTGCGATCTCTACACGAGGTCACTGCGAATCGACATCCCTGGCGTGCCTGGAAGCAGCGAGGCCTCTACGTTGCCCGCGACAGGAGGAACGCCTCACCAGAATCTACATACCGACATAGATGGGTCGGCCAACTTTGTGGGCGTTCCTCAGAGTGCGTCCGCTAAGCGTCTGCTCTACATCTCGCAAGCCCTCGAGATCTGCTCGAAGATCAAGCACCTACACCTTGCCCTCTTCGCAGTGCACCACTCTGAACATCGCATCAGCAGCGAGTATCGCAACCATGAATCGAACGCCTTCGTACGTGCGCTCTCAGGTCTCGGGTCACTTGAGACCCTGCTCTGGACTCCGCCTGCAGCTGCAGCCAACATACAAGGTTTCAGCGTCGCTATTGTCGATCAAGCCTTGCAATCGCTCGCCCTCGGCATTAGAGCGGCCGGATTTGCTGCCGTACGCATCAGGTCGCGATTCCAGGCAAATGGGATGAAGCCGTCGATGGAGCTTCCCGTGGCTCACTACAAAGGAGACACGACCACTGCGAACGTCGCCTCCTGGTCGCAGGAAGCTATCACTAAGGCTGCTAATGGCCATGGTCATCCTCTCACTAGAGTAGAGCTCCACAACGCAATTTTTCCAACGATCCTAGGACCTGCAAATCTTCTCTTCACTCTCGCGGCCCCGGCCTGGGAGGCCATGCCACCCGGACGAATCATGCCACATATCCCTACTCACTGCAACATGGTCAGCGGACAAAGAGTGGATCACCTGCGCAGATCTCTATACATACCCCACGTCTGCGAGCCACTCTTTCCCAACTTGACTGCGGTCAAGATCTCCTCAGCTACGAACGTTTCTGCGCAGGGTGTCTGCGAGATGCTGAGCCGAGTCGGCCGACCGAAGCCTCTCTCCATCGAAGTCACCAATGGCTTCATCGCAAGTATCTGGGAAGCTCGCTTGACGCGTGAGAGTATTCAAGCCTATCACATTACGCAAATGAAGGATCATATTCAGAGGCATCTCTCGCGTCTCTCGCGACGCTGGATACCTTCCTTCTTTGACGCCGTCAATCCCCTTCCTCGTCTGCGCATGATGCAAGGCTTCAGCGCAAGGGTACTCTTCGGTTGGTGGCTTACAGGCCGGCCTTCATCAGTTTGGCCGTTCGTTGACGTCTTCTGGCAGGTCTACGTGCCCCTCTACCTCCTCATCAGTGCCACCGCCCGGGACACAGGTCCGTGCTTTGCTGCCGTGACGCCGTATGCTCAAGCATGGCTGGAAATTCTCACCACGCCAGAGGAAGAGGAATGCGAGGCCGACTATCTACTTCTACTGCAGAATGGTCTAGACTTCCAAGATATTGCTGGCGCCCGGTTCTCCTATCGCCTTCTGCAGCGAAACATCGACACTCGTCACTCCCCGCTCTGGACCAACAGCCCGCCCCATTTGGGAAAATGGCGCGCCAGTCTCAGTCGAGATGCGAGGTACCGTGGGCGAGAAGACACGATTACGGTGGAAGAGTGGATGGATGATCGGATTCAGGCGCTATTGGACAAGAGGATGGAGAGTCTCAAGTTGGACAGTCAGCTTGATAGGATTGGTGGTGGTCACTCCAGATCTGACGCGAGAGGCGCGGGGTGGTGAATCGAAGGGACAAAGAGCAGAGGGAGCTTCTCCTTCTCGGCCAAGCAGCCGCAATTACGATTACGAACAAGATGACGCAACCTTACTTTCACGAACAATCACGACCTTACCTGTACATCACCTTTACGAGTTCTCTTGTTACCCGTCTTTTGTCTTTGCGCTCATCCAATCGAGTCCAGTGTCACCCTGTATTCTCAGAAAGCTTCTATGCGTGATGTGGTAGTGAAGAGTGGGTATCATTGCTGCATGTCTCTCGTCCCTGGTCCCTCTTCTGGCTCATCACGATCGTCCTCATCTCTCCGCTTGCTAAGCTCAACCAAAGATGTCCCTCCTCACCGCCTCCAATTCCTCCTCCCCCATCTCGGGAAAACCGATTCCTCGAGACCAAGGCTCCTTGCCGCCTGCTGGAGGCGAAGAGTGTAAGACAGCGCGCGAGGAGGAGAGGGTGACGCTTTGCGCTGCCAGCTTCTCAAAGGTGGCGGGGCGGGTTTGGAGGAGCCTGCGAGGGTGGTGGTGCAAGAAGGGGGACTGGTCAGTGAGGTGACTCGCGCTTGCCACATCGTCGGTGTGCTCGCCCTCACCTTCCAATCTCCTTGTCTGTCCACCATGTCTCCTTAGTCGCGATCTCCTCGAGCGCTTGAGCGCTGAAGACGTCACGGATGTAGTAGAGGAGGTGCGGGAGGGTGTCTGTTCTGGGTCGCCAGGTTGGGAAGCGTGGAGAGAGGGAGAGGAGGCGGGTGTCGCTCTGCGGATAGCAGGAGGGGAGTCGCAGGGAGATGATCAGCTCGTACATTGAGGCACTGTTCGTCCTTTCTAAGTGAACACTCACGCTAATCAATGGATGTCCCACTCCCTCCTGGAAGGTCACCCGTGGGAAGGAGGTAATGAGTCCCTTGGCCTTGCTCCCTTTGCTCTTCCCTCCTCCGCCTCCTTCTCCGGTAGAGCCAGAGGGCAAGACACTCCCCGTCCAAGCGATAAGAAAGCGAAACACGCCCCCGCGATAAATTCCTTCAGAGGGAGGGAAGAGGACGCCGTGTAGAGCTGGTGGATGGGGAGACAGGAGCGGGGCAGTGTCAGCTTGGTACCCGACCCGATAGCGAGTTCCCTTCCTGCCTCTGTTTCGCCTGCCCGGGCAGCGGAACTCACTCAGAGGATCCTGCTCATCCTGCTGGACATAGACGCCAGGAGGACAATGCCCTGGCAGCTTCAGACTTGCACTGTGATGCAAAACGGATGCACGGGTACGGGAAGGGTCAGCTGAGTTTGAGCCAGAGGTCAGTACCGCCAGTACCGATCGAGTCACAGCATGGGCTGAAGCCGATGCCAAAGAACAACTCACAATTGCAAGTGGATATCATGAAGCGCTTGCTGCTGCTGCTGCTGCTGAGTCGACGAGCTCACCATCATCAGCAGCTTGGCATGCCTGCGATTGAAAACCTTGAACCAAAGGCCAAGGTTGCAGTATCACACGCGGAAAGGGGTCGTGAGGCAGAACACGCTTATCCTCCACTTGGCTCAAGGAGAGCTCCCAGCCGGTCTGCGAAAAGGGTATGGGTAGCATTGCCTTTCTCAAATGAAGTAAACCACTATGTGTACACGAAGAAGAAGACGCTGCGCAAAGGGACACTACAAGGCTCTCTTTTACACGGAGAAGCCCATTGAGCTCTCGCGCTTCCTTTCACTCTCCTTGTCACGATTCAACTTCTGCTCCAGCTTGGAGAACTCGTCCAGAGCAATCTCCTCTTCGACGTCAAGGACCTGAGGGAAACAACAAGGGGGACGAGTCAGTCAGCATCAGTCATCAAATTCATTGCATCTCCTGTTCGGGATCGTCTATAGACTCACCTGCTCGACTCCCTTGACTTCTGGGATGTAGTGCATCAGCATCCTCTCAATACCACTCTGTATGAACCATCGGCAGGGGAGGAGGTACATGGCGTGAGTAACTATGGCGAGTGAAGGCGGTCGCGATTGACTTGCTCACCTTCAGTGTGACTGTACTGCTGTCGCAACCTCTGCAGCTGCCCTTCAGCTTCACCCTGACCAGCCCATCCGAATCTTCACCGAAGCCTCTGAATTCCAGATCACCTCCATCCTCCTGGATCGCCGGCCTGACACGGGTGTCTAGCAGCTCCTTGATCATGGCCACAGTTTCGCTATCGCTATCAAGGATAGTCGTATCGCTGGAACCATGGTCGCCCTCTTCGGCAAAGAGCGGGTGACCAGCAGTAAAGTGCTCCATGAGCGTCGAGTAGATCTCGGGCTTGAGCGTTCCCCAATTGGTATCCGTCACCTTTGATACGGTCACAAAGTCAGGGCCAAAGAATACTGAGCGAACACCATCCAGCCCAAAGAGAGTCTTGGCTAGTGGGGAGCGCATCGAGTCACGAGAGTCGAGGAACTCTGCAGTGCCGCTGTTCATGACTTGCTGACCCGGCAGGAACTTCAGTGAGTCCTCGTTCGGTGTCGATTCTGTCTGAATGAACATCGACCGAGGCTGGGAGGTGTGGAAGCCACGTTGGAGAGGCCTGTATGAGAGCGGCGCCGTAAAGCGAGGCAGTGGCGCTGCCGCTGCAGGCGCTCTCTGGTGGCGAAGGCCATGGCAGGAAGCTGCTGTAGCGAAGGCCCTCGCAGGCGCAGAGGATGAGGCTATTGGCTGAGCAGCCACTGCCCTGGTCGCTCTTTGAAGTGTAGATCGAGCCGCTGACATGTTGAGGGAGTTCATTAATGGTATGGTCAATGAGAAGGCTGGTGTACACTGGAAGACCTCTGATTGAAATCCGCTGAAGCCGGCAAGCAGGTGGAGACTCACGCCGAGCGATCGGATCGGAGCAGTCGAGAAAAATGAAAGCAGGATCGGAACCCACAGGATCGGAATGGAGACCTTCGCCCGCACAGCAACATCCGACTCTTGCCATCCTACTCATCCACGGTCCCGCACCTCCCTCCTTCTTCATCAACGATGGCGAGACAGTCAGACTACGACTACGATGACCGATATGGTGGAAGCTCATCTTCTAGACGTAAGCATCATGATGCGCCGAGGGGTGGTGGTGGTGGCAGCAGCAGCAGCAGTGGTTATAGAGAGCACTCGCCGACTCAGAGCCGTCGTTCTCGTTCCCCTCCTCGCTCCTCCCGCGGAACACATGACTATGATTACGCCTCCTCCAGACAGTCGGGTAGCTACGGCCATCGTGATAGAGAGTATACTGGAAGTGACCGGCGGGTAGGATCAGATAGGGACTACCGCCATGACAGGTATAGAGACGACAGAAGGGACAGTCGGCGCAGCAGAGAACGAGACTACGAACCACGAAGCCGGGTCGAGGACTCAAGCAGGAAGAGGCCTTTGGATGACCGAGCGCCGCCGCCGTCATCATCATCATCCATGAAGGCTCTCGACTCTCAAGGCTCTCTCAATGGCAATCATCCATCTACAGGTCTGCCACCTCGGCCTGCTGCATTGCCGACACGACCGGCATTCCTGCCTGCCCCTCCTCCGCCGGAGTCAGGAGCTGAAAGCCCATTGTCAACCGACTCACCCGCTTTGGGCAGTCCTGCGACCATCGCAGGGCTCACTTCGGAGGACCCGAAAGCTCGAGCCCGCAAAGAGCGTCTCGAAGCATGGAAGCGCGAGAGGGAAGCTCAGAAGGCCTTCGAGGAGGCTAAATTGAGAGCGCAGAGCGTCGCTGCTGCCCATGGTAGCATTGCACCTAGTGAGTGTTCCCGCAGAGGTCGTGTTACACCCGAAGAGACTGACCAAACGCGCGTTCTATCTTCCTCCATCTCTGCCTCTAAAGCCGCCCTGCCATCCAAGACTTCCGACGCCCCCACTTCCATCAGCGTGTCGGGCCTCAAAGGCTTCGCAGCAGCTCGCTCTGATCCTCTCAAAGGCAAGACAAGCAAGAGCGCAGCTATGGACGACTCCGATCAGCCGGCAAAGAAGCAGCTCAAGAAGCTCAACCTGCCGCCAATGGACCCACTTCTCAAGCCAGGCGCAGGAGGGAAGGTCGGCTCTGGCTCTGATCTGGAGGATGGAGACGATGACGATGGTGACGACGATGGCGAAGCGGGCCCTGATGCTATGCAAATCGACAAGCGCGAGGCTGTGGCTGATGATGACGATGAGGAAGATCCGCTGGACGCTTTCATGAGCACTGTCAGTAATGAAGTCAAAACAGTAGATGCTGCTGATCGCAAACGCTTTGGAACGAAGACGTCGAAGATTGTTGCCCCTGTCATGGGCGATGACGATGGCGCGGTGGTAGAGGATCCATCTACAGCAGAGCCAGACGAACTTGATCAGGCTGGTGCGGAGGACATCATGGCCCTGGCTGCCAAGAAGATCAAGAAGAAGGATATACCCACGGTCGATCATTCCAAAATGGACTATGAGCCGTTCCAGAAGGAGTTCTACCACCCACCAACAGAGATCAAGGAGCTTTCGGAAGAAGATGCCGACCGCCTTCGAATGGAGCTTGACGCGATCAAGGTGAGGGGCAAGGACTGCCCCAAGCCTCTGACCAAGTGGAGCTACTGTGGCTTGCCTGCAAGTTGTCTGGATGTGATCAAGAAGCTGGAGTACGCCTCTCCGACGCCTATTCAGGCTCAAGCTATCCCTGCCATTATGTCAGGACGAGACATGATCGGTGTCGCCAAGACGGGTTCCGGTAAGACGATGGCGTTTCTTCTGCCGATGTTCAGGCATATCAAGGATCAGCGACCAGTCGAGCGAAACGAAGGCCCAATCGGTCTTATCATGACTCCGACGAGAGAGCTGGCGGTGCAAATCTACAGGGAGAGCAGGCCGTTCCTCAAGGCCACCGGCCTCAGAGCAGTCTGTGTCTACGGAGGCGCTCCAATCTCTGAACAGATTGCAGAGATGAAGAAGACTGCCGACATTGTCGTGGCAACGCCTGGAAGGATGATCGATCTGCTCACAGCCAATTCTGGTAGAGTGACGAATCTCAGGAGAGTCACCTACCTAGTCTTGGACGAAGCCGATCGCATGTTCGACATGGGTTTCGAGCCTCAGGTCATGAAGATCATCAACAACATCCGCCCGGACCGGCAGACGGTGCTCTTTTCGGCAACGTTCCCAAAGCAGATGGAAAGTTTGGCGCGTAAAGTCCTTCGCAACAAGCCGCTCGAGATCACTGTCGGCGGCCGTAGTGTTGTAGCACCAGAGATTGAGCAGATCATCGAGGTCAGAGAAGAAGAGACGAAGTTCAACAGGCTCCTCGAGATCCTCGGTCAAACTTTCAATCTGGATCGGGAAACGAGAGCTCTTATCTTCGTTGATCGCCAAAAGGCAGCTGACGAGTTGTTCAAGCAACTGCTTAGCAAAGGCTACACGACGATGTCACTGCATGGAGGCCAGGATCAGGTCGATCGAGATGCGACAATCTCCGACTTCAAGGCCGGTGAGGTAGACGTCGTCATTGCGACCTCGATTGCTGCCCGTGGCCTCGATATCAAGCAGCTCAAGCTTGTCATCAATTACGATGCGCCGAACCACATGGAAGATTATGTGCACCGGGCGGGTCGTACCGGTCGTGCCGGCAACAAGGGCACGTGTGTCACTTTCATCACTCCTGAGCAAGACAGGTATGCTCGAGACATCATCGCTGCGTTGAAGGCGAGCAAAGTCGCAGTTCCCTCTGAGCTTCAGGCCCTGGCTGATGCCTTCCAGGAGAAAGTCACCAGTGGCAAAGCACACGTCGCCAGCTCTGGCTTCGGTGGCAAAGGTCTGGAGCGTTTGGAGAGCGATCGTGAGAAGAACCTCAAAGCTCAGCGGTCAGCTTACGGCGAAGGTGAGGAAGGCGGCGGAGACGCTGGCAAGGATGCGGCTGCATCTGGTGTGCCCAAGGAGCTGGACGACATCAAGGTGCAACGCGGTCCACCACCTGCCGAGGACGACATGAGCGGCGTCCGTGATCTGCACATCGAGGTCAAGAAGGGAGCCGCTCCCGAATCTGTCCGAGCAAACAAAGTCAAGGCCGAGGGCGAGTCTGAGAAGCCGGCCGCAGACTCTGGAGGGAGCACAGAGAACGCCAACAACAAGGTCATCGATGCCGCCAAGGCTTCTGGCGCTAATGCTGCTCAGCTGGCTCAGGCTTTGGCGAAGATCAACGCCGCCCATCAAGCCCGGCTCAACCAGCGTCAGCAGGAAGCTGCCGAGAAGGGTCGCAAGCCAAAGGATCCTGACGCAACGGACTACCACGCCATTGTACCCATCAATGACTTTCCACAAAAGGCCAGGTGGAGGTGCACGAACAAAGAGACAATGTCCACTCTCATTGCCGAGACGGGTGCCTCGATCACCAATAGGGGCATCTTCTACGAGAAAGGCAAGGAGCCTCAGCCCGGCGAACCGCCGAAACTGCAGCTGCTCATCGAGTCCAACGATGAGGGGAAGGTGGAACATGCGGTCAGGAGTATCAAGCAGATCTTGCTCGAGGCAACACAGGCTGCTCTCGAGGCGGAGCAGAGGAACCCTCCTCCAGGTGTGGGGAGATACAATGTCGTCTGATACTCCGCACGTGAATTTGACCAGCTTGTGTAAATCGGACTGCAACGGTATACTTCATTCATGTGCAAAAAGGCGATACGTGAAAGTGACGAGACAAGGTTCGAAAAGAAGAGCACAGAGGAGCGAGTGAGAAGAAGACGATATCTACAAGAGTGATGCTCTTCAAGTGAAAGAGGAAGAGTGAATGTCCAGAGGTAGGTGATGGAATGAAGTCGCGAAAGATGCATCTTGTTTGCCTTCCTCTTACTCAGATACGTGGAGGAAGCTTGGCCTGCCTGGCTTGGGCCTGCTGGGAGTCATCCGCCCACTTGCTCGCCCACTGCCTTGCGACAGGCATGTTTGATAGTACGTCTTGACCATCTGCGTCTGCCACCGACTGCAAGCGTGCTGGAGCTGGCTGCACAGAGCTTGCATTACTACCGTACCTCTTGTGTAGTCCTATGCGGGATCCTGCAGGCATGGAAGCGGCAGCGGCAGCTCCTGTAGCGGCGAAGCGGCCAGGCTCATATGCTGGAAGAGGCGGAGCATTGCGGTCTGTTCGCAGGATCTCCTCCATGTGCAGCTCTGTGCCGAATCGACTCTGTGCTCGTGAAACGGATGTGAAGCCAGTAGTAGAGGTGGGCGAGTAGCTTGTGACGAGCGCCTCTTCGTCACCACGAGAGTAAGTAGACTTGGCGGAGGGAGCCGTGGGACCGACGGGCTCCCACCTGGCAGCAGCAGCATTGTGTTCGTCGCTTCTGGGTAGCTTGAGCTCGGCAGCTAGACGGAGCAGCTGTGCTCGCTCCTTCTCGGCCTGCTGCGCTAGACGTCGGCGTGTGAGACTGGGTACGGTGTGTGTGCCTTGGCCCCAGAGAACACTGCGTCGACCAGCGGTGCCAGCGCGGACAGTCGAGCTGTTGCTTAGTCGTCGTCGTGTGGCTTTGGCGAGAGCGAGAGATTTGCGCTTGAAGCCGCCTTTTGCAGAGGAGACGACAGATGGCGCGACGTGTGAAGAGGCAGGGAGTGCTGCAGTAGGTCCTCGTGCTGGGCTGCCGTCTGTGAAGTAGTTGGTAGGCTCGCGCGTATAAGGTGGAGATGCAACCGTGTGAGACCCTCTGCGGGATTGAGCAGGCACCACGTGCGATACGGAGGCAGAGGTAATGGAAGCAGCACGCGTTGCCGGTCGACCGATGACTACAGTGGTGCCCTGCTCGCTGTCGTACATAAAGGCGCCCGAGAGACCACGGTCGCTTCCCATCTTGGCAGAATGCTTGGAGTCACCGCGGAATTCGGAAGCTAGACGAGCCTCGATGTCTCGCTCGACCTTCTCATTGGCCTGACGAGCTTGTGCCCGCAAGAGCTCCTGATGAGCCCTGATATCAGCTCCAGAATGTGCAAAGGCTTCACCCAGCGTCCGCACCTGCTGGACATCACCAGCCAAGGATTTGGGAGCCTTTTCGATGTCCTCTGTGACCGTCCTGCGTCTGGGCCAGCCGATGCTGCCGGCTGCCAGTCGGCGCGATGCGGTGAAGGAGCGGTAATCTTTCGCTGGCTGTTTGAAGGAGATACCGAAAAGGAAGTTGATGAGACCGACGAAGAAGAGGAGCCAGGCCGTAGCGAGAGGAAAGCCTTCGGAGTAGTGAGAGAGGAGATTGGCGCCGATCTGTTATCGAACCAGGCGATGTCAGCAAGAGCAATTGGCAGAGTTCCAGTGCATCTCAAGTTTACTTACCATCATTTGGACGCCTCCCAGTGCGCCAGTGCCTGACCGTCGACCCAATACGGGAAGACAATAATTGAACGCTTTCTCGCAGTAGCCACCCCAGTTGGCCTCTGCTCCCATAGGTAAGACCAAGATCAGCATTGCTTCTGGCAGCAAATTCTTTTCACGTAGACCACCTTACAACTCACCACTGAAGACGCAAATGATACACAAGACGAGTACAAAAGTTCTATCGAGCTGCGTCCAGAAAAGACCCCAAGTATGCGTAGGGACATCTGTGCCAGGGACGTATTCGCAGTCATCCCACACTTCCGCATCTTCCTTGCGTGCGGCAGCGACGAGCCTGCCGTCGATGACCATCACCTCTAGGGTGGCTGCGAGGACGAGGAGAAGAGCAGTGATGGAGAGGAGACGTACGAAGTTGAGCCCGACGAAGGCGGCACCTGTTCGGGTGAGCATTCTGGAAAAGGATATTCCAGCCAGTGGAAAGCAGAGAGGCAGACAGCGGAGTGGTTTCGAGCTAGGAGGAGACTGGTACGTGAAGGTCGGAAGGTAGAATCAGGATGCAAGAGTCAAGATGCGTGAGACATGTCTTGATTGTGAGGGTCAAGAGGGCTGGCGATATCGATGCCTTCACGAACAAGAGTTCGAATGGCGCGTCGGCGTCAGGCGATCAGGGCACCGTCGAACAAAGGAACTGTGGGCGCAAACATCGGCTTTTGGCATCCTGGCCCAGCGTCCGACTCTGGTACAGTGCCGAGACGGCCTATACGAGCTCGTACTGACAGCAACACATACAACAAAAGACGCTACATGGGCTGCAAAGTCCGCACCACGTTTGCCTATGTGCGCTTTGTGTCAATAGGAATTGCGTAGGTGGAACAAGAGCAGCAGCAGCAGCCGCAAAACGCGGAGACTTTGATTCTCCGATGCTTCCGTGTGTGGGGAAGGAGAAGAAGAAGACGCCGCGCTTCCGCTCCGGAATGGTGAACCTGTCTGTCCGCTCCGTCTTTACACCATCAGTAATGTCTGGCAAAGCAATCTGGTTGGATTGCGATCCTGGACATGACGATGCATTAGCTTTGTTGCTAGCTCTTTTTTCCTCAGCTCACCTGGTGGGATGTTCTGCCGTGGGTGGCAATGCGCCTGTGCAAGCTACGTTTGCCAATGCCGCTCGGCTGCTCACCTTCTACGGGGCGAAGTTGCCCGATGGTCCACAAGATGTCGCTTTGGCCAAGGGAGGGACGCATCTCTTCATGGGATCCGAGCTACCCTTAATCAAAGCGGCAAGATTTGATCCAGGCATTCATGGCGATGATGGGCTCGGAGGCGTGGTGGGTCTGCCGGAGCTAGAAAGCGAGCATGTACAGCAGCGGGTATGGGCTTCCTACCCTCCCGTTGTGAGATCACAGGGACAACTACCTCCTGCTACTCCAGGCTACTTGCTCAGGTACTGGTCGGATCTGCTATCCTACCGAATCGAACACAATCTCCCCAAGCTCACTCTTGTGGCCACTGGGTCGATGACTAACGTTGCGCTGCTTCTCAAGGCATTTCCGGATCTTGCGGAACAGGGAGTGGAGGAGGTTGTAATTATGGGAGGTGCGCCGCCTGGAACAAGAGGCAATAGAGGTGCTCTAGCGGGTGAGCCAAGCTTACTCTGTATGACATGCAAGCTAGAGGTCCACACATTGACGGCTCTTCCCCTCCTCTCCCCTCGCTGCAGAGTTCAATATTCTCGTCGACCCAGAAGCAGCTGCCATCCTCTTCAACCACCCCATCCGCGTCACAATGGCCGGCCTCAACGTGACCCACCAAGCCATCTTCCGGCCGGACCTACTCAAGCGTCTTCTCACACCACCTGTCTCCCCCTTGCGCAAGACGTTGGCTTCCATCTTGACCTTCTTTGCCGATACGTATCGGACAGAGTTTGGATTTCAGGAGGGACCGCCCGTGCATGACTTGTTGGCTGTAGCGTGGGTGCTGCAGCCGGAGATCTTCTTCAACGAAGAAGCAGGAGGAGAGGGAGAGGGAAAGCAGCGCTTTGCTCCTCCCCGAGCATACGAGACGCGCGTAGAGTGTGCCGATGGCAGCCTTGCTCTTGGAGCCACCGTTGTCGACTTTCCAACATCGACTGCGCCTGAGAAGGTCACTACCGGGTGGGGAAGAGAGGGACCCAATGTGGTAGTGCTGGAGAGTGTGGCCACAGACAGACTATGGGAGCTCTTCTTCCAATGCGTGGAACGGGCTGATGAGGAGAAGGGTCCCAGGGATGAGTAGCGGAGGGATGTCACATCGAGCCAAACTCTTTGTGCAGGGCTAAAGACACCTCAGATAGCAAACAGTATAGTGGCATATATCACATCTAGAGAAGCAATGTACAATGTATTAAAGTCTCCTCGAAGTGTACGAGTGACACGCATAAAATAGCATAGGTAAAGAAGCGGAGGAAGAGAAAGCAAAGCTATGGGCAAAACAGCTCCTCCATCACCTTGCTGGACTGCTAAACCACCAGCCTGCCAGAGCCTCACCCCATGTATTGGCTCGCTGCTGCTGCTGTTGCTGCTGCTGTGCTGAAGTCCCGGTTCTGTCACGACTAGCGCTCACCGATCTCTCGTACTCGAGCTCAGAGGCATTGCGCTGAGCGCGAGCTGGTCGTGACTCAAGATCCCCCTGTCCACTACCCTCCCCACGCAGGTCGGCCAGAACGCTAAAGACGCTACTGGCAATCCTGTGGGTACGACCAGATGTCCTTCGAGCTCGGTGGCCCGACTCGGATGTCCCGCCTAGGGAGCCAGAGGGAGAAGAGTTGCCAGAGTCCCGAGAGGTGAAAGGAGGAGCCGCGAGGGTGGAAGAAGTCCTCTCGCTGTATGGCGGAGGAGAGACGGATCGAGTGGCAGTGATGCCTCCAAGAGGACCCTCCTGACCTCCTCCAGAGCGACGCGTCGGCGTCGGCGGGAAGTAGCTGCCAGTGTCCTGGCCACTCGGCGGTCCAGAGGCCGGTGGCGTGTGCATTTGCAGCCGCAGTGTATTGCTACTACGACTGCTGTTGCCCTCCGAGGGTGACAATGACTCGTTGCTGCCCCCCATGCGATGGCTTCCTCTTAGCGAATGCAGGCTGATATCGAGGTGACCCGGTGTGGGCGGATTGAGAGGGGCTTCAGAGATGGAAGACGAGGTCGAAGCCCTCCTCTCTCTGCCGGGGTTCGAATATTCCTCCTCCTGACGCTCTCGATCCCGCTCTGCTGCCTCCTGCTCGGCCATCACGCCTGCTTGATGACTCGCAGCATTGATCGCCTGTCGCCCTCTCCTACTCTCGTTGCCTCGCCGACGGCGGCCATGACCGTACGGAATCTGCAGCCCCTGACTGTTTCCAGCCTCACTCCTAGGTGGTGACACCGGTGGCGGTGGCGTCATCCTGCCGCCTGACGAGCTCTGGCCTGCTTCAATTAGGATGCTACCCCTCTCCTGGCCATATGCTGGGGGAGGACCCAGAGTCCCATTCATCGGAGCCAAACCCCACTTCTTTACATTCGCTTCGATGACGACGAATGCAGCCTGGCCGAGATTGACGTGGACTTCAGCAGGCCCGTTGGCTCCGATGGTTGGAAAGAGATTGTAGCGGTTGAGTCCGACGAAGGCGTCCTCGAGCTTCTTTCCATTGCGAGTGAAGAAGGCCGTTCCGGTTCGCGGACGGTATCCGATCCCAATGACATCTCCCTGCACGTATGCTGGGCCGTAGGACTGAGCAGCGAAAGGGTAGTTGTGGCACTTGAATCCGTCCGAAGAGAAGAAGCCGACCGAGTACTTGCTCCATCCAGGTAGACGGAAAGAGGGGTAAGGCTTGGTAGCTAGACCGACGGAGATCGTCGTCGTCTCTGGCTTGGTGAAAATTTTAGCCTCCCAGTAGTACACTTCGTTGATCTTTGGGAGAGGGAGATTGCTCTGAACAGAACAGCCACCACCTTCTTGAGGTGCCATGCCCTGACCATCGGCCACGAAGGTGATCTCCGTACGAGCTTCGACATAGCAGGATGAGTTCGCCTCGTAATCTGGTTCAAAAGACCATGCCGAGACGCCCTTCTCCTGGATGGACAAAAGTTGTGACATTGTCATCTCTGTAGCTGTGGAGCTCGGGGGATGGGAGAGGAGCCAAGCCTTGGCCCGAGAGTATCCCCGACGAGTGGGCTCATCCACCGTCTCCAGCCAGCGATCCTCAAGACCCTCAAGTCCGCCTGTACCCTCAAGCTCCTCTTCCCGGCCCACGTCCAGCGGGCCATCACTGGACAACAGAGCTATCCTTGCTCTCCTGCGTATGACAATCAGCAGGATGAGGAAAAGAAGCAATACCAAGAGCAGCGTTGAGAGGAGCACCAGCAGCGGTAGGAGGATGATGAGAGCGCTGTCATTGTTGCCGCCTCCTGGCATAGGTCGAGCAGTCGGCGCTTGTGGCGGAGGAAAGGGCGTCTGGGAAGGAAGTGTATCGGGTGGTCCACCTTCGAAGGGCACTTGCTGCTGTGTTTGGCTGCTGACCACCTGACTGCCAAGGGCCTGAACCCATCTGGGAACGCTATCGCTCCCGCCACTAGGCGCAGAGGCGGTCCGTCGCCGAGGCGACCTCGATTTTTGCTTCTGAGCTCGGTCATCCTGATAAGCCCTTGGCTGGCTCGGACTCTTGAAGGCTAGCCGACTTGCCTCCCCCATCGCTCGACTGCTTGCAGCTTCCTCTGAGGAGCCACCACGTTGCCGTTTCCCTTGTCCGGACTGTGGATAAGACAAGGCCGGAACTTGCTGACGGATTTCCCTCGACGGTCCAGTGGCCGAGGAAAGGAAGAAAGTCGAGTCCTCGTCGGCCATTGAGTCAATCGTACTTTGCACCCAATGTTGCCAGAGCGATCTGTCATCCGGTTTAGCAGAGGAGCGCGAGGGGATACGGGAAGACACGATGTCGTCCCAGGACTGCTCTAACAAAGCTTCATCGATGAGGGGTCGAGGAGAGTGGCTGGAGGAGGATGACGATGAGGAGGCCAGGGAAGAGTAATCTGTTACATCGCGAGCTTCTGAGGAAGAGGAGGCAGGGGGTGTGGCCTCCCATTTTCGCGAGGATACGGGTACGAGAGACATTGCTGCAGGCGGAGGAGAAGTAAAGACCTTGTGAAACAATTGGCTTAGGCCTCTGTTTGCAGCTGGATGACGTACGGCACTGCCAGCGTCCAGATCGCTGTGTGGAGTCGTCACAGAAGAGTACTGTCTGAGCACAGAATTCGACGACGATGATGGTTGCGAGGATGAAAGCGACGGCTTGCAACGAGGGTGGCTTTGCGTGCCAGACACGGCGGATGGAACGGTGGAGGGGCCAAAGGAGGCAAAATTGCTCCCGTACCTCAAGCTTGACCCGACGACGAGGCCGCAAAGGAGGCCGTCTGCCTGCGCTGTACGATGCGAGGGTGCTGCAGTGGTGCACACCAGTCTAGTAGGAGGATAGGATGTGGATCGTGAATTGCAATGAGAGATCAGACGAGTTGAGCGTAGAGCGGCGGCAGCGGCGGCGGCAGCAGCAGCACCTCCCTCGGCGGGGCACGGCTGGGTAAGGCGGGGGCGGGAGGGCCAAGGCAGGCACGGCAGCCAAGGCTGCAGCATAGCGGAGCCGGAAGATAGGACGCGGAAGCGGGATGGCACTCCGTCCGTCAGCCCGTCCACCCGCACGCCGCGTCCGCATTGCGAAAGGCCAGGGCGAGGGGACAGTGCGAGCGAGACCATCATCTAATCAATAAGCCATACAAGCAAGCAAGCGGTAAGACATGGACCTTGTGAAGATGGGTGTACCATGAGGTACTAGCGATAAGGGACGGGAGAGCGCACAATGGGAATGTCCACGGACAAGCGCTGGGTAGCAGGGTGAGGCAGAGAAGTAGACAGAGTCACCTCTTGTGCCCACACTTCTCCCTCTGGGTTCTTTCGACAAGGTAGCTCCCGGTCCCCGTCTCTTCCTTCAAACCGGCCCACTTGCTTTTCTCCAAGGAGCATGCGCCTCCTCAGCCGTCCCTACAACTCGGTCGCGATGGTCATGAACCTGAGTAAAGAGTTAGGGCGGGGCTGTCAATTGCTTCGCGGTACGGAAGCTTGGGCCCGCGGCGGAAGCGGAGTGTGAATCGCAAGAGGTAGGAAGCCTTGTCGACGGAGGCAGAGCAATGCTCCCGGGCCCATCGTCCAGGAGCAAAGCACCACCCTTTGCACCCTCGACTTAGTGCTCATCCTTCTGACAGCGCTCACGGTCGAAGTTCCCTCCTGAGCGCCTTGTCGTACCACGAGCAGCGCCGCTGGACCGCACAGATTCGCGGCAGTCTCCTCAGTCGCCCCTGAGCCTCGATCTACATCACACCCTCATCGCTGCAGCAATTTCTCCTGTCAGTTCCTCGCCAACTGCTGAACTCCACTACGCAGCCAGAGTACGCCTTCGGGGCTCTGAATGACAGCCGCTGCTGCCATAACGGAGAGATCAAGCAGGGACTAGAGCAACTCCAGGGCTTTCACAGAGGTCAGCATGGCCACGGTGAGCCTTTGATTCCTGACATGACCCAAGACAGCTTTACTGCTGTGCCTTTGCTGACGTCTGGTCAATCCTCTGCTCACCTGCCCACAGTCTCTTCGGGACATACCCTTCTTCGCACCACCTACTTCTCGCCCAATCTCAATCGTCCATCCTAATGACAAGCCGACCGCGAATGAAGAAAACAGCAAATGTACTCTCAGAGCTTCAGCACCGGCCTTTCAGCCATCCTTTACGAACAGCTGCAATTCTCGAAATGACATATCGGCGGCACCCGATCAGCCGCTGGCCAGCCATAGCCCTCAGTCAGTGTCATCAGTAGAGATTCAGCAGGCAGGAGAAGCCGAACGTCCGCCCATCGAACAAGTGAGAAACGTGGGACGATACAGATCTAATCAAAATCCCCCTTCCACTGACTCATCTTCACCGATATGATCCTGCCAACACCTCAGCCAGTCCCGCCACATGTGAACACGTCCCAGTGGATTCGGGGCTCAGAACCTCTTCAGCCGGGACTGCAACTCCAGCCCGGCGGACGCACACATGGCGAATTGCCACGACTCAGAATTGCTCCTGCTTTCTATCCGTCAGCAAATCTAGCTCAACAAAGCTACGTGCAAAACATTCAGGTCACTCCACACACTCTACAGCCTGTTTTGCACCAGCACTTCGTCCCCTCACCTTTCGGGAGCGGCAATGTCTCACCCAGCGCAAGTGACGCCTTGTCTACTGGTGTCTTACCACGGGTCTCAGAGCCTCCTACTCCCTCCCTCACTGGGCCAAGTGTCAGCCCCAGCGTACATCCGCAGTGGATGTTCACTGGCAACCAGTCCGGACCCTTCTCATGGCCCAGTACATCTGGAAAGAAGACCTTCAAACCTCGACCAAGTATCGTCTACAGCCCTCTAGTGACTACAGGTCACAATCACACACCATCGGTGAGCATCGGATCTTCTGCCTTTTCTGCCATACCACAGGTCAAGGCGGCCACTGCTCGGACCTCGGTCGTCCGATTGCCTGATGAAACCCGTACAAAGACGGAGGCACAGAGCCGGGGAGAAGTCGAAGAAGAGACACAGGGACTTGAAGAATCCAAGCATGAGGAATCCGTTGCCAGCGAGACAGTCCCTTCCCCACCGCTCAAGGCACAGATTAGGAGCAAGTGGCCATGGCGTCAGCCCGGGGCATGGCGAGACATCGTCTGCGATGCCGTCCTTACAGACGAGCAGCTTCGAACGTTGTCTCCCCTCCTCCCTGACGATTGCGTGTCGTCGCGTACTCCTCGGGTGCAAATGCCCGCTTCCGATTCCTGGAATGCCTATGGTCAGTCGGGCAACAAGGATCCAGCGGTTGAGCTGTTGGCTGAGACGAAGCCGTCAGAGCCGGAGTTGGAGATCGATAGCTGTACAAAGGAGGGTGAGGCTATCCTCGTCAGCGTCCCAGAGGCGTCCACAGTTTCGGTGTCACCGACACAAGCCGTAATCAGCTGTGAGCTTCAGACAAAGAAAGTGCCTCAGCGACTCACCGAAGTTGCACTCCCAGAAGCCGACGAGGATTTGAATCGACCTATAGCTTTGGAGGTTCTGAACACATCAAACGAAGTCTCTGCCGAGACGGAGCCCGCCTCCCCTGCATCCTGTCTCGCTGTAGAGAGGGCTCCACTTGCAATCTCTCACAGCGGTAAGGGCACCTCTGCGCCGGCACACGTCAATGTCTTCCATCGAGGGACTACTGACGACTCATTTCAGCATCAAGTCGACACCAGCTCCATTCCAAGGTCTGCTCCGCCGAATCTCTCACGTGACCGTTCATTCGCGAGTTACACTAGACCTGTGCACTTCAGCCACGTCTCTCTGAGCATGCCAAATGCTGGCAATCCGTTCGCATCTGACGCCCTCATGGCTCTCGGCCTGCCGTCTCCCTTAGAACGAGATCAGAAGGAACTATCGGCACCTCAGGAATCAGGCGTCAGCCACTCACGCTCTGCCAGCTCTCCCCCTGATTCTCGCACATTGACGAAACTCTCCTGGAAAGAGCTCGGACCCGGATTTGGCTACGAGCTAGAGACCTTAGTCGAGGAGCCAGCGATGCCACTCAGCGAACGAAACCTCACAGGTACCTCAAAGCGAGAGGAGATAGAAGACGATCTCCGCACACATGCTTCGCAAGACGCTGATGCGTCTGAACAGAGTGACTTGGAGAGTTACGACGCAGAGAGACACCAAGGGAGCCAGAGGATGAAGTGCTCTCGCGGAAGCGGCGACCAGGCAGTCGGGCTGGGAGAAAGCCGTCAAGGGACACTTTGCCGAACGCCATTTGTAGGCTCATCAGACGGCAACACTCTTGCAAGAGACGTTGATGAGCGCTTCCTCGGCGGCAGACCAAGAGCTGATACTACTGACACCTTTGCTAGTAGTGCAGTCCTGCCTGATAGAGAAACGCGAGGTAGCCGCTCATGGGATTTCATGAGCAATCCATCCGACGACGATGCAGCTTTGCCACCTCTCCAAGAAGACGATACTCATAGCTGGGCCAGCCATTCTCGCTCACGTGACACTGCGCAAGAGCATCTCAACCTTAGCAAGCCAAGTGCTAGGTCTCGGAGGTACGAGGGACGGACGGCCGAAGACCAGATTGACAGTAGTGGAGCTGCCGTCACCACTGTGTCCAGTGTCTTGAGACTACCGAGCATTAGCACTTCAAGCTTCGGATGTTCTGCCTTCCATGAAGTTTCCGAGGGCAGAGGTACGATAGACACTGGCTTTGCTCGGGCGGAGGCTAGCTCGCCCTTGCACAGCGCGGGTCATGGACCCATTGACCAGATACCCGCAACCGCTTTTACGTTTGTGCCACCTGCAAATGCTCCACGATTGCCATTGGAATGGGCACAGAGTGGTCTCAGCGACTCTCAGAGCGATGCAGAGGCACGAGCCCAGCAAGGTCGAGAAAAGCGCACCCGACCTTTGGGAACACCATTGTCTGGCAGCCCCCAAAGAGATGTCTCTAGCGGAGTCGGCCAGCGAAGATCGCCTCAGCCATCACCGAGACAGCTTGGACACCGTCGCAACACGAACGACCTTGGCCTGCCTCCCGGCAATTTGCCATCACTACGACCTTCTGCGCCTCCCTTCCTTCCGACATGGGCCCGGCCTGTCCCTCAGCCCAATACATTGCTTCCTCCTAATGCTCTTCTACCTAGACCTCCGTCACTGAGACCGGCTCCGCCTATCGCGCCTGCTGTCCACCCGGCGCAAATGAGGCAGTGGTATCAGATACCCGTACCTACCGGACGATTCACCTTCACCTCCCTGGGCAGCAAAGCCATCCCTATCCGCAAACCATCCGAAGGCAGTGCTGGCGTGACTAGCAGCCGTGCTACAGGAGCAGCTGCTACAGGTGTTGGATCCGGAGACAGACCTCGGCTCCAAAATGCGTCTCTCCAAGATTCTGCTCCGAACAAGAGGCCTCAGGTAGGAGGTCAAGACGGTCGTGATGAATCTGGACTGCGCTTGCAGACTGCATTGAGCGCTCAAGACCGTCAGCTGCTCATTGACGGGCTGTCAAGCAAAGTGGATCGCTCGCTTGCGAACCACAGCGTCTCTCTCGAGGGCAAGCTTGCGCAGCAGTTGCGCGATCTGGCCCTGCAGCATGCGGCAGCAGCCAAGACTGATGGTGTTGCCGAATCGCCCAAACGCAAGGCTGGGACCGTCGACGCGCCTTCCGATGTATATTTTGACTATGTCACCGATGCCATTGAAGTGCAGATGCAAGACCTAAAGAAGGATATTGCTGGGTCGCTCAATGCTGCCGTGTCTCGATTCTCGTCTCTCATCGGACGTGGAACGGTATCACCAGCAGTAGGGGACGAATCCAGTCTTGTGCAAAAGATGGTCGAAGCTTGCGGTAAGCGCACCCACTCCCTATTGGAAGACATGAGGCAGTCACTACTCGACGATCAAGTAGGCAAGATCAGCAAGTTGATGGACGAACGTCTTCTCGCTGCCCTCGTTTTGGTCGAGGGTGAAAGACAAGACCTAGCGGCGACCGTCCTCGAATCGCTAGCGTCTCGCCTCAAGCGCTGGGATGAGATACGCGATCACTTCTCGGAACACATTCAGGTAGCGCTCATCAATGGAATTCTTCCTCATCTCGAGGCAATGACGAGCCGACCTCAAGACGACAGAATCACATCTCTCTCAGGCCAGGATGCAGACCTCATTGCAGCTCGGGTGACCGAGATACTCCTTCCAATCATCTCCGATGCTCGGGAGGCTCGGGCGTCTTCTGGAGGTGTCATGGAGCCGGCTGCAATCGTAGATGCTGTGTTTGAAAGGCTGCAGCCCATCATGGGGTCAGCTGACCGAAGCCGCACCGAGGACGACATCTTGGCACCGGTCGTAAATCGCCTTGACAAGCATGCAGCGGGTCAGATGGCAGCTCTGAAGCCCGTCACTAGCCTCTTTGACCCGCTCTTATCAGGCCAGGAGGTTCTCCTGTCTGTGGCCAATCAGATGGTCAGACACCAGAGCGACTTCCAACGGCAGCTTGGTGAGATCCCTGCTATCATTGGTGCTAAGCTCATGGAGGCCCCAAAGTCGGACGCTCAGCATACTGCCATCCTGAGCGAGTTGTTGACGTCCCTCGGAATGATCACAGACAGGTTGTCCACTCCGGATGAAGGCATCCTGCAGGGGATCAGACGACAAGGCGACGAAAGCAGGACAAGTATGAGCGTCATGCGAGATGCATTGGATACCATTGCGGGTACCTGTACAGCCTTATGCGAGCAGAGCTGTCGCTTGGAAGATGCGCTCAAAGACATCGATGGTCACATCAAGGCGCTCGGAACGATGCGCGCATCTAATGAGCATCAGGAAGCCCCAGCCAAAATCGCAGACACTGAAGCTTTGGTGGATTTGGAGAGACTTGAAGAGGGTCGTGCGAAGGACACGGACGAAGAGGAGGCCTTGCAGAGCATTCTTGCTAGGTGGTCAGATGAAGTCAGCCATCTGCGAGAAGAGCAAGCGAGAGAGAGGGAGCTCTCTGCCCGAACACAGCAGGACCTCCTCTCGAGACTTGAGACTGCACAGAAAGATGCAGATGAATCTCGCAAAGCGGTACGTGACTATTTGGCAGCCTTCGGCGCTTCAACAGCCAATGCAGGAGCGGACGCTAGAGATGCCCTCGATCGTTGTGCCCGATACGAAGGCGAGATCACCTCTCTCCAAAAGCGCATCGCGGATCAAGACGCCAAGATAGGCAACCTGCAGACTCTCACCGCTTCGCAAAAGCAAAAGGCGGCAGAAGCTCAGCAGAAGCTCGCTGAGTTCGCCAAGAGCAAAGTTGACTCTGAGAACCAGTCACAAGAGCTGGCAGACGCTCGAGCACGTATTGCCGAGTTGGAGCAGCGCCTTGGCGAGCAGGAGGCGACCGAGGAGCGCCTGAAGTCCTCTGAGGCAATGAAGGAGGAGCTGCGTGGTGAGATCTCAAAGTACCACGAACACTTCATGACTCTGGAGGAAGAGCTCGTCGCAATGAAGGAGAAGCTGGTTGATCGAGCGGAGCTGATTGCCTGCCAACGGGAGCTAGCAAACAGTCAAGCAGAAGTGGCATCGTTGCAAGAGCAGCTGAACGAGAAGGAGAGCAAGTGCATCGCTCTCCTCTCCGTGGCCACACAGACGGAGGCAGCACAGCAAAGCATGCAAGAGGCACATGACATTCACCGCAAGCAGCATCAGAGAAGACAGGCGACATCAGAGGATACTCTAGATCGCTCAGCAGGCGATGAAAGCAATGTTGCGGAGCAGGGATCATGGAGCATGATCAAGTCCGAGAAGAGTGGTCTCTCCGCCTCGGTCTGGGCAATCCCGTCGCCGCCCAGCCATCAGAGCTCGGGACAGGACCACAGACAATCCCGCCCTCGAGAGTCCAGCGGACTCGGCGACAGCAGCTTCAGCGCCAGCGTCTTCGGCAGCGGCACCACTTCGAACCTTCTGAGCAAGAGCCGCAGCGAGCAAGTCAGGACATTCGTCAATGGACCTCAATCCTACACGATGTCCGTCAGAGACTTTATGCCTGCTAGCTCCGTGCGCAGTCAACGCACCATGAGCGAGTCGGAGGAAGTAGTCGTTGTTAAGCGCGAGGATGGCTGGTGGGAGTGAGGTGCAGAAGCACGATCTTTGGGCAGACCTTGACTCTCATCCTTACAAGAGCAGCTTCACTAAGCTCTTGCAACTTATACCCTTTTCGAAGCCCTTTTCAGATACGCCTGTGACGCGACGCCAATGCTCACCGCCAATTCTACTCGGTAATCACCCTTTTGTCACACTGGCCACTTGTTATTCAATACCAAACACTTTCATTTTTCCCTTCTTTGGCGATTGTATCTGACCACTGGTATTCGCCCTTATCATTGCATGACTAACCCACACTAGCTCACTTGCGTCCAAACCACCCTCCAAGCCATCCAGCCGGCTTCTTCTGCTGCTCTGCTGCCACCACCTCCTCCTCGTCCTCTTCACTGTCCGTCTCCTCCTCTCCGTCCCCCTCGGCATCTTCCGCAGCAGCGAATTCTCCCTCATCACTACCCTCCTCCACCTCTCCCTCTGCATGAGCAGCGGCAGGAGCCTCTTCGAAGTGCTCCGCCTCATCCTCATCGTCCCCGGTCACGGCCGCGAGAGCCTCTTGGGCAGTACGAGTAGGCTTGGCCTGGCCGGACTTGGGTTGCTGAACAGGAGAAGGCTCAACTTCCTCCACTTCCTCCTCTTCCAACTCCTCTCCTCCTTCATCGGGGCGAGATGCCTCGGCTACGTCTTCTGGGTCAAAGTCGACGTGCTTGCTAGCGAGGAGACGGAGCTGTTGTCCTGCCTTGGTCGAAGAGAGGGAAGACGAAGCGCCAACAACCTTGGAGGTACTGTGCTCCAGCTGTCGCATCTCCTTTTGAATCTTGCGCAGCGAGACCTGGATTGCTCGCTCGGACTTGGTGAAGAGGGCTTCGTTGAGAGCAGGTGGAATGTCGGCGTCCATCTCCTCCACGACGGCAGCGTCGTCGACGAGGTCCAGCGACTGTCGAGCCTGACGCACGCACAAAGCCGCTCGGCGGAGGAGGAGACAGGCTTCGCCCTTCTCACCAGCGAGAGAGTAGGCTCGGGCGAGATGGTAAAGGAGCTCAGATCGGTACCAGGCGGATTCGCCGTCAACGATGGTGGATGCGTCCGGATCAGACTCAATGACCGAGAGTGCCGCAATGGAGAGGAGATTCGACTCGGAATTGTCCAGCAGCTTGGCGAGGGCAGGGATGGCACGAGCGGAGCGACGGAGGGATTGCCCTTCTGCCACCTGTCGAGCTCGACCGGTGCGGGCTGCCTGTCGTTGAGCATGCAAATGTCTTGTCCCGCTTCTTGCAGGACGACGATGGTGACTCGAAGGAGTAGAGCGGACAGCCTTGGCTCGAGAGCCAGGTTGCGGCTTCTTTGGCTCCTTCTTGACTGCAGAGTCCGCGGCAGGCTTCTTCTTCCTGCCTCCGCTGCCTCCTGATCGCTTGGCGGAAGATGTGATGTCGAGCTTCTTCTTCAAGGCAGCTTGCTTCCTCGCTTCCCTCTTTGCGGCCTTCTCTTCCACCTCCTCGACCATCTTGTTGCTCCTCCTGATCTGCAAGCTGAGCAGACGGTACTGTAGCCACTCATGAGCTGCCTTGAGATCATCACCGACTCGTTCGTATCGAGCAGAGTGGCTCTTGGAGAGGGCGTCGGCATTGTCGTCGACCAATCTACGGGCCAGAAGCTCACCGTCTGTCAATGCAGCGAGAGCATGGTCGAAGGGGTCGCTGGTAGACTGACCTCCGCGCTGGGTAGCAACGCTACCGCTGGCGCCTGCTTTGCTCGTCTCGCCAACGCTGCCAGCAGCCGCCCTCTTGCGTGCAGTCCTTTCAGCATGAGAGATCCTAGCAGGCTTGGAGCCCTTGGCCCTTGCAGCCTTGGCAGCAGCAGCCGCCTCGCCCTCGTGCTGTTCCGTCGCTTTGACTGCATCCACGAGAGCCGCCTCCTGGCTTCGGACTCGAAGAACGGCATCGACCAGGTCTGCATTCCTCAGTGGGATCTTTCTCTCCCTCCACTCGATCTCAACAGCGGCTTCTTTGTTTCCAGCATCCATGGGCTGGCTCTCACGGAGCTTCTGAACAAGTTGATCGAAGCCCGGCACGATACGCTGGCAGGTGGCAGGAGTTGCGATCTCCTGTGTGACTATCTCCATGTCCTGCTGCTCCTCGCCAATCTGGTAGGCACTGAACCTCATCTGAGCTTCTCCGGCATCGATGAAGCTGTTGGCCAGTGCCTCCGCTCGGCTGTCCGAGGTTCCCTTTGCGAGCGCAGTGAGCAAGACTCGAGCGACCCAGAGATGCTCAAGGCACGACTCCCATTCTCCCTTGTCGAACAGAGCCGAGGCCTTGGTAGAGAGGCGGTAGCTGATCACCTCGACCTTGGTGTGAGCATCTACACGAGAGGCCAGCGACTCTGTGAGCTTGAACAAGTCATCTGCCCAGCCAACAGCTCTCCGTGCTCGACCAAGGCCTGACTTGCGCAGAACGGGATCCTCTTCTGCTTCATTCGATTGAGATTTGAGGTCCTGTGAATGAGCCCAGGCTCGTTCGGCTTCAAAGAGGAGCAGCTGCGCGGGCCTTCGAGGGGAAGAAGAGCCAATGGTCAATGACGAGCTGCATGCGAGATTCTCACCCTTAGCTTTGCAACTCACCTGTCATTCTTGACGTCTGCCACATTGATAGTCTTCTCGGTGTAGACGTTGCCGCCCTTTGCTTTGTCCGCTGCGCTCTGCGTGACCGCCGTCTGCTTCTTCTTTGACCTCTTCGACTTCTGCGTCTGTCCTCCCTTTGACCCTTGTGTCTTGACTGTATGCTGGGCATCCTTGTGCGTCAGTTGGAGCGTTTGACGGAGGCGATGAACCTTCTTTGTACAGAATTGACTGGACAAGACGAACAAGTGAAGCTAGGTGAGTCATTTGGAAGCATCTTTCCATGCGCTCGGGGCCCAGCGTCCACTCACCGGTAGCGCTCATAGTCGAGCTGCCTCATTCCATGCTCATTGCGAGCCTCGCTTACGAGTTTCAGCAAACTAAAAGTGATCTTCGAGCCATCTTCTGGGATAGCGGATGCCTTGGTAGTGTCGAGCCGCATGATATGAGACTGGGTACAGGTACGATAACGATGTTGAAGCCGCCGGTGAGAAGGTCGTACCGGCGAGACGGGCAGCGTGGTCGGGCCAGGCGGGGACAAGCAGCCACGCGCGCGCTCGGAACGGAAGCAGGGCATCTCGGCCGGGGCGGAGCATGACCCCTTGCCGCTGCCCATTCTCCTTGTTCACGACGATGAGGCGAAGTGAGGCGAAGTAAGCAACATGAGACACTAGTATTGACAAGCACAAGCCCTCATCAGTACTCGATGTCCATAAGAACGGGCTAATACGGAAAGATCATCAGTCTCAGGGTCAAAGCGCGCCCACAGGCGGTGTCTTCACCACTTCACCTCGCCGCTAGCAATGACGGCGTGGCTAGGAGGTCAGTCCGGCCTTTGCCTTGAGTCCCGGTTATATCCAAAGGAATGGCACGGATGGGTCTGTCTGGACGTCAACGTCTCCGAGCACGTCCCTACGCTATGGGGAGGTGACTGACAGGAGGTCAAGGCTTGGCGCACACAGCCTGTGTCCATGACAAAGAGGAGGTGCGCGAGGGTCTGACCGCAAGAGTCTCCATGTGCTATGCAAATGCGATCTTACTCCAATATCGCCCCCGTCTCGATCCCCCTGACGGTAAGGAGATGCTTTCACGGTCGACAGGCCTTGGTCTCAGACTGAGAGAAGCTAGGCGGACATGGCTCCAGTGCGGGTCAGGGTCAATGATGTGCCTGAGCGCCCAAACCGCGGGTGGAGATTGACCCTGGCCATCCTTGCTCTTCCACGTCCGGATCCCCCTGACTCCTTATCCCGACGAAGGGGCGACGATGCATCATGTTCTACTCCATTCTTCGTACTACTCCTTTGGCGCTTACCATCACCCCTGAGCGTGGCTACCGACCATTAAAAGGGAAAAGCCTCCGTCGAGCAAGACAGGTGGGGCCCTCTCTCTACTTACCGACGGCCTCGGAACCCGCATATAGTCACAGTCGTCGTGGACCCTCCCTCGGCAGCTTACCTGGCTACCCACAATCAGCCGTAGCACTCTCTTCTCTCAAGGCTTACCTTCTATTGCTCCATTTACATCCGTCACTCGCACCTAATTTTATTCTCAAGTCTACAAAGCATCCCTTATGTCTTCATCCCAGCACGCACAAGCAGCTGCGCCAGTGGTCCCAGTCGATTCCCTTGCCCTGCCTCTACCGCCGCTGAGCCTCGTATTCTCGACGTCTGCTGCGCCCGACGGTAATGGCTTCAATTTGTCGAGGTATAATCGAGAGGGAACTGCTTTCGATGCCAAAAAGGCCGTCATCGGAAAGGTGAGGCGCAAGGTCCAGAGGCGTATGCTTGTGTAGGAATGGGCGATCGCTGACACAAACGATCTTTATCATCTCAGGGAGGGTTCGGCACAGTGTACAGGTGAGTAGACGCCGCAGACCAATCAATCAACTACGACAAGGAACTCAAAACGTTCTTTCTTCACCCAGGTTCGAGCGAGACGACGAATTCTTCGCAGCCCAGCTAGAGGAGCGCCAGCGGCGAGAAGAGTCATCAGATCGCAGTGCTTACGCCACGCGAGATGATGCTGCAAGCTTTGCTACTGCCTCGCCAGCCTCCATCGCCACTACGCTGCCCGACGAGATGCAGGTAGACAATACTTTCCACCCTTTGACGTCTGCGCTGCAAGCGAAGGCAAACAGGGCAGCAAGCAACCCTTCAAGTGCCACAAAGGGCTCGCTCAGACCACATATGCCCCCGACGCAGAGATACGCTTCGGCGAACGCGGCTCCATCTTTGTCGAGAACAATATCGGCAAGCCCCCAGAAACCGGCTGGTCCAGCAGTGATCGTCGTAAAAGTCTGCCGCTCTCCCTGCGGAGGCGCTTTCGATGAAATGCCCAAGACAGGAGCTGCAAGGGCAGCGGCGAAGGCAGCGGATGCGGCACTGAAGAACGGCGACGCGAGCGGATTTCACACCCGCATCTGCAGAGGTGAAGCTCGTATCTTCAGATTTCTCCAGACCATCGCCAAGCGTAGCGGCAAGTCCTACTCCAAACTTGGGGTAACACGTCTACTAGCAGACCTCCCTCTCTCTGTCAATCCTCATGATGGCACATCCTTCGTCGATGAAGCTAATGGCGCGCTTTCTGCGCAGATGGAGGAGCAGACCGGACCGGTACCAAGGCTGTTGGTATTTGAGAGGATGGTCGAGCTGGACGCAGTGCTGACACCGAAAGGTTGGGTCAAGCGCAAGAGGCAGTGGACATATGCCGAGGTGGAAGCTGTCAGCAGAGACATGAGCCACGGTCTGGCTTTCTTGCATGCCAATCACAGTGAGTCTACAACAACTGCATAATCTCACCTTACACAAGCACTAAAGCCACGCCTTGCCCACTCTCAGTCGTACACGGTGATCTAAAGCCGTCAAACGTAATGCTCGACTCTAAGACCGGAGTCGCCAAGCTCATCGATCTGGGAGCCAGCAGGCGCTTTGTATGCGTACCAAATCTATATAAGGAATCGACCTCTGCCGTGGAGGAGCTGGACCAGTTCCTTGCAGAGGGCACTGTGCCACCCCAGACGGCTACGATGGTCCATACTGAAGGGTTGGGCTCATTGACCGGAAGCCCATACTTCATGGCGCCCGAAGTGCTATTGCAGGCTGGTCGGTACGTCGATAGCTCGAACACTTCGCGAAGTATTCTCCATGATTATGTCAACTGCAAGCATCTCCTTCCTTTCGGAACAAACTCTACTTACTTCGACATGGCTTACGAAGACTTCAAGAGGGGCTGGGGAATCAAGAGTGACATCTGGAGTTGGGCATGCTCTGTGCTTGCTCTGCTGCTTCGGACCCTTCCGCTGGAGCAGAAGAAGAGCTCTAGCACAATATGTCCTTTCGACTTTTCCTTTGAGGACCCAGAAGATTCCCTGGAGCCTCGTCACCGGCTACACCGCGGGGAGCGAGCCCTGCCTCGCTTCCACGAATGGGCCAGACGCTATCCTCTCAGGATCGTCAGGAGTGAGTTGGCATCATAGAAGCCGGATGATTACGCAAACCCCGCTGACTTTTGCCCCCTGACCTGCTCTCAGTCACCTCGCAAGCAGCCGTCCTGCCCGTAGAGGCTGTGCACCTGTCAGCGTCCATGATCGAAATGCTGCACATGTGTCTTGCCCATATGGACTCTCGGCCCTCTGCGAGCCTGATCGCCAAGGCGCTCACAGTGACGACCAGAACATCTGTGGAAATGTCCTCATCGCCCTTGATGCGAACAGAACGTCAGGAGAAGCGTCGCTCTCTCACGCTCAGCATTCATTCTGACTGCGAAAGCATTGCTTCTCACGCGTACTCCCCTCACAATGTTGATCTGCGAGGCTCCATTGCCTCGGGTCATCCCTACGGCCACTCAACACCTCGCGCATCATACAGCAATTGCTCGGTACTACAGCCATACGCTGGTGGCGTCTATCAAAGGAGCTTCACCTCCGAGAGCTCGCTGGCGGTGCCGGAGCAGTTCCCTTACGTTCGAGATGGCGTGTCTCCGATCCCACCCAGTCCATCGATGCCATCCATGGTGTTGCCTTTTGCCCAAGGGTCACAAGCTTCTGCAGCGCATAGGTCCGAGCAGACGAGGCCATTCATGTCCTCTGCCTCTCCTTCCGCAGCTCAGACTTCCTATGCTAAGGATGCAGCCAATGCTGAGGTCATGGCTGCTTCACTGGCAGGAGCTTCTCTATCGGATGCAGGGCCAGCACTAGACGTCAGGGACTCTCAAATGTCTTCAAAAGGATCTCGGCCCACTTCGGCGGGTCAAGAGCACGACATGAGTTCTGCCGATCCGCACGAAGGATCTGTCAACTCTGGCGCTTCCTCCGGCCTCTTCAGTCGCACCAAAGGCAAGTTGACCTCGATGTTGCGTCCTAGCCAAGAGTCGAGCTTGATGGATGTAGATGCGCACCATTCCAACTCGAGTGTGGCTGGTTCGGAACACACCTCGACGAGCTGTCTTATTGAAAAAGGAGGGGCGAAATCTGATGGGAGAAAGTCTTCCTCGAGCAAGGGACCCCGAAAGAGCAAGTCTAGCGTCGCTCTTGACCCATCGGAAGTGTCTGTCCTGGTCGGGTCTGAGCAATATCCTAATGCGACATCTGTCGCGCCCGTCTCGCCTACACAGCGCCCCTCGCGAATGAACCTCAAATTCAAGGGCAAGAACCTCCTCACTTCGCAGTCCACTCCACAAGACCACTCCTCACCAAGCAACGACCCCACCACCGCCAAACCGCACTTCTCAACTCTAAGTCCAGCAGTCAGTCGTGCCTACCCCACCTCAGCTTCACCCAACATGGAAAGCAAGTTTGGCAGGTCACGATCGGGAACGATGATGAGTATGAACAAGCATGGCAAGAGGAGTCGCGCGGGCACGATTGTCGAGAGGATTTGGCCATTTGGATCTAGTGGAAATGGTAATGGAAATGCAAATGGGACTGGCAGTGCTGCTGCTGCTGGTGCTGGTGCTGGTGCTACTGGGACTGGGCAAGAGACGGGAGAAGGCGCTGCAAGCGAGGCAGCATTGCCTCCATTGTCCGGACGTCGATAAGTCCGGACGAGGACTAACGCCGTGGGGAGAAGGTCGGCGGTCGGCGCCTAATATTTATCACTCATAATGCCGTATTTTATACATCTCTTTCTTCGTACCGCCCCAATCGGAGCAGGTTGAGTCGACTGACGTCTTCGGTGTGAGCATCGATCTGGACAGCTTCCCTTGAGCGTCAGCAAAAGACACATCGTCGCTTGCATTACAGAAAGGAGGAAGGAAGGCCTGGAGATTGCAAGAATGCATGACATTGCAAGTGCAGGTAGACTTATGAATGTCCCGAAGATTAGAAAATAATGATAGGGACGATGCAAAGGAGAACAGTGACACGTTGATATGATAGATGGCATAGCATAGCGTAGCGTAGCAGAGCATAGCCAGCTAGAAGCCTCGTCCTTCCCTTTGATGTTGTAACGCTGATCCTCTTCTCTCCCCCCACCTTCCTTCTTTAGGGCCCTAGCTGAAGGGAACGGCTCACCGCTCTTCGATTACCCTTGACTAGCACTTCGAGAGGCAGGGCGTCCCTCTTCTCACCTAGCGGGTCCAACAGCCTCGGACCCACTGAACAAAGATGACTCAGGCATGGGTCGATCCGCGCTCGTACCATTGCTAGTGCGAGTGCCAGTGTCAGTACCAGCGCCGCCAGCACCACTTGCTAATTCAGCAGAACAACCTCCCTCGCCCGAGCGACCATTGACGGGAAATGCGTCCAACTCGGTCTCGATGTCATCCTCGTCGCATGCGCAACCGTCGTCCATGGCGTCGGCGTCAGCGCCAGCGCCGGCCTTGGCAAGCAGGGTGGACACCGCAACGGGCTCCTCGGCATCGCTCAGCTTCATGTCGTCAACGCTGAGCGAGGCAGTATTGCGGCGTTTCCTGCTCGGCTCACCTTCGTCGCTGCGGCCCTGGTCGTTGGCAGGGAGACTATCGGTTCCTGTGCTGGCTGGACCTTCAGCGGCTAGTGGCACCGATAGATTGGTTAATGATGCCTTCCGCTGGGGCAGAGGACCCTGTGGGCTAGGATAAGTACCGAGCTTGATCAACGGCGAACCACCTTCGACACGGGATTTGGGCGTAGTGGGCGTGGGACGAGCGATCCCCTTTGCGCATTTGGTGGGCGAGGCAGCGGCAGACTTGCTTCGGATATTGGAATGATGGCTATGGGAATCCTTCAACCCGTTAGAAGGTGTCTGCGTGCACTCGCTACCATTTGCGCTAGATTGATCATTCTTCCGCCGCTCTTCTGCCTCGCGAATCTCTTGCTGGACCCACTCGTCTGTCTCCCACCGTATCCGGTCCCAGTAGGATGAGACCATATCGCGGTATTCTGCGCCAAGATACTCTTGGCCAGGATGTTGCTTCTCCCATTGTGCAATGAGGTACTCGCCGTACTTGGCAATGTAAGCAGCCTGCTCGGCAGTCTCGATTGCCTTTGAGCTTCTCCTCATCCTCACGACTTGGAGGCATTGCCAGAGGAGCTCTTGCGCAGGCAGAACCTTGCCTCTGCGAGCCACCTCGTTGGGCGGTCTGAATTCATCGACGAGACCCATCTTGGCAAGCCAACAGGCAGCAATCGTGCCGGCTCGGCCGACACCACCCCTGCAGTGGACCAACACATTGACACCCTTCAATGTGCAATGGTAGACAATCTCCTCCAGCCAGGCATCCAGATACTCTTGTGATGTAGGGCAATTGCCCTCCACCATCGGGACGCGGACGAGGTCCAAACCCAGCTTGGCTGCCTCCTTCATGTACTCCTCCCACTGAACGCCGATGACGCCCAGCTCAGCGTCACTGAGGCAACAGACGAGCGCCCCGACGCCGAGACTCTTGAAGCGCTGCAGGTCGATGGCCAAGTCCCGACATACTGCTCCTCGGCCCCGCACCGCACCAGTCAACCGTACTTTCTTCCCAGGACAAGAGCTGAGGAACAAATTCCCCAGTCGGAAAGACGAAGGTGGCTCTTCCGACTTGTCCACGGCGTGAGACCACCGCGGCCCTGCTACGGCACCCGCCAGCGAATGATGGAATGGCATCGCATCGGAATCATTTGCACTCGTCTTCTGCAGGAGCAGCTTGCCACCTGACCGCCACGGCACCTCATCATCGGTGACGATAGCTGCCAAATTCATCGCCGGTCTGAGGCGTACAATAGGTCCGGCTTCCTCTCTGACATGCCCCTTGTCGATGGCATTTCCGGTAGATGAGAAGTCATTGCCATGTTCCGGTGCGGGCTTGAGACCTCCGCCCGTAGTCTTCACTTTCGGCCACAAAAGTTGCCGCCGATTAACATCGCAAAGGTACTCCAGCTTCTCTGGGTGATCCCTTTGAAGCTGACTGTAAACGCGAGATCTGAGCCAAGGCATCGTCTCCTCAGGTACCATGACAGATACAGTAATGGGATGGGAGATCGAGGTAGCCGCGGCTACGCTTGTATTATTGAGGGTATCTGCCGTTGACGCTGATGCTGCTTGCTGCAGCTCAGATGTATCATTGCCATTTGCGTTGCTGCCTTGCATGCCGTTGGCAGTTTCAGTGCTCACCAGAGGCCGAGCGTCGTCCCCGACTCCCATCGTTTGGGGTTGCTCAATCTCTTGGTCAACCACGGCCTCGTCGGAGATGCTGAGAGGAACAAGAGGTATGACGCTTGCTTCTTGCGAAGAGACACCACCTTCCAAGGCGGGCAGCTGTGGGAATGTCGGTTCCTCCTGATCACCTCTTAATCTCCGGCCAGTCAGATCGAGCTCCTGCTGAGTAGTCCCGACATACTTCCTTCGCAGCGCAAGCCAGGCCAGTGCCTCTTCCTCCTGCCGAGCCTGGTCTTCGCAGCTCTTTCTCCACTCTTTTGCATTCGTGATGGCAAAAGGGACATAAGGATGCGGACTCCCGAAGTCTCCGTACTTGACTTTGTGGTATAGAGAGTAGGGATTGTGGGACGCGAATGGCGCATAGTCATAGAGGACATTCTGAGCATTGAGTCCTTGCGTCCGGCAATAGTCGTTCCACTGCTCATGGAAGTTATCGCGCTCGGTGAAGTAGACGATTGGGAAGCCTTTCTTGTTCCTTGGTGTCTGTTCAGCAGCGGGGGGAGGCTCGTTGGGTCGCGCAAGAGCAGCTTGCTCCTGCGCTGTAGGTGCAGGAAGGGAATGCCGACATGCTGCTTCGGCCACGCCGTTGAAGATCCAGTCTACCCGTTCGTAGAGCTCGTGCTCTGCTGCACTGAGGCCAGTATGACAATTTCCATTTGCGAGCATAGCATCGTTGTGCTTGACCCGGCGCTGGCACCTGACCAAATGCTGTTGAAAGAGCGTCTGATCGTCTTTGATTCTCTGCCTGATCTTTGAGTGGTAGTTGGTGTCGATGAAGAATTCGTAGAAGGCAATCTCATCGGTAGATCCGAGTTTCAGCTTGTAGCGTTGACATTGATCCCGCCTCCAAAAGTGGAAGGCCGCCGGCGAAGGAATGGCGGAGGGGTTGAACCACTTGAAAGGCTCGGGCCCGGTATTGGCGATGGCGCGACTCTTGAGAGACCAATGCAGTTCACGCTTCAACTGATCAAAGGTAGTGTACTGGGTATCATCTGTCGCACAGGGCGCAGCTGCCCCACCAGCCTGCAGAGCGCTGTCCACCGAAGCCTTCGACGTAGTATAGGGCGCCAATGGCTCTGTCAAGGCTGTGTCCCCAGATGAGGCGATGGAGGCAGTCTCACTCGAACTAGACAAGCCGTGATCGTCCTCTAGCCCGGCAATATCTGTGATGCTGCCGGTGTGGGTCCCCATTGAAATGTCATTTCCGGAAATGTCGCTCTTGCTGCTGGGCTCGCCTGAAAGTTTGGAGCTTCCGGAATTTGACTGCATCTTGTGGCTTTCCCAGCTCGCAGCTGAACACACCAAAGGCGTACTAGACGCTCTCTGGCTTCTTGATGCTACTTGCCGGACAGATAATCAGTCGGCAGATGAAGGCGGGGCGGGCGAAGCTGCTACTGGCAAGCAGCGGAGCGCGAGATTGTGTGGGAGTGGAATCGAGGACGCGTAGTGTGCAGGAAGGTGGCACAGGCAAGACTTGTCGGTGACGCAGGCGAATCGTGAAGGATATAGCTACAGACGTTGACCAGTGCGATGCGTATTCAGTACTTTGGTCTTTGAGAGCGACTGGGAGCGAGAGCGAAAGGGAGGAAGAGCCAGGATGGAAGACTTGTGATGAGACGCCTGTGGGGCGAGCGTTTGTTCCTTGGCGGATGTTTTGGATAGGATATGCCGCTTCAAGCGATCTGGAGTGAGCTCGATATTGCTAACATTTGCCAATGTGAATTGAAAGTTATGTGAGGTTATTATCTGGTGGCAGTGTTTCGGAATTGTAGCATAGACGAAGTGAGAATGAGGTGGCGCGATACAGGAAGTCTTGACGGTGATTGTGATGGTGTTGCTATGCCGTATGTCGTATGTATGCGAGCTTGGGGGGGACGAACGATGCAGAAGGGCGGTTGATAGAGGCGATCTATCCTTGTCAGGAACCCTATTGAGACGAATGCCGGTGCGAGGTGCGTGGGGGAATGAGACAAAGTTCTGGTCGAGTCGAGTCTGGCCAGGGGGCCGGCGGGTGTCAATGCAGATGGCTGGCTGCAGGGCAGGAGCTGATTGATTCGCCGACAGGGAGTGGGGCAGAGAGAGATGGCCGGGCCCGAGAAAGTCGCCGGGGCCGGGCGAGGCGAGACGAGAGGACTTGGGTCGGCGCGAGATGGCCAGATGGGCGTCGAGGTAGTGAGCAAGTAGGTGAGTGAGAGGGTGAGTGGTAGTCGTCCTCTAGTATGTTGAGCTACTTGGTGTACCCTGCTCCTGGTAGGGTGGCGGTGGGGACGATTGCGCTCCCGAGTACGTCACTTGTTCCAACCCTGAGCGGGGTGCGTGGCGTGGGCGTGAGTGCAGTCCGAGCCCGAGGCTGGCTTGGCCTGGCCTGGGTGCAGCGTCGCGCGCAAAACACGACGGAAGGGGGCCAAGCGGAAAGGAGTCAAGCAGGGAGAGAGCAAAGGCGGGCGGGCGTCTGCACTTTTGCAGCGAACGAGTCAAGCAGCAGCAGCAAAGGGCAATTCTTCGTACCGACGACAAAAGTGTTACTCTCCTTGTCCTTTTCCTCGTTCTTCTCCCTTACTCCTCTTCGCCGCTCACAACCTTGACCCTCACCTCTGACGTGGGCAGATGTCGACTCCCACGCAAGACTCGTTCCTCTCCACTCGCCCTGTCCCCGCTTCTTCTTCACACAGACCCACGCTGCAGCGGGTGCCTTCTGCCGCCTCGTCCTCCACGCCCTCACCAACCTCTTCCCAGATGCTGCAGCCAGAGCAATGGATTGTACAGAAGTACGGCGGGACTTCAGTGGGCAAATTCTTGCCTGCCATCACCTCGCAGATCGTTCCATCATACCTGTCTGCAGCCGCTGCTGCCACTGACGGGCGGAGACTGCGAATTGCACTCGTCTGTTCCGCCCGCTCGGGCTCGACCAAGGCAAAGGGCACAACCAACCTCCTCTTGACCGCAGCGACGCAGGCTCTGGAGCCGGACAACGGTACAGATGCCGATCTGAGCGCTTCAGCCCTGAACCTTCGCATGTCGGCAGAGTGGAACAACAGCAGATTCAGCAACAGCAGCAACCGGAGTTCATCCTCTTCCTCTTCCACCGCCTCGTTGCCTGCCAAGCTGGCATTCGAGGAGACTGTCGAGGTCCTGCTGGAAGAGCATCTCAAAGCAGTCGACATTGCCGTAAAGAAGGATCTGGAGCTCAGGCAGAGGCTCGAGTCAGATGTTCGGGCAGATTGTGAGAGGTTGCGCCAGTTTCTGCAGGCAGCAAAGGTGAGTAAGGATGACCCTCGGCGATGGTTGGCGCTCCTGAAGACAGCTCTGATGCGGTTCCTGTCGCTTTCGCCCCCGTTCATGTCATCTTCAGATCATTGAGGAGATTTCGCCCCGGTCTAAGGACATCATCCTCTCGCTCGGCGAGCGCCTATCCTGCCGACTTGTCTGTGCCGCCCTGCAGGATCTGGGCATCCCTGCCGAGCTGGTAGGCATGGAGTCCGTCATTGATGCCGCTTTCCTTGACGAGGCATCATCTCGACGCCGGAGAGCAGGCGGTAGTATCGGCAATCAGGCAGCAGTTGATGGCGAAGCCCTGCTGGACCAGCACTTCTACGATCTGCTCGCAGAACGCATGGGCGAGAAGTGTCGCGCCGCAAAGGGCGTCCCTGTTGTGACAGGCTACTTTGGAGCTGTTCCGGGCTCTCTGCTGTCACAGGTCGGGCGAGGATACACGGATCTATGCGCCGCCCTCTGCGCCGTCGGCTTGGCTGCTTCCGAACTTCAGATCTGGAAGGAGGTGGACGGCGTATTCACTGCTGATCCGAGAAAGGTCTCCACTGCTCGGCTCATCCCTTCCATTTCGCCAGAGGAAGCGGCAGAGCTGACCTATTACGGCAGTGAGGTCATCCATCCCTTCACCATGGAGCAAGCGATCAGAAAGAGGGTTCCCATCAGGATCAAGAACGTAGAGAACCCTGGTGGTTCTGGGACGGTCATCCTGCCCGATGCCGAAGAGGGAGAGAAAGATCACTTGGTCGAAGGACACGTTACGCAGCCTCAGACCCCTGCTGCAAGCGGTGCCAACACTCCAGGCGCCTTCCCACCGTGGGGCATGTCCAGCGCATACCCTGGCTTCGATGCCAATACCCTCAACGCTCTTTCCGCGAATGCCAATGGACCTCTGCCTCAACGCAGGTTGCCAACGGCAGTCACCATCAAGGAGGACGTCATGGTTCTCAATGTTCACTCCAACCGCAAGACCATCTCTCACTCCTTTTTCTCCCGCATCTTCTCCACACTCGACCGACATGGCGTGGCAGTGGACCTGATCTCTACCTCGGAAGTGCACGTCTCCATGGCCATCTCGGCCACCTCGCTCCGTCGACCTACCCGAACACTCGATGCAATCTGCAGCGAGCTGGGCGTTGTAGGCACCGTCAGTGTATTGCGTGAGATGGCAATTTTGAGTCTGGTGGGGAGACAGATGAGACATATGGTCGGTGTGGCTGGGAAGATGTTCACCACACTTGCAGAGGGAGGAATCAACATTGAGATGATCAGCCAGGGCGCTAATGAGATCAAGTGAGTTTGTTGGTGCGAGAGCTCTATTTTTTTCCCAAGTGAGCAGCAGCACTAACCTTACTGCCCTCAATCAATCACACTCCCTTCCTTTCCTTTCCTTTTCAGCATCTCTTGCGTCATTCATGCCAAATCAGCACTCAAAGCGCTCAACCTCATCCACTACTCGGTGCTAGAAGTGACACCAATCAAGCCAAGTAACGCCGAGAGCGGCAACTTTGGGAGAAGCTTCGTGTAAAACCTCATAGCAGCATCATCATCATCATCATCATCCTCATATCAATAGAGCATCGAGTTAGATTATCCATCTCACCACACATTTGACCAGAGGAGAGGGGAGAAGAGTTGTGATGTCTTCGATTGCATTCCTGGTGCTCCCACCTCGTGCCGCTTAGCCAGATGCGCTCAGCCGCTCTACTGACTCCTTCCCATCCCTTTCATCCGTCAAGACAGGCATTTCCACTGCTACTTCTCCCATCTGCTGCTGCACACTCCCCTCCTCATCCACCTTCTCCTCTTTCCCCTCTTCCTCCCCCACCTTTCCCACTTCCCCCTTCCCAGTTCCAGTATCAACATACTTTTTCCTCCAACCAACAGACTGTGTACTTTCCCAAACCCTACACAACCATCCCACATAGGCCACGTCGGCAGAGCGATCTCCGGCTTCGAGAAGACGCTGGTGAAGGAGGTTCAGGTCGTAGAACTTCAAGCTGGGGGGTCGATCTCGATGTGAAGAGGACCAGCGGGGAGGGGAGGTGGTGGAAGGAGTAGTCGTAGAGGCAGAGGTAGAGGCAGAGTCTGATTCTGAAATGGAGGTGGAACTGCCTGCGGCGCTCGGTGTAGCCACTTCCTCCGCCTCGCTCGCTTGGCTAGTGAGCTGAGGTTGCTCCGGCCTTGCCTCGAGGAGCGACTGGCCCTTCCCACTAGCATATTGCGCCCTCTCAATCGTCTCTAGCACCGCCTTGAAATCAAAAAAGGGCATCTTCCTTCTCGCCTTGGGCAGCGGCGCAGGCTTGGGCATGGGAGGGTACAGTCTAGCAAAGTCTCTTAGGGTGGCCATAGCTTCGTCGAGTTGGCCCCAGGTGCAGAGAAAGCGGATCCGCTCGGCCCAGATGCGCTCCCTGTTGCGCTTGTCCGTACCCATGGACTCCGATACGGAGCCGTGTGCAAGGGCCTCATCCTCCATGGAGCGCCATTGAGTCCACGCCCAGTCTCCCAGAGAGCGCGTGTAGGGGGACTTGCCCGAGCGAGTGCAGGCCTCCATTACGTGCAGCCAAGTATGACCACAGGGCGTCAAGCCTAATTGCTCGAACAGGGAGGGTCGAGGCGGATCTTGCGTTTGATCCGATCGGACCGCAGAGCCGAGATAGGCAGCACACTCGCTTCTAGGAGCGTGCGTCTTGAGCACTGCGAGGTAAGCATTGAGGAGACGTGTGGAGATCTCAACGGACGACATTGGCCCTATGGGCAGCATGCCTGGGGAGACGCGGTCCGCGATCACTCGTGCCAAGAGACCTCTGACTTCTCGAACCACTTCTGTAGAGGTAGCAGGAGGTCTCGATGAGAATTCAGATGCTGCTTCGTCGAGGTCGACCTGTGATAGAGCCTGATTCGAGGAGTCACTGTCCTGAACGTCTGCGCTGGTAGCCTTCCGTGTCCCTTGCGCTGATCGGACCTTCTCTGCAGTCTTGGCCTTAACGGCGACCGGAGTGGGTCTCCAGCCCGTATATGTGTAGAAGAGCTGCGACAAGATCTTGGCATCCGGCATACGTGCCTCCAATCTAGCCCTCTCTTCCCAAGTCAAAGCTTCCGAAGAGGCAGGGCTTGACCATAGGGGTGCGGAGCTACGAATCATCTCCGCCAAGACCCATCTGGCACGAAGCACATCTTTGCCTCGTCTACAGCCTTCCAGCAAAGCATAGAATGTCGCTCGGTCCGGCTCGTAGCTGGAGATTCCCGTCTCTTGGCCGAGAGTGATCATCTCACTCAACAACCTGAATCCATCAAGGTAAGCGCCCTCGTCGGCGCTTCTGCAACAAGCCAGGATGAGATTGTTGTAGCAGACTGGCGTCGGCCGGATGCCGTGTACAACTGTCATCTCGCGGAAGAGATCCAGTGCAGTCTCTCTCTGAGATACAGACGCATCCTGCCTTCTCAATTCTCGCATGGTGGGGACCTTCTTCGAGCTCCTGTGCTGCTCAAGATGTTCTGGTGCAGAGTCGCGACCGGGGCTGGTGCCTAGAGCACAAGCTCGAAGCATGTTGCCCCAGACTACGGCATCTGGGACGGGGTGGGCATTCAACCTCATTCTGTACCAGACGCCCCACACCTCATCTCTGAGCTCTTCGCTACTCGATGAGAGGAGATGAGATATGGTCATCGAGTACGTGGCTTGTGAGGGTGGTGTGGGCGTGAGCTCCAAATGATGAATGAGTGACAGCGCTTGTGAGAGGCGATCATTAGGGGATCGAAGATAGGCTTTAACGAGTGCATGATGTGTGAAGGACGTAGGCGCCCGACCCGAGCTGACCAGGTGCTGCACGATGGCTTCGCAAGTCGTAGAATCGCCCTGCTCTGCGAAAGCGTCGGCCACGGAGTTGTAGAATGCATCGAGACTGTCTCGTGATATGAGCTCTTCGGCAGCCAATTGCTCGATGGCTTCTAATGTCCTCCTGAGCAGCTCAGCATCACGTTGCTCAGCGCAAGCGAGTCCGAGAGCTACCCAGTCCTTTTGGTGTATAGTGGAGACGATGGCATGCCTTTCAGAGCTCGAGCCTTCGGCAGCCTCGAGAAAGGTCACCAATTTGCCTACCAGCTCCTCTGTCGATGTGAGCTGTTCTTGAGGAGCATTGGATTGAGCCACCTCGCTTGACCCAGACTGGTCCTCCCCATCTGGTGCACGAGCTACAGAGCGCAGCCCTACAGTCTCAAAGTGTCTGTATTGGTCATCCTCCATCTCCCCGGTCCCTGCTGCTTCCTCTCCCTCAGGGCTTTCGGCCTCGGCAGTCAATGCTTCCAGGGATTGCTTGAGCTGGCCCGTCCTGTCCTTCCATTGAGCTAGGGCTCCAGTGGCAGCTGAACTCGACGGAGCCCCTTCTACGAGGGCTTGTTGCTGCATCGTCTCTAAGCGAGCAGAGAGGGCCATAAGTCTCTCCTTCATCCGCTCCGCAAAGGTGCGGGGAGGGAGACTTTCCTGCTGCTGGGCAGACGCCGGGAGCAGCTTCCTTGCGTTTTGGACGATTCGAGCATACCTCTCGGTAGACTTTCGTTGGTGGGACTCTAGCAGTTTGAGCTCTTCCGGAGGGACTGGGTCGCCTGCTTTGACGCCCTGGTAGATTTCATCCAGGCTGGCTTCGTCCAGCTCGGGCAGATCCTTTGTGGCCTCCTTTGCCTTGTTCCTCTTCTGCAACTCATCTGCCTGAGACTCAAGAAAGGTGAGCTCTGATCTGAGCTCCTTTTCTCTGATCTTCCATGCAGCCAGGGGCCGAGCTGCTCGCCTCTTCTTTGCAGCATTGGGGGTGAAGCGTGCGTGGTGGGCTTGGCGGACAGAGGAAGCGTTGGCGGCGAGGCTGACTATGTGTTGGTCATGCTGTAGTGACTGCCGTCTGCTGGTAGGCAGCGCTAGTCTTCGTAGCATGGACCTGCGTGGTATCCGTGGTGATGATGGAGATGGTGGGGGAATGGTGTACCCTCTATGCTCTGCGTCTGTCGTGCTTCCGCTCGTACGACGTCGTGCCTGGTTGAAATTCCTGCCTGACTTTTTTGTCTTCGGGTGGAGAGGCACTGCGCTGCGCGACGGCCAGAAGCGCCTCGTCCCGTAGAGGCCCTCATTCACTCACTCACTCACCTTGGCTCACCACCAATTGGAGGATCACATCAACCTTGCCATCCTTGCCACGGCCATCTCCCTTGACTTCACCTCCTCCGTCGCACACATACGAATTCGCCCAACATGCCGCCGAAGAAGGCCGGAGGAGCCGGCTCAAAGGCCAGCGTGGACAAGGTGAGTGGGCATAGTGGCTTCTGTGGCCACCCGAAGGCTGGGGTGTGGACGGAAATGAGTGACGAGAAACATCTGTACTGACGTAGCTGTACCTCTGCGCTACCTAATAGACCTTTGGTATGAAGAACAAGAAGGGAGGAGCAGCTCAGAAGCAGGTCAAGATCATCCAGCAGCAGCAATCCCAGGCCGGAATGGACAGAGAGGCACAGGCAAAGGCCCGGAAGAAGGAAGAGGAGAGGAGGCTAAAGGAGGAGGCAGAGAAGAGGAGAAAGATTGAAGGAGAGCTCTTTGCAATCGTACAGCCAAAGGTGCCCTTTGGAGCTGGTGAGTAGGCAGACCGAGTCAAAGTCGATATCAAGGTCGAGCTGTAGTGGAGGAGACTGATCCCTTCTCCTTCATATCCTACACCCCTCAGACCCCAAGATGTATGTCTGTGCATACTGGAAGGCCGGACGATGTGAAAAGGGCTCCAAGTGCAAATTTGCCCACTCGAATGAGCCAGGCAGGAAGACGGACAAGAAGGACATCTACACCGACATGCGTGAAGGAGAGGAAGGAGAAGGTGGAGCCGACGATGAGAAGAAGAAGGACACCATGGACAAGTGGGACTTGGCAAAGCTCGACAGTGTCATTCTGTCCAAGCATGGAAACCCAAAGTCTACAACAGACAAGGTCTGCAAGTTCTTTTTGCAAGCCGTCGAGGATGGAAAGTACGGATGGTTCTGGGAGTGTCCGAATGGAGGAGAGAAGTGCATGTACAAGCACAGGTTGCCTCCTGGCTTCGTTCTCAAGTCGCAAAAGAAGGAGCTTGATGAGCTGGCAAAGGCCTCAGAGATTTCTCTAGAGGAGTTCCTCGAGACGGAGCGTCACAAGTTGGGCACTCAGCTCACCCCAGTCACAGTCGAGTCGTTTGCCAAGTGGAAGCAAGACCGAGTGGACAAGAAGGTGGCAGAGGAGGAGCTGGCAAAGAAGAAGAAGGAGGCACAGGCAGCTGCCAACAAGGCCAATGGTCTCAGTGGACGAGACATGTTCACATTGGGTACATTGGTTGATGACGATGAAGACGACGAGGACGATGGCAATGCCGTGAGTATCACTAGATTACGTGGCTCGCATAGTCAGAGATCACACAGCCCTGACCCAAATTTCTCCTGGTCCTGTCCCTCCTTGCAGTTCGACATGTCCAAGTACCTCAAATCCGGCTGGGAACAAGCCCGCCAAGAAGAAGAGGAAGAGGAGCGTCAAGCCTGGAGCGGCGACGAAGACGAAGACGAGAACGGTGGCAAGTCCACCACTGGCACTGCCGATGGCGAAGAGGATGGTGATGCCAACGGCAACGGCTCTGTAGCGGCTTCTTCTCGCAGAGGTTCGAGCGTGGCAGGTTTGGAAAAGGACGTGGGAAAATTGAGCGTTAATGGTGATGGTGATGGCGGAGGCGGGAAGACATGAGGGGCTCATTGGCACGTCTGTTACGTCCCTGTCCCATTCTTAGCTTCCCCAGCCCTCTCGTCCCCCTTTTCCCCATCCCCATCCTTGTCCCCTTCCCCTTCCCCTTCCCTACGCTCCCCAGTCTTGTTCTTTCCCCCTTTTCCCTCCTGTTCCAGAGCATACACGGTCCTGCACCACCACCACCCCATCATTATCAATGCATCCAGCCTTGCACTCTACTCAACAAGTCGCATCACGGACTGTACTGTATGTATGTGTGAACGAGAGGTGAATTGCGAATGCCAATGAGGTCTTCATACAGTCTCATGTGATAGAGAAGACAGACAACAACAACAAGTGTAGAATACATCGTCCCTCTCCACGCCCATCTCTGCAACCATCTGCAATCCCACTACCATACCACCCACCTCAAGTCTGACACCTCACGCCTTGACTTACCTCCCACACCTCACTCACTCCGCTCCTCCAAAGCAGAAGCAAGCCTCCTCTGCAGCCGAGCCATCTGGGAGCGCACCAAGCGGAGCTCAGCATTAGCCAGGTCCACTCGAGCTTCCAGCGCCGCGAGCCTACTGCTAGAAGGCGAAGGCGAGGGCGAGGGCGAGGAGGTCGAAGAGGAGGAGCTGAGCTGCTCTTCAGGGACAAGGAAAGAGGGATTTGCTCCCTCGACGTGCGACCTCTCGCCTGTCGACACGTCCTCGTGCTCACTCCCCTGCCCTTTCCCCTGACCCTGCCCCTGTGCAAGTTCATGCAGTACAAGTGCCTCATCCAGATCCTCTGGCTCTAGCACCATCCTCCTCGGGGTTGCATCACTACTCATGCTCGCACCCATGCCCGAGTTGGTCCGCTCCAGACGCTCTTGACGGTGGCGATGCTCCATCTCCCGCCTGCGACGCACCGCAGCTCCTTCCTCTTCTGCATACTCTAGTGCCGCTTCCCAGAGACTCGTCGTAGGCGCCGCAGGTGCGCCCTCTTCTTCTTCTGCTACGGCTGCTGCCTGAGGCGGAGATCGAGACTGAAGCGGCTCCCTTGTGCTATGGAGGGCTGAAGGAGAGGAATTGAAGAGCTCAGAGGCAAGCTCGTCGACGATTGCGTCTTGGTCATTTCCGTACAAGGTGGGATCGGCAAGTCGAGCTTCGCGGAGGTCCTCCTCCCCATGCTCGACTGCGCCCGCCTCCTTGGATGCAGTGCCTCCGATGCTGCTCCTCTTGCTCGCCTCGAGCTTCTTCTGCATCCTCTCACGAGCTTCGCGCCCTTCTATGGCCGCGTCCTCCAGCTGATACTCTAGAAAGAGATTGTCCATTGAGAAGTGTTGACCTTTGCCGGTACCGCTTTCGGGATCCCTTTTGCTCTTGCTCTCTTGCCGAGGCACGGCGGATGGGACTGAGGGAGAAATGGTAGAGGCTTTGGTCTTGTCGATGTGTCGCCGCAGGAAGTTACTGTCCAGCTCATCGTGGAATGCATCATCCACTAGAATCTTCCTCTGCGATGCCTGCTTTGATGTGTCCATCTTTTTCCTGGTGGGCTGCACATCACCAGCGTCCTTAGCTTCGTTCAACGAGCTCAAAGGTGCAGAAGTAGGTGTCGAAGACCGAGCAGCTTCCATTGCCTTCTCTAGCGTCTTTTGCCTAACGATGGCTTCCCAGCCGGAGTGATCAGTCTGAGAATTAGTCGCCCCAGCTCCAAACGCTCGTCGCCATCGTTCAGCAGGAGTTGAAGCCTGGCGCGACGCCTGCGGCTGGCATGTCCCGGTGCCCCAGGACCACTGCCATCCTTTCGCAGTGCCACTCTGCACTTCCGATTTCGACTTGTCGTGACGCTCACCGGTAGATTCGGATGGCTCGAGACTCCTCCCTGTCGCAAGACCCCAGAATCTACGGGCGGTGTCGGCAAGATTTTCAAAGAGAGGTGGCCCGTCGAGTGCCTGCCTTTCTTCCCGCCTGGCCGCCTCAGCTGTGCGAGGATCGATGAACCCTCCAGGCGGATTTCTAGGCTGCGTATGCCAATCCCGATGAGACCGACGTGGCTCAAAGTTCTGACGTCGACCATGAAAGCCACTTCCAGTAGCAGCAGGAAGTCTCTCTCGAGCGAGGTAGGCATGCTTCCACCCCAGCGTTTGACCTACCGCCTTGTCCCTAGCTGACTGCAGTGTGGCCAGCCGAGCAGCAGTCCTGTGGCGAGCACGCACGATGAGATAAGCAGTACCGCCCATGAGTCCTACTGCTACGTATGCGGGTACGTCGATTCGTAGTCGCCTTGCTTCGGAGTGCTGTCGAGTCGTCGAAGAAGACGAGGATGTCTCGCTGCCAGGATGGGTGCTCTGCTGATAGCCCGGTGGACGGAGGGAAGTGGTGGGCGGAGGTACGGAGCGGGTAGAGCTGTCCCTTCTACGGATGGCTTCGGATGCTGCGTGCTGGTTGTCAGAGGGCGGGTAGAGTGGATGTGAGTAGCACATCGTCTACGAAGGAGGAGAGACGATGATCGTCAAGACGAGGGAGATGGATGAAGCAAGTCAAGATTGAATGATATTTGCCTCTGCGTAAGGTGGGCGTGAATGGATGGCTGGCGGGGCGGCGTGACCGTGTGCGTCTCGTCTAAGCGTGACTGAGGGCTGCCCTGTGCTCAACTCAATTGGTGGCTAATCAGTCGCATGCTCAGCACGAGCCACATTGCGCGGACCCACATTACCCCGCACCCACGCGTGATTGACTGCACCGACAGAGGGATCGGATCGGAACCTCAGCCCCAATGTGCCCGTGGCTTGCAGAAAGTAACACTTCGCTTCGCTGCAAGGTTCTCCTCGAGAGAGACTCTTACCAACATACTTCTCCGTCCTTTCCCTTTACAATGTCGTCGGCCAGCTTCTACCCTCCGGCGCTTATGCTGCTGCCTATCCAGATCTTGGAGCGGTTACCACCCAGCGTGCAAGCCATCGACTTAGAAGCCCTCATGGTAGCTCACTGCGTGAGTGACCCCAGCGCACTCGTGAAATCTGGGTGGACCACCAGGTAGCAAACTCACACCCTGGCTGGCCTTCCCCTCCGCAGGTCCTCTCTCTCATCCCCTCCTTCTTCTCACGTCATCCTTCCTACTCCCTCCCCCTCTCCTTAGCAGGCCTAATCTCTACTCACCCCTCTCTGACCTCTCTCACGCCGCACATCCTCTTCCTCTGGGGCTCCTCGATACCAATGGACCTTTTCTGGCTCTTTTACAAGACGGACATTGCCAGAACGATAGTCATCGCTTGTGTAGGGGCGAATTCAATTCTCAAGATGGCTAGTGCGGGATTGATGGCGAATGTGGTTAGGGATGAGGGATACATTGCGGGTGGTGCAGGGCGGGGGATGGGAGGAGGAGGGGGATGGGGCTCGGCTGCTGCTGGTGTTACAGCTGGTGGGTTGGGAGGCTTCTGGAGTGGAACTGGAGGACAGACAGGTAGTGGAGGCTTGCCAGGAGGATACTCTAGTATATACGACGAGGAAGAAGCAAGAGTCGCGACGGAGCAGGACGCTCCTACTGTCCGCCTCTGACACGTCACCGCTGATCAGCAGCAGCGAAACCTCCTCACAAATCAAGTTTTAGAATCCTTGGCATTGCTGATCTGATAGGATATGGCTATGAACAAGCTTCCCGTCTCCTCCCTGCGCATCAATTCTGCAGCCAAACCCTCGTCTTGGCACACACTCTCCCGCCCCAAGCATCATAAGCCCTCACCGCGAGAATGTACTCTCCAGGACCACTCTCCTGCGACGCAGATAGCACCGCACCCCTACGAGGTACAGGGGGAGCCTCCAATCGTGTGTTCCAAGATCCATGTGGGGCGATTGAGGTGATGTTGACACCAGTAGCAGAGGAGGAGGAAAGAGGAGCATTTGTGGTCAGGATCGTGCGGGTGAGTGGGTAGAAGAGGTAGCGAGCCTGTAGACAAGAGAGAAAGGGCGAGCACAATGTCAGCTTTGCGGTACAGCAGCACCAGCATCTGCGGTGTGCCGAGCAAACGTACCTTCCAGTCCCACTGACTGCCGTACTTCTTCCTCGTCCAAGCGTAATTGCCTGTGGTGAAGGCTGGAACGACGTAGTTCCAGAGATCTGAGGTGGGATCGACGTTGTCGAACTGTGAGGCCTTGCTAAGAACCGAGGCAGCTGTCGGCCATCTGTGTGGTATCTGTAACCGGGGCAAAGCACGCCGAGTGTCAGTGCAGAGTACAGGATGCGGATTGGGGACCTTGTCTCTCCACTCACCCGATCATGGTCAAAGGCCAACCTCCAGTCCTCTTCTCCCAGCCCTCCACAATCGCTACCGGTATCTGGTTGACTCCTGATACCGGCCTTGACTTTCCTCACTCCCCACTCCACCTTTGAGACCGTAAGCGGATCCAGCTTTGTAGCACCTGCCCGACCCTCTTCTCCTGGCGCGAGCTGGAGAGGGTTGGCAAAGGCTTTGAGACCAATGATAATCTCCACGTCGCCCGAGAGGGTAGGCGAGCGTTCACCTGAAGCCGTGAGGGTCGAAGCAGACGCAAAGATAGATGGCGGCGCGGGCGGGTAAGGAGACGGCCGCGAGAAGAAGATTGTAGGCGGGTCGAAGATGGTTGGCGGTCTCTGTTTGGGGACGAGAGAGGAGATGATGGGAGGTCAGCATGCGAGCTTCAGATCACCCCCTCATGCTCCACATACCTGCTGGCCATCCGCCTTGCCATCGCCCCCCAGGAACCTCAGCGGATCATACCATGTCCAGCCATTGTCATATGCGTCTCTCCAATCTCTCCAGCCTCTTCCAGGTCTGGCCACACCAATCCGCAGCTCGCGGAACCTGTAAGGGTACAGCGGGTTGCCGTCACCGCCGGGTGGCTTTTCAGGCGGATCTACAGGAGGATCTTGATCCAAAGGTCGCTTGGATTCGAGAGGCTTCGACGAGACATGTCCGACGATGTAGCCCTTGGGGATGACCTGACCCTCATAGACGTTCTGATGGTAGGGACTGATGCCAAAGAGGTGCCAAACGAAGGACCACTCGTCTCTTATGGATATTACCCAGCCTTGCTCGTCGTTGGCGCCAGAAGGAGCATTCCGGCGCCGATAGAGGGACGACGATATCACTTGGCCCCCGACCGGAGCATGAACGGGGAGAAGGAATGAACGTGACCCATTGGAGGGAGGAGGTGGAGGTAGTCGAAGGGAGATGCCAAGGTTCCTGTTGAGGGAATGGTAATAAACAGTCAGCCTGCGATAATTGAATCACGATCGCATAGTCTACACTTACCATCTCGCTTCCGTCGTGTCCACCCCGTTCATTGCATCGCCATTCTTCGGATTTGTGGCCCGAGGTAGGTAGGGATCCTGCATCAGCCCTGCGACCTTGTTCGATGATGTACCATTTTGCCATCTCTCATCTTCTCCCTCATCCCTTTCTACATTCACATCGAAACGTTTCTCTTTCTTGAACCAGAGGTCGTTGCTCAGTGGCCAAGCTGCTCTCTGACCAGTGAGAAAGTGAGCCAGCCAAAAGGTATCCACGTGGGTACCGTTGCGAAGCGAACTTGGAAGATGCTTGATCTCGAGGTGTGCAGTGAAGCTCAGCAACTCATCTTCCTTCTGTAGGCTCTGTTGGATAGCGGTGTGCTTCCAGAGCTCTCGGAGCGGCTCGCAACCAGAAGCCTCGGGGTCAAAGACCGCCCTGCCATCCACGGCCGCCTTGACCGGCTTGCAGGCTCGACTTTTGCGCAGGCCTTTGGTCGCTGCGAGCAGATCAGCCTTTTCGCAGCTCTCGATACCGCCTGGTTGTCCACAATGCTTCATCACCTCATTCCAGCCCCTTGTATGGACCTGGCCGAAGTGCAAAAGGGCCGTCGAAGGGTCCAACTCGGCTTGCGAAAGAGTGGTGAGCGTAAGGTAACGTGGGCCGTAGTACCGATCGCCAGGCGGCGAATTGATCGACAAGCCAGCATGTGAGAGGCTCGTCCAGGGGTATCTCGAAGACGCTGAGCTCTCTACGTCCGGGGTGGAGAAGACATGCTGTTCGGTTTGCCCTAGTAGCGAAGCCAAGGTGGAGGGGCATAGCACAGCCGCGCTTATGGCGAGGACAGCGACAAGACGATGCATGGACGCCATAGTGAATAATGACTACGCCTCAAAGGCGAGTACTGATGATAATGTAGATTGGGTAGCCTTCTCTCCTGCCGTCATGAGTCCACGCCGAGTGCCACAACAGGTTGATGAAGAAGAGGACGATGTGCTGGTGCTGGTGTCGGTACGGTGCGAGGAAGGTGTGCGTCGGCGGGAAGCCTGCAGGCGCTCAGGCCCCCGCCTGTGTCTTTCCGCGTGTGGGCCCCAAGCGGCAAGGCAGGCAGGCAGGCGTGCGTTGGCTTGACACGGCAGCCACGCGCGGTGGTGGGCGACGTGGGCCTTGTGCGCCTCTTCTGTTTTTCCCCCTTTGGGCGGAATACTGCATCGACAGACAGACAAGGATGCATTGCCCCTGATTGCTTCTCACCAAATTCCCGCCCCCCAACCATCCTTCTGATCCTCCTCGCTGCCCTCGCCATCCCTCCCCCCCTCTCCTCCTTCTGGCCACGACACCCACACTCTTTCTTGACCCACTCCATCTTCGTTTCTCGTCCTCGCCACCCTTCGCCTCCCCTCCATCCACCATGGACATCTTCTCGCGGGCCATTGCCGCCACACCCATTCTACGCGACTTGCCCGTCGCTGCCCAGGTCCCAATCATCGTCATTGCCTTCGTGGTCGCGTCGGTCGTCCTCAATGTAGCCTCTCAGCTCTTCTTGCCCAAGTCTCGAAGTGCCCCACCGGTCGTCTTCCACTACTTTCCCATCATTGGGTCAGCAATCACCTACGGTATGGACCCCTACACGTTCTTCTTCGATTGCAAGGAGAAGTATGGCGACGTGTTCACCTTTGTCCTTTTGGGCAGAAAGATCACCGTAGCTCTCGGACCCAAAGGATCCAACCTCATCTTCAATGGCAAGCTTTCCGAGGTTTGCGCAGAGGACGTGTACAACCCCGTCATCACACCCGTCTTCGGAAAGGATGCCGTGTACGACGTGCCTAATGCCGTCTTCATGGAGCAGAAGCGCTTTGTCAAATCTGGCCTCACCAGTGACAATTTGAGGGTGTACGTCGGACAGATCGTTGACGAGACCGAGCAGTTCCTCAAGAATGATCCGAAGTTTGCGGGCTTCAAGAGCGGAAAATCGGCGCCAGTAGACATCTTCAAGGCGATGTGTGAGCTCACCATCCTCACTGCGTCTCGAACGCTACAGGGCGAGGAGGTCAGGCAGAACCTGGACAAGTCCTTCGCAGGCCTCTACCATGACCTCGATGGTGGATTTACCCCTCTCAACTTCATCATGCCAGGCCTGCCCCTCCCTGCCAACTTCAAGAGAGACCGAGCTCAACGTAAGATGGCCCAGTTCTACAGCGAGATCGTAGCCAAGCGCAGAGCTGCCGGAAGCGCCGAGGGCGCTGAGCCATCGCAGCATCATGACATGATTGCTACTCTGATGGAGCAGAAGTACAAGAACGGAAGGCCATTGACTGATACAGAGATCTCGACCATCATGATCGCTTTGCTGATGGCGGGTCAGCACACCTCATCCGCTACAGGGTCTTGGGCACTTCTGCGCCTGGGATCCAAGCCTGAGCTTATTCAGGAGATCTATGACGAGCAAGTTCGAGTCTATGGCGAGCCAGACGGCAGCTTGCGACCTCTTGACTACGAGACTAGCAAGAGCTCGCTCCCAGTCCTGGATGCCGTGATTCGAGAGACCCTGCGTATGCATCCTCCTCTCCACTCACTCATGAGGAGAGTGCTGCAGGATATTCCCGTGCCCCCCACGCTATCTGCCAATACCCGAGGAACTGGTCTCAGGCAGAAGGAAGGCGAGACGCTTATCATCCCCAAGGGACACAACGTCTTGGCAGCTCCTGGTGTGAGCGCAATTGACCCTACCTACTGGCCAGATGCCGACCAATTTTTGCCCTCGAGGTGGCTGGAGGGAGGTATCCTGAAGTCAGAAGAGAAGAATGGAGGCGCCAAGAGCGAGGCTACCAAAGGGGCTGCTACCAGTAACGAAACGGTAGACTACGGATGGGGCGCAGTCTCCACCGGCGCCAACTCGCCCTACCTGCCCTTTGGAGCAGGCAGGCACAGGTGTATCGGAGAGCAATTCGCTTATCTTCAGTTGGGCACCATCATCGCTACCATTGTCAGGAACTTTGACTGGAAGATCGATGGCGGCGATGGCAAGATTGGCAAGACGCCTGAGCCAGACTACACGGTAAGTTGGCACTCATGCAGCGCCAGCGACGGATTCGAAGATGCATCTGCTTACCTTGCTTGCTCTGCTTTGCTCCCTGTACAGTCTATGGTGGTCCTCCCGAAGCTGCCCTGCGATCTGCTGATGACTAAGCGTGAGACTGCCTAGATGATCGGAGGTTTTCTTGTCCATCTCTCGACGCCACGTCCTGTCAGCTGTCCCTGCCGACTTCGGGCGGTTGCTCAAATCCCTTTACTTGCCCGGCACCTTTACCCGCACCACCTGACATCCTGCCTGAGCACTCATTCGGCCCCACTCTTTCGATAGATAGATTTTATAACGGTAAATGCTTTTCTTTCCTCCTCTCTTGCCCGCGTGATCTGCGATCGTACCGGCTATTCTGTCTACGCCTTGCTCCTTGCCCGTGCGCCTTGAGTAATGAGTCAACCTGTACTCCGCGGAATGGGCTAAGTCGAGATGAGTCTAGCCATGTCTCGGATGGGAGTACCCCGACGGCTACGATCGTCGGGTTCCTTGGGTCCTGTCTTAGAGAATAGGCATGAGGCACGCGTCGTCGCGCCACCTTGAGGGCGGGTTGTGTCCATCGAAGTACGCGCCACAAACAGGGAGATCGCCAGGTCCTCTGCTCAGACTAGAGATGCTCGGCTGCGGAGAACGTCGTCATGTCTCTCGTCGAGTCTCAGATGGGACTGTCCCGACGCAGCGGTGCGCCGCGGCTCAACGGCACGTCGGCTAGATGGCCAGACGGTCGTACGTCCAGACCTCGCCCACGCGGCTGGATGGGCAAAGCCATCTCAAACCCCATCGGCGCCGATTTGGCAGGTGGAGTGACAGTCGTGACGCCATGGCGCCCACACCACGTGGCACTTCTGTGGCGGGCTTCTATGCAATTAGGTTCCATTGCGCCACCCGACGGAGAATTTTGACGCCCCGCGAGACACACTGGGTGTGGGCCTCGAGTCGCGGCCCTGGCCACTCTGCTGTTGCCCGCTTCCATCGATTGCCACTCTTTGCCAGAAGCGTCGATGCAAGAGGCTAGGGAAAGGGGGGGGAAGATGAGCACCAACTCCATCATGAGACATGCTGCGTATGGAGTCTCAGCCTCGTAGCGCTTCAGCGGCATATCGTGGCAATGGCACTGGTGAGGCCACAAGCAAGGGGCTAGGACTTGGATGTCTCATTCGCTAAAAAAAGAGGCGTGACCATCCGAGCGGCGCTGAGTCGTGTTTATGATCTCCGAGAGGGGGGGGAGTGTACGAAGGCCGGAAGAGGAACTAGCGCCCCATATAGTCAGAGGAGTGGAGTGAGCCTCGCGCCCCCCCTTCTCCCCCTGCCATCATAATCTTTGCCTTTTTTGCATCCACCCGTTGTTACGAGTTGCTTCTCTACCATTCATGCTTTCTCCATAGAACGACTCCTACCCTCTTCATCATCTATCAACGCGAGATGCAGCTCTCTCTCTTCCTCAATGCCTGCTTTCTCGCCCTCGTTGCTCTCCTAGTCACACCGTCGCAGGCGACTCCCGTGACAAGAAGCACGAGCGCGTACTGCGATGCATTCACTAAAGCCTGCTCACTATGGGCAAACACTACTTCCTCTTGCTCTTCCTCTTCTTCAGCACTAACAGTGTCGTGCAAGACATCCACGACGGATGTGACGGGAGACGTAGTCGCCCTCCTCGCCAGTCCAAACACCGCTACCCTCACCTCCACAATGTCGACGACGGTCAGCTCCACACGGACACGTACAAAGACTGTGCAGCAGACTAGTACCGTCAAGGTCAAGGTGATCAGCACTACTCAACTCACCGTCACTGCCGCTACGGTCACCTCCAAGACTACTCTACCGACGACGACGACGGTGATTAGTGTTTCTACACCATGGGTGCTTCAAAATGGTGGTGCTGTGGTGGCAGCAGTGAGCGTGGACAACGTCGTCAGCAGCGTGGTTGGCGCTGCCAGTAGCGCAGTCGCTGCTGCCACGTCTTCCGTCGCTAGCTTGGGCCAGATTGGCCACTCTGGCGAGTTCATCGTAGCCATCTCCGCTTCTGACATCATGCGTCGCGATGTCAACGAGGACGAGGAGAAGGAGGAGGGAGAGGAGGTGGAGCTGTCTGCTCGCTCCGTCAAGAAGTCAACCGCGACCAAGTCCATCGCGAGCACCTTCTGCAGCACCTACCTCGCCGCCTGTACCAGCTCTTGCTCTTCCAAGGTCAAGACCTCCACTTGCACTGCAAGCTCAAGCAGTCTCTCCTACACACTCGCCTGCAAGTGCACAAGCGGAAGCGACAAGAGTTCCTCCATTCTGGCTTCACTAGCACAGAACCTCTCGTACAGCACAAAACGCGTCACTACGACGAGTACACAAGTCTCGACGTTGACTACCAGTACTACATTGGCACCAGCGATGACAACGCAGACTGTAATTTCGACAATTGTGGATGAGGTGCCCTGGACGAGCACAATGTGGCTTAGCTCTTGGACTACTTCGACCGCTACTGTTGTTAGCACACCCGGCAGGTCCGTGAACCTACCTGCTATTACTGCTTGGTGATGAGCAGTGGAGCAACCCTACTACACCTCTATCAAATTCACTAGTCACCGCTTTACTACCTACTACCTACTACCTACTTACATATCTATCTACCTTGACTATCTACTTTCAACGGAACTTTACACCCGACTAATACAATGGCCAGCGGCACATCGCCAGCGGCCTTAATCAACAAGGGCTTCCTCTAATTCTGGCACCGGTATCTACATCAATTGTCACTCTTACACACTCATACACTTATGCAACCGTAACCGCAAACACAATAGTTCCTCTAATTTAGCATACCCATTCATTGTCACCTTAACTCTACACTCTACACTATGACATTCTTAGTAATCTTTATACCTGCATTACAATTTTAATGAAGTCATTTGTCTCTACCATCACATTTGCTGCGGCTTTTGCTCTACGTCTGCTATTGCCTTGCCTCTCTTTTGGTGTGCCCCTTCAGAATCGTATTGCGATGCTGTACTGTGTCATGCTTCTCTATCCCTTCGCATTCACTTCTTGCCAACAAACTCAACAACCGCATACGACCCATTGACTCGCCACTTTGGATCCTCCTTGGCAACCCTCTCCTCTACTCCCTCCGCCAATCCAACCACGACATCCGCTTTGCAGGTTCGCAGTGACAACAGTGGGAACGAACCAGCCAATGCGCCAATGGACGTCTCAAAGGGTGTCGTGGTAGGCCACTGCAGATCACCGGTCAGCTTACGGTAGTTGAGATCGCCCTTGAAGATGACTAGAGCGCTCTTCTCTCTGAGCTCAGAGAGGAGCCCTGGAGCCACTTGACCCATCTGGTCATATCCTACGCCTTCGGTCCAGAAGTCTCCTTCCGCGAGGCCAGTGCTCTCACCGAGCTTGGTGACGACGGGGACGGACAATTTGAACTTGCCTTCGCGGATGTACTGGCTCCACGTCGCCGCCAAGCGCTGAGTACTGCTGCTGGCTGCACTTGCAGACTGAGAGCGGAAGCCAGAGGCGGATCGTGTGGCGGAAGGTCGAGAGGCAGTGTCGCTCTTCCCCTCTTCGGCGATGGCTAGGTCCGCAAAAGAGAGAGAAGTTGAGTCGACCAGGAAGGAGCGGCTTGGAGATACGGTTCTCGATCGCGAATTCTGGAAGTAGGCCGGGTCCATGGTGAGGGAACGAGAACCAGCGGGCTGTCGGCCTCTGCCTTGATCGCTGCCGACGGCGCCTGCACTGGCCTGGAGGCCCTTGCTTCCAGCTGGCGCTGGGCTCCTCTCTCGTGAGGTACTAGCTTCCATTTTCAAAGAGCGCGAGCCAGCTGGGCGAGGGCGCTCACCACCAGTGAAATCATCGACGTTAGCCTGTCCGCGAGGACGCGACAAGGATCGCTCGACTGTCTTGCTCTCCTTTTCATCGAAGAACGTTTGCTCCTGTAGAGCCTCGATCGTGAAGGCAAAGTCCGGCGGCGTTACATCACTGACAAACCAAGGGATTGCCTTTCCGTGGAAGACCACCTCCGATGCATATCCAGCCTCCAGCAGCCAATGGCCCAACATCATGTCTGTGACTAGCTCGAATCCGGAGTTGTCCAGGACAATGTCTACACGGCCGCCCCTGCCCTGCTTCTTCGCAGCAGAAAGTTGCTTCCATGCAGAGTCGAGCGCTCCGAGTCCTGTCAAGATGAAGCGCTCTCTGCCCTTTTGAGCGTCGGCTCCGATCCCTCCAGCTTGGAGAGATTGAATGTCGGCGTGACTGAGAGATGTGAGGAGGGAGAGATCGGTAGCGTTGCCCCAGAGTGCAGATTGAGCCAGCAGGAAGAAGGTGAGCTGAGGAAGGCAGGCTTTACGGTTGCTGTCAGTATATGGGTAATGCCGTTGTAGTCCACTTGCAATGTGGACTTACCTTCATACCCTCCTCGCTTCCAGCCGCTGCCTGTCCTGAAGAAGCTTGCTTGATCAGATCCTCGAGAGTTTTGGCCAGCTGCTCAATAGCGCTTCCCGAGCTCCTGAATGCGCTCATCTTCTGGTTGGCAAAGGGGTCGTAATACTTCCAGTGCTGGGACTGGTCAAAGTAGATCCTCACTAGTCGGTACAAGTAGCATTCGGCAAACAACCAAGCGGCAGTGAACCATGTTGGCTTTTCCTCTTCGATGATGGAATTGTAGAGGTCGACCGAGGGGCCAGAATCCTGCTCCAGCTTGTGCAGGGGGTGGTCTCGACCGATATCGTGCTTGAGCTTCGAGAGCTTCTCGATGATCGACTTGGACTCGTCGACTTTTGCGCGTACATCTTGAGCCGAAGAGGAGCTAGACAATGCCGAGGCGGCCTGGTAGAGACCATCAATGGCCTGGGTCAAGATGGTGGGCCTGGAGGATGGGTGTGGGGTAGCACGGTCAGCTGTATGTGCATATGCTCAGATGCTGGGCTCGGTGTTTGATCCCCACCATCGCTTGGCAGTCGACTCGTAAGCGAAAGACTGCTTGTCTGATGCAGAGCTCGGGGGAGGTCGGGAAGAGGGAGACATGGTTGCATCGATGTGAGTGGTTGGTAGGATGTGGAAAGTGCGGGGCTGAGACTGCGAGGACGCGTTTGAGCCGCGGCATGTGACCTCGGGTAACGTGACTGGCCTGTGCGTCGCTGCATGTGTGCGCGCAGAGTCGTCCGTGCCAAGACTCAGCAGGCGGTGAGTGGATGTGGGGCTTTGGCTTTGGGGCGCACAGCCAGGCGGACGATAAGACGTCTTTTGTGCCTGCCAGTGCTTCTCTCGGGACTTTTCTGCCTGAATTGATTGCCTTCCATCCTCACCATTCCTCCCATCTCTTCCTCATCGCAATGTCGCATTTGCTAGCATCAGCAGTCTCCATGGTCAGCGGTGGGGACAGCAACGCCTCCACTTCCCACCAGCCAGGAGTATCACCGCCCCTCTCACCCGTACGAGTCAGGGATGAGGAGACTGAGCTCGCCAGCCCAGCAGCAGTTGCACCTCCCAGACCATCCCGCGATGTACCCCTTCAGAGGAGTGGCAGCGACGCAGGCAGTCTTTCGCATCCCCTCTCATCCGACAAGGGAAAGCAGGCCGCCTTGCCCCGCGTCACTTACCCTCCCGAGTCGCCCACCGACTTCAAGTCAAGTGACATGGAGCGCGGCATGGGCAGTGACCTACCCGTACTCAGCACAATGCCGTCCCGAGTAAGTGGCAACGCCATCAGCGTCACCTCGGCTTCGGACCCACTCCTGCTTCGCTCGAGGAAAGTCGAAGAGTCCGACCTGCGCTACCGTCCTACCGGTAAGGGCTTTCGAGCCAAGAAGAGTCTCCAGACATTCTACGAGGCTCAGAACAACCACATCGAGAACCTACTCAAACCTCTCCACGCACACGGTGAAGACGACGCCGAAGATCGAGCCAACAATGCCATCCAGGTCAAGTTTGCCATCTATGGTTCCTTTGCGGCCAACTGCATCCTCGCCATCCTCCAGCTATACGCCGCCATCTCGTCTCTGTCCCTCTCGCTATTCGCCACAGCAGCTGATAGTGTCTTCGACCCCTTTGCCAACCTGGCTCTTTTGCTGTTGCACAAGAAGTCGGGGAAAGTAGATGAGAGGAAGTGGCCTGCTGGTGGAAGTCGCTTCGAGAACGTGGCAAATTGCGTGTATGCCTTCCTGATGGGCTGTGTCTCCATCGTGCTCATCGTGGAGAGTATCCGCGACTTGGCAACAAACAACGAGGACAAGACGTTCAACGTTGCCTCACTCGTCGCCGTGGGAGTGGCATTTGCCGTAAAGCTAGCCCTCTTCCTCTACTGCACAGCCTATCGTCGCTTCAGTTCACAAATCGAAGTCCTGGCCATCGACCACCGCAACGACCTGGGCATCAACGGACTGGGAATCCTCACGTCTGCCCTCGGATCGAAAGTCGTCTGGTGGCTAGACCCAGTAGGAGCCATGGTCATCTCCGTCATCATCGTCACCGTCTGGTCATTCACTGCTGCTGAGAACTTCTCCCAATTGGCAGGAAAGGGTGCACCACCTGATTTCCTGCAGCTCATCACGTACAATGTCATGCTCTTCCATGAGCAGATTGAGAAGATCGACAGTGTCAAGGCCTACCACTCGGGACCTCAGTACAATGTAGAGGTTGACATTGTCATGAATCCCGACACGCCCCTGAGGGAGGCTCACGATGTCGCTCAGTCGCTGCAGGATAAGCTCGAGGGATTGCCGGATGTGGATCGGTGCTTTATCCACATTGACTATGAGACGGATCATGCGCCGGAGCATAGGAAGAAGGTGTAGAGGGTGAGAGGACCGTGAAGCAGAAGAAGCTGATCGCGCAATCGAAGGGAAGGAATGAGAGCGGGTCAGAGGAGGAGGAACTACAGGGTAGATAGTGGCACCGAAGAAAAGGCAAGTTTATAGTAGTACTCGTTAGATAATATCCGCGGCCCGCCAAATGCAAATACGACATCCCCTGATCAGTCTCACTTTGCGACTGGACCCGAGACATGAACAACCGAGACCATCTTTGAATTCTCTTTCTGTTTCTGTAGTTTCTTTTGTAAAGTTGCCCGGTGATGATACAAGGAAAGCTCGCGTCTGTCGAGTGCCATGTGGCCTGCGGTGCGGAAAAAGTCCTCTAAGGAAAGCGAAGGAAAGTAACAACAGCGTCTAGCACCCAGCGTTGCCCCATCCTCTCTGTTTTTTACTCCTCGTCCATGATCTCGTTCCGTCTCTTCAACTTGATCTTCATCCCTGAAGGCTTCGGCGGCACAGGAGCCTCTTCTTCTTCCTCTTCTTCCTCCTCGTCCTCTTCCTCCTCCTCATCGTCTCCTGCACCTTGACCATTTGCACTGGACATTCCACTCTGCCCAGCGCCAGCACTTCCTCCTCCCTCGGCTCCAGGTAGACCGCTGCCAGGTACGAGTTGGTTGTACATGGAGTCAAACGCTGCCTGAAGCTCAACAGCATCGACGTACACCCATGACCCCTCTTCATTGTACGTCTTTGCATTCGCCGCCATCAAGTGGAAGTCGTCTCGACACTCAGACACAGTCTTGTAGACTTTGTTGTCTAGTCTCCTCTTGATCTGACGTAGGGAAATGGGCTTCTGGATAATGACGTGGTAGTCGGGGTAGTCGGTCTTCTTTGGGATATCCTGGAACATCATGCTGCGTTTTCGACCAGTCTCATCGACGCAGGCCTCGGCAGCCCGGTAGCATTGGAGCAGTACAGCGGCAATGTGTTGACGGACAGGATCGTCCCCCTTGCGACGCTTGCCGCCACCGAAGCCGCCACTGTCGACGGACCCTGCAGGCGACAGGGCATTGCCACGCTTGCGCTTCCGTGCAGACCCTGCGTTCGAAGCATCGTCTCCAAAGTCATCGTCGTTGAGGTTCGAGGCACCCAGACCCTTCTTCCCCTTGCCCTTCTTCTTGCTACTGGGCTCGGGGGTCTGACTGCCGTCTTGCGTACCTTCGCCAGACAGGGCTTGCTTGATTCTGCGCTTCTCGGCCCTCTCTCGCTTCTTCTCTACCACATCGTTCAGGTCGACGTCCTCGTCTTCGAGGGCTCTGAGGAATTGATCCTCCGTCAGACCATCGTCGTAGTGTACAACAGCACGTTTGCGGATGGCTGGCTCCTCTTCGACTGCTGCCTCGAGCATCTCGGCATCGAAGTCTCGCTGGTAGAGCGCAGGAAGCTCAGCGTCCGTCAGCAGACGCTCAGGCGCCTTGCCTTTGTTGCCTGCAGCCTTCCACTCGGCTTGTTCCTGCTGGTTCCGCTCAGCGTCAATTTCCCTGAAGCGTTCCACTTCATGGTCGCCTCGAGCAAGAATCTCATTGAGCTCTTCGTCGTTGAGGTCACCTTCTTCCTCTCCGTCATCGTCGTTGTCTTCTTCCAGCATGGCTCTGAGCAAGCCTTCTCGCTCTTCGTTGGTAGCTTGGTTATCGAATTTACCGGCCTGAATGACCTTTCCGTCGATTTCTAGCTTGTGCTGAGCAGTGGCAAGAATGTGCTCCTCGACGGACTTCTCAGTGATCAGACGCAGAATTCGCACTTCCATCTTCTGACCGATACGATGTGCTCGGTCTTGAGCTTGCAGATCCTGATGAGGATTCCAGTCTGAGTCGTAGATGATGACAGTGTCAGCCGTCTGCAGGTTCAGTCCTAGACCACCCGCTCGGGTGGACAAGATGAAGACGAAGTACGGCGAGTTGGGCGCGTTGAATTCGGTCAAGAGATGCGAACGGTCGTCGGGCTTGGTGTTACCGTCGAGACGAAGGTACTGGAAGTTCCTGAAGCGGAGGAAGTCCTCCATGATGTCCATGATGGCCGTCATCTGGAAGAAAATCAGAACTCGATGCTTCGTTGCGAACAGCTTCGGTAGCAGACGATCCAAGAGCTCAAACTTTCCTGCGACACGATACAAGTCCGGTCCGTTGGCCTTGGTGGGGTTCATGGTCACTTCAACTTGTTCGAAGACGTAAGGATGATTGCAGATCTTTCGCAGCTGCATGATAGCATTCTGCAGACCACGAATACCCTGAGGCTTGCCCTTCTTGGCAGTGAGGGAGTCGTCGCCAGAGACGATCATCTTGTGCTTCTTCATCTGCTGGTACAGTTTGCCTTGCAGAGCGCTCATCTTACACTTGATGACACGTTCCACCTTGTCGGGAAGCTCCGATTCGACGTCCTTCTTCAGACGACGCAGCAAGAAGGGACGCAAGACCTTGTGAAGACGCTTGATGATCAGCAGAGCCTCTTCTTCATTCAGCTGCATGCTCGTGTCTCCGGCTCCAGCCTGTGCAAAGGGACTGTTAAACCACTCGTCGAACGACTTCACAGAGTTGAAGATTCGTGGCAGCACGAAGTTCAGCAGGGCCCACAGCTCGGGCAGATTGTTTTGCAGAGGCGTACCCGTGAGAAGCAGTCGGTATCGCGACGTGTAGAACTGCGTCAAGGTGAGAGTCAGCTTCGATTGCGTGTTCTTCATTCGATGACCTTCGTCGATGATCATGTGGACCCATTTGATCTTGCCGAGAAGGTTCTTGTCCTTGATGATGTACTCATAGGTCGTCAACAGTACTTGGAAGTCGCCCGCCCTGATGCGACTTGCAGCAGCCTTGCGGACATTCGGTGTGCCCTTGTAGGTGAGGACATTCACTGCCGGAGCCCACTTGTTGAACTCATTGATCCAGTTGGTCAGTGTAGAGAGAGGGACGATGACCAGGTAGGGCCCATGCTGACGCTTGTGCTCGATCAAGAAGGTGATCAGCGAGATGGTCTGAATCGTCTTGCCCAGACCCATCTCATCGGCGAGAATGCCGTTCAGCCTGTTGTTGTAGAGCGACACCATCCATTGGAGACCCTTGATTTGGTATTCCTTCAGCTGACCTCCAACAAGGATGGTAGGTTGCTCGGTGATACGCTCCGTAATACGATGGGCGACAGAGTAGTAGTCTGTCTTGCCCTTGTCTTCAGGTTCGTCTTCAGCCTTCTGAGCACCGAACATCGTCTCATCGACAGCAGCACCGATCTCCTGGTTCGCAGCCTGTCGAGCAAGCTCTTCTGCATGCGCAGCAGCGTTACCGGCTCGCTCTGCCGCAATAGCGTCGGCGTGCACCTCGTCGTTCTGCTGAGCCTGAATGCTCTGGGCTAGGCCAGACAGATAGGCATCAGTCTGTCTGATAAGATGCGTGATACGGGTGTCCTTGGCAGTATCGATGAGCTTGAGATACGCCTCTTCATCGTCGGCTCGCAGGGCATTCAGACGCTCCTTAGCAACTCGCTCCATTCTACGCTGCTCTTCCTTCTCGGTTTCGGTGTGGAACCGTTGCATCGCCTTGCCCATTCGCTGAGCATGCGCATATACCGCGGCGTGGGCCTTCTGCAGCTCCCGCCCGTGGTTGCAAATCTCGGTCAGGTAGTCTGTGTGTCCTTGACGAGCTTGCTTCTCGCGCACTTGACGGTTCTCCCGTTCCATTTGCTCAGTCTTGCGTGCATCTCGCAGTGTCGTCTTCTTCCATCGACGATAGCCTGTTCGGTCCATGCCCAGCGATGTGGTGTGCGAGAAACCATTCACGAGCTTCTCGCGGACCGACCGCTGCAAGTGACGTAGGTCAATTGACTTGAGCTCCAGCAACGCTTTCACCTTGGCATTGTCCATCTGAAAAGTCTTTTCCGACTGAATCATACCAGCAAAAGGGCTGCCCTCATCGACACCGGTGCCATCGTCTCCCAGTCTCTGATCAGCCTGTTCCGATTTGAGCACTCCGGCCACTGTTGGCAGCTCGGACATCGTCAAGGGAAGAGACTCGAGCTCTCTTCTCCGCTGCTCGATGCGAGCGTCAATGAAGCGATTGCGTTCATCGTAAAGGAGTTGGGGGTCGAGACCACGAGGAAGAAGACTAGGGATGAGCACACGCTGCTGTTTTGCAGCTGTGAGGTGCTCCAAGCCGAGACCGGGCTTCGAGAGATACGACCAGGGCTGCCTGTAAGCGTTGTAGGGATACACTTTGCTCTCCGGGTTGTGAGAAGGGGACGGAATGCGAGGGATGGCGGCGCCTGCCTCAGCAGCCTTTGTAGCATGTGCAGGATCAGCTGCAGCGTGAACAGCGAGAGCAGCTGCCCCGACCTTACCACCATCTCCCAGCTCGGTGAGAGGCTCCATCTTATCGTGCAAGTCCGACATGGCCTTGTCCCTGCCGAAGATGGCGTGCTGTATGTCAACCGGCACAGGCAAATTCCGCGAGATGAGCTTGAATGCCATGATTTGAGCCTTGAGGGCAGCTAATTGATCCGGAGTAAATGCTACGGGGCCTTCCTCGCTGCTAGTTGCAGCAGTGCCGTTTGGCTGTTGCTTGACTTCGGGAGGGGCAGCGGTTGGGGCTTGATCGCTCGCCTTCTCTGGTGTAGGGGCAGCAGCGTTACTCGATGTGGATGCGACTCCATTCGGTGCAGGAGATGGGGCATCCTTGGTCTGCATTGCTAGATTCTGCTGCCGATATGCCTGGTACTGCTGGAATGCGCGAAAGACCTTGAGAAGATTTGCATACTCCTGGCTGGTGTTCTCATTCTCTCCCTGACTCTTGAGAGTGCCGATTCGCTGGGAAGACAATCAAGCGCACCTCTGGGTCAGTAGCCTCGTTCATCGAGGTAGGCTGAAAGCCAATACATGCTGAGCAATACTCACATTGACGAGCTGTTGTAGCCTTTCGCGGGTCATGCCAGCAAGCATGGCTTGCATACTGGACCCTCCAGCAGCCCCCGAGGACTGCGATCCTCCGGGGTGATGGCCATTTGCAGTAGATGGCTGCTGCTGCTGTTGGTGACCGACGGCCACTCCATTTGCTGACATGGTGGACGCGATCGACTACCGAAGCGGCGTGCGCTATCGACTTCTTCCTCGCAGGGTTCTCGGAAAGAGAGAGGATGCAGAGCCGGTTGAACCGAGGCGGCGCGCGAGGCGGTCAGAGACGCGTGAGATGGTATTGATGGGCGGCGGAATCAATCTTGTCCCTGACTGAGTGCAGAGTTGCGGGATCGATCAACCCAAGTATTCAAGACTTCTTCGCGCACGAGTTGAGACCCACGCGTCAAGGTGCGACCTTGGCCGTGCAAAGACGGGAGACCAAGACTTGGGAGGGACAAGGGGGAAGGCTGAGCGATACGGACGAGGGGTCTACCCTGCTAGTCCTTGATGGTGAGGAGGGCGAGGAGGTATCGTATGAGGTGCCCAAGGGGGGAGGAGGGAGGATGGGCGATGGAGGTCCTGCAGATCTCTTTCCGTTGGTCTCGGACAAGTAGCGGACGGGGCAGCGGTGAGTCTTCGGAGGGTAGAGGCGGCTACAGCTTGAAAGGGGCGATGCAAGCAACCCACGCCATCCACCATCCCGTCGGCAGAGGAGCGCGCAATCCCTCCTCGCGTGGCATTTAGCATCCGGATGTCCCAATTGGCTGCCGGAACGGAAGCAGCAATCGCGAATGAACCTTTCTGAACGCCCGGAATAGCGTCAGTGAGTCATATCAGCGATTCCCCTTGTCTTGGGACCCCTCATCACTCGACAGCCCTCTGCACGGGTCTGCCGCCGTTCCTCCTGCGGCCTGAACAATCATGGATGAAGCCAGACCCGCTGCTTCTCGGACGCAAGGTGCGGCCGCTGTGGCAAGGCAGCATGACTACATCGTCGGCCTCGCCCTCCTGATCCTCGTCGTCTTGTTGTGGACGGCGTCCAACTTCCTCACAAATAACATCCTCACTTCAGGCTGGGACAAACCATTTGCCGTGACATACGCAAACACCTCATCTTTTGCTCTTTACCTTATACCCTTTGCATTGGCACTGCACAAGCCTAGAAGACGGAGAGTCGCAGCTCAAGATGCGAGGTCACATGACAGCGACAGCAAGGAGGATGGAGCAAGTAGCTTCTGGGCTAGAATAGGCTTCGCTCTGCCGGAGTCACCACGACAGAGGCGCGGGAGCTACTCCCGACTGGCCACGTCCGATGCCGTTGCGTACGATGGCACTATTCTCCGGCTCCCTTCACCGAGCTGTGATGCCATACGCGATGTACGGCCTCGCCTAGCGCAGGGTGGCAGGCCGTCTTCGATTGATGGAAGGCGGCCGGTGGTCAGGCTGGACGAAGAAGGTGGATCGATGTCGCCGCAAGCTCTTCCTCCGCTGACACTGCGAGAAACAGCAGTGCTGGCGGGGCAGTTCACTCTTGTCTGGTTTGCTGCCAATTGGAGTCTGACTGCTGCTCTGGGAATGACTAGTGTAGCAAGCGGCACAACGTTGAGCAGTGCAAGTGGTGAGTCGACGTGTGTGAGGTCTGCCTGGCTGCTGTTCTGTCTCCTTACCTCTTCTGGATCCCCTTTGGCTCCGCAGGTTTCTTCACACTAGGTCTGGGTAGCTTGACTGGCGTTGAGCGTGTCACGAAGGCGAAGCTTCTCGCAGTCCTTGTCAGGTGAGGCGTTTGGCGAGCGAGACTCGAGAAGCGAGTCATGAGCTGATCCGAAAGTTCCCTTGATAGCTTCCTTGGAGTGGCGCTCGTAACTCATGCCGACTCACTGCCAGAAGTAGATGAGGTGGGAGTGCAAGGTCCCGTCAATGCCCGCTTAGGGGATTTCCTCGCCCTGCTATCGGCATTCTGCTACGCAGTCTATGTCACTCTGTTGAAGCTTCGCATCAAATCGGAAGATCGCGTCTCTATGCCGCTCTTCTTTGGCTTCGTCGGGGCGTTCAACATTCTGGCAATGTGGCCTGTTGGGCTTGGCCTCCATCTTACCGGCTGGGAGACCTTTCAGCTGCCCAGTGATACCAAGACTTGGGTGGGCGTGGGGGTCAATATGGGTATCACTTTCGTCAGGTGAGTCGAGAAATGAGATGCACGCGCGGCGACCGAGTACTTTGTAGACGTCCATGCAGCTGCTGACTCGATCGCTGGCCTTTTTCACTGTATCAGCGACTTTGCCTATTTGCTCTCCATGCTCAAGACGGCCCCACTCGTCGCAACGGTCGGCCTCTCCCTCACCATCCCTCTTGCTGTCTTCATCGACCTGCTCATGGGCACGCATTCCGGAGGCACGATGGCCAACATTGGATCGCTTGCGGTACTACTGAGTTTCGTCGCGATCGGCTGGGACGATACGCACAGTGTAGGGGACGAGCGAGAAGAAGAGGACGTGATTCGGGGGAGGACAGGAAGCAGCGTCGACGAAGACGACGTTGAACGGTAGTTTTGGAGGAGTCAGCAGCAGTGCCTCGAACTGTTGTACCGCAATCTGTATTAATAGACTGGCAAATATAGACAGTGCGTACTTTGCTCTTTGCTGTTGCGCCTGCAGTAGCGGCTTCTGGTTCAAGCGGCTGATCAGTGCGCCCGTCACCGTGTAACCAAGTCGTACCTGCGGCCTCATTCGAGATCTCTGTGAGCGTGAGAACACCATTGAGCCTCGTGTGTCTTTGTCCTCTGAGTGAGCCCTGCCTGGTCTGGACAGTGCCTCTCTTCCTTGATAGCCGGCAGCTCCGTGCGCTTCTTCTTCTTATCTCTCAGCGTCGGGCTTGGGTCCGGGGAAGTCCGTGCATGCCTCCACGCGAGTCGAGTCGAGTGCCTTTGCAGCCGGGGCTTGAGGAATCAAAGGGGGAGAACCCCGCTTGGATAGCTAGGCGAGGTGGCAGGGTGCAGTCTAGACGAGGGAAGAAGAGCAGAGGAGGGCGTGTGGAAGTAGATGGACAGGAGATGCACCTCGTGCCTACCATCATTGGCCGTTGCTGACTGCAGAATCGGCTGACCCAAGGTCATGATGGCGTGGGAGGGCTACAAAGGGAAGGCCGGTCAGGGCAGCAAGGGCACACGACATCCTTAAAGTGACCTATCCCCACGCCCTCGCAGCCCCCTGAACCCCCCCAATTCACCCAGCCCTACCTTCGGCCCTCTTCTCTTCCTACCTTGCCTACCCTCTCATTTGACCGCCCATCATGAACGCTTCCAAGATGACTGGCCAAGCCATTCCCACCCTCATCAAGGTGGACCCCACCAAGCCTGCCTACGAGCAGAAGGGAATCCACAATCGCTGGCACGACGAGATCCCAGCCTTTGTCACTGTCAAGCCTGGAGACATCTTCAAGCTCGAGGCCCACGAGTGGACCGGTGGCCAGATTGGCAACAACGATGACAGTGATGACGTTCGCAACGTTGACCTGACTCGAGTGAGTTGTCCAAGAGGAGGTGCTGGGAGCGGATGAGGATCTGGAGCGAGAGCTGACGTACTGGGGTGTGGTCTGCACTTCTTCCTTTCTTGCCTTAGGTTCACAACCTGACTGGCCCGGTAGACGTGGAGGGCACTGAGCCCGGGGACGTGCTGGTGGTGGACATCCTGGACGTGCAGCCCTTCGAGGAGCACCCCTGGGGCTTCACTGGAATCTTTGAGCGCACCAATGGTGGTGGTCTCTTTGCGACCGAATTCGACTCAAAGGCCGCCAAGGCTATCTGGGATTTCAAGGGAATCTACGCCACTTCGCGCCATATCCCTGGCGTGCGCTTTGCCGGGTGCACGCACCCAGGTCTGATCGGTACACGACCCTCCAAGGAGCTCTTGAAGGAGTGGAACCGTCGAGAGGGCAAGCTGATCCATGACCACAAGGTTGATGGACAAGACCCGGTGCCAGCAGTCGCCTTCCCACCTGAGCCCAAGGGCGCCTATGTAGGACAGGATCTGCCCGACGAGGTCAAGCAGCGCATTTACAAGGAGGGAGCAAGGACCATTCCTGGCCGAGAACACGGAGGTGTGAGTATCCGAGGCAGGGCACGGGCCTCTCAGGGAGCACAATCGCGGAAACGATCTATGACGCTCACTATGACGCTGTCTCTCCTCCATTCTACAGAATGTTGACATCAAGAATCTCTCGAGAGGTTCGAGGTGCTACTTCCCCGTCTTCACAAAGGGAGCCGGCTTGAGCTTTGGAGATCTCCACTTCTCTCAGGGAGACGGTGAGGTGAGTCTGACTCGCTCGCCCGCAGGCATCCGTCGCATCCTCTTAAATCTAAACTGACCAATACTTCATCGTCTTTTGCTACTATAGATGAGCTTCTGTGGAGCCATCGAGATGGCCGGTGTTGTCACACTGCAGGTCAGCGTCATCAAGGGCGGTGTGGACAAATTCGCCATGACCATGCCCATCTTCCTGTGAGTCTTCTCGAGATTCTCGAATCGCAAGGGAGAAGGCGATCCTCACTCACTCCCTTTCTGCCCTGATGACCCCCTCCCAACAATCAGTCCCAGCCCCGTGGACCCGCAATACAGCGCCCGTATCATCTTCGAAGGCATTTCCGTCAATCTTCACACCGACGGTGAGCAAAAGAGCATGTGTGCTACAACGGCCTACAAGGCCGCTGCACGCAACTGTATCTCCTACCTCCAAAAGTTGGGCTACACTAGAGAGCAGGCCTACCTACTTTTGAGTGCAGCACCCGTCGACTCGCACGTGGGGAGCATTGTAGATTCCCCCAATGCTGCCGTTTCCCTTTCGCTGCCCACGGCCATCTTTGATCGAGACATCCTCCCGCAGGACGCTGGATTGGAGAAGAGAGACTATGGAAATGCTGCACTTAGGTCGGATGGAGTTAGGGGAATCTCCGAATAGAGGGAAAAGGGTCAAGTGACACTTGGTTTGAGGGTTTCAGCTATGCTACGCTACGCGCTTCTGTGTGTGGGGGAGAGGAGGGCTCGACGACTTGCTGTGTGTCAGAGCCGCCTCCGGTCTTGTCTCTTTGTACTATGCGACTTCTTGCTCTGCACTACGAGTCAAACAATCAAATCGCCTGTCAATCATACTAGCCATGCGCGATGCGATGTGCGATCTGATACGCCATGCTATGCTCATTCGTCATTACCACACACGACAAGCTGATCGAGCGGATATCGAAGCTGCCAGACAGTGATAGCCGCGGGAAGGAAAGAGTGGGAGACAGACGTGAAGGCGAAAGTGACAAGAGACCGAGATCAGAGCGATGCCTCTGCCACCCCTAGAGATTGCAACCGCCCATCTACTGAGCAAGGATCTGTCGAACGAAAGACTCGTAGTTGATGTTGCCATCACTGGAGAGAGAAGAGAGCAGCGGAAGATGAAGGGGGCAAGGATCGTCAGTAGTGTCCACCGATTGGCTGTCTGCCGCTCGTGCTTCCGCTATACTCACTTGCCGACCTGAACACCCTTCAGCAGCTCGTCCACCTCCTCGTCGCTCAGCTTCTCGCCCAGAGAGGTAAGGACGTATCGCAGCTCACCCACACCGATGTATCCGTTGCCCTCCTTGTCGAAGACTTGGAAGCCTCGGATGAATTCCTCTGTCATTGCGAAATAAAAGAGGGCAGGAATGACACGAATCAGCTTCTGGAGACCAAGCGCCGACTAGAAGTGATATAGCCGTTAGACTCACCCGGTGTGCCAGCTGGTTTGAAGCCATTCGGACGGTGCAGGATGTTCACGAATGTTTGGTAGTCCACTGCAAGGCAGCCCAGTATTGGAAGGACGGAGCGACTGTCAGACCACGTTTCCTTTTCTTCCTATTTCCCCACCTTTCTCCCCAACCATCTCCTACCCTATGCCGCCGTACTCACCATCCTTGCCCCCCACCTGTGCCACCAGATCCCCCACCTCGGCCTGTGTCGGGTTCTGTCCCAGGGCACGCAGCAGGTCTCCAAGAGACTGCGCTGGAATGCGGCCGGTACCCTTCTTGTCGAAGAGGGAGAAGGCTTCTTTGAACTCTGCGATCGGGAGGTCGAAGGGGAAAAAGGATGGACATAAGAGGGAGACGGGGAGGGGAAGATGAGCAACCGTTGTACCTGGTGTTTGGAAAGGAAAGATAGACTTACCTGCGTCGGACTGTTCCGAGTGGTGAGAGGGGGCAAGATGTAGCTCCGAATGTCAGTACGAGCTCATTCACCTCATCTATCGCCGCATCCAGGGCCTCCTAGCTCCAGCAATCTCACAAGCCTCTCTTGGCCATCACTGATCCGTACGGGTAGAAGTCTGCCTGTCCTTGGAGTCCTGTCCTACCACGATGGTCCCATCCTCCCAAGAGCAGCTTTATCGAGCTGATTGCCAGCTTCTCATCTCTTTGCCCGCCTCATCTAGCTAAGCCGACCTTTAAATCCTCGCCTCCTGTCCTCCAGCCTACACTCCTGCCGCCCTGCCTACCGATGCCGCATCCCATCTCATCCCGTCCCACCTCAGCGTCCAAGGCACTCACCATTTTATATTCTACTCTGCTCTGCTCTTGCTCTTCTGATGTTTGCTACGACCAAGGACTTTTGTTCCTTCAAGTATAGTATATGAGAATGCAACTATGAGCGTGAGGGAGGGAGTAGTACTAATGGTAATGGTAAAAGCGGAAAGGCAGGCGCAAAGTGCAAGTGCAATGGATGAAAGTATCAAGGCGTCTCTGTCTGTCTGTCTGTCTGTCTTTGTTGCTCTCACGCCTGCCTCTGGCCTCTCGCCGGGGGGACTCTTGACTCTCCTGCCTGCCTGCCTGCCTGCCTGCCTGCCTGCCTGCCCTCTGACACCAACACCACCAGACGCAGACCAGACGCGCACCCACCCACGCCAAACGCCCCCTGTCTGACTTTGAATGCGTGTTTGCAACTGGCAGCGACACAGACACACGCACACCCGCACACGCGCAAAGGGGCGCAAGACAGGGTACACCCTCGGTTCAAGGCGTCCAAGTCACAGGGGAGAACAGACAGACAGAAGGGAAGACGGATTGCAGACGGCTATGAGAATCTCAAGTAGAAGCCAAGGGAGGAATATTCTACCGGCCATCCAGCTGAGCTGACCACAATTCCTGTTTCCCATCGTGTTGTAGTTGCGTCACTGCAGCCAGCTGCCGCAACAGGGAGATCTGCCTATCCCACGAGCTTAGACATCAGAGAAAGTGCACTTCGGACATTGCGTGGTTCCGAATTACTGCAAAAAGGAGAGGGTTAAAACAGACGGAGCGTCAGTGGCTGAGCAACGCAGTACGGACGTGCTCTGATCACCCCGTGTACTCACCTTGCTCATCATCATAGTAACGAATTCCTCTGCAAGCGCCAGGGCAGCAGAAAACAGTACCACAGTGTCAATCACTCTGATCGCCCTACGATGTTCCTCTTTCCCTCTACTCACGGTAGTTGATCTGTCCATCACCATCAACATCCGCCTCTCGGATCATCTCCTCGACTTCTTGGTCTGACAGCTTCTCGCCCAGGTTGGTCATGCTGTTGAAGGAAAGCAGAAGACGGAGCTTGTGGTCAGCCTTGACTTTATTTGAGCTTTCCAGCCATTTTCTGTCCCCGATCTGTACTCACACGTGACGCAGCTCGGCCGACGAGATGTATCCGTTACCATCCTTGTCAAAGACCTTGAATGCCTCCTTGATCTCCTCTTCACTGTCGACATCTCGTAGCTTACGGGCCATCAGACCGATGAACTGACAGCAGAAGGGGGGATGCAGGCGTCAGTCAGCAAGCCCGATGACGAACGCGAAAGAATCAGCGCAACCCACCTCTGCAAAGTCTACGCAACCGTTGCCGTCGGCATCAACTTCGTTCACCTGTTGGGTGAGAATGTAGAGGAAGTTAGTTCTGCATCAGACCCTACTCTCAATCCCTCATTGTCTGCCTGTCCGCCTGTCCGACCAATATCCGCTCCTCCTCCACCTCCATCTTCTTAACCCACCATGTCTTGCAGTTCAGCCTCGGTCGGGTTCTGACCAAGGGATCGCATCACAGTTCCGAGCTCCTTGACGGTGATAGATCCATCTCCATCCTTGTCAAAGAGAGAGAAGGCCTCCTTGAACTCTGCAGGGACGAAATTGAGAAGACAAAGCAGAGGCGGAGGGGTCAGGCATGAACCGCGTATCTCAGCTGCGCTCGTAGCAAAGGCAAAGGGTGCTCACCGGAAATTTGCTCTGTCGATTCGTACGGGGAGGATGCACAAAGGCGAGAGATACGGGCCAGAAGTCAGTCATCATCCTCATCTGGGACGAGCTGCGAGGGGTCACGAGGCGGCTTTGAACTCACCTTCGGTCTGCGAAGCGTGGATAGAAGAAGAAGGGGGATAAAATTGTGGTTTGGGGATGTACAGAGTCAGTCTGAGTGGTACCAGCAACTTGATGGCAGCAGCATCATTGATGTCCATGACCTTCCCTTCGCTCGTGGTAGCGCAGAAGATGTAGAGCTCTGCAGCACGGCTGTATTTCGGAGGACTAGGTCTTTGAGAGCCTCCCAGGCTTGTATCGGCGCGAAGATTTGAAGCTTCCCCTGATACGAACGACTGCCTGTTGAGGTGCCCGATAATCGTGGTGTAGCGTAGCCGATGCAAGCTTCCAGATCCATCGACGCTCCCCAACCCCCTCCACCACGGATGGTCCGAGTGGGCAGCTGTTCACTCACCAGTTGGTCTGCCATTATTTGCGGTAATGTGAAGTGTTGGTATGGAAGAGTGCTCTGTCTGGGTGACTGTTGTTGTATATCTCTTTCCTTTGCTGAGATCGTGGGTATGGTCAAGGTCTCAAGGCAAAGTGGAAGTGTGGGTTGCCAGGCTGTGATTGCGAAGGGCGAGGCGGGGCAGAGGGGCTGATGACGGATGGCGTGTGTTGGAGCCGCACAGCACAGGCCTCTCCCTCTGCTGCCATTGCGCGTGGTCCAGACCTCCAGCCAGCCATCGGAGCGGAGACGCCAGGAGCGGAGATCAAACCCTTCGGCAGCAAGGTGCAGCGGGCAACTCCAAGAAAAGTCAAGGGTACCAACGAAGACGGGTCACATCCAAGACCTTTACATCGTCCCTATATCGCGGCAAGCATGGCGATTTCCCCTCAGCCTCAGCCTCAGCTGTTGGCCTCCACCTCTGCCACGACCTCTGCACCTCGCCGCCTCATCCCAATTTCCCATCTCGATGACCACTTCTATGTCTGGTCCGCTTCGGACGTACTCCACCTTCGCTCGCACCACCGCATCATTGGCATCCTCACTGGCTCCCTCCCCTTGCTGCCACAACAGAATGCCTACCTCGGTCTGCCCCTCGAGCTCATGCCAGAAGAGGTGGGATTGCTCCTACAGAGGGGCGTAGCTGTGCTAGTAGATGATGCCAAGGCGCATGTCAGCCCGACAAAGGCGCAGTGGGAAGAATGGGAAGCGGCGAAGCAGGAGGATATTCGCAGGCAGAGACAGAGGGCGCACACCACCTCCGTAGAGCAGAAGAGACGATTTGAAGAGGCATTGAAGAGCAGCAGTGCAGCTCGCAAAAACAAGGACAAGAAGATGACGACGACTGCCGAAGCGATGGAGCTGGAGGATGAGAAGGCCAAGGGCGTGCAGCAGAAGAGGGAGGCCAGACAGAGGGAGAAGCTCAGGTTGCAACAGCTCGAAGCTGGTGAAGGGGGTGGAGAGGAGGAGACGGAACCAAAGGATACAGCAGAGGCTGAGCCGCTGGCGGCGTCTTCATCGTCAGCGAGGCCAGACGCAGCAGAGCCCGCTGCTGAGGAGCCAGCTGTGGACCTCTCCAGCTACAACTATGCCCACACGACACACGACGCCTCTACAGGCCTACCCTGGTACACCGCTCCGAGCGATGCCACGTCTATGTCTCCAGGCTCCACCTCAAAACTCGACCTCACCACGACCAAGCAAGCCATCTTCACCCACCTCAATACCTCTCGCTCCTTCTACCTCTCCTGTGGTCTGCGCTTCGGAGGAGACTTTGTCGCCTATCCTGGCGATCCCTTTCGTTACCACTCCCACTATACCCTCACTGTACCCCAGGATGAGGAAGAGGGGTTTGAGGTAGGGCGGATGATTGCTCAGGGGAGATTGGGGACGGCGGTGAAGAAGGTGCACTTGATTGCTACGAGGCGCAAGGGAGCGGAGGGAGAGGGAAAGGCGGAGGAGGAGGAGGAGGAGGACAAATTGGCCTTCTACAGTCTCACATGGGCTGGGTTCGGTACATGAGTAAATCTTCGTCAATCACTTGCATCTGTAATATACCATTGCACTAATCCCACCGACAAGGACACTGTGTCTCGGGTGTTTCAATCCGCGTCACTCTTTGATCTTGATGAGGTTCTTGAGCATATCAAAGCTGTTGCCATCAGGCTGCAGCTCAATCACTCCCTCTCCTGCAGATCCATAGCCCGCTCCGCCACCACCCCATCCGCCCCTCCCCCCACGCCGGGCAGAAGGTCCCCAAGCTACCTCTTCATCTTCGCTCCTAATCTCCGCCGCTCCACCCCACCCTCCTCCCCCTCCTCCCGAGGAAAGATCCACGGCTCTCAGTGTACCGTTATCACTAGAGATGCCCACGATGCGCACCTTCAGTGGGGGTTGTAGCGTAGTGAGTGTGGTGATCTGATCGGAGTGAAGCCAGTACTGTCTGTAGAGTCGGGCGAGGGTCGGGGACCATCCGCCCGAGAGGAGAAAGTGGGACCATAGAGAGGAAAAGGTCGTCAGGATGCTGGCGGCAAGACGCTCTTGCGAGACGTGCGCCAGTGGAGGAGAGGACGAATGCTTGGCGTTGTAGGTGTCGATCAAGGCTGAGAGGGACGTGGTCGGAAGGGGATTGAGAGTGTTGATGCCGCAACCTGTGCAATGTGCCCAGCGAATCAAAGTCAGTCTCGCCCTAGCAGAGTCTGTATCTTTGCCCGAGCCCACGGACTCACCGACGACCAGCGACCACACTCCCTTTTCGAATTGACTGTTAACGAGGATTCCTCCCATCTTTGCCCAGCTCTTGCCCAAGTGCTTGAAGACTCCCTTCCTCTCCTCACTTCCCGGACCGTCCTCTACCTCGGCATAAATGTCGTTAGGCCACTTCAGTCTGACCTTTCGACCTACTTCAGCATACTCTGCACCTAGACCAGCTCGGATGGCTTGCACGATTGCCAGGCCGGCAAGGTACTGGACGAAGACCAGCTTTGGACCAATGGCCATGGGCGTAGAGCCAAGGTTGTGATGGTACGCCTGTGTTGATCCGGAAGAGGGAGAGACAGGGATGTGAAGCAGGGTGCTGAATTGAAGACAGCCCAGAGGCGAGATCCAAGCATTGCCGCCTCTGCCTCTTCCAGAGATCTGGTGGGTGGCTAGTGAAGTGAAGCCGCTGGGCAGCAGTCGCATCAGACGAGGATTCTTGTCGAGCATAGTCTGTGTGGAGGTCACCCTCTCTCCATACTGGATGACAGACCCAATCTCCTCTACGGGCACCTCGTCAAGTGCGGACCGAGCTTGCTGCAGAGAGGTAAAGTAGAGAGACGAGTCCCAATGACGCTGCGGGCTAGACCCCGTCAGAGACGAGGCTATGAGGTATTTTGGCACCTTGTGCAGATTGACCGTCTCTGTGTCTTCTTCTTCTGTCGGGTAGAAGCCTCCGTCGCATGCCGTGAGGGCTTCTTGCGCAGCGGGCGAAACTGCTGCATACCAGTGCAGCACATCGTTGCTGTCTTTCGTCGAGGCCAAGTAGCCCTGAGACGACTCCGTCAGTAATGTACCTTGGCCGGTAGAGACTGTGAGATGCGCCAAAGGTTCGGAAGAAGAGGCTGTGGTTGCGCTGAACTCTTGGATGGCCTTCAGTGTCTGCTGAAGGCTGGCGTCCGATGCTGCAACGAGGTACAGAGGCGACAGTCGCCCCTGTGCTGCGAGCTCAGCAGACGTGGCAGCGTGCTTCTGAGAGGCGGGGTGTTCCTCCTCTTGCCCGGGTATGAGGACGCGCAGCCCAAGGGTGGCTAGGCAGCGTCCAAAATACCGCCTCCGCTCGTAATCTTCCTGGATGAGCTCCTTGCGATGACTCTCTGCTACTTGCTCAGCTGTCCGCTCATCGTCTGCCATACCCTCATCACCGTCTTGGTCCTTCTCCCTGCTTGATGATACGCCTGAGTCGACGAGAGTTTCAGGAGCCCCAGACAGGCGTACTGGACGACTGCCAGGCAGCAGGCTGAATTCTGGGTGGGTTCCGAAGAGTAGGGCCTTTCCCTTGTCTGCCTGGCAGAGGACCACGGCCGCTTGTCCTGCGTAGGTCTCACCACCATTGACGCTCATTTGAGCTACGTCCCAGTCATCTATAGGATACCTAGCTAGAACCTCCACCCCCTGTGCATTGTCCGCATCAATGAAGGCTCCACCACCGTTGTAGTGCATCGCTAGCTTTCCTTGCGTTGCTGTGTCCAGACGAACCACTCTTGCACCCTCGTCGCTTTCATACACGAAGCCCTTGTACACCGTGCCTCTGCATTCTCCTGGGTAGAATTTCAGACCGTCCCTTGCTCCGATCACTTCCATAGGAGAGCCTTGCTCAAAGGTGCAAGTGGACGAGGCAAAGTAGCTCCCAGCGCAGATGCCTAAGAAGGCCCCGCCTGCCTGGGTCACCCAATTTCTGACGGTGTCTTGAGCTGTTGCGCCGGCACTACTGCCCTCCCCATTCCCCTCCCTAATCCTGAGCTTAGACCACTCCTCGACATATGGAAGATCTCGTCCGCCAGGAATGACTACCAGGGACGCAGTCTCCTGCCATGGGGCCAGTGCGAGCTCTTCCGCCGAAGTGGGCCGGACATCGTATGTGGGACACAGCGACTCGAGTGCCCGCAAGGTGTGGGCGAGTGCGCTGGTGGAGACTCCTGGTCCAGAGTAGACGAGGATGTTTGACATCGTATGCTTCCCCGGAGCGAAGAAGTCAGTCTAACGTCCGGCCAGGAATAAAGCTTGGGGCGCTGATCTTCTCACGCTCAACCTCGGAAGGCGGAGTGGAGCGGAGACTCCGGGCGCAGAAGCAGGCAGCCGATGACCCGGGCCAATTCACGGGCATCCTCCACTGCTACCCCATCCTTCCGACTCTACATATATATGACAGTACCCTCGGTAGTGGATGATATCCTGTTCTCCCTTACTGCGAGTATACATTCCTCATCGACTCACTTTCGCAGCAGGTGATCCCTATTGCAGTAGAAAGATACCCATCTCGCACCTCAGCTCGCCTATTCCGCTCCCTGCACGCCTCTTCCGCAAAATGTCAACAGTAGAACAAGTAGGAGCTCAATCGCAGGAGAAGCCAGCGTTGTCTGCCCTCCAGGACCCTCGGTCCACACCAGCTCCGCCGCTTGACAAGGGAGTGGAAGAGCCAGAGAAGCCCTTTGAGCTGGACGAGGTAGCCAAGAGCCTCTATGTGTACCGTCCAGCACCTCTCAAGAAGAATCAGAAGACCGAGGGCGCTCTGGAAGGCATTGCGCCCCCGAGAGTTGTGTAAGTAGGCAAATGGTCCAAGTCACAATGGCTTTCCACTGACGTTGTTGCCTATACTTTCCTTTCTTCTCGCCTGCAGTCTACTCCTGGGTTGGATGGACGCTCCTCTGCCTCTCCTACTCAAGTACGCAAAGCCGTACGCTACTCTGCTTCCCCAAAGCACCATCATGATCAAGCTCTCCAATGGCAAATCGCATATGAACACGGACAAATCCAACTCTCTCAAAGTGCTGCATCGGCTTCTGGCAGAAGAGACGGCCAAGGAAGACTCTAGACGCAAGCTACGAGAAGAGATGGGGAGAGTAGATGCTTCGAGGAGTGGTTTGAGCCTGGATGTGGATAAGCGGGAGAAGCAGAAGCAGCAGTTGAGCGAATCGAAGGTCACGCTTGTGGAGAACGAAAACGAGACCGAAGGGATGAAGAAGACGGAGGAGGACCAAGAGGTAGAAGATGCTGCACCTCCCCCCTCTGTCCCACCTTCTCTCCCAGCTCAACCGTATGGCCTCCTCGTACACTCCTTCTCCGACGGAGGAGGCAATAACCTCGCTCACCTCCTCCGAACGTCTACACTTTCTCTCACTCCGCGCGCAACGATCTTCGATTCCTCTCCCTCAAAGGGCAGGGCATGGGAGGGTGCTACTGCCTTCACTATGCCCTTGGCCGCACGGTCGAGGCCCTGGCTCATACGCGTGCTCCTCAGACAGACATTCAGGATCATCATCTTCATGGTCTTCCAATTCGTCCTCGCTCTGCACAAGTTGAGAGGTCAGGCCAGTCGTAATGCGCGTATGAGGACGGCGCTGAACGACCCCAAGCTCTGGCCACGGAAAGCCATCACAGAGGCAGAAGATGGGAAGCAAGTCCTGCTCCCACCTAGACTTTACCTCTATTCAAAGGCAGACGCACTTGTGCCATATCAGGCAGTCGAAGAGCACGCAAGGAGATGCGCATCAGCCCAATCTATTCCTGCGGCGAAAGTCGTCGATATGGAAGGGCCTCATGCAAAGGAGCGAGGAGAGGAGAAGGTGACAGTGCTGGATGCTCAGGAGAGAATCGTTCTCCGGAGATGGACCCAGGCGCCTCACTGCTCCCTCTTAAGGCATGATTACGAGGGGTATATGGGCGAGGTCAAGAATTTCTTGCGTCGGAATTTGAAGCCAGAAGAGTGAAGTGGGATGTTCTATCATCAGAGAAATTCATCGATCTTTCCAGACGCTAAAGCTTGCCCAACGAGATTGTTCGATTGGAGGCGTGCTGGGTTCAGGGTTGTGTGAGCGTCGCGAAGACAAAAGGATCTTTTTGCATTGTCAAGAAGGGAGAGGGAAGCTTACTACGCGAAAAGGGAGACCAACATCAAGGGGAAACAGTCATGAGTCGAGTACATGGGGTAATGGTGCGGAGAGATAAGGCGACGAACGCCATTGGACGGTAGCCGTCCATGAGCCTGTTGAAGACTCGCGACCCGGCACTGTGCCGGCAAAGCAGTCTAGTGTCGCATTTATCCGACACCGTCAGCACCAACCCATCCCCTGCCATCGTCTCGCTGTTCTCCCAGCATGCCTCGCCCCTTGTACAGTGGGTCACCCTCTTTCTCCTTTGCTTCAGCATCCTGTTTGAGCTTCTCGACTTCTCGCAACAGGACGCGATGCTGGACACCGGCTCGCTTGCCTGCTTCGTGGACTTCGTCGAGTAGCTTGTGCTCCCCTCGTGCCTTGAGCTCCGCATCGTCCTTGTGGGTAAAGGCGGCGTAGGACTCGTCGAGGAAGGACAGGACGACACCGAGGTTGTGGGGTAGGTAGGAGAGCATCTTACTGCCTCCTGTAGCGTACTCAAAGGTCGTCTGCTTGATGATGTACTCCCTGGCGAACATCCAGTGGCGGTTTCGGAACTCACGCACCTGGTCCACCATGAGGAGGTAGAGAGCCTTGGCCTTGGCGCTGCCGGCAGGGCCTAGCGCAAAGTCCTTGACGCCAGCGGCGGTAGCTCGTGCCTCTAGAGACTCAAGATATTCGCGTTGTGTTTTGGGTCGGTAGCTTCTGAAGTCTCGCAGAGTCTTTGTAAGTTCGTTGGCAGGCAAGGCAGCTGTGATCTCGAGGAGATTGTCGAGCAGGGGTACAAGACTGTCATTGGCACCGCTCTCGCCTCTGAAGTAGCGGGCAGTTTTGTCTCCTGTGCCTTCGTAGACGACACCTTTGGGGAACATGGGGTTGCCCTCCTTAGGAGCTGTGCCGAAGATGAAGCTTCGGAACTTGAGGTAGTCTGACGGCTTGCTTCGAGCCCACATGGTCTCCATAGCGATATTGATCTTGCGATAGGTGTCGAGGAGTCGGCTCATAGCCTCTTCGAAGCGGACCAGGTCTCGTTCGCCAGCTGCTACGAGAGCATCCTCGGTAGCACTGAGTGCCTGGCCAGAGAAGGAAACCATGACGATGTGGACGAGAATGAAGCCTCTTTCTGAACCGTAGGGGTCTTCGAAGCTTCTGATGAGGTCCATGTTGTCGAAGGAGTAACGACCAGCCTCACCGCCAGTGTATGCTGGGTCTCGAAATTTGTAGTTGACTAGAGCGTAGCTACTTGCGTACTCCATGAAAGGCTGGTGGCCCAGAGCGTCTGCCAGCTTCGTGAGGGGGACAGCCAGCTGCGCAGGGAGATGGTCTCGACCTGGCGAATAGAAGCCGGTCTTGCGGTAGCTTTGATCAGTCGGCTCTAGGAGGTAAGCGCTGGTCGCAAAGCAGTAGTCTCGGAAGAGGGCTGAGAGAAGCTGCTGATTTCCACTGGCAATAGCTTGATTTACCGCCTTGTCCTCGATGCCGCCCAGCTTGAGCTCACGCTGGACAGCGTCACCAAACTCGCCCTTGGCAAGCAGACCGTCTCCGGACTGCTTTCCATTCGCATCGTACTGGCGGATGGTCATGCGCTTGAGCAGCGAGTCCAGGGTCTCGAATTGCTTTGGCAGGTGCTCCAGAGGCGTCTGACGGGGCAGAAAGCCAGCCTTGCGAGAGAGCACGAATTGAGGCAGCTTCTCTTCAGACGTACCCTCTGCGACAAGGTCCTCGAGGAGGAACGGCTTGACACGAACGGAGGAAGCATCTGCAGATGTCGACGGGTGGTGATGATCTGCTACGTGAGCGAGACTACGTCCACAAGGAGCAAAGATGAGGCTCGCTGCCTTGACACCACGAGGGCGTGAGCGTGCAAGGAGAGTACTGGGAGTGGAACGAAGGCTAGCCATGCTGAAGGTGGTGTGTCAAATGAGGAGGTTTCTGAAAGCGCAGGGCGGCTCTTCCCCTCTTCCTCTCCTCTTGCCTTTATACCTTTCTCCCCTCGAGCCATCGCCAGCAAGGAAAATTGGCTTCATGGCGTCTTCGGCTCTCCCAGGAGCTCGCTGGAGCTCGGACGCATACGAGGATATTCCGGCCAGTGGCCGGAATTGTGCGGAGAGTGAAAAGGCCGTAGCAAGGGTTAACAGCGATTACAAACGGGCAGGCAGAGAAGTGCTCTTAGCCAATTCAGCTCTGAAGAGCAGATAGGGAAGAAATGGCGAAGAAGGAGTGGTGGACCATGTCAGGTACAAAGTGAAGTACAATCCCCATCGGTCATCTCCTTCGGTCATCTTCGTCTGCAAGATCTGGTGCTCGCCTGGTCTGTGCGGAACGCGATCGTACCAGCACGTCGGATATCCTTCGCTGCTCAAGCTCTACTGCGCAAGCTGCATCTTTTGCTCTCGACGACTGCCTTTCCTTCGATGGCACGACAGCGCTCTGACTCTTCCTATAAGCTCTATCGTCACGCCATCGTCCGATGTATATCCCCTCTACCTCTCTCGTCCCTATCGCCCGACCATCCCGCTCCAATAGATCTCGTCCCTGAGTCGAAGTGTCAACATATTGACCAGGGGAGATGCCACTTTAGACCCGTAGCTGAGATCCATGAGTCGGCGGAGAAGGGCCTTGCAGAGAAAGCGTAGAGTGCCGAATCACGTCCGGACCGAGCTCGGTGTACGGTCAACTATGCAATAGCATCACTGACGAGATTCTGGGGTAAGGGCAGGGCACAGTCGACAGTCATCGATGATTCTACGCGGCTGGCTTTCTCTACAACGGCATCGGAGCGGATGATATTCAGGCTTCAGAGAGTAGCAATCGTCCGACAGCTCACTCTGCGTCAGACATCGCTTCTGTGAGATGGTTGTCCAAGGTGTGAAAGGCCAGAAGGCGAGGCTATATTCATTGGACACCATAGCGTGACCTGTACTCCTTCATGCCTTCAACCTCCTTGGACATGCCCTTGCTCTCGAGGAAAGCAATGACCTGGTTCAGATTCACCACCGAGGTGACCTTTGTGCCTAGCCTCTGCGCAACAGCGCCCACTGCCGACACGTCGTCTGTCTCTGTCACCTTTTCCTGCCTGTCCAAGGCAATGATGATGCCGCTCAAGTGCCCTCCCTCGGCTTTGATGATGTCCACAGCTTCATTGATCGCGGTTCCGGCCGTGATGACGTCGTCCAGGATGATGACCCTCTTGCCCTTCATAGGAGCGCCCACCAGGCTGCCGCCCTCGCCATGTGTCTTCTTCTCTTTGCGGTTGAAGGAGAAGCCGAGATCGATGTTGTGGGGAGCCTGAGAGAGCGAAAGAGCTACAGCCGTAGCTAGAGGGATTCCCTGTAGAGGTTTGGGCATCCATCAAGGGCATCTTGATCAGATAAGGAACGCCCCGCATAGCTCCACATGATCCGTCGCTCACCTTATAAGCAGGTCCAAAGAGCACTGTGTTCTCCTGCTCCTCTTTGCTACCCAGCAGGCCACTGTTCACGATCTCCTCTGCATAGCATCGAGCCAACTCTGCCACCTTGGCTCCAGTGTTGAAGAGACCGGCATTGAAGAAGTAGGGCGATTTACGGCCCGACTTCAGCGTATAAGGGCCATCGAAGGCAAGGATACGAGAAGCCAGGAGCAGAGAAAGGTATGACTGCTGGTGAGGTAGCAGCTCGACCGAAGAAGACATTTTGGAAGTAAGAGGAGATGCTCAGCGATAAAGCGGAAGCAGCAGAGAGGTAAGAAGTACTCGAAGTACAGAGCTCAGCCTTCTTTCCTCACTATCTTCCGGCCTCCGTTCCGATCGAATTTCAATCAACGCGAGCGGAGACACGCCCCGCGTCAAGTGCAAGTGACTTGCGTTGCACACACGCTACGCCTTCTGTTTCCATTCGACTCGTGTTCCTCTCCACTAGACTGCCTCTTCAGTTTGTTGTCCCTTCCCATATCTTGGTCGCTGAGACATGTTTCGCACGGCAAATCCCAGTCCAGCAGGACACTCGTCCCTGGGTGGCCGTCACTCGGGACTGGCTACCCCCGGGGGAGTGGACCGACACGCTACAGGCTCCTCTAGGCCTACTGGTGTCAAGCGCTACCCGAACCGCCTCAACTTCTACAACAAGCCACCAACGCTGGAGGTGACCATCGATGAATTTGAGGGATGGGCGATTGACAGACTAAGAGGTGAGTGGGCAGCCACGAAGAGGCTGACGCTAGCAGCCGATCCGGTGCTGACATCCTCATCCTCGCGCCTTTACAGTGCTCGCCGAAATCGAGTCATGTCAGGCTCGCAATAGGCCTTGGACTGAGCTCAAGACTCTTGTTGGTCAGCAGATGAACAAGTACCTGCCGTTGAGCGCGACGAGCGCGATCAGGACGGGTGTGGATGTAGAAAAGGAGAGGCTGAGAGATCACGTCAGTCACTTTGTCCTCCGGTTGGCATTCTGCAAGAGGTGAGTTACAGACCAAGTCGATCGCAATGGCGTTCAGATGCTGACTCAACATGACCATTGCGACCTTGTTCCATGCTCGTCTATGCTACAGCGAGGACCTACACCGCCGCTTTGTCAGAGCAGAGTCCATTCTGTTCCGCCTTCGCTTCGAGTCAGACGACTCAGCGGAGAGGGAGCACTTCCTGAACACCCTCAATCTCAAGTGGGACAGCGTGACAAGTCAGGAGAAAGAGGCCTTCAAGGAACAGCTGCTAGCCGTAACGCCGTGGCTCAGCTCGACTTGGGCATCGGAAGGCTTCTTCAAGGTGCCCTGGACAAAGGTCTTGGATCTCGTGGAGAAGCGTAAAGTCTTCCTCCGAGGAGGTGTAGCATGGGTGCCTATGCGAGAGCAGGCGAGTCTGGTATTTGCCGAATTCTCCAATCGGCTGAACAAGGAACTCGAGTATACTGCCCGATCACTGCCACGCCTCGATGAAGACGACCGTCTGCTGCCCCTGCTCTCCCACCTCTCTTTGGGCTTCTTGGCCGGTGTGTCCTCTGACTACAATTCCACGTCTACCTCGCTGGTTGGCGAAGATGGAGAGGCGATTCAAATTCGAGCCGAGATGGTCAACGCTCTCATCAAGAAGCACGCTCCGATGTGTATGCGCCAGTTGGGACAGACGCTTGAGGAGAGAAAGCATCTCAAGTATCAGGGACGTATGCAGTTCGGCCTTTTCCTCAAGGAGATGGGCGTCACGATAGAGCAAGCCCTCGTCTTCTGGAGGAGATCATTCGCCAACATGACCGACGACAAATTTACAAAGGAGTACAAGTACAACATTCGACACAATTACGGTCTGGAGGGAAAACGGGTGGACTACCCAGCTCGGTCCTGCGCTAGGATCATCACCCAAGACACGCCTGGACCTCAGGACAACCACGGTTGCCCATTCCGACACTACTCTCCTCAGAATCTGAGCGCTTCCCTCTCATCGACCTATCAGCTCAATAGCCAGCAGTCTTCTGAGATTCTCGCAAGCGTCAAAGCAGGACACTATCACGTCGCCTGCACCCGTCTATTCGAGATCACTCACAAGGTCCAAAAGGGCAAGGGACTGGACGGCAATGGTGAGAGCGTCTCGCATCCGAATCGCTACTTTGAGAAGAGCTGGAAAATTGAGCACGAGGGCGGTGCTGGCGATGATCTGAAGATGGAAGATGAAGAGGAGAGCGCTGCTGGTGCCTCGCTCGTTGAGGACGACGATGCGAGCAAGCCAAAGTGGACAAAGGCCGCTCTGAGCAGTACGCCCTCCTCCAGTCGATCCATCTTCAAGCAGGAGCAGGTAGACAGTGCCTCCTTCCACAGTGCCAACAGACCCTATGCCCGTCCCAATGGCGCCAACGCTGGTGGACCTTCTTCCTCGGCCGGAACAGCAACTTCAGCAGCCATCAATGTAGACGACGAGTTTGACGAGTTTGGAGATGAGGGAGATGTCGGATTGGACCTGGACGCTCTGGACCAGGCTGAGCAAGCCTTTCTGCAGCGTCAGCAGAGCAGTGGGGAGAAGTCAACTCAATCTTCCTCGGTAGCTGTAGAACAGGGGGAAGGCTCGCAGTCTCAGACGGTGACCGAGACGGAGACAGAGACAGAGGCCGAGAAGAGTCAGCAAGAGACAGCAGAGAAGGGAGATGAGATGGAGGTGGATGACTCGTGAGATGAAACATCTGTTTTGCAAGTTTTGGAGATCACCCTTACCCAGCACTCGCTCTACCTTCCCGTACGCATTGGCATCGTGTTCACGCCCCTCATGTCGCTTTCCTGTTGTTACAATTGAATTTACATGTGCATACCGAACAGCGTCTGTCATTGTGTCAATCTGACAGACCATCCTCGTCAAAGCTTGTCTCATCGCCCACATCCCGACTACGCTTGCCCAGTTGAGATCCTTGTCTGGTGGAGTCTTCGAGGCTTGTCTCGTCTCTGTCTTCTGCGTCTTCCTCTTCTCTGCTCTCCTCTTCCTCGCGTTCTACTGACCCTTCGTCTAAGTCGAGAGGTGCGATCTGCAGAGGGCCAAGTCGACACGGAGATCAGTCCTCTGGTCAATTCTCTGATGACCCTCACAACCGCTAGATGACTTACCAGAAATTCGAGAAAGCCATGCCCTTGTACCGCACTAGCTAGATCCTTCTGACCCTTGCCTGCTGCTTGCCCTGCTCCGCCAGCAGCCCCACCCTTGCTGACTGGCCCACTCGTCTGACCTGTGCCCTTTGGCATCATTAGCTGGATACACAGCAGGCCCGCATCACTGACACGTATGGAGGCTCTGATAGAGTAGTGCAGAGCTTTGAGTAGACGGGAGAAGTGGGACCAGCGGTACGAATTTATCGTCTCTTTTGCGCAGGTGAACTTTTCAAGAACGGAGACATCATTGGGGAATTCGGTCTGCAGGGGCATTGGAAATGTCAGTCAGTGGCTGATAATGGTTTTTGAGGGTTTCAGCGCAGGGGTAACTCACCTCGGCAGTACCAAAGTCGCCATCGGAAGAGATCTTGAATATCGGTTGACCCAATCCTGCACTGTCGGCCGAGGACGTCATGCCCAGTCCAACGCTCTGACTGCTACTGGTCCTGCCTTGCCTCTTGCGCCCGCGAGAGATCGTATAGGAGTTGCTGAAGAGCAGTGTGACTTTGCTGCAGGACGACCGATCGATTGACTGCAGAGCGTCGAGAAGGTACTCCGAAGTCATGATGGCTTGAGCCTGGGTGTCCTCGTGCGAGTACACGAGCCCGAGATTGTACCCTGGTTCAAAAGTGGCGAGCTCACAGCGTGTTGTGACATCTTGTTCCTCCAGTAGCAAGATGAGCGGGTAGCCGGTCCCCCGCCAACTCATCCTCATTGAAGTTGCCTTGCTTTCCTCCCTGCCTGGGTGTGGCCCTCTGAATGCCCCCGTTCGTGGCTCCTCCTCATCGTCCCTCCAGCGCGGGCTGCCTCCTCTTGCGAAGCGATCTTTAGGCTGATCTCGTTTGCTGGTGAACGAGTTGCCCGTAGGAGCTCCTCCAAAGACGTTCAGACATTCCAGCAGCGTATGGAGATTGAGGTCGAAGTCCAGCGATGGAGGAGGTGCGTCAAGAGCAGATGATGCATTGGACGCGGGGGGCTGCTGGTCCGGCGGCGCTTCGAAGTAGAAGCGGGAGAAGATGGCCTGTGATGCGTACGCAATGGCCTGTACGGAGCGATCTGCCTCTGTTGTGACTTGCAGTCCTGCCTCGCTGACCGAGAAGGTGGCCACGGCTGCAAAGGCTATGGGTCGCAGCAGCGTCCCCAGCACGGCCACATCGCTGATCTCTGCTCGCAGAACTTCGGCCCTCGAGCGCGACCGCGAGGCCGAAGAGACGTCAGCTGATGCGAAAGAAGCCATCGGTGGCATGGTCACAATCCCACTCTACGACGTTCACCGACGTACCATGGTGTGTTGCTTGTGAGGAAGGATGAATATCCTGAGCTTTAGTGCAACGCGGTCGACTGCTCCGCTTCCGCTCCCGGCCCGTCTCTCTTTCCGTCGACTGGCGCCGCGGCCCAATTTTCTCACCACTGAGAAGGGAGACGGTGGTCAGAAGGTCAGGCCACCTCGGCTCAGTCTCGACTGCCCTGCGATACCATCCTTCTCACGTCCCGTCCTTGCCAGCCGCAACTCTCGACGCTACCACGAGCAGGCCGCCATGAAGACCTTGGCCAGTCTACATGCGGGTGGCGTGGCGAGGGCAGCCGGCAGCAGTGGCATTAGCGCATATACCGCCTCCGCCTCAGCATCCTCCTCCCGGCTTTCCCTTGGCAGGATTACACCGCAAAGGCACCTTACAACGCACAGCAGCAACGTCGGCTGTCAGAATGTTGCACCCGTCTTGCTTGGCGTATCTCAATCTCCGGTCACTGCTACTGTCCGTACCGCTGCGCCAGGTCATGTGCCTTCCGCTCTTCCTTCACTGGCTCCGGACTTCTTCTCGCCGCGCCGACCTTCTGCGATGGCCAAGCGCCCTCGCCGGACAGTCTCTTTCAGCCCGAGCCCCGCAATCTCGTCGTCTGCAACTCCACCGAGACCGACTGGCGATAGCTCCGGTGCTGTAACGGATCATGAGTTCGAGGTACGCTTGGGGAGAGCAGTGTCCCTGCTGCGTGCTACCCTCAGCGACTTCATGCGTATCGGTCTCGTGGACTACGACACCAGCCACGTATCTAGCTCTTCTTCCAGCAGTGGCCTTGGCTTCCCAAGCCTGGACAGATTGGGTCTTGGTGCCATCCTCGGAGTGTTTGGCGCTACTGCTCGGGCAAAAGAGAGACACAGGGAGAGCCTGCCGCCCCACCTGAGGACAGATGCCGACTGTCCCGTATACCACCCGGACATCGTCTTCAAGTTCCATCCCCCTACAGCGTCGACGGGCAGTAGCTCCGACGGATCCCTCGACTCTCATTCAGCAAGCGGAGACGGTAGCTCATCAAGGCTGTTGACCTTCTCCGGACGCACAATGTACTTTGGGTCTGCTCACATCCTTCGGCACGCTCTCGGAGCGCTCTTTTCCGAAACGACTGTACTGATCGAGCGAGTCCGTCTACAAAGAGGGTCTTCAGGGACGTCAGCGAAACTGACAGAGAGCAGCTCTGGATCGGATGTAGGGAAGGCGCTGGCAGGATCAGGCTGCAATCGGGAGGCAACGTTGGTCCTCCGCTTGACCTTCACAGGTGTGGTGAGAGTGACGCAACAAGTGCATGACTATGCCGTGATCTTCAGATACAAATTCGATTCGTCATCGGGTATGATTATCGAGCACGAAGTGGACAAGATCGAGCCTGCTCCAGGCAAGAAGGTGAGTCGTAAGGATCAATTGAATGTTGCCGAGGCCCTCGCTGACATGCCTTCGGCCTGCCATGCAGATCTGGGCTGGTCTCTCCGCTGCCTTCTCTCGGTTGGCCGGCTTCCAGCAACCGGCCCCGGCCCCTTCTCCATGCCATCAGACGAATCGCAGCTCTGCGACATGGACCTCCTTGTGGGAGGGTCATGGCACAACAGATGCAGGCAATGCAGGGAGGTCCAGCACAGAGGGCGACTGGAGTTGTCTGCGCCCTGCATTTGATACCACTCCTATGCGCCGGTCTGGCGTGAGTAGGCCTGGAAGCGCGAGGATATCTTCTGACTGGCGAGGAAGGCGTTCATACACAACGCAGTCGAGGGCAGCTTCGTCAGCCTCCAGCACTGCTCCAACGGCTACCACTGAGACCATGCCACAGCAACGCTTCTTTAGTCATCCTCGGAGTGCCGAGGATATGCCCGGCCCTTCCCTCGCATCCATCTGGGTACCGTCCTTGGGAGCCTTCCCCAAGCAAGGAAATGACGCCAAAGCTGCTGAGAGCTTGAGCGTCTGGGCGCCTCTATCGAACGACCCCTCTGTCGTGGCTCCAAGTACTGGTGAGGCTACACCTCCCGTCGACTTGTCGCTCTACCGGCCAGTGCCGCCTGTGGGCTTGAAGTCTATACCAAAGATCATCTTCGGACTGTCCAAGTCGAATCTCACTTTTCTCGTCACGCTGACGGGTATGGCTGGGTACGCTCTTTGCCCCTCAATCCTCGCTGTCTCTTCCTCAGCCTCGTTCCTGGGCCCGGTGGGGACTTTGCTGGCTTTGGCTACAGGTACGGCTCTTTGCTCGGGCGCAGCAAATGCTATCAACCAGCTGCGAGAGATTCCATATGATGCACAGATGGCTCGTACACGTAATCGGCTTCTACCATCTCGTGCCATTACCCCGCTGCAAGCCGCAAGCTTCGCCGGCGTCTCAACAGTCGGCGGCGTAGCAACCCTGGCAATGCTGAACCCTCTCACTGCCTTCCTCGGTCTTTCCAACATCTTTCTGTACGCATTTGTGTACACCCCGATGAAGCGGCGGCACATCGCCAATACCTGGGTAGGCGCCATTGTCGGCGCCCTACCTCCTTTGATGGGCTGGGCAGCCTGTACCGGCACCCTCGATCTCGCCACCGATGCTCCTGCCTGGTGTCTCGCCGCGCTACTATTCGCCTGGCAATTCCCTCACTTCAACTCCCTCTCGCACAATCTCTCTTCCGAGTACGCAAGAGGTGGATACAGAATGATGTCCGTGACAGACCCAGCGCTGAACCGTCGTACCTCGTTGCGGTACGCCCTCGCTCTCCTCCCCATCTGCTCCGTCGCACTTCCCCTGAGCGGAGCAGTAGCTGCCTTGCCCTACGCTCTGCTCTCTCTGCCTCCTAATCTGGTACTGGTACAGGCTGCATGGGGCTTCTGGAGAAAGGGGACAGAGAAGAGTGCAAGGTGGTGCTTCTGGGTCAGCTTGATTCACCTGCCAGCAGTGATGATTCTTGCCATGGCAACAAAGAAGAGTCTTTGGGATGGAGTGGCAGAGTGGATTGCCAGTCTGCCAGGAGAAGAGGTGGAGGAAAAGGTAGAAGGAACGGTACGAAGCCGAGCGGATGAGAGTCAGAAGGGCGCTGAGGAGTAAATTCCAGCATCGCAGGAGACATAGGGATCCAGACCTTGTTCGTCACTATCGCCATCGCCACTCTGTCCGCCGGCTTTGGAGCCTAGGGCCTTGACATCTTCGGTCTCATCATCTCTGCCTGTGGTCTCCCTTTGTATTTGTATCTGCACAATATCAGTAAAATCCTTCTGACGCCCTCGGGCAGCATCACATCGAACAACATGTCTCCAGAAGGCTTTCAACAGATATAGTGTGCTCACTCTGATCATGGTTGTCTGATCTCAGGCGAGGAAGCTGTCACAAGGTCACTGTGGCAGCAGCCACTTGGCCCAGGTCGGCGAAAAGTATTCGGTCAGGAAACCACAAGGTCATCTATTTGCAAATATCGAATTCCATTCCTGTTGACTTCAACGTCTCTATCTTACTTGCTTTCCCTCCTGTGACAGTCGCTTCTTCTTCTCCTCGGCCGCCGTCTCTGCCATTTCCTGTAGCATCTCCAGCTCTCCCGAGCGGGCACAGAGTTCCCAGAAGGAGCTCTTCTCGTCCTGCAAAAGCGTGAGGGGAGCGTCGTACTCAAGAACATTGCCCTTGTCGAGGACAAGAATTTTGTCAAAGTCGATGATCGTGCGCAGCCGATGGGCAATGACAAGGATGGTGGCGCCAGGTGCCATCTCTTTGCGGATCGTACGCTGAATCTGCTGATCGCTGGCAGTGTCCAAGTTGGCGGTGCTCTCATCGAGGATCAGGATGCGCGAGTCGCGCATCTTCAGCAGACCGCGGGCAAGGGCTAGGAGCTGGCGTTGGCCAGCGGAGAGATTGCGACCACCTTGTTCAATGGGCGCATTCAAGGATGTGAAGAGAGAGGATCCTTCGCCGGCCACTGGTGAGCCTGGACGCGTAGGCGCCCGAGACGCGGCAGGTGTGGCCCCAGATGAGGCGAGCTTGCAGCGCTGAAGAGCTTGCCACAGCTCTCCCTCTTCGTACTGAGAAAAGGGATCCAGGTTCGATCGAACCGTACCGCTGAAGAGTTGGGCGTCTTGAGGAATGACTGTAAGCCTCTGACGCAACGTCTTGAGCGGCACAGATGAAATGCTGATACCGTCGATGATGATTTGTCCTGCTTCAGCCTCGAGGAAGCGGAAGAAGGACAAGGCTAGGGTACTCTTTCCACTTCCAGTACGGCCTACGATGCCGACCTTCTCCCCAGGCTGAATCTCAAAGGACACATTCTTCAGTACCGGCTCAAATTCAGGCGTGTATCTGACCGTCAGGTCTTCCACGACGATGTTGCCGCTCGAAGATGGCCAAGCGGCAGGCGGCTCCGTGCCAATGGATCTCTCAGGCTCAATCTTGAGGTATTCGCCGATTCTCTCTACCGAGTTGAAGTTGATCTCGTTGATAGTGATGCATCTGACCGTCCACAATGCAGCATCGACAAGCTGAATGGTGAACGAGAATGCGAATCCTGCCAAGGCGGCGTCAATGCTCTTCGTATAAATGATGCCGAGGCCCATTACGATCGAGACCATTCCAGCGGAGCTGTCCACGCGCATGGAAAGCCATCTGTTCTCGTACCAGAGGAAGAAGAAGGGTCGAGAAGCCTTGTCAACCAACCGCAAGCAGTGACGCGTGAAGCGAGCGGCATCGCCGTATGCCCGGATAGCTACTGCACCTCCCAACACTTCTCCAACGAGCGTGAAGATCGGAGATCGTTGTACAGACTCGATCCTCTTCAGGTCTCGTGAGGACACTATGTAGAGTGCGCCGATTGCAGTGAAGACCATGATGACGAAGATCGCAAAGACGATGAAGAAGGGCAAGGCGTACGAGGCGACGACAAGGATGATCACGTCTGCAATGATGCGATCGATCAGGAACAGGAACATTCCCGAAATTTCCTGATCGAGAGTCTCGAGATCCTTGCTGAAACGATTGATGATTCGACCGACAGGAGTCCTGTCAAAGAATTGCGGACGTGCTCGGAGGACCGCATCGGTCATCTGAATATAGATGTTTCGTGAGGCGGAGACAGACCCAACGACGACGGCGGCGTCTCTGAGTATAGAAAGAGCGATGAATGCGAAAGATATCAGGAGATAGATCTTGAGGTAGTAGAGGGTCAAATCTGGTCGCTCCTTGTCAGCCATCAAGGCGGTAATAGGCTGCCAGAGACTACTGACAGCAGTAGTATTGCCATTGGCAAAGACTACTTGCGATGCATGAGCCGGCCCTTGATTGTAAATCATCTGTTGCAGCGTACCAAGCTCTTGAGACGTATGTCCTTGCTCTTTGACAAGATGAGGCGAGTAAGAAGCAGCCCACTTGCGCAGCCAAGCCGAGTTGGCCACATCGGTTCCTCTGCTAGCTAAGAAGAGGATCACTGCCACAATCCAGAAGACCACAGAGGCTACTGCGCTCTTGAAGAATGACCGAGCGTAAAGGTAGTACTGAGCAGCGCCAACAGCTCCCTGACCAAACGTCTCCTCGAGCTTGCTGACTTTCTTTCGATCCTGTTTGATCTTGATCTCCGCTTCTTCGTGCGCACGAGCATTATCATCGACCTCCTCGATGATGGGATTAGCTTCATCGTCAGAAGCGCCTTTGTCGTTCGATAATCCGTTCTCCGTCGGCTTGACCGATCGGGGTCCAGTCTCATGGTCAAAGACGCCGTCTGCTGCGAGCTCGTCAGCTGGTCCGGCTCGCGTCACTCGTCCATTGTCAAGCACCACGGCGTATGAGGCGCCGGGCAAGACCAATGAGACCGAGTGTGTGACCAATAGACATGTCCTACCGCTCATCAGAGGTCCCAGGAGGTACTCCTTGTACAGATGTTCAGCAGTATGGGCATCGACTGCGCTGAGGGCGTCATCGATCAGGATGTACCGTGCAGAGGAGTACAGAGCTCGGGCCAGAGCGACACGGGCCTTCTGTCCCCCGGACAGCGATGTGCCTTTTTCGCCCACTTCAGTCTCGTCGTGATACTCGAGAATCTTGAGGTCGGGCTCGAGAGAACAGGCCTTGAGGACACTGCGATAACGCTGGTCATTGTAGGGCGACCCAAACAAAATGTTCTCTTTGACGGTAGTGCCGAGGAGCCAAGCGCTTTGGGAGACATAGGCGACAGTATTGGATAGTCCCGTGGCGGGATTGACCGGCTCCAATGCACGAGCAATGGGGCAAGGCATAAAAGTGCGACCGCTGACTCTCCTGGTCTCGCCTAGCAGAGACAGCAGAAGACAGGTCTTTCCCGCTCCCACTGGTCCCGTAATGATACTGAGCTTGCCCTCTGGGAAATGCAAAGTCAGGTCTTTAAGAGCGAAGGATTGCTCAGCAGAGGTTGCGTCTCCATCACTGTCGGCGCCAGCATCGCTTTTGCCTGCTCCGAAGACGAAGGTGGCATGCTCAAAGCCCACGACAGGGTCGCTCGGATTTGGCGGTCCGTCAGCCTCGTTTCGAAGCAACTGCTCGTACTTCAGGGTTTCCGGCTCTCTCAAGAAAGAATCAATACGTCGCACTGAGACGAGCGCACTGAGGATATTGACAATCATGTCCGGCAGAGCATCTAGAGGATTTCGGATGAGATTGAAGAGCGCCAATGCTGTAAAGGCTGTCTCAGCCGTCAAGGCCTGCTTGCGGACCTGGGTATGGATTCCGAACGTCACGACGGTGACGAGCACAGGACTGCCAAAGTAGAAGAAAGTCGCAAGGAGCCAAGCAAAGCTACGCTTCCTCAGGACGCGTAGCTCTCGAGCTCGCGCTTCTCCTAGGCGAGCAGCAAATGCTTCCTCCCATGCAAAGAACTTGACAGTCTTGATACAATTGAGCACCTCAGTCGTGAGGTTCAGGCGCTTGTCGGTCGCTTCTAGCAGCTGCTTCTGTAGTTTGACAAAGAACCGCGCGACAAGAGCCTGGGCTGGCATGGCGGCTGCGAGTACGGCGAAGCCCGCGAGGGCGGACCAGCCTAAGAGACTATAAAGGAGGTAGAGGGCCAGGCCAAGGATGAGAGGAGCCTGAGGAAACACAAAGTGCAAGTATGCACATACTTCCGAGACCTTGAACACATCGACGGAGACGAGATTCGCAATCTGACCGTCCGTAGCAGACAATTGCTTGTCGTCTTCCTTTCCCTTCGTCTTCTTGACACCTTCAGCTGGCGAACTTGTCTCTTCGCTGGTAGTTCGGCTGACATCGCTTTTCCTCAAGGCTTTGCTAATTATTTCGGTGATCAAGATAGCACGAAGCCTGATGCAAATCCGCCTACCAATGAACAAGCTCTGTGAAGCGCAAATAGCCCCAAGAGCTTGTCCAACTCCCATCGCCACTGCGTACAATACGGCCATGTGAACTGGGGTCATGGCTTTGGCACCTCCGTTCCTCTCTGCGTCCCTCTCTTCGAGATAGGCAAGCAAGGCTCGCAGTCCCACGGCGGGAGACATCTCCAGAGCAGCCTCGACAGCGGCCCACATGATCTGTAGGAGGAGTAAGCTGCGATAATGCCATATGAGCCTTCCAGCTAGGGGACGATTGGACGGTACCAGCGTACTGGCGTCTCCGCTCTTGTCATTTGTGTCACGGTTGGATTCGGCTCTGAAGCTGGCCACGACAGCAGCGGCTTTATCGCCCGGTGGAAGATCAGGCACGGCGGGCAGTGTAAACTGCGTCTTGTAATGCTTGATCATTGCTGGCGTGACGAAGCTGAAATAGAGGCGGCTGTAGAGAGATGCTTGGACTTCAGGTGGGGGAGGAGCCTCATCCCGAATCTTTTCCTCCGCATTTCTCGCTGCGAGACGGTCCAAGAGGTCGCCATTGTTGAGATCAGCTGAGGCTTCATCGTCTCTCTGTGCCCTCAACAAAGGCGAGCTAGGGGCAGGAGAAGGGATAGCTGTGCCCGGCACCCCGAATTGAGATCGAGCTTGCATTGTGCGGTGGATCGCTGCCAAGTGAGCTGGGACTTTACTCTCTAGCGGGAAGAACAACGTGGGGATCAGGATGAGGCCAGCCGCTGCGAGCTTCACCGCTGCAAGGACAAGGTCAGCCTTGAATTCTTCATGACTGATAACAGTCGAGCGCAGGTTTGATATTGCGACGACGAAGTAGATCAGAAAGATTGCCGTCTTGTGGCTGTAGAGTGAATGCGATGTACCAAGTGAGAAGCCTCCCAAGACTGCGAGATAGATCTGGAGGTGGGAAGTGAATGATCGGCAATGTTGTGTCAGCAGGACTCTGCAGAAATTCTTCTCACCTTGCCTCCTGATGTCTCATCCACTCACCCATGTTGTGCTCCACACTGCCTCTGTCCGTCCACCTCCCATCATCCAGCCAGCAGCATGTAGCGAAGCTATGATGATGGCGCCAAATGTATCAACGCATCTCTTTGATGTGTCCAACACCCTTTTCCTGGCGAGCTCAGGTGCTGAAAGTTGGCGCAGAGGGATGGAATGCACCTCGTTGAGGATCATGGCATTCTCCGTCCTGAAAACGGCAACAGTCGCTGCGCTGACTGGTTCCCCTGCCAATCCCTTGCCCTTCTTGGCATTATTCTTGGAAGACCTCCATGAAGGAAGATTTTTCGCAGCCCTCGAGAAGAGGCTACTTCGCTGGTCCACTCTTTGCCCATCAACTCCGCCCTCCCCAGTGAGTCGAGCGGTAGCAAAATTGGACGCAGAGGGGTCCAGCTGAGCAATGACCTTGGCGGACCTCTTATGTTTCCGCGTGGAGTGCGCATATTGCAGCAAGAAGACGAACAGGGAGACTAAAAGCGCCCCTAGAGGTAGCGCTGTGTTGAGGAACCTGATGACGAGGCAGCAGAGGGACCAGTTAGCACAAAGATCCTGGCGTTACGTGGGCCAGAGCAAACTCACTTTTCACGGAAGCATGGCGTCCAGTCGACGTTGTCGTGAACCTTCGAACAACCCAGCATAGGCAAAGTCAGTGTATGCACGTCTGTCTGATTCACAGTATCCAGCGTTGTTGAGCTAGTGGTGGTGATGAGGAGGAGGGGGAGAGGGAAGAGGAAGACGAGAATGGGTGAGGGCGGAGAGGGCGAGCACAGATCAGGCAGAACAAGGTTTGCGTTGCTGTGAGTGGTCTGAAGTGCCCAGATGGGTACGCTCAATATATGAGAAGATCCAGACCCAGATTGGAAGACTTCTTCGCTCGCCAAGGATGAGTTATGCGAGGGACGAGGCTTTGGCTGAGAAGGAACGGTCTGAGTCAGGCGGACGGGCTGATACGAGACTATCGTTCCTCGGAATACTGTCTCGTCTAGTCTATTCTCGCTCCGCCTGCCGCGCCCAGATCACTCGCGCCTCCGCTGCGTCCACGTCCGATGTCCGACGACGCAGCGGGCAGTGTCTCCCCATCCGCCGGGAGATGACTCGACGGCATCTTCGGATCTTCGGAGCGCAGTCTTGGAAACGAGTCAAAGTCAAAGATTGCTACATGTCCACAGATAACAATACAGACACGCTGAGGGTATGATACAGAGGATAATGCGCGCACCACGTGGCACAACTTTGGGCCCCGGATAACCTCATTCAGTCTCCATGCTGCGAAGAAGCTCCTCCATAGTGGGAGGGGGAATCTCAAAGCCAGAAGCGAAGGTCACCGCCGGTGGCACTAGACCATCGGAGTCATTGGCACTATGACTCGGAGGCGGGGCAGGCGGGTCTTGGTTTGGGTTGACTGAGCCGGCAGACTGCGCCAGCAATGTATCGCCGCCTAGTACTCGGGCCTTCACCAGGGCGATTTGTTCAGTGAGGGAGGCGTGCATGGCTGGGGTGCTGCGAGCCGAATCGACGGTGCCGATGCCATACGCGATCTCCTCGATCATGGAGAAGAGCGCGGGGATGGGCGGCTGTCCGTCCGGAACTTCTGCACCTCCTAGAGAGACCTTACGTATCTCTCCTAGTGTCCAGGCACAGAATCCCGAGCTGACGTTTCTACGTGGGGGAGGGAGCACAGTTGGAGAGGCGTCCGACAAGTCAGCGAGTCTGGTGGGTGTATGGACATTGATTTGAGAAGGCGCGCAACTTACCTGTATATGAGCGGCAAGCTCCGTACAACGCCCAGTCTGCCACACATCCTGCTGATCATTGCCACTCTACTCAATCTTTCGTAGACAGTGTTCTCGAACTCTGCCTTGACCAGTCCCAGCTCCAACGTCTCTTCTTCCTGTCTCAACCCGTACTGTTGGATGGCGGTCGTCGCTGCTAGAATCTGAGCATTGTAGAGCATCTCGAAGAAAAGGCAGCGAATCAGCGCGTATAAGTTGTGACCAGTCGGCCTAGCTGCCTTTCCTCTCCGCCAGTCCAAGGGGATTCGATCATCTATGGCCAAGAGTGCCTGGTGTGCCTTGTACCAGTCTCGCCAGTCTTGAAGCGCCTTTAGAGCTGTAGAGGCCGGTATGCCCAGCCCTTGAGAGCGTACAGACGTGAAGGCAGAAAGGTACGACCGCACGGATCGGCCCAAATGGACCGCACTGAGATCGATGAGATTTTCGAAAGCTTTTGCCTCGGCAGTCGTTGTGATAGAGGGCACAACATCTATCACACCTCTAGCATAGTCTGCGTGCAATAAGAGATCCGCTTCCTGATGATCGTGGCAGTCCGACGTCAAGGCGGGCGGCTGCTTGATGCTGAACGCACGGTACGAGTCGTTGTAATAGATTGAGAAGAAGAGTCTGATCCGAAGTGCACATTCTTCGTCGTCCACGAGCCGCTCTCCTCTGCCGGTTCTCCATCTTGGACCATTGGCTGGAGCTCGGGGGTCAAGCTTTGGAGCCCTGTTGAGCGACAACTTGATCAGCAGCGCCGACATTGTGGCATCTGACATTGGCTTCTTGGTAGGGCAGTCTTCTTCAGATTCGTCAAGAATACCCTCTTCCGCATCGAGAAATCCGAGAGTGTAGACGGCCATGAGCGCCTCCATAGCATCCTTGTCATCTCGCTGCCTCCATTGCTGTTCTCTTATGTGGCGAACAACCCTCACCAAGATCCTCCTCTGCATTTCGAACTTATCCACGAGAGGACCAAGGTAGCAGTCGTCCTCAGGCTCTAGCTGACTCACACCGGCAGCTGCCAGAGCTAGAATGTATTCGATGATCACTGGATATGCTCGTGGACGTCTTCCCTCTTGGATATCCCAGAAAGCCGTATAGCTTCGGGCGAAGTCAGAAGCTCGAACGGGAAAGGCAGATGGCCCGACCCACTTGAAGAAGGCCTGAAGGCTGGCCTCGAGGATGGGGCGGGTGAGACCCGGCACGCCGAACAGACCATGAGCTGGACCAATGGCTGTACTGTCAGGTGGGCTAGGTTCGTAGTCGCTGGGTTGCGAGAGCGTTTCGACAGTAGAGAATGCATTGCTGGCATTGTCATGATCCTGCCGTTGGTCCTTGAGCTTCCTCAGCCGAGCCCCCGTGCGAGTCTTTACCTTTGCCTTCTCTTTAAGAGTGCACTGCAGGCCATGGCTGGAGCAATTTGAGCAGACGATGTCGTTCGGGCTCGACGAGTCACCTGACGACCTGCGTCTGGCGTGCACCTTCTCTTGCCTGTCACATTTGACCTTTCTCAGGGAGCAGGCTGTGCAGCTCACGCCCATTCGCCGTGCTATCCTCACCCCATTCGAAGGCGGTGACCAAGCTGAGCTTGTGCCAGTGTTGGAGCACAAGGGAAGACGAGGCTCCCCTGTCAGATAGGTCTCCGCCGGCGATGACAGGTCGGGCAAGGCAGGAGAGGAGGAGGAGGACGCATAGCTTTGAACGAAGAGTCGGTCGAAGTCAATCAAGCTAGGGTCGTTCAGGAAGCTGGTCAGTCTGGCAGCGTCGCCATTGTCGCCTTCGGCTGAGGTCCCAGCTGCATATGGGACGGCAGCCACTTCGAATCGATGCGCCATGAAGCCCGGTGTGACGGCCACCAGCGTGGTATTGAGGAGGAAGTGGCGGAGCGTACACCCTGCTGACCAAGATCCGGGGTAAAGAGTCACACGCGCACGGATACAGGCCATGAGACATACAGATAGCGATACCCGCGCACGTGGGCCAACTTTGAATCATCCTCAGTCCCCTCGCTGCGATGGCCTTCTGCTGATAAGGGACAAGCGTCCTTCAATTCGCGGCCTCGAATGGTCGCACCCGGAACTACGTGACCTCTGTGCACCACCACCGCTCGCTCGGGAAATCGTGCTCCTAAAAGTAGATTCGTTCGGGAGCAAAGGATGAACATTGAGATAGTGACGGCGCTCAGACCGAGAGAGACGACGGTAACATGCGTTCTTCGAACATCCGGCCTGTCCCCCTGCACATCAGCATAGCTCATATCCGCTGCCCTGCCTGCCCTTCCTCTATGCCGTGCTCTTAGGCGTAGTTCTCTGCTGGGTAGTAAGCGTGCGGGTCGTGCGGCACAGCCCCCTTCTGAATCTTCAGGATGTGGTGCGGCCTCTTGAAAGGAGGTGTAGGAGGGAGTCTGCTGGTCGAATAGGCATTCTCGTCCTTCTTCGAGACCTGAGCTAGAACATCGGTGAAGGCCGAAGGCGAGGACAGGTCCGAGGGAATGGTGAGAGCGGTTGTGGGCGAGGACGTGTCGTCTCCTGGGGCAGCAAGACTAATACGGGAGGGAATCAGGAAAGTCTCAAAGATGTCAGTATCAAATGTCGTTGACTGTCCAGATCATAGGATGCTTCTTTCGCTTCCGAGGTGCTTCCCGTACTGTTTCAACTCACGTCTTTGTTCCATCCTCGTTAGGAGCAGCGAGCAAGATCTTGGTCAGGTGTTGCTGTGTGATCATATCCAGAGCTGGATACTTCCTTCGGAAGTCTCGGTTGTAGTACATGTTTCCAGCTGGGTCAGAAGCTCGGGAAGGGGCAGTAGCTCCGTGCTCCTTGCGTCCACCTGGTGTGGGAAATCGGTGCTAAAGGAGAGTTCGAAGAGTTCGAGGGAACGCATAGAGAGTCAGCCTCGATCGAATGACGGACCTGTTGATACAGAGAGGCTCCGCAACCTCTGCAAGGCCTGATCTCGGGACTCCCGCCAGGTCCTATGCGCCCCCCGCCTTGGCAAGCTGTACTCACCATGTGAGGAAGAGGCAGACCGGAGCTGATCTCCGGGTTGGCCGAGAAGATCTCCCTGAACTTCCTCCAGAACGGCGATCGCCCCTCTACATAGTGGTACTTGTGTGGTGAGGTGTAGCTGTAGGGTGGAGCACGGACGTGGAAGAAGTGGTACGGATTAGCAATTGCACTGCAAATGGGAGACGAGAGGGGCGCCTGAGCACCGCTTGCCTAATTTGTCCTGACCTTTTGCTCTCATTCAGCAGAGCTCTTGATGCTCTGAAGGCTGCCATTGCTGATGATTTGCTGTAGGAGTAGCAGCGAGGGACAGGCGAACGGTCGGTAGTGGTGAGAAGTGGGGTCAAGCGACGGCGTAGATGGAAGGGCGGGGCGGGGCAGGAACAGGGCGGCGGAGCTCTGGGCCAGGCGCGGCTCAGGGATGGCACGGCTCACAGGCCAAGCCTTGTGGCTCGCCCCTACCCCAAGAAGAGTCTGGCCTGGCCACCTCCTTCGGTCTCCTCACACCTTCCTACCACTGCCCTTTGACCTCCACTGGATCTCTCACTCTCCAGACATCCCTTGGCCAAAGTATCCTCGGGCCAGCTGTAGGTGCCCGCGTTGCCGCTTTTGCAGGCGCAAGTACGGCCGCATAAAGCATCCGAAGGAGCTTCGCACGGCCTCACCCTTCTGCCCAGCATTCGTACCTGATTGCCATCAGCAACTGTCTCGACCCCGGTTCTCAGGTCAACAAACCAGGGCAGCAGAAGCGGAGATCTTCTTCACATCGACTGAACCGAGTCGATCATCCGCTAGTAGGGGATTCTCGTGTGATCACCGAGCCGTTGTTCCTCGCATCTTGCGAGACAGGACTACTGATTCGCGCCTCGAGGACCTGGCGCAGGAGAGTGGTAACCCAATAGCCTCCAACAACACAAGGACATCTTCCTCTTTCCTGATCCCCTGCAGACGCATTTCATGTGGCTCCAGTGAGACCGCCCGAACCAGCTACGTCTCTTCACCTTAGCGCCGAGTCACGCACTCGCTGATCTGCATCGAGGCGCTCGTTCGGGACCATAGTCGAACCACGGTCTCCGTTGCAGTGAGCAAAGCGGCTTTCTCGGCAGGCAAGAATTCTGCGTCATTCTGATTTCCCTCATCGAGAGGCTTCCCAATCCAAAAAGGGGCGGCTACACTGACTCCCCGAGCCGGAAAAGCAACATCGCTCCATAATTGTCCGCCCCACCCACTCAGGAAACACTATCATGGCTCTCACTGGGGGAGCAGCCGCGTCTCAAGGATTATTCGCCTCGACGTCATCTTTCCCCTCTGCCTCGGGTTCATCGTCGGTGTCTCCTTCTGCAGCTTCATCTTCGAGCTCAAATAAGGCTAAACCAGCACGAGAGAGACCAGCGGCAATCAAACGGGAAAAGTCTCTGACAATGAGGGCAGAAGACGACAGTGAGGCCAGGTCCACAAGCGTCGCCTCTGATGGTGGAAGTGGCGACGGAGACGAGAGCGGACGCCCAGGGAAAAAGAAGAAGGCTAATCGAGCTTGCGCAGCTTGTCAGAAGGCACACCTGACCTGCGATGATGGTGAGTGACATTGTTCGTTCGCAAGTAAGCAATACTGACCAAGTCGATCATTTGGACTCATCAGCACGGCCATGTACAAGATGTTTGAAAAAGGGAATGGGAGCACACTGTACGGATGGGAAGAGAAAGAGAGCTAAATACCTGCTGGATGAAGAAGAGCTAGAAGCAGTCAAAGCGAGAGAGAAGGCCGAGAAAGAATGGAAAGATCAGATGGCACTATCCTCCGCGGCCCGCCAAGGGAATTACCGGCGTCAGTCAACTTCGGCGTCTGGCCCTCCCCCCTTTGTCGACGGCAACGGAGCCCAGTCTCCGAACAAAGTTCCACCTGTGGCAGGCTCACAGCTTTTCGGTCCTGCCGGCATGTTCGCTGGAGAAGCAGCAAACATTGGTGGGCTCAATACGCTGCCTACACCACCGCATGCCTTCGAGTCAGAAGCTACGTCTCTGGAGTACTCGATCTTGAGCGCAATGCTCAATGGCATCGATCCAAGTCTCCTATCTGGCAGTCCAGACCAGGATGGTACGTATGGCTCCTCATTCACAGAGGGGCAAGACCCAGCAATGACCCCTGGAGTCTCTGGTGGACTTGACCTCAAGAACTTCTTCGAGACTAGCGGCACGAACCTTCCTAGTGTCGGTATGGCAACCGACCAGTCGTCACATTGGCTACTTGATGTCCAGCCGCAGAACGGCGGAGTATGGGCTTCTGCGTCATCCTCTTCGACTCCATTCGCGAGCTCATCAGCAGCTGGATACAGCAATGACCCAAGCAAACAGCAGGCCGAATCTATTGGCCAGCTTCATGCCATCGGTGGCAACGATCCGAATGCCGCCGCGGGCGAGGTTGGCTCAGGGGGCTTCAAGGCTCTCGAAGTCCCGTCGCCTTCGCCGTCATTAGGGTCCGTCCAGCGGTTGGGCTTTGAGGATGGCTTTGCAAATAGCAACTCTCCCGACGTAGGTGGCCGTACTGGCGGTCAGCTCGATGGATCTGCATCGCAGCAGGGCCTCCCTACCGGGCAAGCCAACAACGTGGCAGTCGTCAGGGGCGGGGCCACTTACAATGGACCAGACTTGCAGATGCTGGAAGCCCAATGGAGGGAGAGGGTGAACCAGATCTATGGCTCGACCGCCAAGCCGTTTCCTTATACCGAAGGCTATCACTTCCTTCTCAAATTTGTCACCGAGAAGTTCGAGAAGGCGGAAGTGCTTCGCATCGTCCGAGCCCTTGGTCTCTTTCGACCGAGTTTGATCGCACTGCAGATGCCTCTGACCGAAGAAGATGAGATCTTCGTGGAGAGAAGCATACAGAGGACCGTCCTCGAGCTTGAGAAGCTGGTGAGTGCATCAGCAGACATCCTGCCCCACTGCGCGAGCTGACAAGTTGAGCTTTTGTCGACCTGCTCTACAGATCTCCTTCTCGGGGACACCTACGGTCGTCTGGCGGCGTACCTGCGAGATTTGCGTGGTTGGGTCGGAGTTCTCCATGCTGACAGGGTGGTCTCGAGACACTCTCCTTGGCAGGCGGATCTACGAGTTCTGGGACAAGAACTCGACGCTCGAGTACTGGGAGAAGTTTGCATCTCATGCCTTTGAGAACACGAGTCAGAGCATCGTTGCGAATGTGGTATTGAAGAGGCCAGATGGCAGTAGTGTGCCTTGTGCTGCCTGCTTCAGTATCAAGAGGAACGTCTTTGACTTACCCAGTCTGGTGGTGAGTTGTCAATGTACGGCAGGGTGACAGGCAGCGGTCAGTAAGGGCTGACACATGTTCACCTCACCCCTCTCGCTTCTGTCCAAGGTCGGAGCTTTCCTACCCATCCTCTCTCCCTCCTCGTCTTGATCCAGGCCGACACTGTAGACCGATGCATGAGAGCAATTTTGTACCGTGCGCAGTTTGTCCCTTCTTCCCTCACTTCATCTGTCTCCACTTGCACACATATTCTTGCCTTCCATTGGCACAGGCCCCTTTTGGCACTGGGGGACACTTTGGCCAGCCGTCCGCCCTTGTAACATCATCCCCCGTTCGCTCCAGCGCATACCACGATACGAATAGGACATGTTCTGCTCGCATTCGGTGTGATTGTGTTGCTCTCTCACACTCTTAACGTAGCCAGTCGGCTGCCTCGTGAGTATGAGTTTTTCCGAAAGGCAGGATTACCGATCACATTGCTCTCGAGACCCCTTGTGCTCGGGCCACTGCTACACGCCATCTCATCACAGGGCCACGAGGCAGCCCTGGATCCAGGACACTGGCATAGTGCCTCGCGGAAGCAAATTGGCCAGCACAAGGGGAACAAGGCTCAGCACAGCGTCGTGCCTCGAGCGGGCCTACATAAAGGCCCTGCCCTGCCACGCCCCTTTACCCCTTTTCCCTCTTTTCCTTACACCTCTTCATCAGCCATCGGGGCTCCCCTCGCTTGGGACGGAGCACACGCTCTCGAGCGTAGTGTGACCTCGCCATCACTCTGCCACACAGTCTGGGAGGAGTAGACCAAGAGTATCCTGTCTTTATCTTTGAGAGCCTCACCACAGCCGGTAGAGGTGACTTGTTTCGCTGGGCACTTGAGAGGGGGTAGGGGATAGTTAGTGGAGTGAGTAGACGCTCGACATCCTTCCACGCTCTTGCTAGTCGACTTCGATACTGACCGTCCTTTCGTCCCATCCCTTCATCATCTTCAGCCTACGGATGAATCACAAGAGCTGAGCACGAGGCCACACATCACCCAAGAATACCTAAGGTCACCTCCGAGCAGACCTATCAGCATTGAGATCAGCAAGTCACCGTGTCACCGTGAGGGACACGGAGCAGGAACCAAGATGTCGCTTACCAGCAAGAAAGAAGCAAGAGATCGATCGAGTCGAGGAAGAAGCAAAGGGGTCGAATGGAAACCTTCACTGGTCACTCCATCGCCCTCCACTAGCGCAGCAGCAGCAAGTAGCTCGTCATCAAGGAGGAGGATCGAATGTGTCCGTGGGATCTTACTGGGCAGGTGTCTAGAAGACCACGTTAAAAGCATCGAGGCTTCCCGGACGTCGTCTACGTCGGGAGCCACCACGAACCAAGTCTCTCGGGCGTCGTCATACGTCGAGAGTAGAATCAAGAATCAAGTCTTCCGGCCGTCGTTCTACGTCGGGAGCAGGTACCAAGTCTGCGCAAGTGCGTCAGCAAGTCTTTGGGCACAGTGTTGTCCTGTCAAGTTGGGTCAGAGTACCCTCGAATCCGGTGGGGTGAGTGTACCCTCGAATCTGTTTGGACCGTCGTGTCCTGTTTTGGCCGTTGTGCCTGCGAATCTGTTGGGCCGTTGTGCCTGTGAGTCTGTCGGGTCGTCAAATCCCGAAGTTCAAGTTTGGGCTGGTTGCCCTGAAATGTGAGGCCGATCCGACTCGTGCCTCAGCCTCGAACGAGTCGATGCTCGTATCTTGGAAGATCGGAGCGTGGAGCTCCTGGTCTGCGTCCAGAGAGCAAGTTTCTGGATAAGAATGGGGCGAGTATGTCCTCGCACCGTAAATTGGACGAGCAATTGGCTCGTGCCTGATCATCTCCCCTCAGTGCGGATCGTCAGTCGAGGTTACATTGTTAGGGTCGATCAGTCAGAAGCAGAACCACAGCTCTTCTCGTCATTGGGAAGGGGTCTTCGTAGGAACTCTCTGTCTGTCTTAGCGTTTCTCTTCGCCTGACATATGATTTGCCTGGGGGCACCTAAAAAGAAACGCTACGTTTGAGTGTGATCGTCGTGAGCTGTATGGTAGAGTCGAGGTGGTGTGAGTTGCTTTGCCTGACTGCCACTGGCACTGGTGTCCGACCAAGCTCCGCTTCGGCGACTTCGCGGCGAGGAAGGCTAGCCCTTCCCCCGCATTGCTGCCCCCTCAAAAGCCAGTCTTCCCCACACTTCCCCCCTCCCCTTCCACCATCTTACCAATCTACATCACCCTCAGCCAACACACAGAGACAGGCATGAGCTCATCTTTCCCATCTGTCCCAGCGGGTACTACCCACCTCACACTCAACACCGGCGCTAAGATTCCTGTTGTGGGCTTGGGCACATGGCAGGCCAAGCCTGGAGAGGTCGCTGCTGCCGTTGAGACTGCACTGAAGGCCGGCTACCGTCATGTGAGTTGCTTTGGTGGGTGTAACAGAGCATTGGAAGTGCTGCGACTGACTGATATGATATCATGCTCGCTTCTATTACGGAACAGCTCGATGGCGCTTGGGCATACGATGTGAGTTGTTCTGAAGTCAGGCGATCGCAGCATCGAGACTTCCGTGCTTACCTCTCCTTTGCATCCCACAGAACGAGACCGAGGTCGGTCAAGGTATCAAGAACTCTGGTGTTCCTCGCTCAGAGATCTTCCTCACCACTAAGCTCTGGGGTACCTTCCACCGCAACCCGCTAGAGAACCTTAACGACTCACTCTCCCGTCTAGGCGTCGACTATGTTGACCTCTGGCAGATGCACTGGCCCGTCGCTATGCCTTCTGGACAGGGTAAGATCCCCGTCAACGAGGATGGCAGTCGTAAGATTGACTTTGATCGCAACTTTACCGAGACGTGGAAGGACATGGAGAAGATCCTCAATGATGGCAGTGGCAAAGTGCGCGCCATTGGTGTGTCCAACGTCTCTATTCCTCGTCTGGAAGAACTCCTGGCGGAAGCTTCAGTCGTGCCAGCAGCGAATCAGATCGAGCTGCATCCTTATCTCCCTCAGCACGATCTTGTGCGCTTCTGCCAGTCTAAGGGCATCACACCTCAGGCCTACTCGCCGCTAGGGTCGACTGACTCACCGCTGTTGCAGGAGCCCGTGATCACCAAGATTGCTCAAGCGCATGGTGTGCAGCCAGCTCAGATCATCATTTCTTGGGGCGCACAGAGGGGAGTCACCGTTCTCCCCAAGTCTGTCACTCCTTCTAGGATCGAGGCCAATGCCAAGCTGGTCCACCTGAGTGCAGAGGAGATGAAGGAAATCGATGAGCTGAGCTCGCAGGAGGGGAAGAAGAAGAGGTTCATCAAGCCTACTTGGGGCGGGTGGGACCTCAAGTTCGATGACTGGAAGTAGGCGTTGTCATTGTAGTCACATCGTTCATACCCTCAAATCGAAATGATCCTGAAAGATATACATTGAGTGTGCGATCCCAATAACTTGAGGCGCCGGCCATTGGCAATGTTGCTCTCATCTGTGTTCAGAACATCCGAACCTTCTTCGAGCCTGCCCCTGCCCCAGCTTTGCGTTTCCTGAACATGCCTCCGCCGCCTCCACCCTTCTCCTCAGCAGATCCCTCTCTTGCTGTCGTCGCAGGTGTTATCGTCGCCAGCTCTCCGCCACCACCGTCCGTCTTCTCGGTTGCACTTGTAGTGACCGCTGGACTCGTCTCCTCTGGCTTGGTCACCCGATCCTCCTCCTCTGCTTTAACGGCAAGTTCTTCTCTGGAAGGCTGCGAAGTGGAAGGTGGAATCACTGCCGGCTTCTCGTCTGTGTCTTCCTCCTTCTTTGCTTCCTGCTTCATCGCCGAGCCGCCTCGATTCAGAGACATGCTCGTCCATTGTGGCAGCATCCTCCGCCTTTGCTCATCCTCTGTCTCCGCACTTGCTTCGACCTTGATCCTCTTCTTGACCTTGATGGGCCCTAGAGATCCCTCCTCGTCCGCTCCCCCATCGTGGTAGGAAGGCGCTACCTTCTCTCGCACGCGAAAGGCCCTAGCCCGATCTCGATCGCTCGCCGGCCCGTCTCCCTGCAGATGAGACCCCGAAGGAGTCGGCTCGGCGACGGACTGCCATTCCCCGGCTATGCCCTGCTTGCGAGCCTCCTCCTCTGCCTCGGTAGCCTCGCGAGCAGCTTCCTCTTCCTCTGCTGCTAAGCGCCGCGCCTCGTCTGCAGCTGCTGAGCCGTAGGCGGACAATTGGTCGGAGGGCTTCCAGGCCCTGGTCGAGGGAGGTGCCGGCTTCGCGGTTGATGTCGAGGCGGATGAGGAGTCATCGGTTGATGTGCTTGCCTCTGAGGATGGTTGTTGTTGGGAAGCTGAAGCTGCTGGTGAGCCAGACTGCCGTTCGAGGTCCCCTTGATGAGCTTCCTTCGCCAGCTGAGGAAGGAGGTAGAATAGACAGGTTTCAAGTCAAATAAGAACACTGTGACAATCGTCCTCGTCTGTCAAGTCAGCTACTCACGCGCTCGATCTTGAGCATTTCCCTCCTAGCATGCTCCTTGTCCCTCTTGTCCTGCTCACTCTTGCGATAGATGTCCTTCAAGGCCCTCTCCACGTTGTTCTTGTGGCGGAATCCTCCCTCATGCTGCTGCCGCGAGGGCAGGTCATCGTTTATGGTGATATCGCAGTACTTGCAAGTCCACTTCTTGCGCGATACCCAATAGTCCGACATGGTGTAGCAGATAGCTACAGTGCTACAGAACGAAGGAGACGTACGATCGGATGCAATCTCCTAGACGGCACCAGGCTGATGTAGCGGAAGATGTGAGCCAAGAGACGGAAAGAGAGACGCGAGGACGGAAGTGGAGATGCAGCCCCTTTCCGTTGCTTCCTGATGTCCATGGAGCCATAGCACACCCTTCTTCCCTCAATACAACCATCAACTCCCCAAATTATGTTCACATTGCAACTCAATAGCAACGATGTCTCTCAATCAGAGGAGACAAGGTCGTTCTCAAGCTCTCCCAGCAGCCGGACCCTCTTCGCAGCCGATGAGCTCGGATGATGATTTCGCTAAGGAGGCAAAGGAGGACGCCAAGGTCTATAGGAGGACCCGAGGTCAGAAGCCTCAGAAGAAGAGCCGAGAGGAATCGGCGAAAGAGTATGAGGATGGAGTTATAAGTCTTTGCAAGCTGCTGGGTGAGTAGACAAGCATCTTGAAGCGATTGTACGAAGATCGTTTTATCTGATTCTCGGCTTTCTGTCCAATTGCAGATCCCACATCGAAGGAGTTGGTACCAATTCTCACTGGCCGTATAACAGCCCGGTCCGCTGCACAGAGATCTAGAGCTCGTCCACACCAAGGCAGATCGAACGATGATGCTGCAGAAGCCGCTAGCAGTGATGACAACGAACCTTTGCTTCAGCTTCCTGCTACAGAGGACCCAGGATCTGATCATTCTCCCTTGAGGAATCATGAGGCTGGCACCCATCCTGCCGCGTCTAGTGACGAAGAGTCAGAGGAGGATATGCTCGCGCCTCCCAAGTCTAAACGGTCTGCTATCGCTCAAGTCAAGACGGACATTTCTTCGGATGAGGACGAGGTATTCAGCTTGCGTCCCCCCTCGCAGGCTCAAAGCTCGATTGAGAGCTCCCTCGCCAGAAGCCGCTCCGCTGTCAAGGCTACAAAGGAATCAGATTCCGAGTCTGAAGAAGAAGAAATTCCGCTGACGACGCGGTCTCTGAAGCACAAGGCTCTGCCCGTCGCTCGGCCTGGCCTGAGCCAGCTGCCTCAGGACGAAAAAGCGCCAATCACTGCAGAGAGAGATGCTCGGCCATGCTTTGCTTGCACTGAGGAGCAAGCTGAGATTGGCCCCTTGATCCTGGATTCCGAGGCATGTATTAAGGTTCCCGCCTCGATTAATCGCTTTCTGCGAGACTATCAGAGAGAGGGCATCAAATTCATGTTCAAGGCTTGGCAGGAGAAGAGAGGTGCCATTCTCGGGGATGACATGGGCTTGGGGAAAACGGTGCAAGTCATCGGATTCCTCTCTGCAATTATGGGCAAGACCGGCAGAGAGCAGGACCTCGACCGCCGGATCAAGGCTTCTCGGGCGTCCCGCTTTGCAGCGGGAACCCGAGCCAACGATATATGGCCTACGTGTCTCGTGCTCTGTCCCCAGACTGTCACTGGGAATTGGTTGAAGGAGCTCGAGACTTGGGGCTACTTCGAGGTCGCACATTACGGCACAGGACAAAGCGATCCCCTTCAGGCCTTCAAACGGGGGCGACTTGATGTCGTTGTAGCATCTCACGAATACGCGATCATGCGTATCGATGAGCTCAAGGACCTCGACTTCTCGTGCATCTTCATGGACGAGGCACACAAGTTCAAGTCGGCCTCCACCAAGGGGACGCAGGCCATGAATCGCTTCCGGTGCCCGGTGCGCATTGCAATGAGCGGGACGGTGATCCAGAACCGCTACGAGGAGATGTGGTCCATTTTCGACTGGACCAATCCCCGTAAGTTCGGCACCATCAAGGCCTGGACAGACCTGATTGCAATGCCTCTGAAGTTAGGCCAACGCAGGGGAGCCTCTGCCGAAGAAGTGGCTGATCATCGTCTGATTAGCAAGCTCTTTACAAAGAATTTCCTCCCGCCCTTTCTGCTGCGCCGGACAAAAGCACTAATCGCCGACCAGATGCCGGCCAAGACGGACAAGATCATCTTCTGTCCTCTGGCACTGCAACAGCTGCAAGGGTATCGCATGTTTTGCGAGCTGCCTGAGGTCAGGCTCATGCTGCGCATGAATGAATCTTGCCCCTGCGGCCGCGAGGACAACGAGGGCCGACGCTTCCGCCGCAAGAACTGCTGCAACAAAGGTGCCGCCAGGGACATTCTACGGTACATGAATATCCTGACCTGCCTTGCCAACCACGCTGCGCTGTTCTTTCCCGACCCGGAAGATCTCCGCAGTCCAAAGGAGAGTGTACGTGAGCGGTTCGAGAAGCAGCGGGGTTATGTGGAGTCGCTTTGGCCAGAAAGTTGGGAATCGAAGCTCTGTAACGCGAGCAATGGTCTCCAGCCCAATCTGTGCGGCAAGTGGCTGGTCCTCCGCGATCTGCTTGGCACTTGGCAAAAGCAGGGCGACAAAGTCCTTCTGTTCTCGCGGTCGATTCGCCTCCTCAATTGGCTACAGTGGTTCGTCGAGCATTCTGCCTGGACATTCTTGCGCCTTGATGGTACCACCCCCCAGGCTCAGAGACAGCAGAAAGTCGATGATTTCAATAGCGACCCGTCAATGTTTCTGTTTCTGATCTCTACACGCGCTGGCGGCACCGGGCTGAACCTTACTGGAGCAAACAAGGTGGTCATTTTCGACCCGAGCTGGAACCCTGCAGAGGATATGCAGGCCATGGACCGAGCCTACCGCTTCGGCCAGCAGCGGGACGTGTACGTTTACCGTCTGATTGGCGCGGGAACGCTCGAGGAGATTATATATGGCCGGCAAATTTACAAGTCTCAGGCCGCTAACATTGCCTACAGTGCATCATCTGAGCGACGCTTCTTTTCGGGCGTGGAAGGAGTGTACGAAGGAGAACTGTTTGGGCTTCAGAACATCCTCTCCTTCCGGGAGTCCGGCACGATCACGAAGGCCATCATCGAGGATTGTGAGGTCGACGAGGCCGTTCAAGAGGTGCGCAAATTCCTCCGAGACCTCGGCTCGCCCGCTGCTGGCGCTCACGGTGATGACAGCGACGAAGAGCCCAACACGCGCGAGGATACCAGAAGCGATGCTGGCGAGTCGGATGCGGACGCAAGGCCTAGTGGGAGCATCTCTCGAAAGAAGAGGAGAGAGTCCAGTCCGGCAAAGGGCAAGGAGAAAGCCGTCGAGGATCAGATCCTTGCCTCCCACGGCATCTCATACACGCATGACCATCAACAGGTCATGCAGGGCCCTTCCCGGGGGCCGAGGCGTCAGCGCCAACTTTCGGAGGCAGAGGACAGCGCGAGCACGCCAGGATCGAAGAAGCCGCTCAAGCAAGGAGGATCTGTTTGGCCGCCTCCACGCAGTCGCAGGCGCGATGAGTGGATCTAGCAAGGAATGAGTATACCCGGCGGAATGATTGATGCAGTAGAAGGGACGTGAGCGTGATGTGAACTTGGGGAGAGTTCGACTCGGGAGGGACGTGGGGGAAAGAACGGGCGGACAGGGCGAGAGCGCACAAGAAGAGTCGCATAAGAGATGATCTGTACAATAGAAGAGTCCATAGAAATCAGGTGTAATTGTCTCATTGGCCATAATTGCTCGGGTACATAGAGATGATCACCGTCCCAGAGATCCCTTCCTTCTGACGCTCCGCGTCCGGAGATGTAACGTATGACGCTTGACGCGTGGATACCGCGTCAACCCACTATCCAGCCTTGCTTCGCTACGACCTGTACCACGTCCACAGCGTAGCCCTCTGCAACCTCCTGACTCCTACTTCCTCAGGTGTCCGCATCTAGTGGCCTTCCTCTTTGCTTCTACCCCAGCGCTTCCCAAGAGGAGTGCAAATTCCTTGTCCTTTGCACCCTGCCTGCGATGGCACATCTAGAGCTTTCCTTCCGCTCTAAGCTGTCTCCGCTGCTCCAAATCCACTCCAACAAGGACCTTAGCAGCAGTCCAGAATTGAACCACAGAGAAGACCTGCTTCATAAAGCAGATGGGAAGCGTAATGGCAGCAGCCACCATGGGCCAAGTCACTTTGCCCACGCCGGCAAAGAAGAAACCGCTCCAGCCGTCTGGACTCAGAGCGGCTTGCTTTAGCAGTTGTGTCCTCAGAGCTGAGCCGAGAGGCCAGAGGAGCCAGTCTGGATCTAGCCCCAGGGGAGTGGGGTAGAATTCTATCAGGTAGAGACAGACGAAGAAGAGCTCATTACCTGCGCAGAAGAAGAAGAGGGTGCGCTAGAAAGGGAAAGGGAAGAAGATGTCAGATGATGCGACCGGATCCTCACCAAAGGCGTTCAGCTGCGACTTACGCTGTCGTTGTAATAGTACCACAGAATGCGCGAGACTTCCGAAGTGACGAGCTTGTGGCTGGCCGCGCCAGTCAAGAGCGAGGAGTACATGTGAATGTAATGACTACTAAAGTCGAGTGTGATCAGGAATTGGAACACGAGGGCAGCCTTGGGGTAGGTCTTTGTAAGGTAGCAGAGGAGACAGGCCGTTGTGCAACGATCTGTCACCATGTCTAGTACCGCGCCAAACTTGGTCGATTGGCCAAGGCGACGCGCTGCCACTCCGTCTACTGCATCCAGGAGACATGAGACGCCGTACAGGAAGGTGCAAGCCTTGGGATGAATCTGCATATAGTACAGAGAGAGAGCCGCGAGGATGACTCGAGTGTAGCCTGCGGAAAAGAATTCGGATCAAAGGTGAAAGTCAGAATCGGGAAAGGTAGCGAGTGTCAATACCGAACAGACTCACCTACGAGATTTGGCACAAAGAGGAAAACATTCTCCTCCGCCTGCCTGGCATTGTTTATAGCGCCCTGTGTGTCGATGTTCGAGAGCTCAGACGACGACGCAGTACCTCCTACGGTCTCTACCACCTTGATCGTCTTGACCTGCTGCACTACTCCACTGCCAACGGGCGAGCTCGTCATGTGGCTCACAGCTCCAGCCCTAGTGCTGGTGGTGATGGCCCTGAAAGAGTCATAGAGTAGGTAGAAGGGAATGAAGACCCACACCAGGTTCATGAAGAAGAGGTAGACCCAGAGGAACATCCAATTGTCGGACGCCAGGGCTTTGCATCCGGTCAGCCACTCTGGGGCAAAGGTCATGAAGCCTCCGTAGATCTCGGCAGTGGAGAGTACGACGGTCCAGTAGTGGTAACTGAACTTATTCTGGCTCAGTAGATAGGCGCAATAGCCAGCCATGGGACCCGCGCCCAATACCGTCAGTATCTCAAGAGCGACGACTGTAGGGTCGGCAGTGCCCCATCGCGAGTCGGCCCTGGCGTAGTCTTGCCAGAGGTAAGCGAAGAAGCCCTTTGAGTTGTTGACTGTCCTTGAAAAGGTAGACAAGTAAAGGAAAGATCCCTCTAGGGTCAAGTGGCAGATGCAGTCAAACACGAGCCAGGTGAAGATGAGCTTGACCTTGCTTCCGGCAAGGATGTTCCGCTCCTGTTCTGCTTGTGTGAGGGCCGGGCTGCTCTTGCGAGGTGATTGCCGCTTTCCCTTTGCAGATCCGTTGACTGCAATCTCGGTGGAAGACGGCGAGGATGACTTGGGGAGTGCGAACGCTGCGAAGGCGAGGGCGGTGCCAACCATGGAGGCGACGTATGCCAATGCGGCAATGGTCTGCTGCTCGAACAGAGGTGCGAGGAGGGATGTTTGGCCGACCATGTTGGGGTGTATATGCTAGTGGAAGATGACTGCGAAGGATTACGAAGACGAGACCCAAAGTGTGTGGGTGTTCAGAAGCCGCGGTATGTCACCTTGTCCGGCCCTGGTATGGTGGAGGAGGAGATGCGAGTGGTGACGATGGGAAGGAGCCGAAGCGGCGGGAGCACTTTGGCCCTCGACTCCCGCCTTCCGTGGGCGCGTGAGTGAGCAGAGGCGCCAGGCAGCCCGGCAGCCCGGCACCACTCAAAGGCAGACTTGGCGGCAGCTGCTGCCCCGCCCTGGTTCCGTTCCGACGGCCTCGCGTGGGCCCAAGCACCCTTGACAGGCCGGCGGCGTAACGACAATTGTCCGAAGGACGAGGCGCGTCCTTTCCCCTGGCTCCTCTCCGTTGGTGTCCAGGAGCCTTGCCACCCTTCTCACTGCTCAATCGCCTGCTCCAGTCAATACGGGAACAGTCGTGACAGCCGCTGGGAAAGGGGCTTCGCGGGCCACGATCGATGATCGAAAGCTTCGCATCCCACCTTCACATTGCCATCCTCCTTCTGGATCCCCAAAGATCAGCTCTTGACCGAAGCGTCTCATACACAATTCGCTACAGTCTCGCATCAGTAGATGACCCTGCAGCCCGTATCGAGGACCAGATACGAACAATTCACGTCTTAATGACCTCACGATTTCTTTGACGACCCAAGACGCTAAAGTGATACGACAAGGTGTATAGATTCGACAGCATACCTGATTCAGGATACCCGCCCACACATACCCGCCCCTTTATACCCATTCATACCCCAGTGCAGCGATCGCATCGACATCATGGCGCGAGGCAGAACAAACAAATTACGCAAGGCAGAGAGAGAATCAAAGCAAGGAGCAGCGACCATCGGGATCCCGCCAATCACCTCGCGACGTACATCCGGCAGACTTAACACACCTTCCGGTCTTCGGCTGGATCGTGACCCGCACCCGGACGATCACCGTATAGACTGCGACCAGTGAGTATGGTGAAGCAGCCGATGGCGATCGCTCACCGAGCTAGGGAACGCAGACGCCCCTATATGCTAGCATGGCCTCGCCCTGACTCGGTCTGTCATCGCGATGCCCCGATCGACATGACTGAACGCCCTTCGCGTCCCGCCTCTTTCTCGCACGGACAGTCGCAATATATCGAGCTCGAGGCTGAGAAGAGTCTCACTACTGCTCAAGGAAGTCTTCCTTGCTGCATTTGACACCGCAGCCTCAAGCAATCTTCGCGAAATACCAAAGAGAATCGAAGATCACATGACGAGAGAGCAATTCATTGAGCTCGCCGACGTTGACTTCGACCTCCAGGTGAGCTTGTAACAAGGCAACTTGCCTTTTGGCGTCGCAAGATTCGCTGACTTTCGGCAACGATGCTATCTTCCTGATGATGCAGCTGATCAAAGAGATGGCGGACAATGCTAGCCTCAAAGAAGAGCTCAAAGGATGCATCAAGCAGTTCTGCGAATCAGACTTTGGTGGAGATTTGATCTTGCAAGGTACCGACGACTGCTTTGATGCTCTTTGCAACATAGGCGCAAGCCATGGTCACGATTTTGGTACACTAGGACCTCCCTGTGCGTGCTCCTTCACGCATTGCATGTCCTGCCTGGAGCATCTAGTGACAGTATGGAAGGAAGTCCAGGTGACTCCACCTCCAATTGAAGTTGTGCATCTGAAAGAGTCCAAAGTGGTGACCATGATGGAATCACTTGCTGATGAGGACTGGATGGACTCGGGCATCATTCTTGAAGGCTTGCCCTACAAGACCGAGATCACGGATGCGCTCAACAAGATGAGGGATACTTTGTGGGAGGCCGCCGGCGAGCTTGAAGCGACGCACATACGGACCTGGAAAGTCAGCCGCGAATTTATCTCGGGTCTCACGGGCCTCGAGCTGTACTATACAGTGGCCATGCGCGAGCTGATTGCTGCCGGGCCTCCTCCGACCATTGGACCATCGGCCCCGAGCGTTGAGCTACACCGCAAGAGAGATGTCCCTGTTCCTTCTCTGCGTGAACAACACACACAGCTCAAGAAGGACCTTGACCGTCTCTTGAAGGCGGACGAGAAGAAAAGACCGGCCCTTGAGGCAATGAGCATTGGCTATCGCAGGATCCTTGCCCGGCACTTCCGAGACCTTGGTAACACTGCATACACGATGTCCGACTATGTCATAGCTAATGGGCTCTACACACGAGCGATCAAATATGACGCAGAGGATCCCATTTACCCGCTCAATCGCGCAGCTTGCCGGATCAAGCTCAAGTGCTTCTCCTCAGCCGAGACGGACTGCTCGTCAGCCTTGTCAATGGATCCATCAAATTATAAAGCATTCTTTCGTCGTGGAGTCAGCAAAGTCGGCCAGGGCAGATATGAGCAAGCGAAACGAGATTTCGAGGAGGTTCTCAAGCTACAGAAGCACAACCCTGCAGCCCTGAAAGAGCTCAAGGAGCTCGAAGCCAAGAGGCTGGCAGGACAGCGAGGCCAGGTCAAGACTGATAGCAGCCGTCTGCCGGCTAAGAAGTCTCCCACAACCACCTGCAAGCTTGGCAAGGGCCAAGTCGGCAAGGCGCCCGCCGCTGTCCCTGCGCCTCCTGTAGTCGATGCAGGCGAATGCAAAACGGCACCGGACAAAACGCTGGTCGAGACTCCTGGAGCAGAGCAAAGACAACAGTCCGATTCGCAGACGCCGAGGCGAGAAGAGGGGTCTCTGCCTGCGAAACAGGCAGCCCCGGAGTCAGGCAAGAGCGCCGGGCTAGTCCTCGAGACAACGCTAGTCTGCTCTGATACAGCATGTGTAGTGGAAGAAGTCTTTCTGCCAGCGTCCTCATGTCTGGATCCTTTCGATGCGCTTGCGGAAGTGCCCGATGCGGATTCACTAGGAGATGCACCTGCGGACAAGCCAGAAGAGATGCAGTCGAATGAAGGTCTTACTCTGCCAGCCCTGCCAGCCCTCAGCAAATCCCCAACTACTCTTCTAGCAAGCGACATCAGTGACGATGCAGATGAGGCAGAGGATTACCGTGCCCATGCCGCAAGGGTCGCCAAACTCCTCGACGGGCTTCAGCACTGCAAGGCGAACATGGACTCGGCTGACGCTGCGACGCGAAAAGAGGCAATTGCCTCTGCCAGTCAACTGGTCAAGGAGTTTGAAGCTACAGAATCCGAGACGCAAGCTCTCACCCAGAAAGTCGTCAAGCGGACACAGCAGCTGTCGAGTGCTACTGCGATCGCCAAGGCTAGTCGAATCCGTCCCCACCGTTCCGCTGCGCACAATAGAGTCAAGCCCAAGCCTGAACAGAAGGACCCTGATGCCCCCGGGGCTAGTGAGACGTCTGAGCAGCGCAAAGTGCGCCTGGACAAGGAGACGCGCGACCAGCTCTTCTTCACCTGGGCCTTCATCCATATCGTCCAGCAGAGAACCGGAGCTCTCATACTGAAGAGTCAGCGACATCGACCCGAGGGGATCCTCGCCATTGATACTCTCAATGGCACCGTCGCTGAGCCATCCCGACGAGGCAGCGATTCGGGCATCGAGCGATCACCTGTGGCCAAGGCTCGAAAGAAGTTGCGTGCCAAAGGCAAAGGAGCCGAGATGTAGGAGCGGTTCACATTGGCTGGTTCGTCCGTTGTACCTGACTTCTACCGGGGTGGTGTAGGAGAAGATGAATGGAACATCACCTTTCTGCCCGGCCCACTCTTGCGTGAAGATGAGAGGAGCTCACACTGCGGGACGATGTTTTAGACAGTACAAGGAGCACCTTTGGCCCCAGACTTCTCATTGACGCATCGCATCATGTAGGACGCATTTCTTCATTCAATGATGGTGATATTGATCAAAGAGGACAGCTAGAATACATTTTCCACCCTTCACCTTCTTCACCTCATCTCACACCACCTCCTGCGATACCGCCACCCTCCCTCTTGCCTCTCTCACCGCTTCCTCCATCCCTCTCCTCTCCCCATCCATCTTCTCCCGCTGCTCCACCTCGTCTAGATGTTGCCAGGCCAAGTGGAGCGTAAAGTAGCTTACAGAGCCATAGGCTAGACAGCGCAAAAGGGCTGGGAAGACGTCGCTGAAGGAGAGCGGAGTCTGAGGAGGAGGTGTAGAAGGAGGCGGAGGAGGAGTGCGTCTCGTGGAGTCTCGAATTGTGTGCAGGCGTCTCTGCAATGCATGAAGAAGAGGAAGGGGACGGAGTGGGGGAAGGAGGGGGAAGGGGAGGAAGGTGATTGTGTTCAGGCGGACTGTTGCGTGTAGGATAAACCAGATGATGGTGGTATGAGCGCCGGTGCTCAGAAGAGGTTTCCTTCATACCTTACTCACAGCTGAAGAAGGGCCCGCGCCAGTTCCGGGGCCCTTGGTTGAGATCCTACCCAAGATCTGGGTCTGGACGCGGGAGGCAATCGCACTATCACCGCCGGCGGCGTGCGAGGCGATGCCTTCGTAGTCCTCGTGGGGCACTTTCCACTCGTCGAGGGTGGTGCTCAGGCCTAGATCACGCACCAGCTTGCCCACTTCGACGCCGACTTCGACACCCTTCTGTCTCGCCTCCTCGATGGAGATTGGGTGTGCTGGGTCTGTGAGACGGTTCGTCTGCGGCGCAATGTACGCCAGTGCGTCTGCGAGGGAGAGGAGCTGTTCGGTAGGCGTCGTCTCCAGCTTGGCAGTGTACTCGATAGCGTGTGCGAGAGTAAGGCACGAGGTGATCCCGTGCGGGATTTGGTAGGTGGAGCCCAAAGCATGTCCCAGGGAGTGAGAAATGCCAAGGTTGCCCCTCCTCTTCTCAGGGAAGAGACTGCTGGTAGCTGCCAGCTGGAGCTTCTGCCTGATGCGCAAATCGTTAGGATTAGCCTTGCTTGCTCGCAGTAGGGGGAAGAGCTCACGAAGAGCACCGAGGTTCTGATTACGCAGCACCCAGTTGAAGTCACCAGGACGGTAAAGTCCCTCGACAGCGTGATCGACTGCCCTCATGCCTGAACTGAGCCAGAGCCTCTCTGGCGTAGAGAGAGTGAGCTCTGCGTCCAAGATCAGCACGCGTGGTACCAGAGCCGGGTGCGAGACGCCAGTCTTCTTGCCATCCTTTGTGAAACCAGCATTCTGCGTCGTCTCAGCGACCGAGAGGGTAGTGGGGATGGCAATACTAGGGATGAACGAGTTGGGATCCTCATTGTCCTTGTTCTGCTCCTCGTGGATGTAGAAAGAGACTGCCTTGGACGAGTCAATGGGCGAGCCGCCACCGACGGAGATGAGCACGTCGATCTTCTCCTTCTTGACAAGCTCCACGGCACGGTGAATGGCGTCTACAGGGGCGTGCTGGCCAATGTCATCGAGGGTTGCGACGTAGCGCTCTCCCAGGGCCTCCTTGACCTTCTTGATCACATCAGTCTTGGTGCTGAGCGACTTGCCAGTGACAATCAGCGCCCTCTTGCGACCGCCGAGATCCTCCTTCAAGGCGGCATCAAGACCCTCCCTTAGGCATCCCGGCCCATAGCGGATCGAGGAGAGCTCCGTTGTCCTCCAGACTCCCTTGGGGGGAGCAGGTCCTGATGTTGTGCTTGCCATTCTGACTACTGTGAATGTGGGTGCTGGTATTGAATGTGGTGAGAAGGGTAATGTGCTGGTAGAAGGTCTTAGAGACCGTCTTATAAAGGAAGTGACCAGCATCGTCGCCCCCGATTGGCCTTGCTGTGGGGGATTGTGGAGAAGAGGAAGCAGAGGGCGGAAGAGGTCAGGCTCGCCGCCTAGCAGACGGAGAAGCCGACTTGCCGACGCCAGAACACTTTTGCCATGGCGCGATGATTCCCGCACAGGTGGAGGCGGCAGATCTCCTCCCGTTCCGATGCTTACGCCCGGGAGACTTGTGGAGCACATTCGGCCAGTCGTAGAGGTTGCTCAGAAGCTCAGAATCTAGAGGAGCAGCGTCATCCTGACTACGACTAGTACATGTCCATCTTTCGCCTGCCACCTTTGCTCAATCTATCTCGAGCACTCCCTCTTCTCTCATCTGCGCCTCGAAGTTCTCACTACCTCTTCTCTTCTCAGTCTCGATCTTTCAGGATGTCTTCCTCCTCCGCATCCAAGCCTGATGCCAACCACAGCGATGGCTCGACCAAGTGGTCCTCCACCGATGGCCAATTCCGCCGCCAGGTCTCATCTTTCCGAGAGACCATCAAGGCTGGCGGAAAGCACGCGCCGGCAAAGGGCAGGTACCGCTTGATTGTAGCGTACGCCTGTCCTTGGGCACACCGTGCTCTGATCCTCAAGCATCTCAAGCAGATCCCAGACGATGTGCTCCCCGTCTCCGTCGTGGACAGTCTCTTAGGCCCCGAAGGGTGGACCTTCCCTCCTTATGGCGACACACACGAGGAGCTCAAAGGTCTAGGAATCCCTGGTACAGGCTACGTGCCCGGTCACGAGAAGAAGAAGCGTATCAAAGATTTCTACCTCGCTGCTGATCCAGAATACTCGGCTCGCTCTACTGTGCCCATCATTTGGGACGAGGAGCTGCAGACGGTTGTCAACAACGAGTCGGCAGAAATTATTCGTATCCTCAATGATGCATTCGACGAGTATGTGCCTGCTGCTCAGAAGGGAGTGACGTACTACCCGGAAGACCTGCGAAAGGACATCGATAGTGTGAATGAGTGGATCTACGATAAGATCAACAACGGCGTGTACAAGTCGGGCTTTGCTACAACGCAGGAGGCATACGAATCCAATGTCAAGCCCCTCTTCGAGGCACTGGACAAGGTGGAGGGTATCCTCTCCAAGAGCAAGTCTGGCTACCTGGTCGGGGATAGACTAACAGAAGCCGACATCCGCCTGTTCACCACAATCATTCGCTTCGATCCGGTGTACGTGGGACACTTCAAGTGCAATATCAGTACGATCCGACATGGCTACCCACACCTCAACAAGTGGGTCAGGGAACTCTACTGGAAGGAACCAGCTTTCAAGGAGACGACCGTCTTTGATAGCATCAAGGCGCACTACTACCAGAGTCACCCGAATGTTAACCCTACACGCGTGGTGCCTGTCGGTCCTCTACCTCCTATTGAGCCATTGTAATTTAGTGTACACGGTGTAATCAATTGAAGTATCAAAAGAGGTATCATATGTCTCACGGGAGGGATGCGTGCTGCAGATCCTTCACAGAAGTGGCTAGGGTTGAGTGGGAGCAGGCACAGGAACAGTTTCGTTGCGTGTAGCCCAGTGCATGAGTACTTGTAGGCTAGATGAGGCCCAAAGGGATGCAGAGTGTGAGCGTCAGCGCCATGTCTTTCCTCATTTTTCCCGTCTTGGCATCCGACTCACTTGACCAGGAGATACTTGGTCGCCCTACTCCACGTCTCCTCACTAGCAAAGAAAGCCCCCGCCAGTCGTATGCTGGTGTCGCCAATCTTCTCTCCATTGATCGCGTGGATCATTCGTGGAGGATCGGAAGGTATTTCCGCATTAGCTCCAGCACCACTTGAGCTGATGTTAGAAGGACCAGCAACAGAGATTTTCTCGGCCCACTGGAAGAGTTGAGAGGTGCAGTCTAGGATGCCGATCATGGCCGCGTCGAAGCGTCGAGAGTGGAGCATGCGAGTGACGCCTGCCCAAGGACCTGGATGGTAGCTGAGGGACAAAATGAAGGAGAGATGGAAGTGTCAACCGAAGGAGAGAATGGCACTGCATTATCTTTACGCTACTCACAGCTCGTAGATGTCTTCGCTCTGGTGACCAGACGGCGAAGCGGACGAGCTTGCTGATGGGTGCTGACCGGAGTACGCGAGCTTCTCCATAGCAGAGGTGGACCCTTTGGGTCTCACTCTCCATCCCACGAACTCCCGACCCTTCCTACCCGGGGTGGAAAGGTTGCCTCGGGCAGTCTGTCCTTCTAGCATCCCACCGATACGTCCCCTGAGCACTTCCACCAGCAAGGCGACCTGTCCCCAGGCCGCATTGACCTCATTCCACTCCACGCTCGTAGCACCACCTCCACTGGAAGAGGATGACATCTTGCCGAAGCGTAGACCATTAATCGTGGCTAAGCCCGTCCCGCTGGCTCTCTTGCGATTGCTCGAGGCAGAGGAGGAAGGGCCTCCACCGCCTTCATGACCAATGCAGAATGCGTCGTAGAAGACATTTGTTGAGTTCAACCGAGCCAGCGTTGTTTCCGAGACTTGAAGAGACCGCTGCAGAGATGATTTTGTCGACTCTAAGGCTGTCGTCTCCGAAAGAAGCTTCGAGTGACCCGCCCAGAAGCTGAAGCAAAAAGGAAGAGAAGGCGTATCGCATCAGTACTGCCATAATGCCAGGCTTAGGAGGCGTAAAGCTGCCACTTCGTCTCTCGAAATACTCACTCAGCCTCGTCAGCTTCCAGCTCTCGCTCCTCTACCTCCAATTGTCTCAACTCCTCCTCCAGGTCCTTCCTCGTCCTCTCGGACTTGTACAGCGCCGCAACCGCCTGATCCACAGCCGTCTGCAACTCCCCAATCTCCGCCTCCAATCTAGCCACTTCTGCCTCTCCATCTATCCTCCGTCTGCCTTTTCCTTCTCCCTCAGCAGGACCATGATTACCAGCTGTGCTCCTCTCGAGCTCCCGATTGAACTCGCCAAGTGCATCTCGCTCCTTGCGCACTTCTTCCACTTGCCTGCGTATCACTTCGAGACAGTAGTCTGAGCAATCTAGACATAGAGGATGATCGATGCCCAGAGGAAAGCTGCGTGGACCTGCTGCTGCTGCCGTTGCCGTGGCTCCTGATGTGGCAGGGTGTTGGTGGGATGAGGAAGAAGCGGATGAGGACGAAGAGGCCGAAGGGACTGTTGCTGTAGTCCCAGCGGGTACAAAGGAGGAGACCAAATCGAAGAGGCGCGAATGTAAAGACAGACGTGCTGTGAGAGAGTTGGGCGCTGCTCCTGACCTCGAAGTTGAACGTGAGTCATCCTTTGTAGGCCGATGCTCTCGCTGGTGATCTTGCAGTACAGCCTCTCTCAACTCAGCATCCTTGACGCGCTTCAGAGGTGTTGACTGCTTCGTCTCCCCTTTGTCAGTCGAAGAGGGTGCAGTGACGAGAGAAGAGATGACGTCGTAGTTGGAGGTAGTCAGGGCTCCTTCATTGGACGACGAGGAAGCTGCTGAAGCTAGGAGGGCTTCATCGCTCAGACTCTCGTCCAGCTGCAGTGGTTGCGAGCAGCGTTGGCAGCTGAGAGAGGGGGGCGAAGACGATGAAGAGGCTTTCGCAGCTTGCATCTTGAGCGGTAAGCGCCCGTCTAGGGCAGCTGGACGATCACTGCTGTCTTGTATGCGCTGGTTTGGTATGGCTACTTAGAGGCGTGTGTGTGTAGAAATGCAATGCGCCTCGGCACATCCACATCCACAATTGCCCGTCCGTGCACCTTTGGCGGAAGCGAGCCTGAGGAAGCAGCAACAGCAACAGACACTGGACACGCAGCCCATCTCACTTCGGAAGAAATGTAATGATTAGAGAAAGGGAAAAAGGAAAAAGAAGAGGAAGACCACAGGGTGGAAATGCAGCGCAGAGTGGAAGAAAGAAGAAGAAAAAGGAAGAAAGGGGTATTCGAGGAGGAAGCCCCTGTGGAATCGTTCATTAGATCGGTAAGGATCAAATAGCCTGCAGCATTTCCCTCATCCGCCGGGCTGCGTTCCTTCGTGACCTGTCTCGCCTCTCCATGGGCGCCGGTGCTTGCTTTTATACTGTGCATGCCTTCCCTCCCGTCTTCTGCTCGCCACTCTCTCACATCACCTTGCAGCCTGCACAGCAGCCGCCACCACCATGGGTACCATCTGCGCCCTTTGCGCCTGCACCGCCTGCTGCACCAGCAGCCCCTGCTCGTCCACCGGCTCCTGGTCTGCCGGCAGCTTGCTCCTTGTTGTACTTTCGAATGTCTCTCACTAGACTCGAAAAGGCCTCCTCAACGTTGATGCGCTGCTTGGCCGAGGCTTCGATGAATCGGCAGCCGAAGTGCCTTGCAAGCTCCCGTCCCTCTGTGGAAAGCAACGAGATGCGTGAATTCATCAATACCTCGCTCTAGGCTTGCATCGATCATTCGCTCAATCCTCGACTCACCATGGGTTCCCACTTGCCTCTCGTAGTCCAAATCGCACTTGTTGGCAACGACGATGACAGGGAAGTACTCCTTGTCCTTCACTCTCAGAATCTGCTGGTGGAAGATGGAAATTTCGTCGAACGAGTCCCGCGAGGTGATGCTGTAGACCAAGAGGAAACCTTCACCGGTTCGCATGTATTGTTCTCTCATTGCGCTGTTGGGAAGCATGTGAAGGTAGATTCAGCGGGAGGTCCCCTTACTCTGCCATGATCGCTGCGTAAAGTACACACCTGTACTCTTCCTGTCCAGCAGTATCCAGTACATCTAGCAATGCTACCTCCTCGTCGATGAGGCACTGTTTACGGTATGAGTCTGGCAGAGGGGAGCAGCGTGAATGTCAGTACACAAGTTCCAATTCCGTGGAGGTTCTCTGAGGCGGTCCCCTTTCCTCCCAAGCACCCTCGAAGCCCTTCACTGGCGGCGCTTAGCCATGCGAATCGCCCATCTTGCGAAGTCTGAGGCAATTAAGCCTGCAAGGCCTGCCTCTTACACCATGACCCTCCCTGAATCTACTTCCCATTCCACCTCAGCCATCGCTTGGCGCTGTGTACACGCAGCTGAGGCCCGTGTACAACACTCCTCCCCCTCCTCCGGCGGACCTGCGTTCGATCTCAACTCACCTTCAATTGTTGGGTCATACTCCTCTGGGAACTGGTTCTGAATGAATTGAATCGTCAAGGCCGACTTTCCGACACCTCCTCCTCCAACTACCACGCTGCGAGGGAAGAGAGAAAGGGGGATAAAGCAGTCAGAGGAGCACTGCGTCAGTTGAAAGTGCCTACAAGACGCTGGCAAGCTGGCGGCGGGCCATGATGCCAGCACGGGCCCATGGAGCTGGACACGTACAGCTTGTATTCTCTCAGGAATTGTGCGTTCATCTTCTCTTCTCTTTGCTTTACAGAGCGTCTTGATTGAGCTCAGGGGTGAGCGGCAGAAGGAGCAGCTGGAATCTGATGGGTGTAAGGGCCGGTGGGGTATGCAGTGATGGTTCCTGTAGACTCGGCGCCAAGGAAGGAGAGGGTGGGGGGATCCTTAGAAGTGCCTTGGGCGGACGCTCGGGGTACGGCTGAGCGGGCCGCTAGTGAGCTGGTGATCGGGTGGATATTAACCAAATCTCGCGGGTGGCCTACAATTGGCCAGCTGGGGCGGCGTTGCGTTTAAGAGGGGGTTTTGCGGGGGTGGCCGTCTCGTGAAGGGAGGATGAGGAGTAGAGAGAGGGATAATCGATGCTACCAGCGAGAGTGAATTGGGTGATGATCGAAGATTTAGGAACAGAGGCGGGTCTTTTGCTGCGAGGCTCGTTCCCGATGTGTGGGTTGTGTTGTTGGTGCAGTTCAGGGCCAAAAAGGGGCCGCGAATTGACGGGTTGTGATGGAGCAACAGCTAAAGGTGGGGGAGAGCTTCTTGCTCGGAATGGTAAGGAGTGGTGGAAGTAGAGGTTCAAGAGGCGAGCAGAGTGTGATAGTAGCAAGGGAAGGATTTGGAGACGACGTCAGAGGGGCAAGGCGAACAGGGCGACGCTGAATAGCAAGGTGGTAATGGTAGGCCGAGGGGAAGGGGGGGGGGGGTGCCGCGGACAGGCAAACACAGAGGCAGCAAGGCAGAGGAGAGGCAGGCAGCAGCAGCGGATGCGGATGCGAGGCTGAACGCGACTCAACTTCGATTCCGCCGTGGCGCATCTCCCGGCCGGACGCACGCGGGCGGGGCAGAAGGACGCACACCCAGCCACACCCAAGCACTCAAGGACACCTCAGCCTCACTCACTCCAGGCACACCAGCAGACACCCACACCCAGCACAAAAGAAGGGGGCCCACCGTCGATTATCAGACAGATGAGCAATGTTTGACAGGCTACTCTGCCACATCATGATGCGATCTTTGCGGTTTCGAATAGCGACCGAGACTGCTGCTTGCTGTATCTTCAGACTCAGCACACAATTGGCCCTCGCAGATTCGCCTGCTACCGCTTCCTGCTCGCCCACCCACAATTGGCTCCCACGTGAGACTCCTTCGCCTCCCCACGCCGAGGCTCTACTCGCCCTGCACTGCGACAATGAGATTCCTGTAGAAGTCATGCCCGTTTACTAAGCCCTCGATCTGGACATTCTCATTGACTGTATGGATGCCCGAGTCCGGGGTGGCGGGATTCGAAAGAACCGTGCCGCCAGAGAAGCGGAAGATGTTGCGAGAGAGGTCCCAGTAGCTCTTCGTATCGGTGTTGCCATTCATCATCGAGGGAACCACTGGAATATCGCTACCGTCGGTATCCTTCCATGTGGCCCGAATAACGCTACTAAGCAGCCGCCATGCATTGGCGTCTTCACCAGACACTGGCGTCCGAGGAGCGGCCTCCAGAGGAGCGTAGGTGAGCTCAAGGTGAACAGAGCCAACGTATGGCTTCTTCTTGTCTTTTTCATGCTTGCCTCTTGGGTCTACCATTTGATCATTGGGAAGCTTCCACCCCTTGTACTCTAAGCCTAGCTTCTTACTCTCCTTTTCCACGAGCTGACCAAGGCTAGCTCGTAGGTCGTCAGAGGGGGTGTTGACGTCGACGCGGAAATTGATCGTGGCCACAGACCGCTCGGGAAGAGCGTTGATCTTGACGCCCCCAGAGATGAGGTCCACGGCCTGTGTCGTCCTGAACACAGCCTGCTCATCTGGTGACAACGCTGCGAGCACTTCCTTGAAGACAGTCTTGGCCTTGCGAGGGCAAAGTTTGGGAGAGGTCAGCTTTGCAAGGGCTTTTGACAATTTGCGCCGCTTCTTTATTGCCGGCGAGTGTCGCAAGCATAGCAGCGTGGCCAGAGCGGGATGGTCAACACTATCGAGTGTGGGCAGCGGTGGATTATCCTCGATGGCTGCCACCAGACGGCTAAGATAGCCAATACCGGTGCGTGGAGGTGGCAATGAGGAGTGGCCACCAGGAGTGTTGACAATGACTCTGACGTCCATGTAACCTTTTTCTGCCGTCGCTGGCGGGGCGAAGGTAATGCCGAGACCCCCCTCTCCCACGGGCGTGTCTTTGGCAATGATTTGGGCCCCTTCATCGAGAATCAATTCAGCTCCACCTTTACCATATCGCTCGACCAAGAAGGCGGCCAGAGCGTCGGCAGCAGACCCAGCTGACTCCTCATCGAAGCCAAAGGACGCAACAATGGTGCGGCGAGGAACAAAGGCGCCATCCTTGAGCGATAAGAGTGACTCGAGAGCAGTAAGTACCCCGATCAGGCCCGACTTGTCGTCTGAAGATCCGCGGCCCCACACGACATTGTTCTCCTCGTCTATGAACCCAGAGAAAGGGGCATGCTTCCAGGAATCTGCCGTTGATGGTTCGACTGGGACCACGTCCTGATGAGCCATGAGGATGAGGGGCTTGAGGCTCTCATCGCTTCCTTGCCATGTGTAGATAAGGCCATGAGAGTCTACGACCTCCTTTTTGAGGTGCTCGTGAACCAAAGGGAAAGCCGTCTTCAGGTAGGCTTCAAAGGGGAGGAAGGCATCGTCGTAGAGCTTCTTGATGGCATCGCTTGAATTGGCAGATAAGACTCCCCAGTCGTCGAGTACCGTTGTGTCTACTTGTACGGCACCAGACAGAACCTTGGCCATGTACTTTGCATCACGAACCGGCAAGGTCAGATGCTGAGGAGGATTCCATGGCGCCGGCTGCTGACAGACATCTGGAGCAGAGGAGAGAGTCGAAGGTGGAGGATGCGGGTGCTGGCTTGTGTAAGGCGTCAGATGTTGCCAGTTGACCCAAACGAGAAAGGCGAATGAGGTCAAAGTCGCGATCCACCGCCATGGACTGGTAGAAGCGTGGCGCCGACTGATCTGTTGATGATTGGAGGGCAGAGTCGAGCCTTCAAGCTTTTCGGTCATGATGGGCGCGTAGAGAGGTGAGCGATGGACAGGAAGGAATCAGGGCACACCTCGGCATCAGGGTGCAGGGGCCTCCTCCCTGCGCTTCTCCCCGGAGATTAGACGCGGTCCGTAATCACGCCGGGGATGGCCGCCCCCCGCGTCCTCTGACACCGCCTTTGACTCAGGTGGGTCTAGCTATCGATATAAAACCATGCAGATCAGATCAACAAACAACAGGATGCCTGTACAAAGCAAGGGGAGACTGGATCCTATCTTTGGGGCGCCTCCGCCGAAAGGAGATCACCGACGACCCAGATCGGCTTGCGGGAATTGGGTGGGGAGTCCATGATGTATTCTCCCTTCGAAGCGAGTCGGAGCTAGTGAGGGTTGTCCTCGCTCTCGGGGCTCAGGGAACGTGTCAGAGGCTACGTCGAAGTTTGAAAAGGTAGGGCAGTCGTTCAAGGGCAAGACCAGGCAAGGTCGAACCATGGAACTGCGAGGCAGTGCAAAGGGCAATTGGCAGGACCCGGCGGCGCAGCCACCCCCGACTGACCTGGGCGGGCGGCATTTGGCGAAATCACCCAGTTCCGCCCTCGGAAGCATTGCCTCTCCACCCTCCCGTTGCCTTCAACTCACCATGTCTCCTGTATATACTTGTGCATAGACCCCCCTTTGCTCTCCTTGCCGCCTCTTCTTGACCGTTCTTGCTTCTCATTCCGGACATCACAGGCTTACGTCGTCTGACGTCCGAAACAAGGACCTGCAGCTCTCTACGGCCGGCTCCTGCCCCTTGATTGCAAGCAATCCTTGTCGGTCAGGTCTTCTAAATCACCTACAAAAGCATCCGTTTAGAGCAGCTGCCACATCAGAAAGACCATCACTGAAGAAACCGTAGCGTACCGCTGTGGTCATTGCACATTTCGCACCAGACCGGGCTGCCCGACCATCACCAGATGCACGGCAACTTCAAGGGCTGTCTGCTTGCCGCCTGCTTGGCTCTCTGGCTTTCTCTTTCACTATCATCACATGGTGTCCTGGCGAAGCACAGTAGTTCATCAGCTTCGACGCCTCTCGCCACGCTTTCTTCTGGGGCGACTCTGCAAGGGGTCACCGATGAGGCAAATTACTTGTCCTATTGGGAAGGTGAGTAGGACATACTAGAGGAGAGAGTTGTGCTATTCGGCCCCTAATTCGGCCGCCATCGCCTCTCTTCCTTCTCTGCGTCAACAGGTGTCCGCTATGCAAAAGCACCGGTTGGGGACCTTCGTTTCGCCCCACCGCAAATGATCGATCTAGCCACTCAGAATACCCCTGCGCCTGCCACTAGCTCCTCATCCGGCGGACATTCCGAGAATGGTGCCGCCCATCTCCTCAATCCATTGCATCATTTCAAGCTGGCTGCTCAACTAGCCCAAAAGGCATTCCACGCTTCGCATCAGAAGGTCGGAAGGTCAGTGCAAGTGATACAGAAGCGGTGGAGTGAATTCTCCACCCCTGCATTACGTAGAGCAAACGCCGCTACCGTCGTGGCTAACGTTACAGGCCCGATATGCCCTCAAGCGGGCGACATCGGCGATCAATCTGAAGATTGTCTCTTCATCAACATCTACAAGCCCTATAATGCATCGAGCTCTACGCCCTTGCCTGTACTGCTCTTCGTCCACGGAGGAGGCTTTCAGAACGGCGCAGGCTCATTCTACGATCCTACGCCCATCATCAAGTCTGGTCTACGCTTTGGTCAGCCTGTGATCGTGGCCACCATCAATTATCGCCTGAACATATTTGGTTTCTCCTCCAGCTCTGACCTTGCCACTCTCGCCGGACTGAACCCATCTGGCTGCACAGCGAGTGCTACTGGATGTACCACTCAGAATCTGCCAGGAGAGCCAGTTGGAATCAACTTGGGTTACCAGGATATCAAGATGGCAGTCAATTGGACGAACACCAACATTGCCGCTTTTGGTGGCGACCCTCAGCAGGTAACCATCTGGGGTCAGTCGGCAGGTTCTTTCGGTGTCAGTGCTCAGTTACTAGGTCATCAAGGACAAGCTCTCGGTGGCGACGCACAACAGCCAACGAATCCACCTCGACCCTTGTTTCGGGGTGCTATCATGATGAGTGGTGCGCCGTCCGGCCCCGCGATCCCCGAGCCTGCTCATCAGGACGACGTTTGGAATGTCACCCTCAGCGATGCCGGGTGTGGCGGCGATTCCTATCAGACTGCACAGGCTCGCCTCAATTGCATTCGAGGGGCCGACTGGACCGTCCTTCGCACTTCCGCCAATAATCGCAACGACAGAAGTGGCGATCCCGGCCATTACTATCTGGGCAACTACCCCTTCTTGCCCACCTTTGACGGCGGTGCCAGACGAGGGGGCTTTCTCGCTCGTCCACCAAGCGAGACGCTCAGTGCAGGCGCCTTTGCCTCTGTTCCCATCATGATTGGAGACGTAGAGGACGAAGGGACGATCTTTGCTCCCAGGGATCTTGGGAATTCTTCTTCACTGGAAGATTGGTTCAGAGGCGTCTACTTTGCCGACGGCACAGCCACGATGCAGAACAATGTCATGGACGAGGTGCTCAATGCCTACCCTGACATACCGCAGGAGGGCAGTCCCTTTACACCACGAACGGGAGGCGACACCAATCGGTACTTTGGGCACACAAACCAATTCAAGCGTGCCGCGGCCCTGTACGGAGACATCAGATTCCAGTCTAACCGTCGTAACCTCCTTTGGCAAGGTCTCGCAACTGGCAACACACCCGCTGCATGGACGTGGCTGTACAGCTGTCCCTCCTACAAGGAGTCCGTCTCCCTCGGCGTTGCCCACTCCGACGACCTCAATGCCCTGTACAGCGTAGCAGGCGACCAACGACACCCTTCCCCCTTCCAGTCCCTCATGTCTCGTCAGTGGATAAGCTTCGCCACCAATCTCGACCCAGCTGCTGAGCCTGGCTTACCAGCTTGGCCACAGTATGACCTAGACGCAGTGCAGATGATGAGCTATGGAGCTAATGGCAAGACGAGCATCATCGCTGACGATTATAGAGCGTCGGCAATGGCCGTGCTCAACACGACGGACGTGCTCGAGGTGACGCATAGATAAGGATGCCAGGAGCGTCGTCAAGACGTCATAGATGAACTCACCACCAACGCATACTCAGTATCGGACGATTGCTATCCACTTTTTTTCGTCGGCACAACAGCATCCTCCTTCTTCTTCTCGTATACCACTTCATACTATCGCCCCAAACTTACTTAGACGTCGACTCTTCTCATACATTTCCTTGTCACATACGTCTGCTTTCGCTCTTTTCCTTTTTTTCACGAACCTTCGTGGAATGTATCATATAGCCCTCTCGTCCACTTCAATCCATAGATGCCTTGCTACTCCACCGCTCTCGTCTGCTCTCCCAGCCTAACCTATTCGGGTATCTCGATGAGGATGCAGTCGATCGTGCTCACATCTCTACTTCGAAGTGATGTCCAAACAGATTCGATTGCGGCGTCTCGCCCCACTACTCTAGTTTCTGTACAAGGAGAGGGCGCAGTCCGTCCCTCTCGTCTTCGGTCTTCCTACATCTCCATTGGCCCCCACGCACAAGCTCGCGGTAAAACGCACTCTAAGCGCGAGACACGGCAGACTGCAGAGCCTGGAGAACCTCTACCTCAATCTCAGCCTCAGCCTTCTGCTCTGGCGATCCGGATCCGCCGGCGGTTCGTTGTGCCTCGGAGAGAGCAGATCGGATGGCCTGCAAGGAGAGTAAGATGAACGCTCCATTGTGAGCTTCTGGATTGACCAGGTAGATAACGAGCACCCTAAGCACGCCACTATAGCACTTACCTCTTGAGAGAAGTCCTCCAGGGGGTAGGCCTCAATTGCATTGATGGTCAGTCGGTTGTTGGGGTGCATGGTAGCGAAACCACCAGAGACTGTGGTCGAAAACGAGGATAAGGGATGCCTGGTCAGTACACATCCCTCCGGCTCGCTTCAAGGTTCATGCCCTCTTCTTGTCGTCTGCCGCCCATCTTTCACGCCATCCTAGTTCATGCAACCACTCTCCTCAGTGACTTGAGCTCAAGCTCTCCTTGCGACATCCTCCGGTCCTTTCCCTCCCCTTTTCCATTTCCTCTCTTCATCCTTAAATCTCGTCTTCTCCCAGTCATGTTCGCAAATACCCACCGAACCACTTCTTTGTACCGGAGCTCTCGATTACTTCGAGGAGTCCAGGCTTGAGCTCCTCGACAGAGGGAACGTGGGAAGAGAGGATACCCATGTCTCCGGTGGAACCGGAGATGTTGACCTGGGTGACTTCTTGAGCATCGAAGATGGCCTGGTGAGGGAAAGACGGTGAGAGAGTGGAAGTCATGCCTGATTCAGCGCTTTGTACAGGCCACTTGTCCTGTCATATCTGTCGCAGCCCACTCACGGCGTGAGGGAGGATGAAGCTGAGCTTGAGCTTGTCACTGACTGCCTCGGCATAACCACGTCGACCAAGGGTCATGGCAGCTGGCATCACGGCGGGCCTGGCAGCCATGGAGGCAGCGGGCCTTGCGGCAGATCGCAGAGCGGATCGAGTGGCGAGGGCGAAGACCATTGTGCTACGAAGTGATGGTACGGGAGGGATGCGATGAAGGGGTATGTGCGGGTATGAGTGATGGGAAGAAGTCGAGGTAGACGGTGGAGACGAGGCCAGGCGCAACGCACTGCTCCGCCGCCAGTGGGAAGACCCGGGGCGGCTCCCACCCACACGGCGACGATGGCGGGATGGCCCACGCCGCGCGCGCATCCTCCCGCCCGCCCTGGTCACCCATCGGAACGGAGCTATGCGGAACCAGGAATTTTGGATTTGGGCCCACGGCCAGGAAGAAGGTCACTTGTACTACCGGTCACGCCAGACGCACATCATCGTAGCCTCTGTCTGCTCCCATCGCCGCCGTCATGCCTTCTCGAAAGAAGCAGAAGACGACTCAAGCGAAGCCAGAGCCCCTTGGCTCCCGTTTCTCCCGGCAGACTGGCGCTTCGGAAGCCACTGAGGAGGAACTAGCATTGGCCACATCCCTCTTTGGAAGGAATGCCGACATCCCCGTCACCTCCAGTGGCGTCTCTTCTGGAAGCAGAGTGGGTGACAAATCTTGGGACACAGGCTTTGAGGACTTCGAGAAGACCGGACTAGAGGACGTAGAAGATGACCAGGTGCGTCTCTTGCCTTCTTTCTCACCTTCTGCTCTGCATTGAACTGACGCTCTGCACACACTTCCTTATCCTTACAGCTCTTTGCTCTAGACACTGGATCTGGAGCAGACGATGACGATGCCAGTGGCAGTAGTAGTAGTGATAGTGACGCAGACCTTTCTGGCGAGGATGAAGAGGACGATGTGGAGGATGGCGAGGTAGAGGTCCTCGAAGAGTCGGCTGCTGGTCCCTCCCGGCTCTCCCCATCCCCTGAACCTCAGCTAGACTCACGGCAGCGGCGGCCGGCATGGATTGATTCTTCCGTCTCCTCCATGCTCATTCCCCTGGTCGGGCCCAATGCCAGGGCGCCTGATGGATCTTTTGCAGGTACAAAGAGGCTACGGAAACTGCGAACCTCCAGAGATGAGATGGAGCTAAGCGGCAAGGAGTACGAGAAGAGATTGAGGGAGATGTACGAGAAGCTGCACCCGCGGCCGTCTTGGGCTTCTCGTACGAGCATGGCTAGCGCCGCTGCTCAAGAACAGGCCCTTGCTCAGAAGTCTGCCAACAAGGCATCTGTCACCATCTCTTCTCCGAGCACGACGCTTTCCGACCTTCTCTCGCGAGATTCAGGCCTAGTAGCTCGAGCTACGGGACACAATGCCAAGGGACGGCTTCCTGCAGGCAGTCTTGAATTGGAGAGGCTGCGAGATGCCAATCACGGCCTGGACGCTGACCTAGCTAGTGCAGTGGAGTGCATGGAGTTCCATCCTAGCGCAAGGGCCAAGGTCCTCATGACTGCCTCGCGGGATCGCAGAGTGCGCCTCTTCCAGATCGATGGATCCTCGAATCCGCTTCTGCAGACCCTTCATGTCCCGTCTCTACCTATCACGACGGCTGCATTTCATCCAATGGGGTCTTCGATCCTACTCAGTGGTCCTCGGCCCTACCTCTACTCGTACGATCTGCAAGCTGGTAAGGTGTTGCGCTCCTCGCCCTGGAGAGCTGCCTCGGGCTCAGGCGCACTGAATGAGGAGGACTACAAGGAACGTGACCTGAGTCGAGCTCGCTTCCAGCCTCTCGACGGGTCGGGCGCATCGAGATTGCTAGCTATTGGAGGAAGGCGCGGGGCTGTCCACCTGCTAGACTGGTCTGTCTCTGGAGGCGCAGGCGGGTCCATCGTTGGCTCTCTGCGCCAGAATTCAGCTCTAGCTGGCCTCGACTGGGACCCTTCTTCAGGCGCTGAAGGGCGGAGACTCGTCTCCCTCAGCTCAGAAGGCACAATGAGTCTGTGGGATGTGAGAAATTCAAAGTGCGAGGTGGTGAAGCGGGACGTGGGTCTGTTTGGAGCTACTGGCCTGCGGCTGAGCCCAGATGGGAACTGGTGCTCGGTGGGAAGCGAGAGCGGCATTGTGAACATGTACTCGATGGAGCGACTACTGGCTGGATCCACCTCTGCAGACAGTGGACTGGTCGAGGCCAACATCGACGCGAACAAGTCCATCGGCAACCTCACAACGACGACTACGACGATGAGGTACAACCACGATGGGCAGATCCTTGCTCTCGCCAGTCAGAACAAGAAGGACTCGCTCAGGATGCTGCATCTGCCATCCTTGACAGTCTTCTCCAATTGGCCCACGAGCGGAACACCTCTGGGTCATGTCAGCGATGTTGCCTTTTCAACTCATGGCAGTCAGTACGTTGCTGTGGGAAATACCCGGGGCAGGGTCCTGCTGTACGGACTGCGTCACTTCACAAGCTGAGAAGGGCGCTTGGAGAGGAAGGGTGGAACCAGATCACATTTGTTTACATATACAACAGTCATCGATGCCGTCGACAATGCATCACCCTTCCATTTAAGCTGCCTTGCTGTGAAGTATCGACGAGCAGGAGCTGATGACCGTCGTCATTCCGCACCTTCTCATGCCTCCAACCAGTCGAGGAAGTCCGGTGTGAAGTAGCTTAGGATCAATGTCGCTCCCGCCCTCACTGCGCTCTCGCACGTCTCTTCTGCCATTCTCCTCAACTCGTAAACCCCCGCCTTGGCTCCCGCGTGGATCATGGCAAATTCTCCACTGACTTGGTAGCAGGCTAGTGGGTGATCAGGAGCGAGAGAGCGAGCTTCGGAGAGGATGTCTAGGTAGGGGAGAGTAGGCTTGACCATGATGATATCGGCGCCTTCGGCCATATCGCGCTGGATTGCTCGACGTGCGAGACCTCGAGCACCGGGAGGTAGCTGATAGCAGCGCCTGTCGCCAAAGGAAGGGGCTGAGTCAACTGCATCTCTGTGAGGCGAGCGAGCAAGGCAGGCGAGTGGAGGGATGCCAGGAGATCAGCACGATGCTCACACATCTGCAGACACAGCAGTGGAGACTCACCTAAAAGGACCATACAGCCCACTAGCAAATTTGGCCGAATAACTCATCAGCGTCACCTTCCCTACCAGTCCTGCCTCGATCAATCCCTGCTTGATTCCCTTGATCCTTCCGTCCATCATATCACTAGGTGCTACACAATGCGCTCCTGCCCTAGCATAATTCACCGCCACTTCCGCCAGCCTAGCCACAGAGGGAGGATTATTGATGAGTCCATCTGGGTGGAGAATACCACAGTGCCCGTGGGACGTGTACTCGCAAAGACAGACGTCGCAGGCGATGTAAAGGTCGGGGAACTTGGAGGAGAGGAGCTTGATGGCCGATATTACCGGACCGGAAGGGTCGTCGGCGAGAGTACCTCTGTCGTCCTGGACGGAAACAAGGATGGAGAGCGAAAAAGCAGACAACAAATCAGCTCTGAGCCGCGCCTTTATGCAGATCGTAGCAGCTGACATCTAAAGTCTGTGACTCACCTTCAGATCCTTCTTGACCTCTGGAATCCCAAACAAGATGACGCTCTTGAGTCCCTTTTCTACCAAAGGCCTAATGAATCCTTCTAGCTTATTCACACCCCACCTCTTCTGTCCAGGCATAGAGGGCAGGTCCATAGCTGCATCCTCAATGTCGGTGATGAAGAGGGGGTACATGAACATCGATTTGCGCAGCGTGGGAGTCTGCAGGTCCCGGGTGAGCGGGTGGGCGTACCCGGCGTGCAGCTGCGAGGAGATGTCTGTCATAGTGGCGAGGTGCAATGTGAGGATACGAGTCTCCCGAATGGCAAAGGTCGGGTGGGATGAAGGTCCTGGTAGTAAGTCGGCTTCAAGTGGTACTGTAGCTCCCAAGGCCCGGCTCCACGGCGGGAAGAAGCCAAAGTCTCCCTCGGCCTCACGCGCAGAGCCGGAAGTGACGTCTGCCGTGCCTCCACCTTCCCGCACGCTGCCCCGCGGTATTCCCGATTTTGCAGCAATGCATCCCATCCTCATTTCTAATGCCTTCAGAACCAACACTCTACGCCCAATCCCCTCACAGAAGCTCCGATACCCGCAGAAGAGCTTCGCAGATCAAGACCGACCCCACCTGGACTATCCTCCTCGTCCTCTTTCTAGCGCTCATCTACTGGTCTTGGCCCGGTACCGAGAAACCCTGGCACTCCGTCAAGAAGACCTCCCATTCCCTCGTCAGTCCCACCGAGTGCGATTCTGCGTGCGCCCTACTGGTGCAAGAACACCAACGTCGGATCAACGAGCTCGAGAAACAGAAAGCAACCGCGAATATGCCATTCCAGAAGACCTTCTCCCTCGCAAGCCGAGGCAAGGGCTGTCACCTCGTTACAGACGAGGTGATGAAGAACATTCAGGAAGGGCTGAAGGGAACCAAGGTAAGCAGCAACCACTTCTCAGCTCTCATGAGGTCGAATCCACTACTGTTCCCTGCTCACGCTTTGGCTTGACCGCCCTGCTCGCCGCCTCGCGCCGCGTGCTCCGCCCGCCCGCTCGTCGCACAGGTCGGTATGCTCACCCTCTTCATTCAACACACCTCGGCCGGCCTCACTCTCAACGAAAACTTCGATAGAGACGTGCGCACTGATATGGATATGGCATTTGATAAGCTGGTACCCGAATCGCTGCCCTGGCGTCACACCGACGAAGGACCGGACGATTCTGCCAGTCACACCAAGACAGCCCTCTGCGGCACCAGTATCACGGTGCCCATCACCGACGGCAAGCTCAACTTGGGCACCTGGCAAGGCGTCTACCTTTGCGAATTCAGAGCAGCTAAGCACACCAGGAGACTCGTGGCTACGATTCTGCCCTGAGCGGGAGTGAGAGCGAGGGTGGATGAGATGATATTCGGCGAGGTGAAACATCGTTGTACATTTGGAGTAGGTGCAAGCTGGCGAGGAGAGACACACGAAGAAGACATGCATTACAATTGCTTATAATCTCTGGTATGGCCTATGAATATTCAACCGGTCCACCGTCCTCTCCGGAAGGGCGTAGATGGGGTCCACTCTCCGCCCTTGTGTCTCCTGGGGGCTCCCTAGCCCGCGGAAACCTAACAGCGAGAGGCCCGCCAGGCCGAAGAAGGTGTGAAAGACGTCGGAGACGTTGTCAGGCCGATCAGCGATGCCGCCAGAGTCGGGATCCTGCGAGATAGGATGAAGGTACGTAGAAGATGAGAGCTCGAGTCAGATAGTTCCGGCTCAGGCTGCCGTCCAGCCCAGTTCCCCTAGCTACGTGTACTCACCTGAGCGCTCAAGATGAACTTGACCAGCTTCCCAGCGTCGATCCAATGCAGTCTGCCGAGGATGGAGAGGGCACTAAGCACCCACCATGAATAGCACACATCCTCGAGCTTCTGTGGTCGGCCATTTAGACCTCCATTGGGCAGCTGTCGCTCACTGAGCCAGCTGGACAGCTTGTCCACCCTAGCTGGCGGGAGGGCGATGAGGTCGCTTACTGCAGCGTCTCCCTCTCCTTCTCCTTGGCGAGGTGGCAGAGCGTCGAGAATGGCGAGAGAGGCGACGCAGACGAATGCGCCGCCTGCGTGAGACTCGGACCCTTCCACCCAGCCAAATCCGCCGTCGAAGTTGGAACAGGCAATGATGCCCGCTATTGTCCGGGTCCGATCTAGCCGGTGTAGAGCGCCAAGTAAAGAGAGAGTAAGAGTGGCGCAGTAGGAGAAGCGACTGTCCTCTTCCAGTTGCGACGAGTCGCCAAAGAAGAGATTCGAGGTTGGGTTCTGCAAAGACAGGACGACTGATTCGAGAGAAGGAGTAGTGATCATCAGCTGATGTTTGTGGTTGTGACTAGCCCTACAACTTCACTCACAATCCGCAACCTTCTTCTTGTCCACTGCCTCTAACCGGTCCTTGATCACCAGAATCTGGATTGCCGAGCATGTACTCAGCAGGTGAGCATCGTGTTTGGGAAAAGAACCGAAGCCGCCTGCGTCGATTGGAAGGAGAAGCAATATCAGCGATCCCTTTCAACTTCAGGTGATCCTACAGAAGCACCAGAGGTCTCACCGCTCTCTTTGTCCCAGCAGCTCATCACAAAGTCGACGAGCTCGTCCTCCTTGAGCTCCTCCCCCCTACCCATCAGCTCAAGCGCCATAAGCCCCCAGTAAACGCCATTGATGCGCAGATGGGTGGACAGGTGGTAGGCCAAGGAGGTCGTATTCGAGGAGAGCCGCAGGATGTGCTTGACATGCAAGGGAATAAGGAGAGTAGAGAGATGATCTGGTGGATCGTAATGGCAATTCGCAGCAGAAGTCAGGCGAGGTGGGAATACGAGCAATGTTAGATTGAAAAGTTGTCTTTTGTGTGTAGGCTATGCTAATCTGCCATTTCAACAGAATCACTTCAGGAAGACCCACCCGAATTTGATCCATCCTGGATCTCACTGCCTGCCTCTTTCTCATCTGCCTGCTTTCCGCCTGCTGTCTTTCCAGGCGCTCCGCCTTCCTGTGATGCTGCTTGATCCTCTCGCCGTGTGGAGACGAGGTCGAGGTTTCCTTGGCTGATGGAAAGTGGAAGCAGTGACGTCTGATCAGAAGCAGAGCTGAGGTCTCTTGATGGACGAAGGGTACTCACAAGCCGTGCGTGGAAAGATCTCTGCGAGGAAGGAGGAGAGTGGACCGTGGTCTCTTCAGACTTTAGAACGGCATATTTTCTTCCTTGCACAGCGAGCGGACTCACTTCCATGTCTCCTCTAGGTCATTGTCAGCTTGCAAATGAAACATCCCAATGAAGCCTCCATACTGAGCGCCGGGCCAGCAGAGAAGCGCAGCTCGGTTAGTACCTCCCATGTCCCACGCTTCACGGAGTCAAGCGACAGCGCTTCGCTACTCACTGTCAAGCGCCCTTGGTCATCACAGTCCAAGAATTGCTTCAGCTCCTCCTTACTCTCGGCGGGAAAGGGCGCTCCATTGGTCTCATAGGCAAAGCGGTCCAATGCCACATCTGTGATGACTGCTCCTGCGGGCGGGCGGGAGCCGAGCTGGGGTGCTGCAGTGGTAGGCTCGGAGGTAGGGGTGGAAGATGAAGCTGTGTTGGAAGATGAAGCAGGTCCGGGAACAGAACAATACTTCTGGAAGATGTATGCTAGTGCGTCTTCGAACTAGGCAGAGGGGAAGCGAGGTAGAGTGGAACAATGGTCAGTGGCCACGCCATGGGGATTGGGTGCGCCTCTTTGCTCCTCTCAATTACCTTGGGCTGCATCTCTCCATCATCATCGAGTAATTCCACCCTCTCGGCGACCGTCTTGCCGACTTGTAAGGACATTATTAGCGGTGAGGAGGTGTGCGATGTAAAGTGAGGGGAATCAAGCAGGCGCGGGAGCAGCGAGACAAGGACATTCTTCCAAAATCACACTTGGCTCGAGCGTCGCCCGCGACTTCTTTGCCCACCGCCAGAGCTAGATACGTATAGTTGCAAATCCGAATGCAAAGGAGACAAGAGCTCTACAGCGAAAAGGTATAACAAACGTAAAAGGTGGACTCTCAAGTTTCTCCCTCATCTAGGCAATCGTTCCTCTAGTAAGCCTGATCATCCCTCACTTGGCCACGAAGGCTCCCTTCTTGTGCCTATTGTGGGCCAGGTCAACAAAGATGGCCCCGTTGAGCAGTCCATCAATGTCCTCCCTCTTCATGTATCCATCAGCAGGCCAGACGAGCATGTAGGAGCTTCCCCACTCAAAGATAAAGGCAAAGATGCCAAAGGCGTCCATCAAGTTTCGCCTACCGTAGAGCATAACGCAGATGTCGCTGAAGCTCAATGCATCTCTGCCCACTTTGGAACTGTAGTCATCGAGAATGGTGAGGAACTTGTTCTCTTGGAAGTTACCTCGCCTGTCGTAGGACTCGGTGTCGCTGCCGTGCTTGCAGCGGTTGATGTTGCCGATGTGAATGTTGAAGGTTGGGTCGGGGATCAGCTCACGCCACGTTGCCTTCCGGCCCTTCGTAGGCTGCGTTGGGTACGCAAAGGCAGAGTGAACAATGAAGATGGCTGTGTGTACAAGATTGGGGGCAATTACGAGGATGCTTCGTCAGCACTAGTTGGATCTTGACTAGCCATCCTTCGACAGGAGATACTTACCAGCGACAGACAAGATGACTCCAAAGCCCAGGGCGTAGAAGCCTTTGAAGGTGTCAATGGGCCTGACAACACCGCTCAAAGTTCCGTCGAAAAAGACACAATGCTGGAGTGGCAAAAGGCGCAGACGAGCAGGTCAGTCACATCTTCCCTCGTCTTCACACCCACCCTCGCCCCCACTGCCTTCGACTCACCCTCTCCATGTAAGTCAGATCCTTCGTCTTCTCAAGGTACTCTGCCCTATTGCCATTAGCCGCCACGTACGTCTGTTCCAGTCCATACGGCACTTTTCCCGGCCTCAACAGACCCAAGTCGCTATTGTCAAAGTGCGGGTCTCGATCGGCCACGCGGGCCACTTGGCCAGAGAGGGTGGGCTTCTCGACCCCATTTGCTTTCGTGGCAGAGGGCATTGTGTCTGAGTGGGGAAGTTGCGGGTGGAGGAAAGTGGGGATAGGAGAGCGAAGGAATTTGGTCTGGAGAAGAAAGACTCCACTTGGATATATAGGCCTCTACAATATTCTGTCAAAAATGATCTGACCGTATCTCCAGATTAGCAATCTCGACACTGTACGTCTACCAAATCTCCTTCCCTCTTGCCTCTCTTCCTTTTTTCCCAGTCTCTCTCTCTGTGCCTCGTTCCCTCCACTCAACCCCCGCCGCCGCCGGCAGAACTAGGACTGATGTCACTGTGTGAAATCTCAACTCGACTTTGAATCGCACTGTCTTCCTGCTGCCTGCTCCTCTGCACAATTCCGCCTCCGCAATCTCTCTCCCTTGTCTCCCTGGACCCTTGCAGCCAGAACCCAGCTGCAGCGTGAAACCTTGAAAGGCGAAATAAACGCCAGTGCACGTTCCGACGGATTTTTTGGGGTGAGGACCCCTCACTCTAAGCCCAGTCAATTTAGGCTAGACATCTCAGATCTCATCGAACGTGGATCTGTGCGGGACCGGGATGCTGTCCTGGGTAGGCAATCAAGAGGCTGCGATTGTCCCAGTCGGTCGGTGTATGTTATGGGGTTAGCCAACCTATGCATGCTCCTTTCCCGCACGAGCACTGGGCACGTCTTATCTGTCGAGGGCGATTGAAGTTGAACCCTTGCTCGATGCCCTGCAACACAGGACTCATGCTATAGCTTGCAGGGTGATACCAGAAGCAATGAGAGTCGGGTCTTTCTGCTGACTGCCCAAGGCTGTGAATCGTCTAATTGTCCCAGTCTCCACACTCTTCGACTTCCATACCCTCCATATCCTCTCTTTTGTTGACGTCCTAAGACTTAGAGACTCAGAACAGCCAAGTCGGACCATTCGCTCAAGCACTGCCTACCACAGCACTACCGCGCTCGCTCTCAAATCGCTACCATAAGTAAGACTGCACAATGCGCGAATAATACCATTGCACATCAGGAGAGGAAGTAAAGCATGCCTACGCACGCCGCCTTGGCCTTAAAAGTCGCCTGCAAGTCAAGCAGATACAAATAGTGGGGGAGGAACAAGGGGCCATAAACAGGTACAAGTACAGATTGACCGTCCGCGGGTCGTCTATGAGTCGACAACCCCTACGGGGTCAATGTTCGCATCGCAAATACCGAGCGGCGAGGCTAGGCTAGGCTGGGCCAGGCCAGGCCGGATCAGATTTTCCCTCTAGTCTAAACGTCCTCGTTGCCCCGCTCTCTTGACCTCTTCTACTTAGTACGCATTCTCACGAGGCTAGTCCACTGCGCTGCCTACCCGTCTGCCATTACCACTACCACCATCTCCACGACTGCCCCCGAGCCTGGTTCCTGTGCGCTATGGCTACTGTCCGACACCAGGTGTCTGTTGCGGTGGCCATCCGGGGCCAGGTCCACCAACTCCTGGCATACCCAGTGACGTTATTCCTCCGCGATGTGGTCCGGGTCCAGGTCCGCCACCTCCTGCGCTCCCACCACCCTCTTGATCCGGTCCAGGGATCTGGCTCATGTAAATTCTCACTTTCCAAATCTTGAACAGGTCGGCTACCAAAGCTCTAAAATCCACTCGAGAGCCGGCAATGTAGTAAAAGGTGAGCTTACGACGATCCCACTGCAGCTCGGCGCTGATCACGCGCATGGGTAGATTGCGCTGCTGCACCTTCTGAATACACATCATCAGAGCTTTTTCTTCGTCTGAGGCCTTGGAGGCTAGGAGGGAAGTATCCGCCAGGGAGGCTTTGGAGTAGAGGCGTTTCGGGTTGATGGAAGATCGGGTGGCTGGTGTGTTGGACTTGCCGCTGGCTGGATGGCCCGACGAAGAGGGCCCAGCCCCCTGACTGCTCAGGAAAGACCCCACTTGATCAACGGTGATTGAGTCGTTCACAACCCGTCCAATGTCCTTGCCGCGATCTGCCTCGACAATGACCAGGTCGTCTATCCGAATCGTCTCACTGCCCCTCGATGTCGAGTCAAGAGGTCTAAAGAATAGATCTGTACGGCCCTGCTTGAAGCCGACGATGTACAGAGGCGTGTCCCTGGGCAGACTTGAGAAGGGAACCCCACGACCCAGATCTTGAAGGGAAGCGGGTCCGCCAGCTCCCGACGGAGCAGAAATGGTCCCCAGCCCAGCCAGGCTGTTGTAAGTAAATTCATTCAAGCCAGAAGCTGGCGCGTCGCTGGTGTTGCCTGAGGCCGAAGGTGTAAAGGGAGGCGCTCCGATTCCACCGAAGGCGGGATTGTTTCGCTGCTGCTGCTGTTGTTGTTGTTGATTAGGCATGTCATCGTGACGTCCGAAACACCCGTAGTCACCACCGAAGCCAGAAAGATTCGGGGTGAAGATCGCAGCAGAGGCATTGACACCGCTGTGAGCTGCCCCGGCGGCAGAGGGGCCTGCAAGTGAACCAGGCAATAAGCTGTTGCCGAATCTCATCGAAGCCGCTGCGCCTGCACGGGGATCAGTAGCGAGAGACGGTGGCGGGGCCGATGGCATACTCAAGTATGGCTGCTCTTGCCGATACTGTGCATTGCTATTGCCGACATTGAAAGCTTGCGCTTGAGGCGATAGACGGTAAGCTGCTGGCGCTGCAGTGCCAGAGTCTGCAGCTCTTGTGTCATCGTCGAATCTAGCAGAGGGCAAACGACTCTCTGTAGTACTGAAAGACCTGTCTCGTAGTGGTGCCCCACCGGCTGTGGGACCCACTGAAGCCGATCTACTCTTGCTTTGCGGGGCCTGCAAGAAGTGAGAAGCACTCGAGCGATACGCCGGTTGATTTGCGTACTCGAAGCCGGAAGAGCTGGATGGAGAGTGTGGCTGTATGATAGCTTCCCATCCTTGAGAGGAGTAGCTGCTTGCTGGATGTAGGTTCCGGTCGCCGCCTCCGAAAAGAGGGGGCATAGACGCAGCATGCGCACCGCTCGTAGCGGCCTGTGAAGAAGGAACGCGCAAGTTGATACTCAATCCTCGAGCTTCAGCCTCCTGTCTCTCTGCTGAAATACGATCTAGTTCTAGTTGCAAATGGCCGAGATCTGCGGCCAGATCATCTTCAGAGAAGGCCGCTGACGTAATGTGAGGTCTTGAGCGAGGCGTCTCAGCTTCTAAAGAACCAACGCGATCCCGGTCCACCGATACACTTCGCGTTGGCCCAGCCGAATCTCGCAATTCGAAGCCGACAGCCCTACGCTGACCTCCACTGGCAACGGGAAGTCTTCCGGTAGCCGCAATAGAGTGGCGCCGAGACTCGCTGCCGTGCTGGGAAGGATAAGCAATGTGAGGGGGCTGGTAGCTAGAGGTGCTGTCAACCCCATTTCCGCCCATGTGAGAGCTGCCATCACCGAAGGCGCCATCGTCAGATCCGCCATGTTGGCCAGGTGCGACGCTGACCCTCCTGGACTCAGCTGGACTCTGCCTAGCTGTCATGTCACCTTCGTAACCGTTTCGTGGGCCGTAGCTGCTGGGCCCCTGGGAGACTGCACGACCCCAGATCTCCACACCTGGACGTTGAGCCTCCGTAGTGCGGGATCGCGCTAAGTCCGATGCAATTGCGGAAGGAGCTTGGCCATACTGTCGGCGCGGGGGACTGGTAGCGCTGCTTTCGCTAAGTGGCGTTGTTGCACTATCCTCGCTTCTACCACTGCCGGCCGTCAAGCTGGCTGCGCTAGAAGAAGAACGCATCCGTGAATGCGGAAAGCGGCCAGCGCTGTAATCAGGTTGAGTTGTAGGATGATGCACAAAACCCTCGGGCATCGTTTCCAAGACTCTTGGAGAACTTGCAAATTCATCTGGTCGCGACGGACTGTGTCCCAACCTTTTGTGACCGGCAGGGTCAGGACGAAAGTTTTCCGCGGGCACGCCAGCTTGGCGGCCACCTTCTCGCGTTATGGGCCCACCCATGTCAGAATCTGTGGACCAAGAATCAGTCCGGGGACTTTCCTCTCTGCGCTGGCTTCGGGATGCGCTCGCTGACCGATACAAGGCTGCAGACGCGACTTGGTGCCTGTGCACCTCTGATGGCCAGTCTTTTGCGGAAGCTTCAGACGAGAAGGAAGTCCCGTTCAAGGCTGCTCCGTTTTGGAAGTGGTCGGTGGAGCGGAAGCTGCTAGCCAAGGCTGCCGAGTTGGGCGAAGAAGGGTAGATCGACTCGTGTCCTCTGCTGAGACTCCTGTTCAGTGAGGGTTCCCGATTGCTCCTGCTTGAGCTTGAGTAAACGACTGGGTCCGATTCGTCCACGAGCCTCGATGTTGTTCTATACCAGCTGGGTCTCTGCGCGGTGGAATCGGACCAAAGCTGACCGCCCGTGGCAGGCGAATGGGGTGCAAAGGGACTCTGCGGGCCAGCGACGAAGGGAGAAAAGGGAGGTGGAAAGGGCGGTGTGCCGTGTTCGCTGATGTGGCTAGTAGTGTTGTGAGACAGCTGGCGAGTGAGGAGCGGCTGCCTTGCCCCTTGTAGGGAGACGCTTCGCGATGGACTTGGCCAACCCTTCTCTCTTTCTGTCCTCGATGGATCCTCTCCGAGACAGCTGGAGGAGTTGGGAGTGCGTAAAGACGCGCTGTGACCGCCAAATGGTACGCGGGCGTAAGATCGACTATTGCGAGCTTCTGTGTGTCCACCAGGATGGTCCGATCCGTGAGCGTAGAGGTGATCGTCCTCGTTTGCGTTGTGGAGGAAGTCGAGGGAGATCGAGAGCTCGTGATTATCCGCGGGAGGCAGGCTTGAGGAGTATCCGTTTGCTCTGTGGGAGATTCGTCGGCTATCCTTGTTATCTGTCGTGGCTGAAATATCCTTCTTTGCAGAAGATGGCGATGGCGAGGATGGACCAAGGTCTTCGAGGTCTGACTGCGAGAGGGGAACACGGTGGTGGGGCAGTAGAGTCAGCAACAACTGGAGCAACATTGCAGCTCAGCTCAGGCCGGGTCTTCTCGCTACGCACTTGGCTCCAAACGTAGCTTGACTTCTGCTGCTGAGAGGGGCGCCGGGGGAAAATGGGGGAGTAGAAAGCAGTTGAGCAGATGGTCAGCAGCGAGGAACCTGGGCAGAGAACTCTCAGACACTTCCTCCGGTAGTGGGGATATGACGCCACATGAGGAGAGCAGACTTACCCCAAGCATCTCGAGTGGGTTGGGTGGTGGGATCCTGCAGCTGGCCTCTCCGCTGCCACCCTTGAGGTCTTCTGTAGCCGGCAGTGGTGAGATAGAGTGCTGCAGGAGAAGAAGCTAGACAGACGAGCTCTTTGCGATGGACGATGCTCGAGGACTTGGCGCCAGGATGTGCTCGACAAGAGCTACGTGTCTGTGTATGGCTATATCTGTCTAAGTGGAGATGGAGCAAGAAGTGCGGGCAGCCTTGATGACGGTCGAGGAGCACAAATAGACTGTCCAGGGAGTGATCGATGGTGAGGGAGGGAGTGGGGAGGTGTCAGGTGGACAGGAGGCAAGGAGCGAGGTGAGGCTAGGCGAGGCGTTAGGCTGCTGCTGCGTCGTGTGCGTGTGGGATTACACCGGCGACCAAGGTGTGTGTGTGTGTGTGCCCTGCCTGCCTGCCCTGCCGGTGCGCCCTGCCTTGATTGTCCTGCCCTGTCCTGCCGCCTCGCCCCGGCGGAGCCCCACAGTGCGGGCTGATTCCAATCGACGGACGACAAACGGATTCCTCGTCCGTCGTCACCGCGCCTTGAGACTCCGACCGCATGGGAAAATTACAAGAAGCGAGGCGCTCAGATGGACGGAGGAGATGAGCAAGCAGGGCACAAGCACAACAGGAAGAAGCATCACCACGAATAGTCACACCTCGCATAGCACTCCTACACACCCACACCCACACCGCTCACACACAGCAGCGGCAGCAGCGGCAGCAGTGAGCTCTAAATTCCAGTCCTTGCCCACGCTTCGGGGCGCACCCTGCTCCATTCGCCTCTACTCTCCTACCCTGATCATCCCCTGGACACGCTGACCATCTTCGCCGCCTCCTTCAGGCGGCCCTGGTGGCTACAGCGCATTGGCGGCATTGCCGGCGGCGGCGGCAGCAGCAACGGCAGCGGCAGCAGCAGCAGCAGCACTCGATCAAGCTTTCGCTGCATCGCAACTCCTCCATCGAGAAGAGCGGTCACGATGATCTCCAGCATTCGGGTCATACATCCTCCAGCAGCAGCTTCCAACCCCACACCCCACCCGCTCATCGTCCTCACAGTCGGCACCAACAAGTACGTATTCAATGCTCCAGAGGGCACCGTGCGTACCCTGACCCAAAGAAGAGCTCCACTAGGAGGCAAGGGAGAACTCAATGTCTTTGTCTCAGATGTGTGTGAGGCTGCGAGGGGATTGCCAGGTGCGTACTCAGGCGTGACAAGTTGTAGGGTAAGGGCATGGTACGAGGCACCTGGCTCACTCGTTGCCTTGCATCGCAATTATTTCACGCCACTGCAGGTCTCCTCATGACGTCGGCAGATGCTGGAAAGACCCTCGTACGCGTTCATGGCCCTCCGACTCTGGCCCACGCCATTGCAACGATGCGCTTCTTTGCCAAGAGGATAGGCTGTCAGCTGCAAGTGAGAGAGGCATTGGACGCCATCAAGCTCACCAACGGCAACCTGCAATCGAAACAGCCTCTCTTTGTAGAGAAAGGAGGCGTAACAATACGGAGTCTGCCGTCCAGCGAGCAGAGTTGGACCTCCAAGGCTCAGGCGCCTCGGCGCGCCTCCTCATCCAGCGAAGAAGGTGGCAGCTCTGGAAGCCGTAAGCGTCGACGATCATCTGAAGACATGCCGCACCAGTTTGCGCCTCCAACCTCCAACACCGAGGCTGATGCAGCAGACTATGCGGCTGGCCTCACCAGGCCACCGCCACCTTCCGCGCCACTGCAGGCGCCCTCGCCTCAGTCCATTCAGCGCAGAGTCTTCGACACTGCCCATGACATGTTCAAGCTCACGAGTGGCTTCAGGGGGGTGCCCTTGAATCTAGACGACCCGTCAGTAATCCCCAGGGGAAAGTCAGCAGCCTGGAACATCCACCGTCTACCGAAACCTATTGTACAGCCATCCTCGGTGGAGGGCGCAGAGCACTTCGAGACGCAACCCTTTGCTCTGAGCTACGCTGCCACTCTGCCTTCTACGGCGGGCAAGATGGACATGGAGGCAGCGAAATTGCTTGGTATCCGGCCTGGCCCTCACCTTGGACTTCTCCAGAAAGGCCAGGCAGTCACAGTCCGCCGGCCCGCCCGCTGGAGTTACATGTCTGACAGTGAGAAGGTCCGTTGGTCGCAGCTCAAGCATCCCTCGTCTGGAGGTAGCAGCAAGAAGAAAGCCGTTCGCACAACAGAGAAGGTGGTGGAAGAGGAAGCAATGGAGGACGTCGTGGTCCAGCCTTCACAATGCGTCGCCGCAGATGTCCCCGGCCCCGTGGTGCTGGTAATTCACCTACCTACAACGGGCCACTTGCCATCTTTCTTGTCGGAGCAGAATGCAGCGACGTTGGCCGTAGCCACGAGAGACCGCGGTGTTGTGCTCATGGTACATACCAGCCCCCTCTCAGTGCTACAAGACGGGCGATATCAGCGGTTCATGACTGACTGGTCTCAGACCGAGACAGCACATCTCTTCACTGCCCCGGAACTGGCAGCGGATAACATCCTCTACACCTCGCCGACATACTGTCTGCGACTGCTCAGCAAACTGAACTCAAGGATGTTCTCTGTGCCGCCCTCCACAGGGCAAGCTACGGCGGACGTTGCCTCAATCTCTCCCCGCGTCTCCACCCTTGCAAGGGGGCTTGACATGGATGAGACCATGCAGTTGCAACCCCGCCTCTCAGCTCTCGACCGATTTCAGCCTGTTCTCGACGTCGCAGCGGCGGGCACTGCCGTATCCGAAGCAGATGCTCAGGATGATGGCGAGCCTGTTAAAGGCGATCTCCCTGCTTCCCCTAGACTACAGATGCGCCGGGGCAGCAAAGGCGATCAAACGTCAGAGTTAACTCCAGAAGCCACTACGAATCGCAAGCTACTACAGCTCAAAAGAGCCGAAGACTATCAACAGTACGAAGCCATCGCGAGCCCCATTAAGCAGGAAGTCAAAGCGACCTCCGCCAGCGAGCAGCTTGTGCGAAAGGAGTGGGAGGATATCGACGTCATTACGCTAGGCACAGGATCAGCGCAACCTACGAAGTCTCGCGGCCTCAGCGCTACTCTCGTTCGTTTGCCTTCTCGGTTCTTCAATGACCCTGAAAGGCTCGCTCCTGCGCCGGATGGTGGACCGTCGTATGGCTACGTTCTGCTCGATGCTGGAGAAGGCACGCTTGGTCAGCTTCATCAGATGTACGGCAAAGACAGTCCACTCCTGCGGAATATCCTTTACAATCTTCGATTGGTCTTTGTCTCCCACATCCATGCCGATCATTGTGCTGGCCTGGTCTCCGTACTACGCGCGAGATACGAGCTGGGGGACGCGAAGTCGACTCTCTACCTAGCGGCCGGAAGGTTCACCAGGCAATTCGTACACGAGTGGAATGACATCCAGCCGCTCAACGTCCTGTCTGAGGAGCAGTACGGAACGGTCAATGCGGATCTCTCCGGTAAGGTGGTCATGCTCGAAGCAGAGCACCTTGACTACCAGATCGGAGTGGGCCACATAGATTCGGAGTCGGCCTCGTTGAAGGACCTCGCCGAGCATGACCATGCCTACATCGCTCATCTTGCCTCTGGCTTTGCGCCAGGCTTCACACGCTGGCTCAAGAGCTTTGAGAAGAGCGTCCTGGCCCAACCAGCCTTCAGTGGATTATCGCGCAGCGATCAAGCCGCGCAGAGGAAGCAAATCAATGAGGCTGTGTGGGCTGCCGCAATCAAGGAAGACCCCAGTCTCGGGATCCATCGAGGCATGCCTGCGTTTGCCGACGCGGCACTCACTTCCAAAACGCCGCCGCCGCCCAACGTCAGAGAGGGCTTCGACGCCGAGACAAGTGCCTTCTTCCGTTCGGATGCACTCAAGCTGTACGAGCGCACCAAGGTCGAGGAGCGTACGAGGACTCATTGGGCTTTGGGGCTGCTACAGAAGGACCTCGGCGGACCTGGCGCAATGTGGAGCGTGCAGACGTGCGAAGTGGACCACCGAGCCAGACATTGCTACGGTATTGTCCTGCGACTTGGAGCGCAAGCAGCTACTGCCGGTGGCCAGAGCATCGAAGTGGGTACAGACTCCCTCAATCTGAGTCCACCATCAAGCTCCAATGGGGCTTCAGCCCCGCCTGCCAGCTTCTCCCTTGCCTACTCTGGTGACACGCGTCCCACGCCCAATCTCGCTCGAGCCGCTGCAAACGTCAATTTGCTGATCCACGAGGCGACGATGCAGGACGAAGAGGCCGAGATGGCAGACATGAAGGGCCACTCCACAATCGGCGGAGCCTTGCGCCTCGCGAGACAAGCACAGTGCGATGTTGTTCTCCTGACCCACTTCAGTCAACGCTATCCGAAGATGCCCAGGCTCAATCTAGGTCCCTCTGGCAATTCAAAAGCCAATGCGAAGAGGGGAGAGAGGCGATCTGTGAGCCCCCAGCCTGATGGGGACAAGGACAAGGACAAGAAGAGGCCGCTGGTCGCAGTGGGAATGGATTTGATTCGATTGGGGATGAACGAGATGTGGAAGATGGAAAAGTATATACCGGCAATGGAGGTGCTGTTTAGGGCTGATGCTGTGTATGGAGAAGAAGCCGAGGCGGAGGCAGAGGCGGAGGCAGAGGCAGAGGGAGTGGTCGAGGGAGAAGGAGGGGCAGTAGGAAGAGATGGAGCTGCTGCTGCTGCAGACTCTGAAGGAGGGAAGGGCAAGTGATGGAATGGAAAAAGGGGACCACTTCACCACTTCAGATACGAACACTGTTACATCCTCGTCATCATCATCATTATTATTGTCAGCAATCATTAAAGCTAGATTTAGAATCATACGATACACAGCATGCTTCTGAACGCCATTCGATCGCTGTGGGCTCTCTTCACCAGCCCATTGTTCCTGCGCCTGTTGGCCATTTGCAAGTGGGTCAGCAATAGTCCTCAATAACCGGCCGGGCTGCTGCCCTGAAGGATCATTCCTCCCGACTCACCTCCCTTGAACCCCTTCTCCCCTCCCGTAATCTCCGGTGTAACCCAAGATCCATCTGTATGCCCAGACAATGGATGAGGAAGGAATTTCATCAGCTCAGCAAAACTTCAAGAGCTTCATAGAGAAGAACAAGTCTTGAATGGATCTCGCCGTCACGTCAGTCCACTCAAACTCACAGAAATCACCGGCTTGCGGCGCTGCGACGTCCTCGTCCACCAGACATTTCCAGCTCCCCGCGGTCGACTCATCACTGCGTGAGGAGCAGTAGAAGCACAGGAAGTCCTGCCGAGCAGCGCAATAGAGGCGTGGACAACCACGTCAGCATAGGAGTACTCAGAAGACTGTTTGCTCCTCCCGCTCGCTCCCGCTCCCGCTCCCGCTCTTGGTCTAGCTCACCTTGATCTCCCTGAATCCCCCCGTCGGGTCCGGGTAACTCCATATGCGTCCTTTACTCAACACTTTTCCCTCCTCTCCCACCAGATCGTGGTAGGCGGCGGTTCCCTTCCACTCGCAGTAGGTCCGACGGGCGGAGGAGGATCTGAGCTGCATGGGACTGAGGATGGAGGATGGGGGAAAGTAGTACTTTTGAGGTGAGGGGGGAGGAGCTGAGGTTAGACTTGTGAAAGAGGGGGCTGAAGAGGGTGGTGGAAGACACTTACGGTAGGCTGGCACGGATGAGATACACAATCACATCGATGGCGATCAGCAGGATTCAGTCACAGATATCTAGATTTCATGAGGTCAAATCGTGTCTTTACCCGCCACTCACAGGGTGACTGGTCTCCAGCACACGGTAGCCTTGTGTTGTATCAGCGACGGTCGTCTCTTTGCCACCGGGATGGACCCATATGACCCTCAGTCGGGAGGCCGTCTTCTGCAGAGCAGGTGGACGAGGATACTTCCATACGTTTTCCACTGGGCGAGCAGAGGGCGACATGGTGATGGTAGTGGTGGTGGTGGTGCGTGTGCGGGTGTGGAGTGCCCTGTGCGGGTGTGGGGTAATGAGGCGGGGGTGGGTTGATTGAGTGCCGTGGTGCCCTGTGCGAGTGCGCGCTGTGCCTGAGTCTGGGCGTGTGAGCGAGCTGAGGTGGATCGATTCTGGCTGATTGATACGCGAGGCAACACCGCCATACCGCTTCTTGCCCCCCAACTGCCTCTTCCTCTACTACTACCGTCCCTTCCGCAAGTCACCGACACTGGCCCTTTCTCTTGTCCTCTTTTGTCGTCGTATTGCTCCCCGCTCTTGGCACCCGGCCCCATCTCTCAGGTCCCTCACTCTTGCCGTGAGAGTTTCAAAGCGCACCACCCATCTTGGCTGGCAAGGCAGGAGCGGGTATCGCCTTGTCCCGACCGTGGGAAAACACCTTGGCTCCACCTCGGGCGTCGTCCTCACTACCAAACGCACTTGATTTGCACAATCACCACATTCCTTTGAATCATCCATAGACCACTGCGCGACACCGGACGACATCCATTGGGCGGCGCCTGGCCCCATCTCACCTCTGCTCCACTAAGCCTCACACGACTCATCCTTTGCGTGCCATGGAGATCTCTCAAGCAGACCTCCTAGGCAGCTCTACGCGTCGACCGGCCGCTTCAGGCTCGAGCAGTGGCGATCCCACCCCAGCCTCTTCTTCCCCTCTTCCTTCTCGGTCTACCTCCATCAAGCGCCGCAAAGCGCCAGCTTCGGGATTAGAGGCCGGCTCATCCGCTTCAGCCTCCCATAGCCACGCACAGTCCGCCAGCTCCACCACTGGCTTGGCATCCGGTCTGCGTACCACCGCCTCGCGTCCTAGTCGTGTTGGTAGAGATCGTACGAGCACAGGTGGAAACAGCTCGGGGCGGAGAACCAAGGATCGTCATGCCCTCGCCCTAGAATCCATCCGGCACTTTCTCAAGGGACGTAGCAGCTATGACATGCTCCCAGTCAGCTTCAGACTCATCGTACTAGACACTCAGCTCGTCGTCGGCCCCGCTCTGGATGTCATGTGGGGTGCTGGAGTCGTCTCCGCGCCTCTTTGGCACTCCATCGCATCTCCTCCTCCCTCCGAGGTTCTACCAAATGGTCTCGCAAGATCGAACGCGCAAGAAGATACAGACAGACCTCTAGAACCCGCATCTGCTCCTGCTGCCACTACAACCACCTCCGATCCGTCTGCATCGGCCACTAACCCGGCTTGGGAAAGAGCCTCGGCTGCTCAGATCAAAGCGCCAAGCGCAAGCCGCTCAAAGCCTGGTTTTGCGGGGATGCTGACTGTTAACGATATCATTCACCTGATCCAGTATTACTATCACCATGCAAGCTATGACACGGCGAAGAAGGAGGTAGAGACATTCCGCTTGGAGGGCCTCAGAGGTGAGTCCTTGCTGATCAAGGAGGGCTGAGCGAGCTAATCGACTGACATCGTCGTATCTAAACGCTCCTCCGTTCGCTACTCAGATATCGAGGCGGCGCTCGCAGTACCTCCGCCCCCTCTGCTGTCTTGTCATCCTTTGCGGCCCCTCCTCGAAGCATGTCAGCTGCTGATGAAGACGCATGCTCGACGACTTCCTCTTCTAGACTACGATGAGCAGACTGGCATCGAGACAGTCGTCAGCGTACTCACACAATATCGAATTCTCAAATTCATCGCAATGAACGTGAGTATACCAGGCCCAAAGCTTCTGGCGCATTAGAAGCTCCCGACGCTGAACATTCCCTCTTTCTTGCTGCGGCCCAGTGTCGTGAGACGGCATCTCTCCATAGATCTATCCGGTCTCTCGGAGTTGGCACATTCATAGCATCTTACAAGCCACGACCTACGCCAGGCTCGCGGCGCGGAAGTGAGAGGAGCGACAGTGCGATGTCAGGGGTCGCCTCTGCTGCTCCTTCGTCGGCTGCGCTGGCTGAGGAGATCCCTCCGGTACCGCCATTGCCCCATGGCTTGGATGAATCCTCTAGGGATCCGCGCGCTCAGACACGGGATGCAACGGGCAGTCACAGTCGATCGAACAGCCAGGAGCAAACACCCAAGCAAGAGCTCACAGATCAATTTTTTAACCTCACTCCCTTTGCCGAAGGTGCTCCATCGACGCCGTCTGCAGCCGATACGCCTTCTGTTGGCCTCACGCCAGATCCTGCTTCGGGTGTAGCAGATACGTCTACAACGGCTAGTACCAGCGGGAGGGGAAATCGCACTATACCCACACCCACTGCTCCGCCTTCCAGCGCTGCAACGAACCCGTATCATCCCATCTACACTGCGACACTAGACACGACAGTCTTTGATGTCGTCCACATGTTTTCCGAAAGGGGCATCTCAGCGGTTCCTATTGTTGATGAGGAAGGCAATGTCGTAGATATGTATGAGACGGTCGATGTCATTGTGAGTTTACAGCTGAGATCGGGAGGTTGGGATTGGATGAGTTTGCCCGTTGCTGACTCCAACTCTCTTGTCTTCCCCTGCGTAGACCCTCGTGCGCTCCGGTGCCTACCAAGATCTGGATCTGACGATCCGCTCAGCCTTGACTCGTCGCCCTGCGGACTTTCCGGGCGTATACAGCTGTTCTCCCGAAGATTCAGTCGCCAACATCTTTGCTCTGCTTCGAAGACGACGAGTGCATCGGCTGCTCATCATCGAACCTGAGCCGGAGGGAGAAGCTCCAACGCAGGGTCAATACAATGCTGCCAAGAGCGGTCTCCCAGAAGAGCCGCTGACCGGACCACCGCGCTCACCTGCTGAGCTAGAGGAGATGCTAGAGAAGCAAGGCCCACGTGTCAGGACCAAGAGAGGCAAGTTGGTGGGCATTCTGGCCTTGTCAGATCTACTGCGTCACATCATTGGCATCCCATCTGGTCCAGCTGGGGGACGAGCATCGATGAGAAGGAGCAGTAGCGATGCGACTAGCTCAGTAGCTGCTCTTGCAGACGAGGAGCCATCGGCGCTTTCGAGTGGTCCTGCTTCGCAAGGCTCAAATGCAGGTGGGGCAACAGGATCCTTCCCTTTTCCCCATTCCCATGCTGCACCAGCTTCTGTAGCACCGAATCTCTCGCCTGTGCCTGGCACCGGGAATGAGGATGCGACCATCATGGAGAATATCGCCTTGGAGACGCCCAAGGCGCCCCAGACGGATGGCGGTGGGGAGGAAGTCAATCCACTGGCGGAAGCTGCTGAATCCAGCTCATCGTAGAAGGACAGCTGGTAAGGGGCCTTGGGCAAATTTTCATTAGCCTTTACATCTTCTTGCTCCCTTTATAGATTTTGGCGAGAGCCTCCCTTGTCCCCCTCCTGCATCACAATGGCAATCAGCCAGCATTTCACGCAAAGAAGAATTCTCATTACTACAGAAGCTACCACTGCTGGCAAAGTGGACATGAACGACGGGTAGTGAGAACCGTGCGCACTCGGGGGAAGCGTGCAAGAGCGGAGATGATGTGCATCTTGACCCGCATCGTACCTCTGACAGTCCTGACAGCAGGCCCTTGACTTGTCACACCAGATGCCGCTCGTCATCTTTTTCCCTTGCCAGACCCTGGGGCTGTGCATCCACCCCCTCGGCCAGCTTCGCAGTGTTGCTTGAGCCATTCTTCAATGGCATTTCGGCATAGAGTAATGTGAATGTGGGTGTGCTTTAGCGTGTGTGCACGTCAATCCGTGGTGCCCGTGTGTGGGGGAAGGCGCCGTGTATGACGTAAGAAATCGATTACCTGAAGGGCGGAGCAGCCGAGCCAAGACAAGGGATCGGGTGCGCATCCGCACGCGAGTGGTCCGCGTCTGATGATGGATGGTTGGCCTGGTGGGGGGCCAGGGAGGCCCAACTGCGTCGAGAACCTCGGTGGGGGACGACAAGTCGCGAGTTGCTGATGAAGGTTGCTGTCAAACAAGAGATATGATCGTGACCCCCATCGGCCACTGATCCTCCAGCATAGCCTTTGCACAGACTCGCTCCCTCACGCCGTCTTGCGCCAGGAGACGTCCGTTGGTGGGATCACCTTGCAGGCAGACGCCTCCACACGCCCCGCCCCAGGCTCAACCCGGTCGGTCAGACTTGCTTCCGCTCACGTCACAGCAAGGCCAAGCAACCAACCCCCTGGCATCTTGCTGCAATCATCTCCGGGCCATCATCACCTTTTCTGCATTCTTTTCACCCCCTTCTACTACTCCTCTTCTTCGAACATCATCATTGCCTCGGCAGCTGCACACTACTGTCCACACGGCGGTAATCGTCTCTTACCTCCGGCAGCGTACGTCCCGCGCTGGTCTTGACGCAGAACCTGGGGCAGACACCCACACAGGCAACCGCAATGGCCTCGAGCATCAGACCCCCAAATGGCGCCAACAACGATAATCACAGCGGCAACGTCAACAACACTGGAGCTGGGCACGACTTTGTTCTCTTTGACGACACAGGGCCCTTCTCCTCGGGCGCACAATGGTCCGGCAATCCCTACCCTTCACGGCCTCCTATCCACGATAAGCCTTCCTTTACTCAATATAGGGCCGGACCTGGCTCGATTGAAGCAGGTGCTGCAGGCGGCGAGTCACCCTTCTCTAGCCCAGCTTCGAGACTGGAGGATGACTTTGGAGGCCCTTCCTCGGTCGGTAGCCATGGTAGCGGGACCTTGAGCAATACCACCGGCCTGCCCAATCGCAAGAGGCAGAGACCCAATGGCAGCGGTCATGGCGCCTCCTCCTCTACCAGCAGTCTTTCCAGCGCACTCAACCCCACTGGAACACCACGCAGCCGCTCCAACAACCCTTCCCATCAATCACCCACGGGTCACCATAACCAAGCTCTTCCGCCGAGCAGAAGAAGGAGCCACCCGCATCCCAATTCGCATCAGCGTAGCTCCATTACCGGTCTATCAGACCTCGCTGGACCTATAGAGGACTGGAATTTGGCCGACACTTCGCCTCGGAACCCGCCCAGCGGAAGTTTCGGGCCTCTTCTCGGATCCCTCTCCTTGGGGGGTGACGGCAAAGAGGAACTTCTGCCGAGTCTCTTTCCGGAGCTTCAGGGCGATTCCGGGAGCAATGCAAGTCAGGGCAGCACCACGAGTTTCCGGAATGCCTTTTCTCCTCCACAAAGTAGGTCATCTGGAGTGACACCGAGTTCTAGCTCCCGCAGTCTCCTTTCTGATACAGGACCGGTACAGATGGACCCAACGCCTGCTCAAGAAGCTCTCGCGAGGCAACAAGTGCGGCAGGATCTTGCTGGAGTGGACCAGAGAGCGCTGCGAGGACCACTACGAGCCCTAGCTCAGAGCGCAATGGGTCAACAACAAGGTCAGCAGCAGCCGTCGCTTCAGAGCGGCAGCGGCGGCTCTTCTGAAATCGGCGAAGGCATTTCTGATGCCGAGATGGAGTCGGCTTTGAGAGCTGCAGTGGACAACTTTGTAGCGGAGAGCGAGTCTGGTCGGTATGGCCTCAATGGTAATGCTCGAGCGCCTGGGGCTGGAGACCGCAGCGCTTCCCTTGGTGCCCTGCAAGATAGTACCTCTGCGTTTTCTGGGTATGATGGAAGCGGTCTGACTCAAGCGCAATTGAGCCTTCTCTTCCCAGGTGTTCTATCGAACCTCCCAGCGGCTGGCAACGCCAACGATCGAAGCTTTGGAGTCACACCGAACCAGCTGCAAGGCTCGCAGCAGCAGTCTGCCTCACAGCAAGGGAGAACGCAAGCACCTCGACCTCCTCCTGGTCCGCGCAGAAGGAGCAGCAGCTTTGACTCTAGCTTCTTGCCCGTCTCAAGACCGTGGTTCAGCCAGAGCCCGCCTCAAGGCCAGGGTAGCCTGCAGGGTTCGAATGCTCCCGGTGGGATCGGCATGGGACAGGGCACGGGCTGGACTGGTCTGCCCACGAATAGCTTCAATGCATCTGATCTGAGCGGACAATACGCCAGCAACATTGCAGCTGCTCTGATGGCTTCAGGCGCAGCACAGGGCCAGTGGCCCCCATCGAGACGCCCCATGACAAGAGATCGATCTGGACTCACCGTCTCACCTCAGGAGACTTTCCTCGACTTCAAGGGCATTGAGAACACGCTACAGAACGGCGGCTGGCAGGGAAGTCTGTTCTCTACTGCACCACAAGGCATAGATCAAGTCTTGGCAGGAGGTGCGGGCGGCGGTAGCGGATCGGGCGTCGTACCGAAGCCCCAGCTATTGCGAGGAGATACAGTAAAGCCGTCTCTCCAGCAACAACAACAGCAGCAGCAGCAATTACAACAGCTGGGCGGTGTGAATGACAAGGGTGGACCACTCAAATCAGACTCATCAGCTAGCAGCGGGATGAGCGTCTTCAGCCCTGTTGGTAGTGATGCTACACCAGACACAGACGATGAAGATGAGAAGGTCTTCAGCATCCCGCCCTCAACTGGCTTCCCGGAGCCGCTCAACTATGAAGCGCTCGCAAAGCAGCTTCAACAACAGCAGCAGTCTTCGCAGCAGAGGAATTCGAACCTCAATCGAAGCGCCGGACCTTCCCTCCCGGGTCGTAGTCACCCACAAGGCGGGTATGGTGGTCTTGGTGCTCCTCGCTTCCTCGCTTCTTCCTCCTCGAGCAGTGAGTCGGAAGATGACATGCCAACAGATGCCGACTCGCGAGGCTTCCCGCGCTTCAATGGAGCGAACGCTCGGGACTTTGGTCAGGCTCCGCCCGCACTACTGCAGGACCAACCGCCTTCCGGCTTTTCACCAGGTCAGGGCGGCATTGGATCTGCTCAACCTCCGGTTCGGGGGAGAGGTCTGCAAGGAGGCTACGGCTACATGCCCGGCAGCGCAGAGAGTGGACTAGCCATCGATCCTTCCTTTGAGGGGGCTAGCAAGAGTCATCCTCATCTACCCAACCTCAATACCTCGTCTTCGACCACCAATGGCGCTTTCGGTACAGCACCGCTCTCTGCCGCCTCATTGAATGCAATGGACTTCTCGTCTGGAGCTCAGTCGCAGGATGAAGAAAGGCTGAGCCCTTCTATCCGAAGTACAGCACAAGTGATCAGCCCGCCTCACCAACAGCAGCAAACGCAGGCGCAACAACAGCAGCAACAGCGTCGTCAAGCAGGAGATGCTGGACGGAGGGCCACTGGAGGCCTCACGGGACAGCAGCAGCAGCAATTCGGTCGTCAGCAGGTCAAGGCAGGATATGGCGGCTATCCTCTGCCCCATGCGGCTACTAGCTCTCCCAAGAAGCAGCGGCGTGCCTCTTTGGCTGTTTCCGAAGGGTCACAAAGTAGTGCTTCCTGGCAGTCGGAAGAAGACGATGAAGACGCCGAAGGAGAAGAGGACGAAGACGACGATGATGCCGCTACGGCCGATAGCGATGTCTCCAATTTTTCCGACGAGGGCGGGGCAGGTGCCAGCAAGAAGAAGAAGAAACAGCCTATCAAGAAGTCCGGAGGTCGAGCAGCTGGTCAGCAGCAGCAGCAGCAGAAGGGTGGTCGTACAACGGCTGCTGCCAACAAAGCACGCAGGAGCGGTACTGGCGGCGGCGGTGGGGGATCGGGACCTATGTACGGTCACTCTCTCTCGAGTCCCGAGTCTCAAAATCAAGCACTCGGACACAGTGCTGGCTCTACTACCGCTGCCCTTGCTGCTGCTGCCGCCTCGGGTGGCGTCTCTCAACACGGCCACTTGACCGTCTGCGAGTACCTCTCTCCCCTCACTGGCGCCCGGTGCGGCACTGAATTCCATCGACCCTACGATCTAGCTCGTCACAGGGAGACGATTCACGCAAAGGAAGAAGCAGCCCTTGTACGCCAGGGTAAATTGAGTAAGAGTCAATGTAGAGTCCTCTATGTTGAAGTGGATCCTGAAAAGAGTCAGGCGACACAGGAATGGAAGTGTGATGGAAGATCGGGGTGTGGGAGTGTCTTTTCTAGAAAGGATGCATTGCAGAGACATAGGAGATTGAGAGGTCATTGAGGGAGGGAGGGGGTTAATTGGCCGGGTCAAGGCGGGCGGGCGGGGAGGGAGGAGAGACACATACATGTCGAAAAGAGACGGGGACAGACATCTTCTTTTCTCTACGATTCATACATCTGTACCATACTTACTACTAGACGGCAATCCTCGGCTCACTCACTGAATACTTCGCCCATCAACGCTTGCTCGTCCAGAATTCCATACCGTGTAAAAAAGCAAACTGGATCTGGATCTGACTCTGACTCTGAGTCGACTCTGCCGCACACTCCATTGTCTAGTCTACACGCCGAACTCTGCCATCGGAGATGCTACTGTGACTCGATTGATAAAGTACGATGGGGGAAACAAAAAGGGGAGTCAACACAAAAAGACAGGCGAAAACAAAACGAGAGTGGAAGATCGACCAGCGAAAGGAAGGGAGGGAGGGAGGGATAGTACGGGAAAAGGTAGGGAAACGACGAGAACTGTACCAGCAGTCCCTTGTTCTTCTTCTCTGCCGGTGCTGGTCAAGAACAGTGGTGTTGAGGTTTGCAAAGCTCTTGTTCAGGCAAAGACGTCTTGATACCGCTCGGTGAGGTACTCGACGGTGAGGCTCTTGCCGCCCATCTCTGAGAATTCCTTTGAGGCATCGGGAGATTTCATCAAGGTAGCTGTCAGGGGGATGGGCAGGAGAAGTCAGCCTACAGTATAGCGCAGCACACTTTGCCGCGCTCCTTCAGGCCACGTCGAGGTACTCACGACCAAAGACTACACCCAAGTTGCGCGCTGTCATACGGTTTTCGTCGCTCCTGCGAGCGACCTGATTCAGGTGACCAATCAAAAGCTTCAGCGTCTCGAGATGAGCACGCGGCAGCTGGCCTACCATCTCCCTCATCTTCTGCAACTTGGCATCCTCTACTTTCCCATTCTCGGGACCTGCACTGCCGCTGGCAAGAGGCCCGCTCTCACCAGCCGAGGACGAAGGTCGTTCGTTCGTTTTGGAAGTCTTGAATTGTTCGATGCACTTGATGAAGCCCTCGTGCAGCTCGTAGGTCATTAGAGGCTCGGGAAGCTCTCGGAAATAATTCTTTAGGACACTGGTGACGGCGGATACATCATTGAATCTGTGCGAAAGCGAGGCATGATAGAGATAAGAGGTGTCAGCGATATCCTCGCAGGGGGTTGCTTGCTGGCTCTGAAGCAGGCTCACCTTTCTACATCGTCCAAGTCGAAATGACTGCCCCTCTCAAAGAGCTGGGTGATGACTCTCAGCTGAGAGCTGCCACCAGATTTGCGGTAGATACCCTCATAGTCCATCCCATTCCTTTCCACGGCTTGAATGCACTTCTCCACGACAAGTGGAATGTCCCTCCCTTCAGCTGCAGCCTGCTCAACGAGAGATCGACCGAACATCGAGGGCCCTGCTGGCTCAGAGCCCAGCTCATCTGCCCTACCCAGATAGGGTTGAGTGCAGGAGATGGGCAGGCTTGACAGACACTTGCTGTGGCAGACCTGACCGCAGGAGGCGCACCGCACTTCGCTTTGACCCCACATGTTCTTTTGGCAAGCGAAGCATCTTGTTGGCCGCAGGACATGGAAGGGCACGAAGACGTGCTCCCGTACAATCTGTTCGTGAGAGATCAGCTCCTTCTCCCGCTGTGATGAGAAGAGAGAGGGCTGCAGCGAGGCAGAGGAAGTGTGACCATGGTGACCGTTCTTGGGGGGTGGCATCGGTGGAGATGGACTGACGGGAGGGCCCGCAAGACCTTGCGGGTTGCTGTTCTTGGAAGAAGAGATTGGCTTCATCCATTTGAACTTCTTGTTGTTGGCTCCGCCCTGAGCACTATTCGACGGCGCCAGAGGCAATGAGGCACCTGAAGACGAAGCCAGAGAGGCCAGAGCGACCGCTTCAGCTCTGGTCTGGGCAGCTGCCTGAGGCGGCAGATTCATAGCACCTCGAGAAGGAGCTGGTCCCGAAGTGGTGGGCTCTGGATCTGCGGCAGAGTGATATCCTGCTGAGCTTCCGCCTGTGAAACCATCTCGAGAAGATGCTATCGAGGGGGAGACTGCATGTCCTCGGCCACCTCGTGTACTGAAGCCGAAACCAAATCCGCTACTGCTCTTGCCCGCACCGGCGCCAGGACCCGCTTGTACGGACCGCGAGGACTGCCTACTGCTGACGCTGCTACTTTGGTCCGCTAGGGACATCGACTCCACCTTCGCAGTCAGCCTCGACAGCAGCGTGTTCAATTCCTCGTTTCGTGTGTTCAACGTCTCAGTCTCCTCCAGATAGACATCTCTAGACTGGCGCAGATCTTCGATCTCGATCAGCAGCTCATTTCGCTGATCCGTCAGGTGCTCGATGTCCTGCCGATACCTGGCCTTCACGTCGTCCAGCCTGAGACTCAAGCGGGACTGCAGCAGCTTTTCAGCTTCTCCATTTGACGAGGCATCGGGGCCTGAGGGCAGCTGACTTCGTCCTTCTTGCACTGCAATGAGTTCGGCCACCTCTGCTGCCTTGAGGTCTCTTTCCACTGTAAGCTTCGTAAGACTCTTCGTCATGTCTTGTAGAGAAGTCTTGATGTCTTTCGATCGCTGGTCCAATGTCTCCTGCTGTTTCTCTGAGTGAGCCAACGCAGCCAGCTTACTAGCCTGCTCAGCCAATCGCTCCTTGAGCTTGAGCATTTCCATCTCAGCATCTGATCTTGCCTGTCTTTGAGCGTCATACTCAACACGAGCGTAATCGATCCCTTGGACGGCATACTGACTTGCCCTTTTCAGTTGATCATACTTGCTGCGCAAAGCTTTCATACGGTTCCGTGTGTCATCGAGTTCTTGCAGTACCATTTCAATGAAGGCTGTCTCCATGCTGACTTGTCCGTCCCTTGCTTGACTCATAGATTCACGCATTCGTGCCTGGATCGTCATCATAGAGGCTGCTGATTGCGATGTGACCATCTGAGTCTCATCGGTAGACGAGAGCTCCACCTGACCGTGGCTTCGCCTCTGAGCGCGCCCATCAGCGAATGGAGATGAGGCGTCGTCTACCAGCACTGGACTGCTCATCTGAGACGCTGTGCGCTCCAAGTCATTGTCACTGATCGAATCAATTAGATTGGCAAAGTCAGCGTCATAGAAGGAGAACGTCTCGGCCAGTGCAGGCTCTGGAGAGAGACCATCAAGTCGCTTGGGGATAGCGGGATCCTGCGATGACAGCTCCATGTGGGACAAGCGTGACGCCCGTTTGACTGGCGCAGTTGCGCTCCTCTCTCTACTCTCAGCGTCGTCTTCAGATGATGATGAGAAGTGAGACGCTCGAGGAAGCAGACCTGAAGGACTCCGAGGAAGTACAGGCGACTCTTGAATGGCCGCTGCGGGGGAGCTGCTGTGTCTGAGTGGTGATCCTAGAATCCTCTCATAATTGGCAGTCCCCGAGACTGTAGGAGTGGGAGTAATTCGGCCGTCTGCACCGAACCCCTGAGAAGAGCTTGCCCGCTCTACTTTGATCGCTGCGGCCGACCCGGGTCTTGTACTCGGTGAAGCGTGACTTGGTGCTGACTCCGAAGCTGTGATGCTCCTGAGAGCTGCGACTGCATCTTTTGCGTCCGAGTCGGAAGATCTCCGTATGACCGGAACATGCTGCACAGAACCTTGCTGTGAGTGGTGGTCGTCGCCCATCCCATTCGGGGGAGCCCCTGCGGTCGTGAGTCCCGCGGAAGCACCGATGGGGGTTGCGGGCAAGGGAGACTCGCGCTTTCTCGTCGAGTCGGCTGCAGACAAACGAGAAGGGGGCGAGGCGGTACTTGTAGATGGCTCTTGATGATTTGCACTGCTACTAACGCCCCGCGACATCGATGTGGCACCTGCCGATGGTGGCACCGGCCTCGAGTAGTTCTGGGCGGGCGAGGATGAAAAGGGCGAGCGAAGCTGCGACTGCGACTGCGACTGCAGGCTCGTGAGATGTGTCCCCAGTGGTGGCGAAGGCATTTGTGGAGTCGTCGGCAGTTCACTCGAGGGCGTCACGGCTCTGGACGGGAGTGAGGCCTCTCCAGTGCCATTCTCGGTGTGGCCAGGCAAAAGTGGGTGTAGAGTTTGGTCCGAATGCTGTGATACTTCGCTGTCCTGTGCTCGTGTGCCCTCGGTAGTAGATGCTAAGCTTGCCGAAGTCGCGATGGATGCCGCGCTGGGCTCGGAAGGAGGTAATTGGGAATGCGTTGCAGTGTCGTCGGCATTCGTCGCCTTGTCGGTGGACTGCGAGCCATCAGTTGGCTGCCGTGCTCTTCGTGTCTGGTACACAATGAGAAAGCAGGGCATATCTCAGTCAGCTGTCGCTCACGCTGCTAACACACCTTCTGATTCTACTCACAGATCCGTCCCTGTGTTTCCCGCTCTTCTTTCGAGCCTCTGAATGCCGCCTGCTTCGGGCAACCCGTTCCGAATGACAGGGCATACAGTAAATACCTTGACTCGTCTTCGCGAAGACCAGCTCTTTGATCGGTTCTTTGCAGGAGCGGCAGGTGAAACAAGTAGCATGGTAGGATTCATCGCCTACAAGAAGTGGAAAGGGGAGGGCAGATCGTGAGGGCATCTGACAGTCAGTAGTAGCCTCATCTACGCCTTGTTCGAATTCACTTACCGGTCATGATCGCCTCTTCCAGAATCGGCAATCCACAGATCTGGCAAGAGTAGTTGCAGCTTGCACAAATGGGATGTCCGTCCGAGAGAAGGAGGATGTCGTCTCGATCTGTACTGACGGGCTGGGAGCATTTGGCGCACCGAAAACATTCCAGGTGCCACAGCTGCGTCCTAGACGGTCGGCATGGATGAGTAGATGAGAAAGAGTCTTCAGAAATCGACCTGGACTAAGCAATATGTAATCTTTACTCACGCAAAATGAATGACCCCTCCCTGCGCCGAGTCTTCGTTTATCAATTTCCCACATCCTCCGCATAGCACGTCTCCCACCTCTTCAGATTGATCTACCTCCTCATCCTGTTCATGAGGTACAGGAGTCGAAGTTTGCCAGCCAGGGACCCCTGACGTCGAGGCTTCTGGTTGGGAGTCTAGCAGCGAATCCGTTTGCGCCAATGGGGCAGCTGCTGGTTCGCCCATCGCTGTGCCGTTGATGAGTTCGCTGTAGTTTCTCCTCTACACCCGTCCAGTGCAGAGCGAGTCGCTGTCAGATCACACGGTATCTGGAGCGGTGTACGACGAGCCTGAGCTGAGTGGTCAGGCTGCTGTGACGAGCCTTTGCACGCGACAGATTGACGTCTGGACTGAGGAGGATTTGCTTTGGTTCCGTGCCCCCCTCTCTGCCCCCTGAAACGCGCCGAGGTCAAGAAGATTCGAACGACACTGAGATGCTGGGAGATGGTAACATGGAAACAGGGTGCTACCGAGGTAGATTGGCCTTGGGGTATCGTGGTAGGGAGATGGCCGAGGTAGATGGGTGATGCTTGGGGGACGAAGGAGATCGTCTATGGCCTGATGCTACGTCCCATGGCAACGGAGGCTCCGCGGAGCTTTAGCCGACACTGCAGGCAATCGATGGAGCGCGACCCTCGATTCCAGACTCCGATCATCGGTGGGGTGTTGCTTTCTTGGCGTCGTACGTGTCACACGCGTCCATGACTCGCTCCTTTCACACCAGCCAAGTCCTGTGCCGCCGGTTCAGCAGCGAGGTTGATGCTTTGCGTCGGCTCTGACTCTCTGGAGGAGTCTCACCACGAGGGTGCCGTGTCGCGTAGAGACCCTCAGCGGTGCCTCGACCACTACGGCTGCGGGTGTTCAGCGCTGCGAGACTAAATTGCGAGTCCATCTCAGCCGGATGTTTGTGTCGCTGACCATCAACGGATGTCCTATGCTTACGACTCATCTGCAATCTTCATCTCTGCCATGTTCAGTGTGTCGATCTCCAGCGAAAGGGGTGGGCAAGACTCCAAAGCCCTGATTATCGGCCATCTCTCCCGCTCCGTTCCGACTTTGCGCCCCCGTCTCGGCTTTGAAATCTCAAAAAAGATTTGGCCTGGTAGCCGCCCTGGTGCATGCCCAGATCTTCCTCCGCAAAGCTCACTCGCCGCGTCCCGTAGCCATACTCGCATGCTGTCCGGCCTGATTAGACTGTCAGCGAGGCATACACCCCTTCTTCGTCAGCATAGAGCTCCTTTGATCGTCAGATCCTTCGCAATGGCTCCCACGCCTCCCCCCTCGCCGCCCTCAAAGAAGGCACGGACGCAGCACCCCGCCGAGACGAATGGTCATGCGGAACCAACATCATCGGCCAATGGCGACGCAGGAGCAGCTCAGGCTACCGCTGCTTCCTCCTCCTCCGCCCCCTCTACCTCAGCAGCAGCTCCTCCGCCGCTCTACCCCATCCCTCGCAAGGACAAGTCCTTCTTCAAGAAGGTGAAAGCCAAGGAGAAGGCCAGAGAGTCCGCTCTGGCCAAGACGGGGGAGGAGCCAATCTGGTTCGACATTGTGGAGATCCTTGGCAAGGAAGAGGTGGAACGCATCATGCAGGCCGATGGAGGAAAGGGTGAATGGGTGGAGAGGTTTCCCAGAGATACCATTGTCGAAGGCAGGGTGCGGAGATTGAGCGCCCATGGTGAGTCAGGCAGAAGGACGAGTAGGCGGTCATGCTGCGCTATCAATTGTCCACTTATGCCTATATGCCTCGTATCTATGCAGGTCTAGGTCTCATTGTAGCCCCCACAAATGATTGGATCCTGGCTGTTCCACACGCTTTGCCTGGGGAGCTCGTGCGGGTCCGCGTCGATCGGAACGAGCGCCTCTACTCACACTGCGACCTCGTAGAAGTGTTGGAGAAGAGCGAAGAGAGGAGAGACGACCTGGTTGGCTGCAAATACTTCGGAGATTGCCCTGGATGCCAATATCAGGTGAGATCGGCGTGCAGACAGATGACGCTCGATTACACACTTGCTGACCTTGGCTATGGCTTTGCGTCGCCTCCCTTCTAGATGCTACCCTACGAGGCTCAGCTGAAGATCAAGCAAGATGTCGTGCGGAACGCCTTCGCTCACTTCTCCAAGCTGCCCTCCTCCTCGATCCCCCCGACATTACCGACTCTGCCGTCTCCCCTCCAATACTCGTACAGAACCAAGCTGACTCCCCACTTCGAGCTGCCCCTCTCCCTCGCCAATTTCAGGCGGCAGCACGAGCCAGCTCCGAGGCGTTGGAGAGGGGCCGTTTCGAAAAAAGGCAACAATGGTACGGCAAACAACCAGATCGAGGGCGTTGATCAAGATGAGCTGGAGCAGCTGACCAAGCAATGGGGCCTGGAGACAGACGTCGGCTTCAACAAGCTCAAAGGCGGAGGCAGGGGCATTCTGGACATCGAAGATTGTCCGATTGCCACGCCGGCAATCCGGCAAGCGATGCCCGTGGAAAGGGCCAAGGTCAAGGCCAACATCAATTCATGGCGAGCAGGCGCTACCTTGCTTCTGCGTGACTCTTTCACAACAGAGGCATTCGGCGCAGACCTATCGCTCGCTGAAGCCGTAGGTGCCACCGCTGCCGCCCACCTGCAGGCTCCTACTCGCGATGGTGGACCGATCCCAGCGACAGTGGGAAGCTCAGAGGTCATTACATCCTACCGCTCCGTAGTACGTGAAAAGGTCGAGTCGACTCTATTCGAAACTCCATCGAACTCGTTCTTCCAGAACAATCGAAGCGTTCTCCCGTCACTCGTCGCCTATGTGCGAGATGCTATCCTCACGGCGCGAAACGACCCCTCTTCCACCTCGGAAGAAGGCGATCAGTACCTAGTAGATACCTACTGTGGCTCAGGTCTCTTTGCCCTTCTCCTCTCACCCCTCTTCAAGGAGACGGCCGGTGTGGAAATTTCCGCCGAGTCTATCGAGTACGCCAAGCGCAATGCAGCTCTCAATTCACTCCCCTCTGTCAAGTTCCTGGCTGGGAACGCCGAGGCCATCTTTGCCACGATTGCCTACCCTCCCGAGCGTACCACAGTGGTCATCGACCCGCCTCGAAAAGGATGCGATGAAGAATTCATCCGTCAATTGTCCGCACTAGGACCGAAGCTCGTCGTGTACGTCAGCTGTAATGTCCATACGCAGGCGAGGGACGTAGGTATGATGGTCGGACTGAATGGAGAGGACAGGTATGAGATTGTCAGTGTGAGAGGAGCGGATTTGTTCCCGCAGACACACCATGTAGAGGGAGTCTGTGTCTTGAGGAAGAAGGAGACGAGCAAGATGACTGTGGAGGAGGTAGCTGCAGCGACTGCTGTACAAGCCGAGCAAGCCCCAGAAGCAGCAGTTGCGTAGAGCTGTGCATCCTGTAATACTATCAGCTCACTCAACGTGAGCGTCTCAGACTGAGCATCCGACGTAGAGGACATGGTTGGGTCGTGATATTGATACAAGTACATTGGTGAAGGTCAATGGCCTGCGTTCAGCACTTCGCATGATTGCTGACGTCCTGCGCTACAAGCAACATCATCATCATCATCATCATCAGTATGATCTGCTCCTCCTCTCCTGCAAGCCTGTAACTCCCTGAAATCCCCACCAACCACCACCCCTCGCGCTCCCCCGCCGCTTTTGAGCCCGAGGAGCAGAGAGATAAGCCTTGAGGGCTCCTTTACCTTGTGTGAGACACAGACCGACTACTCCCCATACTGCGCCTTGCACGAGGGGGGAGAGGAGCTGGTCCCGAAAGGTCACGTAGAGGAGGGGTACCCTGAATTGTAAAGAGTAAGCCAGGAGAAGAGGCGGTATCAGCGATTGCTTCCAGAAAGCTCAGATCGGATAGGTTTTAGAGAAGCTCACCAATCGATTCTCAACCGCCCAATCCAAAGCTCCGGCTCGCCCTTGGGGTTGCGAGCCTCAATCCACCTTTCTCCCTCTTCTTCCCCAACCTCTTCCTCCTCGCCAACCCCTCCTTCTTCTTCTATTACTCCTCTATGCTTCCGCCGCGAAGCAGCAATTGCCTCCTTCTTCTCCCTCCTAGCTTGTGCCGGCTCGAGCTCATGGATAAATCCCCGTATACTGGCAAGGTAGGATTGCTCAAAGCGCATATCGGGGATGACTGCTGGGGCTACACCGATACTTGGAGCTCCCGGAGCAGGTGACACAGCACGGCGTTTTGTATGGTCAGAGGGTCGGTTTGGACGTCGGTGCGGAGGTGGCTCGTCGAGAGAGCTGGAAGAGGCAGCGGAGGATGGGGATGAAGAGGTCGGGGATAGGGGCGGTACGGGGGAGGAGGCTCGACGGTAGAAGAAGGCCATTATGTACGGCTTGAAGCTGACCTCAGACGTTGCGAGAGGGGTAACGAGTGGGGCTGGGTTGCTTCTACTGTACACAGCAGTGGATTGTGTGTCTGTAGCGCGAAACAGACGAGATCAGGTCAATGAAGGGACGAAGGTGCATTCCGGTCTACAAAAGTCGGGAGACGCAGTGGAGGCTCGGGCGCAACCCGCCAACTGGGCAAGAAGGCACATTGCAGAGCTCAGTATTCTCATAGAAGGGCATGTTAATATTAGACGAGGCAATACAGGAAATCACAAAGGCGTAAGAGGACGGGAGAGGAGCAGCGGCAGCAGCAGCGAGGCTACATGCCCCTCAGGGGAATCGGTGTATCTTGCCGCCGCCGCGTGCGATCATCGCCATCACCTTCCGCCTGAACCACGACTGCAGGATTGCTGTCTGTCCTCGATGACAGCGCCGTTTGATTGTCTGCTCCTTCGTCACCTCGCTCGTTGTCCGACAACTTCGTTTGCTGAGATTCCTCCTCTTGGGCAGGCTGCTGCTTAGCTCGAATCCGATTGCGCCCCTCGTCCAATACGGTCCAGCGCGGAAGCCACTCCAGCGCTTCTCCGTCTTCCTCGAGCTGACTCCAGACCATCCCGACATCAAACAACTCGATAAACTCCTGGTCCATACTCCTACTTTTCGGGTAGGAAAATCTGCGGTACTCGTCAAAGATCGTAGTGAGAGACCAGCTTTGCAATTTGCGAAGACAGCCGATGAGGCAGCCTGTGCGGTGTTTGCCCTTGTTGCAGTGGATCAACATTGGGTGGTTGCGGCGGTCCAACATCGTTGACAGAGCGGCTGCGATTTTGTCGTCTGGGATCTGGACGAAAGGCTCCTTGTTCCCCGGAATACCGTACTGATAGAATGTGATGCCTTCCTCGTCGAGAAATTGCGTGTTCTGTTCCGGATACTCCTCAAGGATCAGCGTCAAGACGCTCTTGAGGCCCAATGTCTTGAGAAAGGGGAAATGCTTCTTCTTCGGGAAAGAGCTCCTGTAGAGCCAGCTATTGACCATCGCAAAGTTGTCGGGAGGCTGCAAGGGCTGACTCTCCTCCTCTTGTCCGAGCCCAAGCAATGTTGATGACGGCCCCACTCCCCGAGAACCTCCATTTCCCATCGAGCTCCCAGCAGCAGCGCCATTCATACGTCCTGACTTCGCCAGCGACGACGAAGCAGCAGAGTTCTTGGATGGCGTTGCAGATGAAATTCCATGCTGCACGGAAGGCTTAAGGGGAATACCAGCTGAGCGGAGGTGAGGAAGAGAGGCTAGCTGAGAGAACCATGGTACCTGCTCCACGCTCTGATCTTCTTCGACCATCGAGGCTGCATCTGTCGTTCGAGACGAGGATGAGTGGGTAGTATGCAGCTCGCCATCTTTCGCTCGGTCGGATAGTGATCTTTCAGAGGTACCAGGCGGCGACAAGTCGGGGGAGCTGTTGGCGGTCTGGCTCGAACTAGCAGAGGACATTCCCGAGAGGGATGAAGACTGATACGAGGTGGATGCTGACGAGATTGAGGTCTCTCCAGCTTGGTCCTCACCACTATTGCTCTTCGTGCTGCTACTGGCTCCCAAGTTGCTGTGGCCTCCGTTGGCAGGGCTGCCCTTTGCTATCGAAGAATCCGTCTTCCTTGTTTGGGAGCTACTGCTTGTGCTTGGCATTGGGACATTCCAAGCCTTGGTGGATGCGTCGACTCTGGCTTGGTTGTGCCGCGTCTCCCTAGCTCGAGTATGGTGTTCGACTATGGCTTGCAGGAAAGCCAGACGAGGAGGATCCTCATCCTCCTCTTCCTCTTGCTCATCTTGCGCAGCCTCAAACCCTCCCTCTAGCCCGCCCGCTGAGCTTCCATCTCCAGCCCGTCCAGTACGAGATCTGGACGATCCACCAGCCGCGCCTGTGCCTCCCTTCTTGCCTATCCTACCTCTGCCTGGACGACAAAAGAAGTTTGGAGGAGCATTGTCTCCCTCAGCTGAGCCCGGTGAATCCGGCGGAGCCATCTTATCCTGCAGCTATGTCGGCCGCTGTGGGGCGTGTGCAGCCCGTTGAGTCGCAAGGCTCGAGGCAGGCGTATTCAATTCATGTGAGAAAAAAAGGGGGAGATGAAAGCGGGGTTCAGCGTCCTAGATGGAAGAGGAGAGGCGGCAGGGATGAGACGAAATGAGCAAAGGAAGGCCTGGTGAGATGAGATCTGAGGAAAGGTGAGAATCTCGGTGAGCAGAGTCTCCCGGGGCCAAAATAGGCTGGAGCTCGCTTGCGTCTCTGGTTCCGGTCCGAGGCCGACTGGACCCTCGAGCAACAGGAACGCACACGGAGGACGAGCAGCGATGACGACAGGCAATAAGTGGTATTGATGATGAAGCTGCGATCACTGCTACGAGCTGTGTTCACAATGGCTTTGATGTTCCCTGACCCTTTGCCCAGCGGTATGTTGTCTCATGCCCAGTCTCTCGCCTTCTCGAGGACAGCTTGCAATCTCCTCTCCTCTCTCATGTCATCCTTACCTTCGCCGCCACTGTCCCGAGGCTTACCTGTTCCATTCACATCGTGCATATACTGCCACCTGGCTTTGAGCGGCAGACTCATCAAAATGCTCTCCATCCTAGCGCCTGGTGTCTGAAGGCCGAACTTGGTTCCGCGATCATGTACCAGGTTGAACTCCACATACCTTCCCCTTCGTATGCCTTGCCAGTCGACATGCTTCTGACTGTATGGCATGTTCTTCCGCTTCTGGATAAGTGGGATATATGCAGGAAGGAAGGAGTCTCCCATGGAGCGGACAGTCTTGAACAGTGTATGGATGTCATGCTGATGTGTAGTCGAGATCGGCTTGCCAGGGTCAGAGGGACCACCTCCGGCAGACAGCCCTATGTACTCTTTCGGCAGCTTTGCAGCACGGGTGACATTCCAGCTCGAGGTGAGAGTCAAGTCGTCGAAGAAGATTCCTCCCACTCCCCGAGTCTCCTTGCGATGTGGGATCCAGAAGTAGTCATCACACCACTTCTTCCAAGTAGGGTAGAAGGCGGGATCGTTCTTGTCTGCTGCCTTCTTCAGGACAGAGTGGAAATGCTTTGCGTCTTCCTCGAAGAGGTAGATGGGTGTCAAGTCCGTACCACCGCCGAACCACCAGGCTGCTGGAGGTGGGCCTCCTTCCCCCGCATCTTTGGGCTCTTGATACCGAGGATTGGGCGAACCATCTTTGAGTGTCTTAGGGTGTCCAATCTCAAAGTAGCGATAATTGAAGTGTACTGTTGGCGCAAAGGGGTTCACAGGATGGACAACGAGGCTCAGACCCTCGGCGACGAAGGGCAGAGAGTCCACTTCGGGATTGGGGCCATCCATCCGATAGTTGAGCCTCTCTTGTATCTTCCCAGATGCCATCTGCTTGATAGCACCAAGCGGGAGTTTTCCATGCACAATCGAGATATTACAGCCCGCCTTCTCAAACGTGGCTCCGTCTTGCAACACGCATGAGATGCCCTCCCCACCTTCCTTCCTGACCCAGGAATCTACGAGGAAGCGAGCTCCGGGCTCCTCTGCTTGCAAAGCTTTCACGATGTTGTGCTGCAGCAGCTTGATGTATACTTCCATGCGTTTACGCATTGGGGCGTCAGTGTCTTCCAAGAGACGAGGGTCGAGGTGGGCAATCTCAGGCAATTCACGCTGAAATAGGGGGGAGCAGTAAGGTTTCAGGAGTCAGACCATCCGTCAAAGTGGGTCGCACGAGCCGCCGGGTGTACAGAAATACGCCACTTACCATTGCTGATGGCTTATCACCTAGCTCCAGAGCCGGACCCTCCGCAGTGATGGGACGAAACTGAGACACCAGGAGGAGTCCAGCAGCTGTAGTTCCGGCTATGGCTGCGAGCTTCCCTTTGCCAAAAGATGATGCAGGGCTTGAGGCTGCTGAGGTTGATGGCCCGGAAGTCGCGCTGCTGTAACGCTTCTCATGGTGCAGAGACGTAGGCAGACGAGAGGGCGAGGACAACTGGCCTACCTTACTTGCTGCTACTGCTGGTCGGAGCAGCGGCCCCCGGACTGCCGAGAGCCGGAGAGCAGGGGCCGTAGAAAGTCCAACGGTCATCGTCGTTCCTAGACCGGACAGCTGGGTACACCTCGACTTGAGCAAAAGCCAAGGGCCGCAGGTAATCTCAGAGCTATGGCTGACCTCGAGTGATCTTTCAGGGTTGCGTTGTAGAGTGTTGCGAAAGATGGAGCGGAAGGAGGCGACTCACTCCGATCCTGAGCTGCTGCCCTCCACCGCAACCTGTGGCTCGGATCTTCTTCCGCCGGAAGCACAGAGGCGAATAGACATCTTCCTGTCCGCAAGCCTGGACACGAAGGCCTCCTCCTCAAGCATGGCCCTCGTCATCGTATCTGGGCTGCCCAGCTCAGGTCGTACCACTCGCTGCCAAGAGCTGATAGCCGACTGGCAGAAGCGACTTGATGCTCTGCCATCCTCATCCTTCAATGCGCTTCCATCCCGGATAGTTCACCTGACCGACTCGACTGTGCATCTGCCAAAGTCGACGTATGCTTCGCAGCGCAACGAGAAGCCTGCCAGAGCTTCTTATCTGTCCCTCGTCTCCCGTTCACTGGTCAAAGATGCCATCATCGTGGCCGATGGCGGGGCGGGACTGAACATCAAGGGTTTCAGGTATCAGCTTTGGTGTGCTGCCAGGGAAGTGGGCTTGACATGCGTCAGCGTCTTCGTCAATACGGGCAAGGAGAAGTGCAGAGAATGGAATAGCAGCAGGAGAGACAGAGGTGAAGAGGCCTACGATGAGGAAACGTGAGTAGACTGGAGCGCTGGACGAACTGTGAAATATCCCGATATGCTTAATGGCGCCTCTTCCGACTCTAGCATCAACGACCTTTTCATGCGTTACGAGGAGCCAAATGCTATGACACGGTGGGACTCGCCTCTCTTCGTATTGAGCACCGAAGTCTTCGCCTCTGGAGGCGCAGAATCGCCTGTCGGAGCGAGTCAAGAGTCAGGCAAGCAGAAATGGGAGGAGCCGCCTTACGAGCAGATTTGGGAGGCAGTCACGCAAGGCAAGGTCTCAAAAGCGCCGAATGTTGTGATACAAGTAAGTGCTTTAGTTGCTGGAGCAAATTGTTTGCAGCACTGAACAGGCCTCGTCAACCTCATCCACAGAACCGTACGACGTCCACAAATTACCTCGCCGTACTAGAGACATCCACTCAGTGCCTTCTGTCCTCTCTCCTCGCCCATCAAACTTCGATAGGGCTGCCCGAGGGCGGCGGGCCGGTCATCTTGAGTCCGGTTCTGCCAGACTCGACAGTCATCAAGCAAGTCAGACTAGCTCTACCGGAGGGCAAACGGCCACCCACGGCTGCACAGCTACAACGTCTCCGGCGGCAATTTGTCAAGATCCACTCGACGAGCTTCGCTACGAACAATGCACTAGGCAAGACGGCCAAAGAGGAAGGTGGGGGTCAGGGCACGCTACCTCCAAGTAAGGGTGCGGCTAAGCAGGAGATGGCTCTGGACGAGACCGCTGGAAGTGGCAGTCTAGAGGAGACGATTGTTAGGCGCTTTGCTGTTTGGCTTGGTGAGATTCTTCACGCAGGCGCATAGCGCCAGGATCAGAGATTTCAGAGACAATCTGGTTTTACACCCTCGCGTTGCGTCAAATCTGCGGGACTGTTGCGTTGCGATTAGGTCAAGAAGTATCAGGGGTAGACGTAGGAGAAAGGAGGCTACAGATCCAGGTAAAGGGCGGTCCTGAGCGGACTGGGCTCCAAAGGAGCATGTGCCAAAATGGCCTGTAAGGCATCTTTGATGCTTTTTTCGAGTACTGTCGAAGCAAGAAGTCGGTCTGGTCAGACGAGATCGGGTTAGACTGAACGGCGCAAGGCAAGGAAGGCTACTCACAACTGCTGTCCCCTGCGATGATCGTCGGACGGTGTGTGACCTCCTTCTTGTCAGCGGGACCGCGTCGCTGATGAGACGAGGAAGGAGAGACCGCCAATGATGAGCGCGAATTCGCCTGGAGGCCTCAGACGGGTCGTAACTCACCTGCTGCCACAATGTGCTCTTCCCGACTTCTGCGAGATACGGCTCTTCTGCAATCTTACGATCCTCTTGCAGACATCCATCAACCCAGGACGGCATAACGATCAACGGCTTCTTTCCAGCGTCGAGCCCATTGAAGTACCTGAGGGTACTGGGCGTCCCATTTTTCCACACGATATGCGTCAAGGTCCTCCTCGATTCAGCAGAGGGAATGCGAGAAGCTACTTTGGCTCCGTGAGCCTTCAGTAGCTTTCCACACGGGGAGGACATGTCGTTCCCGTCGCGGTCGCGAATGTCTACGAGGACTACGACGCCCTTGAGCATGCCCTCTGAGGGAGCAGCGAGACTCTCCATGCGGTTAATGCTGTCCATGCGGCTGATGGAAGAGACTCGTGCTCCTCCTGCGGACACTCGTCTGCGCAGTGAGGCCGCGTCCGTTATAGCGGTTCGGTGGTCGTCTGTTCTGCCACTGATCCCTTCTGACGGCTCTCTTGATTTCTCAGCAGCTTCAAGAGACCGATGGGGGGGCGCAGGGGAGTGCATAGACCTTCCGCGCTGCAGTCTGAGAGCGCTCCGCTCAGCTCTCGCTACTCGTGCCAGAGCTTCGCTATTGTCGCCCAGCTCAGGTGACGACTCTCGTTCCGACATCGGTGTCACCTCTCTCTCCACCCTCGCTTCGTCCTCTTCATCCTCCGAAGCCTGTCCCGGAGGAGCGTCTCTGATAGCCTGTAGGGTTCTGCGACGACTGATCTTCTTGAGTGCTTGCAGTCGCCGTTGCTCAGCCTCTTCCTCGCGAACTTTCTCGATTTCGGCTTGCTCCGCTTCTTGCTTCTCTCTAGCGCGAGCTGCGGCTTCTTCGGCTTCTTGCTTTGCCAGTGTTTCGGCTGCCGAGGTCTGTGCTCGCGCTCTCGCCGCCCGCGCTCTCTCGAGAAAAGTCATACCCGGCTTGCTGGATGGGGAGACCAGCGGGAGGGTAGAGGGTACCTCCTTGCGTGGAGAGTTGCCGGCTTGGTCTGCACCCTTCTCACTATCGAGGAGACGATCTTGATGTCTTCCTATACTCGTTCTAAGTTTCGGAGACTCGTCGGGTGTGGCCACTGTCAAATGTTGTGTAGTGTCGGACAACCTCTCTCTCCTGGAAGGTGTGGAACGGTCCCGTGTGACTGGTTCGTCCTGGCCAGATTGCTGATTTGTCCTGCGAGCTCCCAAGCGAGCCAGGGATGCTTCCAGTGAAGCCAGTGCAGGCGAGACGTTGTTCGCACCTCGTCGTGGGGAACTTTGATCAGTCTGCTCGTCATCGACTTCTTTCTCATTCCGCCGCCGGCGAGGAGATGCAGTATCGAGAGCATTGACTGTTGAAAAGGGTCGACGAGTGCCATCCTCTGAGGACTTCCGATGTTGCAATGAAGGCCTCTTGACTTGCAAATGCTGATCAGATGTGTCAGAGCTATGACTCTCGTCAGAGCTAACTCGGGACAGCGCAGGCCGTGTACGTGACCTTAGTGTTGTGCTTTGCCGCGGGGACCCGTCAAGCTCTTGGTCGATCGTATCAGCTTCTCGATCTGATCTTCGCGTGCGAGGAGGGGTCTGAGAAGCCTCGATAGGCTCGTTTCTCCCTAGTGAAACTCTTGGGCTTGCGCTAGCAGCAACCAACACACGCCTGGCTGATGACGAGGTTCCACCGACGCGGGATCGCTCTTCGCTGTGTCCTCTCGGAGAGGGCTCATCATGTGTCGCATTCTCCTCCTGATCCAGCAATGTTCTACGAGTCCGGCGCCGCACCACGTCAGCATCTGCTAGGTCTCTTCTTTGCCTTTCGCCTGCTGCGTTCTCCGTTGCTTTTGTAAGTCTGGCGCGGATCTCAGCCAAACGCTCATCCGAGGTGCGAGTCGCCATGGGTGGTCGCCTTGCTGGTGAAGATGAGGTCACAGGTGAGGAGGACTTCTCGAGCTTCTGGCTACTCGAACCCACACTAGAGCTTGTGGCCTTTTCGGCACTCTCCGTAAAGGAGATAGGTAACGTGAGACTTGCTTGATTGACGCCAGCAGCAGCTTTGTTGCTGGCGGCAGTCACCCTGCGGGCGAGGATAGGATTCTTTGAGGGTCCGCAGAAGGATGGTGTGTCGATGTCCGAGCCGTGAGAACCTCGCTCTGATTCCCCTTTGGAAAGTGAATCCGAGACGTTTATTGCTTTCGCACAATCCGTATCCTCTGTCGCTGCTAGTCTCCTTCGCGACCTCACGGGCGAGACTGCTGCCTGGAAGCGGTTGGCTGCCGCCCTGCTTGAGCCGCTGTCGCTTGCGTGAGGTGGAGAGACGGCGGAAGCAGACCTTCTCAGTGCTTCTCTGAGCTTGTCTTGCCCATCAGCGGGCGTGAATTGGGAAATGCCATCGCCTTGCTCGAGACTGGCCCGCCTTGGCTCAACATCCGCTCTGTGGTGTTTGGTCGGAGAGCGCCGCCTCTGCTGTTGAGTAGGGAGACCAACTCCCTGCACTCGCCGCGCCCTGGTCCTGGTCGTCGGAAGCTCGACAAGCGACATGGCAAAGTCGCTCGAGCGTGAGGGAACCGGTGATTGTGATGTGGGAGTAGTGGTGGAGGCCTGAACAGAGAAGGTTCACGAGCTGCCGAGCCTGGCCGAGGGTCGTGTATTTTGCGAGCCAAGCAACACCACTGAACCAAAGTGTTGATCTGTTTTTCCAGCTCCGATTCGCGTGGCGCGACGGAGCACGAGTTGCATCGTGAACGGACCGGAGGCGCAACGTCCGCTCCTCTTTCCGCTTAATCTTCTCAGCCGCGGATGTGCATACGGTACACCGTCGTGGGCGGGACGATCGTCAGACACGGCTAGGATCCCCATGAGGCGGTGTAGACAGTTTCAAGAGGCCGCACGATCGTCAGATGATTGCTCGATGAGGTGGATGTGTGGATGGAATGCCTCCGGTGAGCGGATGGTGCTGACTGTACCGGAGCTTACGTCTAAACGCCGGCTTGCTCGCACCTCACGCGGGTCAAAGCAGCAACTGCCCGGCTGACGTATGAGCATTTACCATGGTCTGACGAGAGAGCACAAGCTGACCTGACGAACAACAAGTGATGAAGGCGGGGCGTGGGATACCGTGGGATTCGTGTGGCCCGAACACTTTCCAACTCTGTCTCTGTCCCGAGCCGAGTCGGGCTTAGCGTCATTGCGCCCGCGGTGGGGAAGTGGAAGCGCTGCATGGCTGGGCGAAGGTAAATCCAGACAAGGGCATTCCCCGATTCCATCCACCACCATCCGCACCTTCCACTGTTCGAGTGATTGTCGTCGTTGTATATCGCTAGACTAGTGGGCATTCACATCCTCTTCGTCTCCACAGCCTCGATCCATCCGCTGACGATCTCGCCCATTGCCTTGCAGCGGGGCCACGACGCTACCTCAGGAGCCCTACCACTTTCTGACTTCTGGCGGCTTCCTGACGATCATAGCGCCAGCGAAGAGCACGTCAAGCCAACCAAAGCATTGCATCCGCCATCCGGGCATCACGATCAGATTCACAACAGCCAGCCATGGGCTCTACAAGCATGGCAGAAGGTGCACTTCATTACCAGAAGCCATCCGCTAACAGCACCGCGGGATACCATCCGCACCAACACCATCCGCCATCCTCCAGCTCGCTGCCCTCGGCACACGTACCCCCGAGGGTGCTCACCTTAGACCTCAAAGCCAAGCTGGCTTCCGCACTTGGTGGACAAGGCAAGCGATACTGGGATGCACTGCTGCGCTTCTGCACAGCGAAGATTTCCAGGATCGAGTTCGAGAGCGAAGCTCGCGCGTGCCTCAAATCTGAAGATGGTGAGTAGGAGCGAGCTCCAGCGTCAGCCTACTGCAATCCGCCCACGGCACAGATGCCAGCGTGTCCGGGTGGACCTCTCCATCAGATTCATTCTCTAACTCTGATTGCTCACCATCATTGTCATCCATCCGCTTCCTCCACCCTCGTACCAGTTCATCTGCACAATTCACTGGTGCTAGGGATCTTGTACAACGCATCATCCGCTGTTCCCGGCCCTTCCGCTTCCCGCAAAGGCTGGGGCAGCTCTGGCACTTTTTCTGCCTCCCACTCTGACCATCAGACTTCCATCCGCCAAGCCGAAGCGGATGCGTACCAGCAAGAGAACGGCGACTTCCAACCGGAGGATGTCGATGCGGAAGCTGCCACTGCATCCATCGAGCCCGAGAAGCGTGTCAGTATTCTCGCTGCTTCCTTTACCACAGCAGAACGACAACGAATCAAGTCGATGAGCAAACCACTTTCCCGGAACCTGTCATCCATTGCAAACACATCCTCCTGGGCGGGTGCGGGTGCTGATCTCCTGGAGCGGAAACGCAAGGAAGAGGAGAAGAAGACCAAGGAAAACGAGCGCAAGCGTCTGAAAGAGCTGCACACCGAAATTGGAGGCAGGGATTGGCTCAAGGAGGTGATAGCGGAGGACCTTGCTTGCCAAGAGAACAGGACCACATTGCCTGCTGGTAAGTTGCAACGAGACTACGAGGTCTCTCTACCCGTGCTGACAGTGCACATGACTTGCACCACCATCAGCCACCGCACAAGCTCTGCTGCGATCCAGCAAAGTACCCCTGTGTGTTGAAAGTAAGACACTGCCACAACTTGACGGTCTTGCAGACCTAATGACGGCACCAGCGGTTGAGGCAGGGCTGAGTAACGGAGTGTCTATGGATGCGGCAGATATGCTCTCGGCCGGGTTGCAGGTACGTTGACAATGCGGAGAGGAGTGTACAGCTTGGCGGCAGGACTCTGATCTGACGTTCTGAGACTGCACCCGCTGCTTTGTCATTCGAAGGCTCACATCCGAAATGTTGTAAGCGGTATGATTCTCGCCGTCCGAGCTAACAGAGCTGCTGGAGGCGTCCAACTACGTGGCCCCGCGAAGCAGAACATCGAGAGTGCCGATAGCAGTGTAACGAGTCTACCAGGATCAAGTTCAGCGACCTTCTATGAATCGCCCAACGGTACCTCCAGGGTAGAGCTACCTGACTTTGCCTCATTCGACCAGGCGTACGCCAAGATCATGACATCAGTGCCCTCTCGGCCGTCTCAGCAGTCGAGCCGGAATAGTACTAGCTCCTCGTCACTGTCCACCGCTGCCTCTTCCATCTTCACGAATGCTGCTGGCACTCGCCATGTCGGCGTCGGTCCTGATGCCAGTGTGACCAGCCTGGTCAGCACAGCCGCCACCACTCAGGTCGGCTCAGGCAGTGATGCGGGCAGCGATGTCGAAATGGACTCTGAGAAAGAAGGCAAATCACGAGCACAGAGGAACGGTGACACCAGCGACGACTCAATGGTTGCCGATGAGTACGAGGACGAAATCAAAGACGACAGAGTTGCTCAACACTTGCTGAAAAGAGGCCCTCCTGGCGCTGATGACAGCGGCATAGTGTTGCCAAACTCATACAGTCCATCCGCGTTACCGCACCGGCCGGTCTATCGAATGTCGGTGGCGCAGTCTGAGGCTCCTCGGCCTAGCCTGTCTCTCCGAGACCTTGCGTTCTTCTTGCGCCTGGAACCACACGTCCTCGTAGAACCAGCTGGCATCGGGGCGATGGAAAGGCTACTGGCTCCCGATGCAGACGAGCGGGGCGCAGCTCTACATCAGCTTGAATGGTCCGGAAGCAGCAATCTCGGCGAAGAGGAGAGGCTAGCAGTAGCGGCTAGGCATTCTGCCTACTGCAAGGAGAACACTGAAGATGATGCGAAGGCAGAGGAGGAAGACCTTAATTCGATTCATCGGCGCCCTATCGCTGCTCTGCCTTCACTGCAAGCATTGCGAGGGGCGTCAGCACCATCGTCGCCGCTGCCCGGACGCAAAGGGTATCTGGTCAAACAGCAAGCCCCTCTGTCGCTCCTTCTGCATCGTGACATCGTTTTGAGCAAGCGTAAGCAGCACGCTGCAGGTATCGAGGACGCTCAGGCTACGACCAAGCGAAGTAATCATCACACAGACCCCCTCTCTGAGGTCGTTGATCCCGTCAGGCTTCTCGCAGGCTATTGCTCGTGAGACGGGGAAGAGGGCACTTTGCATTTTTTACGAGACGAGTACCATCCAGGGGATCTTGTGAAGTTATGACGCTCCTTCATTCAAAAGGCTTCCTGTATCCATCATCTCAACCGTATCTTTCTCACTTATGAAATTTGACGTCCGCATCTCCATTACCGCTTGCCATTGCTGTCGGAGCGCGCCTGTACGGCGCGAGAGCAAACGCCGGATCATTCGTCCGTCTGGCAGGCAGCAATCGAAGCGCAGTCAGGCGCACTTTCATTTACGTCCTCTCCTTGTTTCCACTCTACTGATCCCATTTTATCCCTCTCCTTCTACTAGCGGGTTTCACTTCACTAGACCGCGACTCCAGCTCCTTACTTGCTCGTCCAGCTCTGGTTCCCTCTTGCGTCGGGCATCCGCTCGATCATGGAAGATGAAAACAGCTCATACGAGCGCACTGCTCAGGCCGTCGCAGCATTTAAAGATGCCCTACCGATCAGGCTTGGCGCAAGCTCTGCAGACGAAGGTGCCTCAGAAGCATTGAGCAGTGTGCAGAGGATCTTGTCAGGCATACACAGCCTCAGGGTGAGTGCGGCAGAACGTCTCGATACTGTCCGAAGGACGAAGTCCTGACACTAACACTGGCAGACTGTGACCTCTGCCGAACATCCCATGCAGGACTCGGAAAGTGATGACATGCAGGCCATACTTGACTCTGTCAGCAAGGACCTCTTGCAAGCTTTAGCTGTGCTGCTCTCCCATGACCAGGACCAGACTTACGGCCTCATCGCACAGCTTCAGAATTATGTCTGGCTCAACATCATTCCATGCGCCTGGAGACTTCATCGTCAGGCCCACCGTCTGATGGATCCAGAACAGCCATCTCGACTACGCTTGGCGGCGCAGCACCTTTCCGCCGCGCTCCTAGAGTGGGTCGCCACTGGCCTGTCTGCACAGCCTGGCGTAGATGGGGAAACTCAGAGGTCTGCTGAATCCGGTGAGTAGTGCGCAGCGTTGAGCGCTAGCGGTGAAGAGGAGAGTTAGACAAAGCTGATGTACTGTGGCGGCTATCCTGCTTGACCGTGATGCAGCCTACAGTCGCGGAGCTGCACCCCTTGTCCCCTTGATTGTAAGAGTCCTGACGTGGAAAGACTTGGCCTACCTCGACTTTATTGGACTCGCTGGGCGTAAGAGTGTTCGTGGATATGCGTTGTTCGAAGACAAGTGGTTGCCGTTGTCTGAAAAAGATTGCTACATGCTTGCAACGCCCCTCCCGCAGCTTCAATCTTTTCTCTATCGACTGGGCGAAAATGCGAAGTATGGACGAAAATTGCTGCGCCAGTGCCTCTCGTCGTGAGCATCAAAGGTAGGCGCCTCCGAAATTTGTCACAGCACTGACTGACCTTAAGCGCCATCACAGTGAGGAACTCGGGTGTATTTGGCTCGCATGGAGAACTTACGAAGAAAGGTGAGCTCCTGGTATGGGGCTCTTATACCAACTCTGCTTACCCTCCTCCAATGCTGTTCGTCGCCAGTTGCGATACCATGACCTTGGCTTGGGCAATTCGGCCAGTGGTCAACGTCAAAGATAAGAGTACTAGAGCGTTGCAGCAGCATTATGCATCCTTCTTCAAGAAATATCGTGCTGATAAGACTGATGAGGGAGATGAGGAGAGGAAGGCGGCAATCGATGAGGTGATTGACGCGTTGGTCAAAGCCAAGAAGGACGATTGGGATGCTGTCATTTTCCAAGTACATGAACAACTCGGCCGTTTAGACATTGATAAGTGAGTCTGAGCGCTGTACTTAGAGTAGCAGGACTTGTGCGTGTAGTGTGACTGAACCTCCGTCTAGTACAGACCCCAGCTTTTCAGGGCCCTTTCGGTGCACTCTCCTCAGCAGAACATGACACACTGGCTCACCTGGCCAAAATTGGATGATCATGCACGCCACGACATCGTTGTTGATGCCGCATTTGTCGTCGAATGGCACGATCGCCAGGTGAGGCGTTGCTGCATGGCAGGTGAGGATGCCTGCGGAGTGCCTGACGTCGGTCGTGCTGCCGCTTCTTCTGGAACCAGAGCAATACTGCCGTCCCCATCCCGATTGCATTTGCGGCCATGCATCCGGTCAAGGTGGAGGAGAACAAAGCATCTGCCCCAGGAGCAATCACGCAGAACGTGTTTACCTTCGAGCTGAAGGGCACACTGACCTTCACCCTCGAGGACGGAAGGAAAGAGAAGGTGAGTCTACCACGAATGCTGTTGCTCTCTCGATCGGACAGTGCCATTGTATGGGCAGATCGACATTGCCTGACAGCTGCCTCTTTTCATCATCTGAAGTTTGGCCCGAGGCTCAAGGTGGCCTTATCGCCTGCAGAAGGCGCCCGCCTTCAAGAGGCCTTGAAAGCTCGAGGTGTAGTAAGTCAGAAGTCAAGCTTTGTCTTTATGGATCGTCACTTCTGAAACAGTGTCCTTGCGCACCGCCCTCTGTAACAGTCCTTCGAGTCTCACCGCAGGGACGCCAAGAGAGTCAGAATTGGCCTGCTCCCCGAAGCGATCGACAAGCTTCTAACCAAGGACCCTCCAGGGCATCCTGCGTTCTCTATCAAATCATCGGTTGCACCAACAGTGACTCCCCCGTCCAGCGTGGTTGGCAGTCGAGTTGCAGACGGCCCTCAAATAGCTCTTGTATCTCAGCGCAGGCATGAAGTTGCTCATCTCGCCGGTTTGCAGTCAGCAATACCGGAAAGCACCTCTCAGAACACTGCTTCCGCCGAAGATCAAGTCGCTCAAGCTCGCTCACTCTGGGATGACGACTCCGATCTCACCGAACTAAGCGAAGAGAGTGGAGGGGAGACAAATAGGGTACTAGTAGCCGACATGGAAGCTCTTGATCGCCCCGGTCTTGCTTTGCCGCGAAGAGGATCGTCCAACCGGTATAATGATGAAGGGGCCACTGAGCCTCCCCCTGCAAGTCTGCAGACACATCACGTCATTGATACGCCGAAACAGACATTCCGCAAGACATGGCAACACAAGAGGGGGCGGAGTGTAGACGACAGTGACCGCGACGAGTCATCTGACGAGGGCGGCTTCGACAAGAGACACCAAAAGATACATCAAGACCTACAGGCGCACTCCAATCCTCATCACATAGCTCGTGATAACGCCAAGAGAAAGAGGGCAGTCGCTTCCGACCCCCCTAGGCCCAAGAGCCTCAAATCGGCGACCAAACGGCCTGTCAAGGGCCCTTTGACTGACAAGACGCAGATGACGAAGAACGCCACCGCAGCAAAGGAAGGCAATGATGATGTTCTCGAGCACTTCCTTCCGCCAGCACCTTCGCCCTCTCCTTTGCGGTCGTCGAAGAAGAGCAAGCTGCAGAAGAAATCCAAGAGGTTGACTGCGGAATGGATGAGCAGTGCCAACGTCAAGCTGGTCCAACGTCGCATGCAGTCAACCGAAGCTCTTGCTGCTGCATCCGAAGAAGATCGCATGACCTCTTCTGATGGGCTCAAGGAGGTTCAGAACAGTGAGAGTGGTCCTTTGGGAGAAGGCAACGCCAAGAGGGCAAGGAACGGCCTTCGCATTAAAGGCGCAGCGACAGGCGAGCAAGATCTGGGTCGCACATCCAGCTTGCAAAGTAGCACGGCCAAGTACCGCAAAGACAGTGCGATCGGGGTCCGCGATCTCACTGAAGAGCCGCAGGAGCTCATGGATCTCCAAGTCGGCGCTGGCGAAGACGACCGCCAGCCAAGTCCTCACTCGCCGGGGATCTCAGGCATCCTCGAGCGAGACCGCTGTCAATCTCGTAACTTGATCGATAACAGAGCTATTCATCGTCCGTGCAGTCCCACTAGCCCCAGTCAGATTGCCCTTGAACGTCAACGAAGCCGTCACGCGGTCTCGAAGGGACGAGGCTCCGTCCAAAGCGCCCCGTCTCCTACGGATGAGGTTGGCGATGCTGTTCAAATCTCTGCCACGATGGAGACAAGTCGTGGGCCTCCGGCGGCTACAGCATGCAAAAGTAGAGGTGCCGAAGCCGAAGCTGCTAAATCTTCCAGTACATTCAAGATGAGGCAGCCTCAAATCGTGCGAAACGCTGAGGAAGACGCTGAGGAAAAAGCCTCCCCTGAACTCTCATCGTCCGATGAAAGCGACGTGGACGAAGTGGCCGCCCAATTTGAGAAAGGTCACAAGCGCTCAGCGGTTGAAGAAGCCATTACGACTGCGTCAAGTCTCGTCGTCGACAGGGAGTCTCCCTCTGAAAGCAAGGCAAGCAAGAAGAAGAGTGAAGAAGTGATCGCAGCGAAAGCTACCGGACGACGTACTGGAAAGCGGCTGGCAGCTCCGCGCCCCACAGCCGACTTGGCAGGCAGCGCCCGGCCCGATCCCAAACCAAGCTCAGTATCCAAGAAACAGGCAACCACAGTCCCGCCGGAACTTCAGTCGGACCTGACCTCCGACGAACCTCTGAAGATGGTCTTTTCGGGGAAGTCTTCGGATGAAATCTTGGCAGGTACCAACGATCCAGTGCCGATCTTGGCGGGACCTCTAGACAGGGACGAGCTTGAACAGCACCTTGTCAAGAGTATGAATGGTCTTCGGGCCGTGTACAAAGGTCTTGCCAAGTCTGGCTTCTCGGACGATATTGATGACTTTGAAGACCCGGCGTGCGACCAAAAGAGCAAATCAGTGCTCGCCTTAGAGTCTGCCGCTCGAACAACGCTCAAGCTTGGTCAGTTCTTGTATGACCTCGCCAACAAGAAGGACGAATGCGAAAGGAGGGAACGCGATGCGATCAACAGGAGGAAGATCAGCGACAAGGTCGACGTCATGTCGGATCGACTTCAAGGAGTTCTCAACGAGGCCGGTGACGTGATTCAGGTCTTGCAGTCTGTGGATGCCTGGGTCAACAGACACGAGCGAGGGAACGCTGGTGGAAAATGATCACCTCGCGTGAGTCTGCAATGTTTTCAGGTGGTTTCAGCTCGTGAAGCTCCAGCGGCTTGTTTGTTGGGTGATAGTCGCAGATTGACATGTTTCAATGCATGGTGGAAAGTCAGCCGACATGCGCACCACTGCCCTGGACCCCGACTCAGTGGAGGCTGGCGCCCTAATTGCCTCTATCACACGAAGCCCCCCTCCGCCGTGCTTTCAGCTACCCACTCCCATCCCTACCTTGACCATCTTCTATCCTCTCTATTGCCCTCTCTCTTCCCCTCTCGTCCCCGTTGCTTGGTACCTTGCTCCCTCTTATTCTCTTTCCCCGGTATCGTCTTCCTTTCATCACCATTGACTTTGCAACTCCGAAGGTGTTGGTCTTTTGCTCCGCCCGGCGGAAGGCCTGAAGCCAGGCATGGCGTCTTCCGGGGCCAGCCACGATGCTACGTCTCAAAGCAGCCACCATGGCGACGACGCACAGAAGCAAATCCCAGATGGTGAGTCGCAATTCTCGCTTTCTGGTCGTAAGACATCATCACTGACGTTCCTCCGAGCTGTCGATTTCCTCCCCTTTGTCAAGAAGAAGCCCATACAAGCGACGAGCACCAGGCTCAGGCCCTTGCCAATTCGCCGCGCCTCAAGCATTTGACGGATTCACAAGACCCGTCATTGCCATCTCAAGGACCGCCACTCCAGCACCCACAGCTGTACGACATACATGTACTAGCAGAACCATACTCATCGGAAGCTCAGAGCTCTCCGCATCGAGTCATACCAATTCAGCGCGACCAAGACAACAGCACACATGCTTCGGAATTGATCAGGCCTTACGATCCCCTCAACGGTTGCCCATGGTCGCCGGACCCAGAACCCGTGCTGTGCAAATCTCCTGGAGCTGAAGTCAGAGATGGCATCTGTCCGATCCAATTGTATGACGTGCCAGCTGAAGGATCGTACAAGGTTTCTCCACCACCGATACCTCCTCGTCGATCCTCCTCGGGTCTGCATATGCCTTCACTTCTGAGCAGGAGCCGCACTCGCTCAGTCCCCTCTATGAGCTCTCTCACACGTCCAGGATTCGGCAGCAGGAGACACACCGGTCCTTTGTCCAGCTCAAGTGGTCTGGATGTCATCCCAGAGGCTCGGACCTCCATCTCTGATCAGGAGGATCCGCCACAGGTAGCTGCTTCGAGGAGGCCTTCCTCTCCAGAGCGTTCTCGCTCCCCTCTTGTCCCACGCGACTCCCAGTCCCGACAGAGCAATCATCGAGAAACTGTTGCAATGCTCTCACGTGCGTCTGCCCCCTCTCTCAGCGTCTGCGAGATGTTCGACGTTAATCCAGCTCGCGATGGCGCTCAAAGCACGACCTCAGCTACCGCCTCAACTTCTTCCCTTGCACCTGTCATCGGCCAAATTTCTGGGCTCGATGAACAGCGCCCGCTTCAGTGGTTCCTCGATGATATTTCAATCAGCTGCGACTCTCCTGCAGATTCACCATCACTAGGCAGGCACTTCACCGATGAAGAAGCACGCATCTCTGCATCTGCCACCCCGATGGACAACCGAAGTGAAGTGCGTCAAGAGATCACATCACGACCACTGCCCACTGAGGAACCTCCGCGGATCGAAGCTAGTGCTGGACCATCCCACTCTCCCAAGACCCAGTCTCGAACAAAGGAGCTACTCAGGTCTGTCAAGAGCAAGTTGTTTCTCGTTGGCGAGGATAGCACCTGGCTCAGGCGCCGAACGAGGTCGACTCCATACGTTCTAGCCAAGCCTGCAGAGGTTGTTCGACGCCAGCTATCACCCATATCCAGTACTGTTCGGGGAGGTCGCTTTTCGCCTCCCTCTCCGGTACCTTCTTTGCCTCTCAGCCCAAGTACCTCTTCATCTCTACACACTACGGATTCCGAGAGACTCGTAGGCTGGAGCAGATCCGATCTCAATGCCATTTTCCTTGCTGCTGGAGACGTACAGAATGTTACAGCTGGCGACATTGGCCCCGTCATCTGCCCTGATGCTCTCGGTGTTTTGACGGTGCGCAACCCTGACGCATCACAAGAAGAGGTACCGCCCGTACCCGTGGTCGCTCGAGGACCGTCCTCTCGTTCGACACAAGGACTGGGCATCGAAGCCGAGTCGGCGGACAGACCAAGAAGAAGCAGATCCACCTGCGCTCCCGGACGACCAGCGGGTCGAATAGTGACGCCCTACGCCTCAGAGCGGAGCCTCAGTGACTCTGCGTTTCGCCATCCTTCCGTCACGTCCATCGCTACTTCGTACCCGTCTTTCAGCTCCCTCGCTCCAAGCCATCGGTCTGCATCGATCTCTGGACCTCTCCCACCTCAAAGACCACCTCGTGACCGTCGTCGAAGGAGGACTGACCAGGCGAAAGCGAGCCAGCCGGCTGAGCCGATGCGATCCCGCACTGTGAATCTGCCCGTCACTAGTGTCGACGCTTCCGTCGCTCAGGAACCACCGATCAGCCCTTCTCATTCCGCTTCGTTCGCGTCAGTCAAGTGCCGAGATGGTCACGCCGACAAGACCGAAATGGCTTTGAGCAACAAAGACCGTCCACAGGCACATGAAGCGGTTCAGGACACAGCGCTCCTGAATCTGTTGCCATCGGGAGAGCTTACGCCACTCCGCAAGCCCTCGCTGGACTCGTTCGTCTCCGCTTCACTGACGTCCTCGCCTCAGACTACTGCCGGCGTAGAAGAGAAGATCGGAAGTGCAGGCAGAGTCGCCAAGAAAGCTGCTGACACCAGTCAGGGTGTTCCCTTTCCCACTGGATCTAGGCCACCTTCAGAGATTGCAAGTCCTGGACCACAAGACGATGATGATCAGGGCAAACCATCAAGTCCTTCTGACCCTGCTGAAGGCAAGACAACCTGGCATCCCAGTGATGACGAGCCCGCCAAAGTCATGTCTGGCTCTCCAGCACCTGCCGCCCTCGGCTACGCCGTTCCTCAAGTTGCTGCACCCGCAGAGCCCGTCCTCACTCGCCGCGAGCAGAAGCAGCGAGCCAGGGACCCTCTGCCTCCCCTAAGCTCCCTGCGACCCTTTGTCTTTTCCGAGTCCTCTGGCGAGATCACCTGGCCGAAAGCACCCAGCTCTACTCTCCAAGGCGGCATGCAAGCCTCTCGCGACGCGCTTCAAGCGGCAGAAGCGGCTCGCAACGGCTCGCAGGAGGAGCGCTTCTTTGGTTCCGCCGAGGCAGTCGCCGCTATGCGTTCCTTCTCACAGGCCTCGTCACTGTCCCTAGGTACCGCGGCGTCGGAGCGAGACTCGTGGAGGGACGCTGTTACCCACTTGAGCCCTTCTGGTAGCGTACTGGACCATAGCGGAAGCGGTGCGGACAGTCTACAGGTGAACCGCAATGGCAGCTCTGTACGATCTGAGGGCGCAGGTAGCGACGGGACGCTTTCTGCTCGCGAGAAGAGGACTGAGTCTCCACGCGAGTACGCCCAGCAGCAAGAAGAAAAGGTTCCAGTCGGACGAATGGAGCGCCTTAGTACAGGTACCTTTGGGATTGGTGTCCTCTCTGAGCTAGAGCTCCCTACGGCTGACACGGTTCAACCAAAAGGCCCGGCCAAAGGCAAAGCCAAGGGCAAGAGCAGTTCCAGCCGTCCGGCAACGACGACGAGTACAATTGGCTACCAGAAGAGCGACATTGAAGCGTGGCGTCTGGCTTCGGAAATAGTTGCCGCTGCTTCTGCCTCTCCCGGTGGTGGTGCTGGTGCCGCTGGCTCTACTTCCTTGTCCACCGCACCTTCCAACTCTACTTCCCTCTCGATCTCAAACCCGATCTCGATCTCAAATTCAGCAGCCGACCTCTCCAGTGGCGCCCTCTCCACCTCTATTTCCAACTCCACATCGATTGACACTTCCCCTTCCACTTCCATTTCCACCGCAAGTATGTCCACATCAATGTCGAGGTCGAGGTCGACGGCTCGATCTTCCGTCCCCTCTAGCGCGAGCTCAAGACCGGCCACGGCGCCTTTTCGATTGCAGGGAATCGTGGCGTCGCTTCGCGTCTAGACTTTGATGGCTTGGAGAGTGCCGGAATAGGCGAAGGGGGGAAGGGCGAGCTCGTTAGTCGCATCGTACATGGTCTCCTCCTTCTCCCCATCTGGTCTCCGAATGCCACGCCATGCCACATTGTATCTCCCATCAGGGCAGATCAGGCCATGTCATCCGTGCCTTTATACCCAGAGGACTTTCTCACAAGTCTCTTGTTCTCTCTTTCCCACGCTCACTCATGTATCTTACATCTAGCTTTCCGAAAATCTGTATGCATTATCTCCTTTTTTCTCGTTCGTTGTTCCAGTGGTGAGATGATGGTGGTCCTGCCATTTAAGATTGAGATGAGGGGATAGTAAAGGAGAAGGAGAAGAGGGCAGAGTAAGGGAAGGGCTACATGGAAGGACCTTGAAGGGCAAATCTGTCGCCAAAGATGTTCACTTCTCTCTGCTCGCCAGCTTACAAGCTGCGACTGTCCTCCTTCCGCAGCGCCTCCATACTCCTGCCTTCCGTGCTTTCTTTTGGGGACAAAGAAGGTGAGTTGCCCCCAACCCAGGTGCGCAGGCTTCCCATGAGGGCAGACGAGGCAGATGCTGCAGTGGAGGCCGATTCTGCTCTGCACAAGGGTATGTCGGGATGACCTACAGCGTCGGAAGAGGGGGAGGGCGAGGGAGGAGCATCGGAGGAGGAGGAGGAGGAGGAGGAAGAAGAGCGCCGCAAAGCTCGGTGCTTCTCGTTGGCATCTGTGTTCCCATCGCGCAGGATTTGGGAGAGCGTGAGGGACTCTTCATCGCCCTCTGAGCCCTTGGGGGTAGTCCGCTGGAGCTGTGCCGCCATGCTCTGGCTGGCCTCTACTGGTTCGACGCGCGTCTGCGTCCTCTCTAGGCAGACGGGACCGTTTTCGACGTCTAGGACGTTGTCTACGTGCACTTCGGCTGCTTGCACCCGGCGGGTGTGTCGCGTTCTGATTGTGGAGCGGATCTTCTCTCGGCTGATAAAGGGTGCCAGAGGAAGCAAAAGACAGAATCGTCAGAGGTCTGGGGAGAGGCAATCTTCTCGCGACGCTGAAACTCACCTGAGGAGAGAGAGATAGAAGCTGGCAGCATAACAAGGTGGCACCAGCTCTGCGATGAGGCGGAAACTGTCGCTCTTGCCCAGGAGGAACATGAAAGCCACTGCCAGGACGGTAATAGCCGTTGACAGGCCAACGCCTAGCGCAACGTAGCAGACGTATCTCAAGCTCGAGTCTAGCTCCCTATCGGCGCCTCGGAGTGACCAGAGCCTCTTGCAGAAGCATATAGCCAATGTAGAGTCTATCATGTTGGCCATGAGGCAGACGCTGCAGTACAGTCGGGAGATGTTGACCTTGTATCGCTGTTCCATGTCCGGTGTGAGATCGCCAAAGTGCATCCAGAGTGTCATGGGCGTGATCATCATGTACATTGTCCACTCGGTGGCTGTCATCAGAGCGACGAGCTTGGCTACGCGGCCATGTGTGCGAGACGTCTTGCTGAGGGCGTAGTACCTCCAAGCGAGATATCCTTGGCTGAGAGCCATGATGGTTGCTCGTGTTGGCTCTGTGCAATAGATATAAAAGGGGGCCATGAGTCATCCTCAGTAAGCTTTGCTCGGGCTCATGGATACGGGAGGTCATCTATGTTCTCAAGTCGGATTGAGTCACTCACGTGTGGCCACGTACTCCCACATCCATCGTTGGTCAAAGGTTTTGACATCGAGCATCTGGGCGCGCCAGCTGATCTCGAGTATGAGAATGGAATGTATGGATAGGAGTACCATTACGGTTCCAGTGAGTGTGAGGAGTGTCCTGGAATCTGTGCTTGCATGTGTGACGTAGTAGCACCCTCCTAGACAGAAGGCGATGCCCGAAAAGAAGAGCTCCAGCTGTCTCCCGATCATGGGAAGGCCTAGCAAGGTGACCTTGTCGAGGTGATCTGACCATGTTGGGAGTGGGAGGTATGCCATTTGGGAGGAGAGGAGAGGCAGGAGAGGGGTGGAAAGGGCAAGAGGCAGACGAGAGCTGAGCCTGGCGAGACTTGACCTTGTTACTTGTAGATGTGCGCTGTAGCAACTCTGCTATGCCTCTGAGATCTTCGAGGTGTCCATCGACGAGTTGCGATCATCGCCGCTCAGGAGACGCAACAGCAACGAGCAAAGGCGCAACCCGCCAGGCGTTTGCTTCCCCCGCGCTGCTGCGAGTGTGCCTGACTCCTTCCTTGCAAGCGCGTTGCTCCGGCATCGTCCATCTTCGGGTATACGGCATGCCTTGCTCTTGCTACTCTGCTTCGAATATTGCGCGCTGACGACATCCCCCTTTGACATACCACGTCCATCTCTCTCGGCGTCTGGACGGCCTTTGCGGGGTAGCGAGCAAGGCGTGGCACAGAGGCAGCAGCAGCGGTACACTTGCCTCCCTCCTTCCCTCCACGCCAGCGGCAGCTGCGAGATTCAATCCCCGCACCGTGCATTGGGCAGCAGGCCAGACGCGAGATGCACACCAACACCACCGAACCTCGGCCGACATTTGTCTGAGGCTACTCATACGCCCACCAGCTCCTGGCCTGACCCGCCACAAACATTCGGTCATCGAAGTCCCACCGTACTTCTCTTCAGCTGTCGAGGATGTCTTCAGACAACGCAGGCAACCTCGAGTCTGTGGACCTCGCCGACAGACGAGACTCGACGGCCTCGGTCGCTGCTCCGTCTACCTCCAAGGCAGCCAGCACGTCCTCCATGTCACCTCCTTCATCACAACGCGGTCAAGAGCCTGAATCCTCCGCCTCGCAAAGCACTACTGTAGCCCCAACCACATCACCCGCTAAAGCAAAAGGCTCCGTAGCTGCTCTGATGGCTCGCTTCCAGTCTTCGCCTGTTGCCTCTCCATCAGCATCCGGCGGTCCTTCGCGTGGTAAAGTGGAGTCGTCCCTGCAGTCATCGCCCTCCAGAGCACCCCCGAGCCGATCTCTATCGTCTTCCTTGGCAACAGAACAAGAGGTGGCAGCAGCCATAGAGGACCTACCGCCAATGGCAGCTTCGGAAGGAGCAGTCTCATTGACTGACCCCGATGCAACTATTGAAAACCCCTTCCGCACTAGCCGAACCCAGACACCCGAAGCAGAGCCTCAAGTCTTCGAAGCTGCTCAAATATCGACCTCAGAACAGACCGAAACCCAGAACGCTGAGGCTGGACCGAGTCAAGCTAATCACAATCCGCTCAGCCCGAGTCTCAATCGCTTCTCGTTTGTCAGCTTGACCAGCACAGCCGATCGCAACGAACAATCAGAGGACACCAGCACAGGCGTGACAGGATCGTCTCAACCCGAGACGTCAGCCTCTGTCAACACTATCGCTGATGCAGGTGGCATTGACGTTGATTCAGAACTCTCCCACCACGGCTTCAGCGCTGGCTCCAGCTCCACCTTCCAAGATAGGATCCGAAGCAGAACGGAAGAGTCAGATGGCAAAAGGTTGAGCACAGCTGGAATGGAGATGCTCAAGGAGAACTTCGAGAGGATACACAGACAATCGAAGCGGCATACAAGGACGACCAGTGAGATGACAAGGACGGGAGCAGAAGCAGCGCCAGAAGTTGATCAGGATGTGCAGGAAGCAGACACAACGATACAGACAGCAGACTCGGAGGCGGAGGCGGACACCACACAGCACGCGGACAATTCTGACGACGTAGATTGGGACTTTTGGGGAAGAGTCATGAACAGTAAGTGGCATCAAGGGACCAATTAAGTTCGAGCATTTGAAGTAAAGTACGAGCCTCTCTATCCTCCTCCCTCAGACTATCAAGAAGTCGCTCACGAGAACCCTCGCGAACTCAGCAGAGCTATCCAGATCGGCATACCCTCACAGCTTCGTGGTCTCTGTTGGCAGCTCCTCAGTGCAAGCAAAGATCCCGAGCTCGAGCTCATATATGCGTGGTATATCCGCCAGAAGACTTCTCCACACGAGAAGCAGATCAAGAAGGACCTCAATCGTACCTTTCCCGAGCAGGAGTATTTCAAAGACGGCAGAGTTGGGCAAGAGAATCTGTACAATGTCGTAAAGGCCTACTCTTTGTACGACGAGGAAGTAGGATATGTTCAAGGCATGGCCTTCATCGTCGGCCCGCTGCTACTCAATATGCCAGATGAGGAAGCATTCTCCACTCTTGCGAGGCTCATGAAATCGGTACGTCATCAGAAGTGGTGAATAGGGCGAGGGGAAGACGACTGACGCAGCAGCATTCTTTTTCCCTCGGTAGTACGGTTTGCGCAGTCACTTCACACCGAATATGCCAGGTCTGCAGCTGCGTCTCTTCCAATTCGATCGTCTCTTGGAAGATCTGTTACCACTCCTGCATCGCCACCTCACACGCCAAGGCGTCAAGACGAGCCACTATGCAACACAATGGTTCATGACCCTCTTCTCGTATCGCTTCCCGCTTGAGTTTGTATACCGTGTACTGGACAGCGTCTTTGCAGAGGGCATCGAAGCCATCTTCCGCTTCGCCGTGGGACTGATGTCCGGTGCTGAAGAGGATTTGCTCAAGCTCAACTTCGAACAGGCGCCGGCGTACCTCAAGAACACGCAGATCTTCGACCGATACAAGTCCGAGGCTGCTACTGGCAGTGAGGTCGAGACGTACGATGTGGATCGCTTTGCACGCCAAGCATATGCAGTACAGATCCATTCCAGCTCCCTCGATGGGTATGCTGCCGAATTCGAAGAGAGTGTCAAGGCTGCCACTGCGCACAGGAGGGAGCTAGAGGCCGCGCGGATCGTCAATAGGAACTTGGCGGCAAAGGTTGCAGAGCTTGAGGATCAGCTGGAGAAGATTCAGGGGGAACATGTTGAACTAGTCAAGGATGCAGTACTGAGTAAAGTGGCCAAGGAGGAGACGGAAGAAGAGTTGGTGAGTGGCAACTTCGTCTCATCGCGACCTGCACACGTGTGAGAAGTCGTACTGATATTACCGCCTTCACCCTCGGCAATACAGATCCGCTACAAGATGCTCTATGCGGAGCTGGTCCTACAGACCGACCAAGCCGGGTCGAACGAGAATATGAGACTGTCACAACAGTCCTCGCTGCGGTCGCCGTCTACGAGACCCTCGACGGGGAATGCGAGCAATGGAGGTTTGAGCGTCTGAGAGGCGTGAGATATGAAGCAGAGGCGAAGGGAGAAGGTCGCCCGTGGAGTTTCTGTCCCCCTCATTCCCATCTCTCTGTGCAACGTGAAATCAAAAGTCAAGCGCAGTGAGCGCTCTAAGCTAGCGAACAATCCCGATGCCGATCCGGCCCCTTCGAGTCTGGCTGAGAGCAGAGAGCAAAGACACCCCCAAAGGATGGAGACGGAGATGGAGAACTCCTTCGCCTTACGTCAATTTCGGTCAGGTACAGTGCAGAGCAGTGCAGAGCACGCCCTGCAGCGTTCCTTTAGTGCACAGTGCACCAATGTTGGACGCATAGGTGAGGAGGGCCAAGGGCTGCGAGAGATCGTGATGTACTCTCTTCCATTCAAAGGATCTGGAATGCGCCGAGCTGCAGGGCGGGTTCAAGGGCAGTTGGAATGTCTTTCCAGGGCAGCTCCGTACGAGAGAAAAGTCTCCGGGAGTTGCTCTGTTGCTCTCGCATCTCACTTGATCGGGGGCCACGCTTGATCAGGGCAAAGGGACCAGAACAGAGGCACGCTAGAATGCACTACGATCCCGGAGACTTAAGAGGTGAGCATTTGAAGTGTACCTTGTCCTCATGTGCCTGTGCCTGAGCCACGTCGTTCCTGGCTCGGAGCTTCTCCTGAGGATCGGCATGTATTTGCTCTCACGAACTCTTTCATTTGACCCCTGATCGACACCAAACTCGAGGAGACTGAGACTCTCACACTCGCCGCTTATCGCGGTGCGTCGCTTCCGGGTAAGACGGTGCGGGGCGGTGCGATGGTGCAATAATTGCTTGCTCGTTTGCTTGCTTGCTTGCTGAAACTTAGCTGTTCCTAGCTCCTGAACCCCTTCGTTCCTTTTCCCCTTTTTCATTTCGACCTGACTGGACGGGTGTGAAGGAAGGGAAACAGGAGTGGAGATTCTTATAGAATGGGTGCAGTGCCGGTGCGAAGCTTCCTTTCACCAACGTGGGGAACAGCTTCGATTCGTACCCACGCTGTCGCACCCTTCCCGCACCGTCGAGAACTGGCTTCAGTGCGGCTGCCATCTCAGACTTTGTTCGAGACCGCCGACGAGCCTAGACAGGCAATGTCGTCTCACCTCCGCGACTCAAGTGAAGCATGGACTCAAAGTATCTCCTCGTCGGACTTGTATCACCACGAACAATATCGCTATCATCACCACAACACCACAAGTCGAGCCGAAGCAAGCACTCAGCCTGGCTGGCCCAGCAAAGGGAATGAAGTCAAAGCGGAAGCGCCTCGTCGCTCTCCTCCAACACCTCTCAAGCTCCCCCAGTCTGCTGAACCGGCCGACGAGGCAAACCTGTCTCGACAGCTGGATGAAGTCGTCGATCTTCTCTCGCAGCAGCCTCGTTCGGATGGAGGGCCGAGACGGCCGATGAATGCTTTTCTGGTAAGTGCACAAGTGCAAGCGTGAGCCCTTCGGAGCCTGAGGACTGATTTCTGATGGCGACGTTCTTCCCCAGATCTTTGCTCGATGGCGTCGGATGCAGCTAGCACAGATAGAGAGTGTCCACGAGGAAACGATTTGGACAAATGAAGGTAGGAAGAGAAGGAAGTCGGGTACACCCGATCTTGGTCTCAAGCCATCGGACGTGAGGTATGTATGACTCGCAAAATATTGCATGTTGAAGCTGGGAGTACTGAAAGCAAGCCCCCTGTCCCCTTTCACAAACTTCTCTGGCGCTCGTCCACTAGCACGGCGCTGGGCGTCGAGTGGAGAGGCCTCACACCCCAACAGCAAGCGCCTTTCTTGCGCAAGGCAGGAGAGCTGCGTAACGACTTTGATCGACGTCACCCAGGTGCCTATATACAGTCGCTTCAAGAAGCGAATGTCCATGATCATCTTGGATTGCCCCTGACTTTTCTCTCGTTTTCTGCCCTATATCTGCAGACTACAAGTTTCGTCGCGGACCCAAGGGAGCTGCGAAGATGCGCCGGCAAGAGCGTCGAGAACGGGCAACAGAAGCTAGGAGGAGGCTACAACAACGTAAGGCCAGCATCGAGCATGCTCGCACGCACTTCGAAGAAGCGTCGGAGCCTGGCTACGCCCGTCGTCTGACAGAAAGGGATCCTTCCGATGCTCAGAGAGCAGGACAAGCATCACTTCCAGATACCAGTACCAGGCACCATTTATCAGTACACCACCATGGCTTGCTTGATCACAGACGACGCTCTTTCTCCCTCTCAGACGACCCTCCCGAGACACCGATAATCGACTCCTCAGGCCTGACACCCTATGCGGGCAGTCTGAATACACTGCCGTACCACTCGTCATCGACTGCACGTGACCACCCGTTTGTGTCAGAACGGCGGAGCGATGGCACACGGGCCGGCTCGTCAAGTGTCGCAGAGACCAATGTCGTTGGCGGCCCCTTCTGGCTCGTGGGCAGTCGTACAGACCTACCGCCGTTGCATCAATCGATGGAGCTTCTCGCACCTACTTTGCACAACGGACGCCCTCGCAGTATCAACTACAGCAACAGCCTAGCTGCCTCTAGTGACGATGTAGCGCCTCTGCGGCGTCCTGACTTTAGGCTCATTGCCACTGACAAGGGACCCAAGAACGCTGAGGGGCGTGACCGACCTGACCTGCCTTCCGGAGCTCACAGTCAAAGCAACAGAGCTCAAGTTGGGTGCGAACCCTCCTCCTCTTCTTCGCAATTTGCATGGGCCCCGGCCTCTGCCCCCGCTGAAAGCCATCCAAGGCCTATCGGCCGCAAGTACCTCGAGGACAGCGAAGGAGCCACCACTGTGCTGCCAGTGGGCCGCCAGCAAGTGGCTTCCTGCTCCTCGTTCCGATTTCCTGCTATCGTGGATCCGAGCAAGAAGTATCAAGCTGGTCAGTTCCACCACCACCGCCACCATTACCAGCGGCAGCTCGACTACCTCAACGGTGGATACTACCAACCTCTGGTCTCCGGCGTGACGGGCAGCAATGACAATGACAACGTCAATAGCTACGAAATCGGGCATGGACGGTCTGCCTCACACCTCTTCGGCCAGTCTACCTACTGGACTCCAGCTCGCGAACAGGGCTCACCGAAGCTGGCTGCTCGCACACCGCAAGATTCAACTCCAGCAGCTGCGTCGGCGGCAGCCTCGGTGCTGAACTCTTCAGAAACACCACCACAGCCACCGCTTCAGGAAGTACAGAGGCTCTCTCGCTCCTCTTCCACCCTGGAGGCCGCTTTGCAATTTCCTAGCACAATGTGTGATGCGAAGCCAAGAGTGGAGAGCCAGCTACAATGCTCCTCGAGGCTACCACGGAGCGATGTTGAGCAGGGAAGGCAGTACAACCTTGCAGACCCGCTGGCGGGGACAGCAGTCGGGATTGCCAACAGCACTGACAGCGAGACAGAGCCCTCAACCAGTGCAGAGACGACCACGGCAGCGGCAAGGGGGCACTCCTCCGCCTTTTCGCGATTGTTGGAGGCCAAGTTTGGGCAGAATTCAGGCTGAGATTGAGACTGGGGAAGGAACAAGTGCCCCTCGGATCTCGCATCGCCTCGTCTTACTGGTCAAAATGCTTGTATATAAGAGATTCCGTGCTAGATTCGTACATTTCTCGTTGGCTGGACTGCTTGCCCAGTCTCATCCACCCATACCGATCCTATTCTCAACTCCCTCCCTTCCGGGCATCGCTTCCCATTTGTATCTCATCACGTCACAACTGGCCCTTCAGACTCCAAAGCTGAAATTCATACTTGGTCTCCTTTTGCCCCTCACCCTCTGTGACGATCCCTGCTTGAACCTTCTCCGGACCGAGGAATCGCTGGAGGATCTCGTGGCTCTCCTTGTGCCATTGAGCCTCAGCGAGAGGCTCCTGCTCTTGCCCTCCTGCCCCGTTGCTGTTTCGGTCTGCCTCCGATGGCTGCGAGGCAGAGGGGAGCAGTGTAGCGTCTTCTTGAATTTGCGAGGCGGTCCTGTACTCTGGCAGGAAGACGTCGCACTCGTTGTGCTCTGGCGCGAGCAATCTAGTGATCAGCATACGATCCAGCACTGCGTCTTCTTTATTCTTTGCTTGATCAAGCTCCTGGGATCTTGTGAGGGATTGTAGTGCTTGGGCGTATAATTGGGCACCGCCGATGAGGAAGGTGCGTGCAAGGAGGGGCTTAGAGGGCTCATCGCTGGTGTCTGCAAAGGCGGAGGGGAAGCTTTGCAGGAGTGAGATGGCGGAGGGGAGGGATGAGACGAGGTAGGCGTCTTGTGAGGCAGATCTGTCCGAGGGCAGCAAGCGGACCTTGTCAGTATCACAGCCTTCTGCTCTTCTCTCTCGCTACTGCATACTCACATTCCCAGCTCCTTCTCCCTCTCCTCACCCGTCGTCCTGCTCACAACGACATTGATCCTCCCTTTGAGTGGCCTGAACTTCGGCGGGATACTCTCCCAGGTGTTCCTACCCATGATGACTGCGTTCTTTGCCTTTCCTTTGGTCTCTACTCCAGCAGCAGGATGGGATGAAGGAGGGACAAAGGAAGTGGCTTTGCGAAAGTAGGCCATCTCGCCCTTGAGTGACCAGGCTAGCCCGCCTGATACGCCCAGCCCATTGGACGGGGACAGGGCGGCGATGAGCGTCAATCGCAGAGGACCTGCAGAGCTAGTGGATGACATCTCTGATGACTCGCCCGTCATGGGATATGCTGCTTGAGTGCTGCTTCCAGGCTAGGCTAAAGGGCGACGTGGCTCGTATGCGCGTCCTTGCGAGTCAAACTTGACAGTACGCGTTACTTCCACAGAGGGTCGTCCGGGACACCTGCGCAGCTCAATGAGAGAATGTCAGCGGAACTGACCTCAGCTCAAATTTCGATGTCGCTGTATGATGACTCACAATCTGAATATCCGGGGCACTTCCTCGCAGACGATGCACTCCTCTACGTTTCCCTCGGGCAGCCTCTGTACTGAGATGCGGCAGTCGTACTGGACCAGCTCAGCCAAGGGGCAAGGTGGGTCTTGGCGAGTCGGCTTGGGCTTTGCTAGATCTGAAGGAGCGTCGGTGACTTTTGGAGACGATACCATGCGCCTTTGATATGAGATGGAGTCTTGGTGAGGAAGGTGGTCATGGTAGTCTAGCTGCTTGTCTCGCTCGGGTCATCCGAGGTGGAGCTGCTGCTGCTCGCACCCAGGAATTTTGGCGCCACTTCCGTTCGCATCTCCCAAATCAGATGATTCCTTCGCACATGGTCCCCTCCTAGTCCTACCTACCCTCGATTCTATAAGGCGATTCTCTGCCCAAGTCATGGCCAGCACACGGCGCTTGGTCTCCTACGATGACATCGACTACGGCGCGGCGCCTGTGGCCTCGACGTCCGCGTCTAGTAGCAGGGCGGCTGCACCTACAAGCCATACCAAGGCATTGCAGGCAGTCAAGCAAGAAGATGCATCGCTACAGCCCTCGCAAGGCGCACTCCTCATCCCACAAGCCCCGCTGAGATCTAGTCAAGAGGCGAGAGCAGCCTCTCCGAGCTCGTCTACCAATGACGGCTCTCTCTCCTACGCAAAGAAGAAACGGCTGAGGAGGAAGAGGCAGCTCAAGGCTCAGCAGCAGGCGTCTGAGCAGCCAGACGGTCAGCACCAGGAGCATAACCCTCAAAAGCGGCCACTGCTGAGCTCAGACGATACAGCTGTCGAGCAGGAGATTGTACATCAGGGCAAAAAGCGCAGGAAAAATGAGGACAACAAACTCCAAAGAGCCTCGCTGCGCCAGGAAATGGAAGAGCAGTGGATGGGCAATGGGGCCGCCATGGGTGGGCTCGACTACGACGGTCTCACTACAGAAGCTGCCCAAAATCATTCGCGCATGGCTGATGCCGAGCCATCGAAGCATGAAGCCAATGGCAACGCTTCACATCAGCAGCAAACTTCGGCAGACCGTTCTACTGCAGGAGGATGGAAGCACACGGAGGGAGACGATGGGTGGGGCGATGAAGATGAACAGGAGTACGACGAGGACAACGTCTACGAAGGCAATGAAGAGGCTTGCGAGGAAGATGAGGAGTACGACGAGAGTATTCAGGCCGAGTGGGATGCCATGGGCAGACTCAATACCTCCATTGCTATCCCGGACATCCCTCCGGCTTTCCTCGACACTGGGGAAGAGCCCCTTGGCAGTACAACGCAGGCAACGCTTGAGCAAGCAACAGTAGTATCTCCTCCGAGAACAAGCGGTGTGGCAGCTGATGGAGGCAGGGTCCTTACAGAGGCGGAGCTGTGGGACGAGTCTGCACTCGTAGACGCCTGGAAAGCAGCGACGGAGGAGTATCTCCTTCACTCGAGCAAGGATTCCACTACCACAACGTCTGCTACAGCTCGAACAGTCAAGCATCCTTCTGCTCTCTGGCACGACGCCCCCGTTTCCGGCAGCAAATCAGCGCTGAAAGCTCAGCAGATATCTGAAAACAACAAGGAGAAGAGGAGACTGAGACTCTTCTTGGAGGAGAAGGCGCGCAAGGCAAAAGAGATTGAAGACCTAAGAAAAGAGGTCGAGCAGGAGCAAGCGCAGGCACAGGAACAGGCTCAGGAGGAAGAGAGGCAGAGGCAGCAAGGGCAAGCTGGTACCAGCCAGCTTGTCACAGCACCTGCTCTTGTGCTGTCCGCGACGCCTTCGGCACCGGTGGGCTCCACACTGAACGCAGCAACGTCCAAAGTCCACCCTGTAGGCAAGCGTTCTCTCACTGGCAGAGCTATCCCTCCCTCGATCGGGCTGCCAGGCAACGCAGCTTGGCAAGCAGCCTGCGCTACAGTAGCCTCGACGCGTAATCGAATTGGCGACGAGGCGAGACCGCCAGTAGCGCTGCAGAAAACTGTCGAGAAGGCAGCAACGCAGCCAATAGCGAGGGCAGAGGTACCCCTTCCATCTACTACCTTGAGCGATGCGCCGACGATGGCAGACAATACTGCTACGAGCATTGACCCATCTGCAAGTGGTCAGGCCATAAGTGATACCAATGTTGAAATGCCGCAAGCGCTCTCCTCAAGCGCTACCGCCCACACCAGTCTTCCACAGCCGCCAATGCCCCCTCCTGCACTTTCTCATCCACTCATTGCATCTCAGACTGCACCATCTCTCCCAAATAGCGCAACAGGACCCACCATCCCTTCAACAGTGGATGAGGGAAGCTTGAGTGGGGAGCTCCTGCAGCGCATCTGTTCTTCGTGGTACTATGCTGGGTACTGGACTGCGCAGTGGGAGGAGGAAGGAAGACGAAAGAGCAGAGCTGATAGGCAGGAGTGAGGTGATGCGGAAGAGAAGGTGCGGTGAGATATGCTGCGGTGTAGTGTTGGGTACTTGCAGTCGTGTTCTGGCACTTGATGTCACCCCTTCGCACCTCGCATGCTGTACACACTCGAGCTCAACAGTGCAGACATAATCTGAGATGTGATCATCTATTCTATTCTATTGACAAGGCTGGATATACAAAGCAACGAACGATTCCTTTTTCGCCCCTTTCTCTCTCTTCCCCTTTCCGGCACCTATGCCGGCATGGCCCACTCGGTGTACTTCCTCTGAGCCACTACCGACTCTGAAATTCCCAGTCCCTTGTGAAATGCCCTGTTCAGCATCTCTTCATCCACCTTGATGCGCTGTGTCTTTCCGTCGTGCTCATCCGGCAATGCAGGGTGGAAGAAACTCGGCTTGATCTCAATGGTCGACTGGTCTGTGATCACTTTGACACCGGTGAGGTGGGTGTCTTTGAGCTGTGTGCGCCAGGCTTCCTCCCACTCGGCAGAAGCATTGAAGAGGAAGATCTCTGTGGTGCCACGGCCGGTCTTGTCTGCCTTGGTGGCACGCACCACGGCCCAGGCTGGGCGGGTAGGGTCCTCATTGTTCGTCTCATCGCAAACTTTGACACCGAGGAAGTTGACCGGCTGGTATATGGGCAAGGGGCTATCGGTGCCTTGCTGGGTCCAGAGTAGAGCGCTCAGGAGGAGACCTTCGATGCTCTCATTTTTGTAGGCTACTTCAATGGCTAGGGTGTTCTCGCATCCAATGGCATAGAGGGCCATGGTGGTGTCGTAGAACATCAAGGCGGGACGCTTCTTGCCCACACCGGCCTTGAAGGCCTTTTCGCCAAGTTTGCCTGGGTAGCGAGCGTTGACGAGGTGAGGGGCTGTGGAGACGTCGACGGTAGCTAGGGGTTTGTGGTCACCCAGCTGAATTTGCTTCCGGAGCAGAGCGTTGAAGAAGCTTCGGGCGATGGTAAGATTTGCAGGGCTGGCATCGCCGGTGAGCCAGATGGATGCGCGCCCGCCTTGTTTGGCAGAGGGGAGAAGCATCAGCGCGGCATCGGGCTCGGCACGGTCGATACATTGGTGAGCCTGTACAGTGGGGAGGTCGCCGAGGTGGAAAGGCCCAGTGGGCTCGGAATGAGGCTGTCGGATCTCAGAGCGTGTGCGAAAGGCACGGTTGAAAATGGCAATCATTCTCGTAAAGTGCTGGTGGGGTGAGTGGTGGTGGGTGGTGTTGGTGGGTGATTGGTGATTAGTGAGGGCGTACAGTAGAGCTGGGTAGACTGGATTCGAGTGAGCGGAGGTGAGGATACCTGCGAAGTCAGTATCAATGAACGAGGGACATCAATTATACCTCCATCGCAGAGCATGACATCAGCCTCCGTGATGACAGCAGCCTCCGAGGTTCACAATTGCTTCCGGCGGTGAAACATGCGCGACGCGCCTGACTCGTACACGGTGCGCGAATGGGGAGCAGTGCTTCAGCCCCGTTATCGATGAGGGAAAACGCATCCGAGACTCTGCTATAGGACTAATCTTCGCTCGTCGTAATCCATGACATTCTCAGGATCACGGGCAGGGGCAGCCGCAGTCGAAGAATCGGTCGATCTTCCAGTCGGAAGTGAGCGGAGGCATTTCCCTCATCCAGATTCGCGAGCTTCTCGGAACGGATGCTGAGGGGACAAGTGCATGAAGATAAGATAAGATTATCCGCTCCCTCTCGCCTCGTGTGGTAACCGCGTAGGCTACTGAATGTCACGAGATCAGGGAATGGGCCCCGCCTAGCTACACGCCGGTAGGCGCACAAGAACACCGTCATGCGTGGTACAAGTGAGTGCGGGGACTAGATAGAGCTGGCTAGCCAAGGCCAGGCGTGGCGTGGCGTGGCACGGGAGAACAGCAAGAGTGAAGATCGACTTTCCCATGGCTGCCTCATGGCAAGAATTGGCAAGGGCGGTGCAAGCCACCACCATTTTTGCCCCTCGCCCAAAGGATGCTGGGCCAATGGCGAGCTCTGGCAGCAGTGGCCCAGTGTCGAGCTGCGAGGATGAAGTGCGATGGTGCTCCACAAACCATGAGCCACGGATGCAGGATGCTGCCATGCTTCTGATACCGAGTGAGCAAGGCAGAGAGGGGCGAGGCGATGCACGCTGAGGGCCTGACGTCCTTGTCCTTCTCACGCGCCCCCCTTTTTCGCGTGGGACGACAAGAGCAGTCGGACGAGTGGCCCCGTCATTGTGGGAGCGGGTGCCCGGCAACGGAAAGGGGGCGGGCAATCATCGGGAGCGGGGGCGCGGGGGCTGCACGGCCTGCATGGCCCCATGGGCAGCTTCCCTTAGAGCCGGGCCCTGCCGTCGGCGTCTGAGTCGCTGACGGAGACCAAAGGGGTCAATCGCTCACCCGGGGGGCGAGTGTTGTGTAAAAAGATGAGGACTTCTGGACCTTTCAGCTCATCACTCACTCCCTCTCACTCATCGTACCTGAAGCCTGAAGCACTCATCTCATCTCTTGCTTTACAGAGTCTCTGCTGCCGCAACTCCTACCAGTGCCCCTTTGCATCTCTCCTAGCTTCCCAGCTTCTTACATCCGCTCGGCCCGTATTCCGCAATCTGTACCGGGAATCCGCCACAACTTTGAATTCGTCAGGTCAAGCGAGGACACACACAGATTCCTTTCTGATCCTGCCTTACACAGTGGTCTCTAAGCTGACTGCTCAGCTTTGTCATCGTTGCCACTTCGAATGTCAAAAGCTACGCCCATTGTCTCCGGCTCGGAAGCTCAGGCACCTCGCGATGGAGACCCCCTCCAGGCACGGCCAATAGCATCGACTTCAGCAGGCACATCGTCAGATCAAGCGGGTGCACCTTCCACTACGCTAGCGGCAACAACGTCGCCCAGCTCAATTTCTCAGCCACAACAGCCTACCTCTGTACCTATGGCCACCACAAGTAGTGCTGCGACAATGGCACCCCTTGTCCAGTCACAAAGCACCGTATCGTCGCTCAATGGAAGGATTAGACTCGACATTCTCCTCGCCACTGGCCAGAGGAAACCTTTTGACTTCAGGCACGATACAAAAGTGGAAGAGGTCCGCGAGGAAATCTGGAAGACCTGGCCAGAGGAGTGGCCCAGCCGACCTTCCAGCTCGTCTGCCCTCCGCTTACTACATCTTGGCCACATCCTGCCCGATACGACAATACTAGGTCCGGCTCCTGCTGATGCACCTCTGCAAACGACAAAAGAGAGCAAGAAGTCCTCTTCCGTCTCGCCGCAATATCGTGGTCTTGTGCCAGGCAGGACGACTGTGGTACATCTGCTGGTCAAGGGAGGGTGGTTGAGTGAGGAAGAGCGGATACAGGAAGAGGAGCGGGAGAGGCTCAAGTCACAGCCCGAAGGGAGCAAGCACGGAAGAGGTGTGGGCAAAGCGGCTGGGGCTACCGCTGGTACGGGAGCCGGGGCAGCGGCCGCTGATGATGGCCATCATGGCGGCAGCAACTGCTGCTGTGTCATCTGCTGATCACCGCGAACACAAGCTTCAAGGTCGCCATCATAATCACAGGTGGACCTCGCTCCTACCACATAATCTCGCTATTGTTCTGTACTCTGCCCTCTCTCGCGCATCCTTCCTTGCTGTATGACCTTGTCACGAGTTCCTGCCTTTGTCCTGTTTCGCCTATTGCATACAGCTCCTCCCATCTCATTTTACCATAGGCCGAGACTCGCAGCTCTCCGTCTCCGTCTCACGGTAGATCTTGATTTTGAAATTGCATCCTCAAGTGGTTGGTCAACATTTGGCAGTGGTGGGCCAGGCTGGATGGGCGCGTGTGTGCCTGCAGCTGCTCCACTCGGGTCGCAGCGAGGACGGACTGAGAGGAGCGGCTGCAGGGCGGAGCAGCATTCGATCCAACACCACCACCACCTCGAGAGCATCACATCGCAGCACATCACATCACATCACAACAACAACAACAACAACAACAACAACAACACATCTTCTGCGGCCGTGCTGATCCTCAAGCCCACAAGCATTCATTTGCGCTCCTGTTCGCAAGGTCTGCTGCTCCTTTAGCCCCCTCGTCGAGTGACTTCGGGCGGGTTCAAGGCAAGAGCGCTAGGACATTGCCCCTCTCTACGCTCGAAGGGGGGAAGGCGGACATGTCCTTATCTCCCCACAGCGCCTCAGATGAGCCAGCGATGCCATCGAATGGGGATCAAGACAAGAGCTCGCCTGTAGCCCGATCTGCTGCTGGCTCTTCTCCGGCACCTCGGAGCATCTCACAAAGAGAGGCATCCGCCTTCCTCTCATGGGTCAAAGCTGTCCTCCCTGCGCGAGCCGAACAGCTGAAGCAGCCAGAGGATCTCGCGGATGGCGTGGCCCTCTTCGAGATACTGGCTGTCGTAGATGCGGCCCACTTTCTCAATCCGCACGCTCAGACAGGAGAGGCTAATGGAGAGAACTACGCTCTGAAGTTGGGGACGCTGAAGAGATTGTACAAGCTGATGATGCAATAGTGAGTGATCAGGAAGGACGCGCTCGCACGAGGATCGTAAGAAACATGGAGAGACCCTGGAAGGTTGACATGATGCTCTATGGCTTCACAGCTATACAGAAACTCTCCTGCTCTCGCCTCCCCCGGCCTGCGCCGATCCCGACCTGAACGAGATCGCTCGCTCTTCGTCAGTCACGGAGCTGTCCAAATTCTGCAAGCTAGCCATAGGCATCACCATTCAGTCGGAAGCGACGAAAGCGGAGCATGTCCTTGCCATCCAGACTCTCGCACAAGAAGACCAGCAGAGCTTGATGGTGGTCATTGAGGAGGTTATGAGCGGCCAGTCAAGCATTGCTTCGCCTCCCGCCTCTGCAGTGGCGCCATCTTCTGGCGGCGAGACTGAGGGTCCAGAGCTACAGAGGCTACGAGCACAACATACCGACCTAGAGAAGCTTTATCTCGCTCTTATGGAAGATCATCAAACTCTCAAGGCGGGGCAGGAGGACACGCAGAATGAGAAGGAAGATCTTGCCAAAGAGGTGGAGAGGCTGCGAGCCGAGAAGCAGAGCGACCTCGCATCGGGAGCAGAAGCTGCTCTTAAGGTCGAGGTTGCAGCACTGAAAGATCGGCTACGGAAAAGCGAAGATCATCTGGCTGAGCTTGAGAGCGAGGTAGAGCGACTGACAGCACTGGACAAGGAGATGTCTACCAAGGTGAGTGATGACTTCCCGCTGAGGGATGAATACCAGGAGCTCACGAAATTGGATAACCTCACCGCCTGCGATAGGTCCTTGACTTGCAAAAGAAGGCGGACGAAGCGACTAAGCTCAAAGATGAAGTAGACGAGTATCGTCACCTTGCAGACCGCCTGCAGCGGACCGAGAATGCCAACGAGAAGTACCGCAAGAAGCTCGAAGAGGTGGCCGGTGTCCGTCGCCAGTTGAAGGAACTCGAAGATCAGAACTCCGAGCTCATTGATCGCAATGCGGCTCTAGAGAAAGAATCCGCCAAAGTCATTGAGTACAAGCCTTTGATCGAGAAGTACAAGGAGCAGATTGCCGATCTTACCCGGAGGAACGGCAGTCTGACAGAGGAGACGGGCACGCTGAAGTACAACCTGGAGCAGAGCGCTTTGCAGCTCAAAAGCTTGGAAGAGGCTCGTACAAGAGATGCTGAAGAGATCGAGCTGTACCGCGAGAAGGTGGAGGAGATGGAGCTCGGGTCCTCCAAAGACGCAGCTGCAGGGAAAAGTGGGGGCGAGGTTCCTCTCGACGCTGAGCTCGAAGATACTCTACGAGGCACGACGACTACAGATCTCAAGCTTCGCATACATCAGCTCTCACGTGAGCTCAAAAGCGCCAAGACTCAAGAGGCCGAGAGTTCTGACGCCCTCGTCCTCGAGAATCTTCTGGAGGACAGTCAAAGAATGAAGCAAAGATATGAAGCTGACTACTGGAAAGAGTACCGACTGCGTCTACAGCGTGACGGAGAGCTGGACAAGATCCGTACCGGTGGCGAAGGGTCACTAGCTGATGGGCCTGAGGCTGCTCGAGCTCTACGGCTGCGTCTAGCAGAGGTCATTACTGATCTCGATAGCCTTAGAGCAGAGCATGCTGAGCTGAGCGTCAAGTACGAGAGCAACGAACAAGAGTTAGCCAGCGCCCGGGCGGATCTAGTTCTAGTCGACAAGGACAAGCTCGATATTCTCGCCTCGTTGCGCTCCACTGTGAGCCAAGAGGGGGCAGATTTGGAAGAGAAGGTCAAGACGCTTGAGCAGGAGTTGCGCTCTGCGCAGGAGCTGGAGAAGAGCATGAGCTCTCAGATACAGGGCTTGCTGATGGATAAGATTTCCCTTATGGAGAGCGGGGCGGCTGGTAGGTCAGAAGGGCCTACCATAGAGAGGACCTCATTGTCCCCAGATGACCGCGAAGGCCTGACTACGAAGAACAAGGAGCTTGAATCTCGTCTGCAAGACCTGGAGGACAAGATGAGAAAGGCGAGGGCCTTCATTCGTCAGCAGGACAAGCTTTTGCAGGATGCCAGAAAGGGCACAGCGTCGCAGAATGGCGGAGACGCGAACGGAGCAGGAGTAAAAGCAGATGAAGAGCTTCGCAGAGAAAACGTGAGTCGTCGTCATCGTCGTCGTCGTATTATCGCCCGTCCTACTTCAGCCGATGTAAGCTGACCTATAACACCCTCTCGACCCATCCCTCTCCCAGTCCACCCTCAAGCAAGAGCAAGCTCTAATGCTCTCCGCCTTCCACCATCTCTCCTCCTCCCGCACAAGTAAAAACCTCAATATACTTGCCTCTCTCCATCCTCACTCAGGCGCAACCGCATCAGCTCAAAATGGCAATGGAGGAGCAATCGAAGGAGTAGGGGGACAAGGACGAGGAAGGGAAAGGGGAGGGGGAGGCGGAGTAGTCCCGCGTTTGGGCGGATTGGCGGTAGAGGCTAGTGCGCCGCCCCCGAAGAGTTGGTTGGGACAGCAGAAGAGGAGGAGCACGGGGATTGGTTGGGTACTGGGTAGGAGGTAGGAGGTAAGAGGTAAGAGGTGAGAGGCGAGACGAAGTGAGGTCCTGGCCGAGCCAGGCGAGGGAAGCAGGCAAAGAGGCGGAGAACAGGTTTCGAGGCACGACGCATACCATGTTGATACCCACGTTGCGATCGCATCGCAATGCATCAATCAGACTTAGATCAGAGTACGCCTTTGCTAGATGTGCGATTGACCAGAGGGTACAGAGCCTCAGAGGGGTACAGTAGTGTTTGCGAGGGGTGGGGGTCTGACCGCTGCGAGATCCTTCGTCATTAATCTCTTTCTTGGCGCACTTCACTGTTTCTGTCGAGACAGGTATGCTTCGTACAGATCCGCGGTGAAAGCCTTGTCGGTCTGTACAAGAGGAAAGTAACACAGCAGAGTTATGGTGACTCGGTCAGTTCGGCCGCTCTCTCTTCCACGTTTCGCTCCCTCTGCCGATAATACTCACGTGAATCAAGCCCAAAAGCTCTCGCATGAATTCTGTCTTGCTGAGCGGAGGATTGCTAGCGCCGGCGCTCTTCTGCTTCTCTTCATGTTTGGCCATCTGCCCATTGGCCGCCTCGGCGCTTGTATCCCTGAATGAAGGGGCAGCAGTGACAGCAGCAGCAGCTTGCTGAGGAGCCTCTCTGGGCTTCGAGGCTGCCCTTGGTCCTGTAGGAGCCGAGATAGGTGCGGCCGACTTGACAGGGGAAGAGGAGGCGGCCACGTTGCGCTTTACTTGCACAGGTGATCGGTTCTGACTCGCCTTGGGCCCTGTAGGCGTGGAAGCGCGCTTGGGACCTGTAGGAGGATTGGCGGCAGGCTTGGCCCCATTGGTGCTGCTGGGAGCCTCCTTGTTGCTGCTGCTAGAGCCAGAGGTGGAAGGGATAGCGGAGGCTGCACTGCTGAAGAGAGCTTGCAAACCGGCAGGTAGGATACCAGTCCCTATAGCTGATCCTTCTTGATTATTGCTGCTGCTGCTTTCCTTCTGTGGGGGCGCTGCAGGAGCACTAGGCTTGGCCGATGAGCCTAGCCCGAGCATCGCCATCAGTCCGGCCGTTGCATCCGACGATGACGATGAGGCTGCAGCTCCTGAGGGGGCGGAGGGAGGCGCTACAGGGGGCGCAGTCGGTTGTGGGCTCGGGCGTGGAGAGGGAGAGGAAGCAGATTGAAAGATGGCATCTAGCAGAGCCGGACCACTACCAACGGACGAGGTGGATTGAGGAGGAGGCTGTTGCTGGGCAGGGGGAGGGTGAGAAGGTGATGGTTGCGATGCAGATGCGAAGAGGGCGTCTAGTGAGATGGAGGCGGGCTGGGCCTGGGATGTCGAAGAGGCAGAACTGTTCCTGTTTGATCCTGACGGAGCGGCATCCTCTTTGGCTGCTAGTGATTGCAACCTGTACGGATGTGAGTGAGGAATGAATTCAGAGACATGTCTCAGCCGGCTTCCACTGCATCGTAGATTCGGCTTCTGACTCACCTCAGCATTTCATTGCCTACAATTTGTCTCTGATCCTTCTCAAAGACCCAGACGCCAATGATTTTCTCATCGTCATCATCTTCCTCCTCCTCTCCCAATGATGTGGCATCCTCTGTCCGCAGAATCACGAATTCGTCGGTCAATTCCAGATCGTCATCCTTGGTGAGCGGTACGCTGAAGTTGTCCACACCGTTCCTGTTGAGCAGGAACATGCCGTAGTGAGGAGCTTGAGTGCGATGGTAAAGGAACATGGGTCCCTCTATGCCCGTCTTTGACCATGCTCCCTTCGTTGTGTCGTACAAGTACAGTACGACAAAGGAAGCAGAGTGCACAATGGAGTCGATGGCTGCATCATGACGCTTCAGTACCTTTATATTGAATGCCGACTTGACGTCGACTGTCGAGGCCATGTGGGTAGCGAAGAGAGTGAGGATGGTCAGATGGTTGCAAGAATAGCGCCTGGCTGAAGATGGGCCCGTCCGCGTATGTTCGCCAGGTCCAAGCGTGAAGCGGGAGTGGAGTCGCGCCAAGCCACAGCTTCCGTTCCGATGGCTCGCCCCACCTGGCTCCCAGAATTTTGGCGCTTCCGTTTCTTCTCGTGGTGGACACAGAGGAGAGCGTACTGCCATCCTCGCTGCGCTCCGCCTACTCACACAAACGACATGGTGCGCTCGTACCTCCGCCATGAGCCTACACAGGCATTTGGCGTCATCTGCTCCAATACCGCCAGGTCTGTCCTTGACGCAGATGGCAAGACTGCATACGTGCCCGCCTTGGAGGATGTCATCGTATGGGATGTCAGGAAGGGAGAGCAGGTAAGTACAGTGCAGGGCTCTGCATCTTGGACGGGGCTGCGCTTGTACTCACAACACTGTCGGCTGATAATGTGCTTTCCTTGTCTTGTCACAGGTCGACATGTGGCATGAGATTGGCCACCGCTCCCCGGTGACAGCACTTACAAGGTGTCCTGCTGCTGCATCTTCTCACCTCTTCGCTGTGGGCTACGAAGATGGCTCGATTCGCCTTTGGGACTCCACAACCTCTTCAGTCCACTTGACCTTCAACGGACATCGCAAAGCCGTCTCTAGCCTCGCATTTGATGCCGCAGGGATGAGATTGGCCAGCGGCAGTCAGGACACTACCATCATTTTGTGGGACCTAGTGGCGGAGACGGGCATGTTCAGGCTCAAGAGTCATCGCGATCTCATTACCGACCTCGCCTTTGTCCAGCTATCGGTCCACAGCGAAGCTTCCACCTCTTCCCTACCTGAGATCATTGACGTCAACGCCTCTGGCCACCTCCTCTCGACCTCCAAGGATGGTCTGTTGAAGATCTGGGATCTTGCTCTACAGCACTGCATCGAGACAGTCGTGCCAGGCAAAGGGGAGCTCTGGAGTCTTGCCGTTCTTCCGATCGGCAGGGAAGACGCAGGAAGCTCAGAGCGCGTGGGTGATTCTCTCGTCGTCACTGGGAGCGCCGAAGGAGAGGCTAAAGTGTGGGTTCTTCGGGCGGAAGTGCTGGCGCAGGGCTTGCAAGCGATGACTGGGGACGGAAGCGACAAGGAGAAGGTCTTGGTCGCCTTGGGCAACGTTGAATTGGCGTCAAAGCGCCGAGTCACACAAGTCGCCTACAGCTCTCTGGAAAAAGGCATCAGCAAGGCCTACCTCGCTATCAGCAGCTCGGATCGCAGTGTGCAAGTATTTCGCATGCGGGAGGAGGAGGAGATGAAGAAGAAGATTGCTCGGCGCAAGCGGCGGCAGAGGGAGAAGGCAGACAAGAAGGGCACAGCAAAAGCACTCAATGGCGAGCAAGAAGATGAGGAGGATGAGCAGGTCACCTGGCTGGACCGCATCGAGCCGTACACAATCATTCGGCCCGAGTCAGGCAAAATCCGCAGCTTCGCATTCCCGAGTGGACCTGATACCCGTGCTGCCAGCTCAAGCAGGGCTACATCAGCTTCGATGAGCATACTCTGCGCCACACACGCCAACAGCGTTGAGGTGTACAACATCCCTTCGCCTCCCAAGTCGAAAGCCGAGAAGAAAGTAACGCCCACGGAGGCTAGCCTGGCATGCTCGCTGGAGCTGCCTGGCCACAGAAGCGAAGTGAGAGCGCTTGGTCTCTCTTCCGACGACTCGCTACTGGCCTCGGCAGATTCGCAAGGCTCCTTCAAGGTCTGGAACATCAAGACGGGACGCTGCATCAGAACGCTGGCGTGCGGGTATGCGCTCACTCTTGCCTGGCTACCAGGAGATCGACATGTCGTCGTAGGCTGCAAAGATGGGTCGATACGAACCTATGACATACCAGCTGGAGAGAACATCGAAACAATCCAGGCTCACACAGGCCCAGTTTGGAGCATTGCACTTCACCCTGACGGCCTGCAGTGCATCAGTGCCAGTGCAGACAAAGACGTCAAGTTCTGGGAATTTGAGATGAGGACGATGGAACGCGAGAATGGGGAGGTAGACCAAGAGAGCGATGAGGAGGAGCCGGCACCTGGCGCTCCCCCTCGGAGACCCAAGCCAAGTCGGCCTCAGCAGCTCGGTCTGGCCCATGTCCGTACACTCAAGATGACAGATGATGTCCTCTTCGCTCGCTTCTCACCCAATGGCAAGCTTCTGGCACTCTCCCTGCTAGACAATACCGTCAAGGTCTTCTACGCCGACTCTCTTAAGTTCTTCCTGTCTCTGTACGGGCATAAGCTGCCAGTCCTGTCACTGGACATCTCTACCGACTCCAAGCTCTGCGTGACCGTCTCTGCGGACAAGAACATCAAGATTTGGGGTCTCGACTACGGAGACTGCCACAAGTCCATCTTTGGCCACCAAGAGTCCATCATGTCCTGCGCCTTTGAGAAGGGCTTCCAGGGTGGTGGGCTGTTGGGCGGCAGAGAGGGCGAATCGCACCACTTCTGGACCGTCGGCAAGGACGGCCTGGTCAAGTATTGGGACGGTGACCGCTTTGAGCTGATCCAGACCATGGAAGGCCACCACGGCGAAGTGTGGAGCTTGGCCTGTGGTCAAAAGGGCGATCTTGTCGTCAGCAGCGGTGCTGATCGTAGTCTGAGGGTGTGGGAAAAGACGGAAGAGCCCCTCTTCCTAGAGGAAGAGCGAGAGAAGGAGCAGGAGAAGCTCTTTGAGCAAGCTGAGCGAGAAGCTAGAGATCGAGAGGAGGGTCAGGTAGGAGCTGTGGGCTCCCTTGCTGGCGGTCAGACGGCCCAAGAAGGCGTGGAGCAGCAAGAGGCTACCGCCGTGACACATTCTAGTACTCAAACTCTCATGGCTGGGGAGAGACTCATGGAGGCACTGGACCTCGCCGACGAGGACAAAGTCCATCGTCGCGAGTGGATCCAGTCTGGGCGAAGAGGGGCCGCTCCACCCCGCAGCGCTCTCATCCTTGCTGCCTTCCCCGAAGGTCAGATCTCCTCTACCGTCAGCAACAAGAGCGCTAGTGCTGCCAAGCAAGGCGAAGAGGAGGCAGAGGAGGACACGGTGCCAGAGTTGTACGTGCTCAAGGTCGTGGAGAAGATTCTGCCTGCTCAGCTGGACGATGCCCTCTTGACATTGCCCTTCGACAAGGTCCTCTCCCTGATGCGCTATCTAGCCGCTTGGGCCCACATGAACCTCTCCATTGCCCTCCTCTCGCGCATCCTCTTCTTCCTCCTCCGAACCCACCACGCCCAAATCGTCTCCAATGCCGTCATGCGCTCCACCCTCGTGGAGCTGCAGGGCAGTCTAAAGCAGAACCTGCGCAGACAGAAGATCATGGTTGGGTATAATCTCGTGGGGCTGCGCGAGCTCAAGAAGCAAGATGAGCAAGGAAGGGTGGCGGCTCTGTATGAAAAGGAAGGGTTTGAAGGGAGTGAAGAGGAGATGAGGAGACGCGCTGCGGAGGAAGGTGGAGGGGTAACGAGGAAGAGGAAGGCAAACGTGGCTTGAGCAGGCGGGCCCATGGTAAAGGAGCACAGAATGTATAGCTAGCAAAAAACCAAGTGGGATATTGCATTTCATCGTTGCAGAGAATTGGTGTCTACTCGTTAGTGAAGGCGGGCTGTGGGTGTGTGCAGAATACGAGAAGGGCGATCAGTAAGCTCTCAACCCAGTACCTTGCCCTCAGCAATCTTGGCATGCCGTCTTACTCACCTTTCTCTTCTCAGCAAATGCGCCCATTCCCTCCTTCTGATCCTTTGTAGCAAACAAGGCTTGGAACAATCTCCTCTCCACCCTCAATCCTTCCGCCAGTGGCAGTTCAAACGAGGCATTGACCGCCTCCTTTGCCGCCTGTACGGCAATCTGTCCCTTTTTACCAATTTGAACCGCAACCTTGACTGCTTCGGCCACTACATCGCCTCCCTCTGGCACAACGCGAGAGATGAGTCCGTGCTTTTCTGCCTCTGCCGCACTTAGTCCTCTACCGGTGAGTACAAGCTCCATAGAGAGAGACTTTCCCAGCGCCTTTGTCAAACGCTGCGATCCTCCAGCACCAGGGATGACGCCCAAATTGATTTCCGGCTGACCGAAATTGGCAGTGGAAGAAGCAAGGATCACATCGCACATCATTGCCAATTCACAACCTCCACCTAGGGCATGACCTGAAACGGCGGCGATGATGGGTTTACGAACTTGGGTGAGCTCGGTCCAGTGACCGAGAAAGTTGGACTTGTAGGCAGTGGAAAAGTCCTTGGAGAGCATCTCCTTGATGTCGGCTCCCGCTGTGTGGTGAGGGGAAGAGGCAAGGCGAATCAAGAGGTGTCAGGGGGCTGTTGCAGCATGAAAACACGAGCGGCTGAGCTGTCGACTTTGAACGCACCCGCAAAGGCCTTTTCTGAGCCGGTCAGCACAATGGCATTGACTCCCGCATCCTCATCTGCCGTCTTGGCAGCATGGTTGAGCTCGGTGAAGAGCTCCGAGTTAAGGGCATTGAGCGCCTTTGGTCTATTGAGCGTGATGAGTGTGACTCCTTTTTCAGGAGAAGAGACGAGGATGTTTTTGTAGTTTGACGAGGAGGAGGAGGAGGTAGAGGAAGCGTCGCTCAGCCGGGGGAGGGTGGTGGAGAGGCAGCGTGTCGAGGAGAGGGGGAGGGGGGAGGCGAAGCTGCCAGAGGCTAGACTTCGAGCGACGGGTGTTCGAAGAGCGCGTGAGAACATGTTGAAGAAGGGTCGGCGGGTATGTGGTGAGGTGTCAGATGGTGATAAGAAATCAGTAGGAAGGATTGGAGGAATCTAGCACTCGACGCACGCACGCACGCACTCACGCCTTGGCTTCGCTCCACCGGGTGTGGGTCAGTCTCACACGCACACGCCGGTCCCGGTGCGCCGGCTTTGATCGGCCGCATGGCTGAGAGCAAAGGCGTGGCTGGCGAGGTGTGGTGTGGCTTGTGCGGGGGAAAGGGAGGAGAAGAAGAAGGTAGGAGAACGACAAGGTGAGATATGAGTCACGCCCAGGTGTGATCAGCCATAGTATATTACAGGACAGAGACACCATGGCCACGGCTTTGTGCACATAGCAAAACCCACATCGTCCAGCTTCTCGTGTCTGGCCATGCTCATCCGCCAGGCCCTTCCCGAAGAAGGGGAAGAGCTCTTCGACTTCTACTTCCCCGCCGTCGTTGCCCTCGGCCGCACCTTTCCCACACCCACTGCACTGAATGGCACCTGCAAGGCCGAAGCGTACCTTCGAGAGATGCGTCTACAGAGGATCACCTCTCCCACAATCTACTCTATCATCGCCTTTGATGATCCGGAGGAAGAGGGAGGCAAGAGAGGCAAGATCATCGGGTTGTTGGAGTTCGGACCGCCCAGTGGTTACTCGCCATTAGGTAAGATCTGCCCGTGGGAGATCCTGTGTCTGTACACGTCTGGTCGAGGGAAGGGGATAGCTCTACCTTTGATCAAGTATGCCCTGCAGCTCGCTAGGAGCGAAGGCAAGCTCGTCAAGCCCCCAAAGGAGAGGCGGCGACTTGGGGTGGGTGCAGGTGGAGAGGCGATGGTTACAGCAAATGATTCTGCTGCACCTGCCAGTGACGGCGTGGATCAGGCGCCAGCACAGGCCGTATTGGGAGTCGCCACACATATTGACAATGTGGGTGGACGAGCATTCTACACTAAGATTGGCGGCAAGCGAACACCGGGCGTTTACGATATCATCGTGAGTACTCAAGCGCTGGCGAGCCTGTAATGAGCGTCGAAGAGCGAAGCTGATCGTTGTTCCCTGAAACTCCTTCGGACTTGATTGCTGAATAGATTGGCGGCGAGCTGTTGCCTAATGTTGGCTTCGTCTGGGATTGGGAGGGCGTAGAGAGACTGTTGGCGTGAACATGCATTGCTGCACAGAAGAGAGCCACTGATTAGAGTAGACTTGACGGCGCTACACGCGTACTGCACCCGTCAGCACCCTTAGCGCATAGAAGAACCGAATGCCTGCCATACCACGGGAGTCTGAATCCGTACGAGTCGTGCGACGCTGTAGCTCGGGCTTGTTGTGACTAGTCTATGCTCCGGGCCTCTGAGTGTTCATGGTCAGACGCGGGGCGGCCGTCGTGCAGGAATCGCGCCGAGGCACAATTTTGGCAGAGACGCAGATGTTCCTGTTTCCGAAGGTTCAGCGACGAGGACGCTCACACCAAGACCATCTCTCCATTGACGAAGCATCGCCTACGAACTGAGTGAAACAGCATGGCAGCGACGGCAGCAACAACGGCAGCAGCCACAGGGAGCAGCAATGCCTCCGCCCTCCTCGCACGTCTGCATCCCGAACTCTACCTCTCCAACCATCTCGCCCACTCCTCCCGGTCTTCTTCCTCCACCTCCTCCCCTCTGACCTTCCCGCAAGTAGACCTCAATCTTGGCCCCATCTCCTCCTCTTCTTCCTCGGCCAATCGAACTGCAGGCATCCCTTCCCCCTCGGCACTAGTCAAGTATGGATCCACAACGGTCATTTGCAACATCACACCAAGCATCGTCTACCCTTCCGCTGCCGAATCCTCCTCTTCTTCCTCCTCATCATCATCTCGTGCATCGTCAAGCTCAAGCTCAACAATCATCCCTTCGATCTCACTCACACCACTCTCCTCTCCTTCGAACGATTTCAAGTCTGGAGCGCCATCCAATTACGCTCAGGCGACGACGGAGAGGCTCTTCTCTTTCCTGGACGCAGCAATGCCCTTTGAACCCTCTGTGCTGCATATACCCACCGATCTGGTCGCAGCGGATGACAGCGCGGGGAAGGAAGCTGTACAGAGTGGTAGCAGTGGTAGTGGTGGTAGAGTGAGAGCAAAATGGACCCTCTTCGCTGATTGCGTGGTGATAGGATTCGATGGAGCGCTTCTGGAGACTTGTATGCTGGCTATCATCGCGGCTTTGAGACAGGGTAAGTCGAGCAGAACAGGAAGGAGATGCACCCCAGTTACAGCCATGGGATGGCAAAAGAAATGAAGACTGAAGCCATGATGTTCCCCTTCCATGTGCCATCACACTAGTTCACTTGCCGAAAGCCGTCTACTCCATGGACGAGAATGTAGTCATCGCCTCGCCTTCTGCGGCCGACTACTGGTCCCTGAAGAGCAAGATGACCTCTCTTCCCCTCGCCTTCAGCATGGGCATCTACAAAGGGTGAGTTGGATTACCATGATTCTCCTGACCTGGGCTACACCGGCTTCGTCTCATTCTTTTACTGACATATCACTTCCTCCTCGCACTCGCACGAACAGGACCCTCCTCCTCACTCCCTCCTCATTCGAATCCGACCTCCTCTCCTCCTGCATCCAGCTCTCCCTCTCCTACCCGAACACTGCAGGATCATCCACCACACTGCAGCAGCAGAAGCCAGTGCTGAGCGCACTTCATTCCACCGGACCTCTTTCGGCTACAAATGTCAAGAATACATCCGCTGGGGGAGGAACAGGGACAGTGGGTGCTGCGGAAGATGAGGACCTGATTGCTGTATGCGTACAAATGGCCGCGGTCAAGGGGGCTGAGATTGTGCGGCTGATGGAGGGCAAGGAGGAAGAGCTGCTCAAGCTAGCACGCGGTGCTTGAACCATCGGTCGAGGCACCAGTAGCGACACGCCGCTTGACACTCCAGTCTCTTCTTTCAGAATAGACAGACACACAGTCGCAATGCTATCTGTGTATGTTAATTGTTCCTCTTCAGGCGCTAGCGTTGTTTATGGGGTGACAAGAAGGATCAGAAGCACGAGACGAGGAGAGAGGTAGTCGTACAGGGGCTTTTGGAAAGGTATGGTGAAGAGACCCTTTGTGTCGCCTCTTACAATTGCGCGACTGTCCCACCCTGTGGGAGCGTGACTCCCTGACCCTGTCCAGCATCTCTAACCTGCGGTCCCTGTCCATCCCTAACGCCCATCTGCTCCACCCTCTGCAGATCCTGCGCATTGACCGGTTGTCCCTGTACGGCTCCCTGACTCTGTGCCTGTTGCAATTGCTGCTGTGCCTTTCTCATCAACTCCCCTACAGCGCGCAATTGACGTTGTACTTTTAGTCGATCGCTGAAGAGACCTTGCTTCTCAACTTCGACCATGCGTCGCTCCTGATCTACCAAGGATTCAAGCTCGTCCAATTGGGACATCTTGAGTTCCATTTTGCGCATTTGAGCTTCCAGGACCTGCTTCACCAGACGTTGACATTCGCGCTCCTCAAAGGAGGAGAGGACGTATGCCTTGGAGGCAGCAGCGCCGAGGGCAATCGAGGCAGCTCGCTCGACTGCGTTGCGGGGCAGGGCGCTCTTGGGCTTGGAAGAAGTGCCTTCGACAGTAGGCTGAGGAGCATCTTCTGCGTCTTCCTTGGCTTGGGCAAGCTCAGACTTGGCAGCGTCGGTGATGTTGACTTCGATTTCGGGCGCTGAGGCAGTGCCATCGACTTGCTTGCTGGGCTTGTCCACCTCCATTGCGTCCGCTTCGGTAACTTCGGCGCTACCGGCAGCAGCAGACGCAGCAGGTTCAGCGGCGGCAACATCGTCCGGTCGCACCTCTTCGCCCTTCTTGAGCCTCTGTCTCAGCCCATCCGTCAGTTCGCCTAGAGCGCTTTGTGCTGCAGCGGCAGCGACAGCTGGACTGACGGCACTCGCAAGGAAGGCAACGACGCTCATGACCGGATTGTCGGCTTGGGCGAATGGTATAGTGGCCCCATTGAGCGCCTTGGGGTCTCGCAGGTACTGCAGCGGGCCGAGGTCGGACTGAGAAGTCGACACGCCAGTACCCTTGGAGTGACCGCCGAGATATGGGTCTTCGATCGGCAATTGTACGAATCGCGAAATGCACTCTTCCACATTTCTGGTGCCCACATGAGCTTCCACCTTTGACCAGTCATCTCCGTGCATCTCCAGAGCTTCAAGCAGTCTCAGCATCTCGGCATCCGACCACTCTTCACCACTGGATCCTTCAATGGCAGCGGAGCCGCCGCCTTGCTTGAAAGGCAAATCGTCGATGCGGACAAAGTCCCCAGAGAACATCGAAGACGGAAAGCGTCCTTCTGTGTAGCATCCAGGGCAAAGGACATAGTCTTTGTTCTTGATCGAGTGGTAGCGCGACCGAGTGCATTCTGTTCCGCAAGTATCGCAGGAGTACGAGGGGCCAGCAGCGGCTCCGGATGAGACTGCTGCGTCTGCCGCCTGCGTTAGGCTCTGACCTTCTGCTTCACTGATCCTCTTGCTCGCCCGCAGAGTGGTCGAGTAGACAGTCCTCCTCAGTTCAAGGGACAGATCGACGGTGGCAGGCTCCTTGGTGCTATGTCCGTTGACTTGCTCAACGCCATTAGCGGAAAGAGCTGCATGACCAGGCTGCTCAGGCCGGCGGGTGCCGGGATGCATGGGTTGCAGGCCTCGCGGAGTATCCACCAGGACGCGGAAATGGCCGGTGAAAGGAGGGCCAAGAGCAGCTGGCCTGGTCTCAGCGTCAATTTGATAGTTGATCAGACCCCACTGCTCCAGGAAACCGTGAACACGCATAATACTGCAGACATCTCCTGCCAAATTTCTCCTGCATGCAGTGAAGGTGAGATATTCGCTGGGATTGAGGCGGTAGGTATTGATCATAAAGTCTCTGTACTCTTTGTAGATCTCTGGAGTCTTGCTCCTGTTCCTGCCATTGAAGAACTCCGGCAGACTCCTCTTTTCTAGTGGAGCGATCGTGTTGAAGGAGAACCAAGTTGAATAAGATGGGATGATGATCTCCTGAGTCTGAGAGGCTAGATAGCGTTTGGCAAGAGCAGCGGCTTGACGATGTTGCGCCGAAATGGCAGCGGCCGAGGGGATGTCGTCACTGTCATCTGCATCTGCTCGAGCCTCGGCGTTGTCTGCCCCACTTGCCATAGTGACATCACCTGCGAGCGCTGGCTCGGAAGGCAGATTTCCGATGGCGGCCCCAGTAATAGGCTCCTTCTCGTAGACCTTGCCAGGGATTGAGGCAGAAGCTCCTGTAAGATCAATGGGTACAGCCCCGACAGGCCTAGCGGCAACGAGCAGCTTGATTTTCTTCGACGAAGATCCTTCAGCTGGAGCCGGGCTGTCCAAGGAGTCATCCATGATCTCGTCCGGCATCTCGCGCTTCTTGGGCACAGTTTCCGGTGCAGGCGCATCTTCTGCAAAGATCTCGTAGTCTTCCTCGTTCATCAGCTCGTTGTACCTCACTCCGTCTTTCAGCCAACGGCTCTCTAGCTCCCAGCGCGCTTTGCTTTCTGGCTCGGGCTCTGGATCAGCGAAATCTGTTGCCGGCAGCCATGTGTCGTGTGAGTCCGGCCGATACCAGACGTGAACCAGAGCCTTCTTGCCGTCCGATGACTTAGCCAAGGTCCTGTGGTAGTCCGGGGATGAGCCCGATGGCGAAGCTGGCGGCGTATTTGATGGTACAAGGGCGTGCGTGGCTTGTGTGGCATCGTCGGTCCAGTCGCCTGAAGGGTGTAAGGGGTAGCAATCAAAAGAGGCACAGTCAGCAACCCGCTGGGACAAAGTGTGAAAAACAATCTACTCACACTCTAATCCCTCTGCCATCCTCTTCAATGCTTCCTTCTCCGCTTCGCTGAAGTCCCCTTCTGCCGCTACTCGGAATCGCTTGAGCCATCCCTTTTGTCTCAGACGCTCTCGAATAGCAGCGATCAATTCCGTATTCGAGGCATCGCCAGCGAGCTCGATGGTCTTGTCTCCACGCTTGGCAAGGAATTGCAGCGCTGCGTCCAGGACGTCGAATACGCTCGAGTCGGCGGAGGGGCCTTCTGTAGACGCGAGGGATGCAGTGGTGCGGAAGTGCTGGGCTGGAATGCGGGGAGGATGTTTGGCCAAAGGGTTAGAGGTAGACGAATTTGCAGGCCTCTGGGGAGCTTCAGCGCCCAAGAAATCGTGCTGGTAGACTTGAATATTGTACAGAAGCTTCTGCAGATCGGTGGCGGCCAGCGTCCCATTGCTTGTTGGCGGGCTCAAGGAGGCATTGGCGAGCGAGGCTTCGAGATTGGGTACCAGGGTCGCGAGGCGTGAACGCGTCGATGCATCGGTGAGCAACGAGGGCGGCGGACGTCCGCTCACGGAAAGACTCATGGTGAGTATCTGAGAGGGAGAGCTGGATGAACGCGGCTCGTGGCGCAGACGAGGAGCGTAGTACAGGCGAGGCAGCGATCGATGGTGGATGGACGAGGTCGGGAAGATGTGGGCGGGGCAGCCACGAGTAGAGGAGCAACCGTCGCCCTCTGAGCGCGCGCGCATCTCCAGGCTCAGTCCGCGAGGCAAGGCCAGGCCAGGCGTAGACGACGACCGTGGGTCATTTAGGAAGCATTCCATGGCATTGCCTGGTAGCATCCCCACCCAGACCCATCATGACTTCCTCTCAGCATATGGGGAGTCCTCCACCACCTCATTCGAACGGCGAGGACAGGGAGAGGATGCTCAGAGATCGTCTCATGAAGGCTCGAGGCGAAGCAGAGCGCACTAGCAGCAGCGGCAATGGCAAGAGGGCATCACCATCCCCTTCAGCCTATCGTGGTGACTACAGCCAAGGCAGGGAGCATGACCGGTACCCACGGCGCCCTTCGCCGACATACGACTCTTATCGTGGAAACGCATATACAGCGCCTGGTCCGCCTCCAAGGAGAGATGACTATGAGAGGTATCCCGCCAGCCGCCAGGAAGACTACCACCAGAGACCACCGCCGCCACACTGGGATCGACAACCCCCCCGTGGTGATCGTCCATACGATGACCGTCCTCCCATCCCATATCATCAGTCCTACCCTCGCGAAGAGTACGGCGCTCCTCCCCCCGGCGTGTGGGGAAGGCGAGGTCCTAGGGAGGAACGAGGAGGCGAAGGTGGGGAAGGCGTAGCACCACGACATGCACCAGGGGGATCTTACGGCCCCAGCGCCGGTGGAGGTGACTTCTTCTCTAGCCGCAACGAGCAGAGAAAGCATTCTACTCTTTCCATTTGGCCGCCTTCTCCCAAGTCACCTTACCGGTCCGACTCGGATGACGGAGGCAGGAAGAGGAAGAAAAGCAAGTCGAAGCACTCGTCGTCGCGATCGAAGCGTGACAAATCCTCACATCGTTCTCATCGTCGTCATTCTAGTCACAAAAGACGCTACGAAGACAGCGAGGAAGATTCCGACTCAGAGTACGAGCGGGAGAGGAGGCGGCGAAGGAGGGAAAAGGAGAGACGAAGGGATGGGGACCGAAGCGAAGGCAGAGATCGGGAGAGGCGGCATCGCGCCTCTCGCTCCCAAGATCCTCGGAATTCGGATGAAGAGCGTAAGACAGAGGGAGCAGAGCGGTCGGGAAGCAGGGATCGTCAGATCCGCCGCAGGAGGCGCTCCCGATCTCGCTCAACCAGCAGAAGCAGCAGCGAGGAAGCTGAAGCAAAGCGCGGCCCCACTGTTACCTCAAATGCTCATGGTCTGCAAGTAGGTGAGGCTGCAAAGCTCGCTCAAGATGCTTCGGATGACGATGAGATAGGACCGAAGCTTCCCCTTACTGCCGATGGTAAAGTCGTTGATCCTAGAGCTTACGGAGGTGCTCTTCTGCCTGGAGAAGGTTCCGCCATGGCTGCGTTCCTTCAAGAAGGCCAACGTATCCCCCGACGAGGAGAGATCGGTCTCTCGTCGGATCAGATCGAAGACTACGAGAAGGTTGGCTACGTCATGTCGGGATCTCGTCATGCCAGGATGAATGCAGTGAGGATGAGAAAGGAGAACCAGGTGATCAGTGCAGAAGAGAAGAGGACTTTGCTGAAGATGAGGAACGAGGAGAAGGAGAAGAAGGAGAGGGAGATCGTTGGGCAGTTCAGAGAGTTGCTCGACACCATGCAGCCCGGCGGGCACTGAGATTGCCCCGAGTGAGAGCGACCAAAGGATCTTTACATGTATACATAGGGGTATCAAATATCCACATTCTCCAATCACAGAGACTCATCCTTATCACGACTTCCTGCTGGCTTTGCTAGTCTTGCTTGTGTCGTCCCCTTCGTCCGACCGCGATCGCTTGCCCGATGCCCTCGAAGAGGCAGCATGATCGTTCTGTTGCGTCGCCTGTTGAAGAAAGCAGCCCGATTGTCAGCAAAAGACTGCCTTCCGCGACCGCAAATACCAGTGGACTCACTATGCGATACCGCGACAGCCAGACCTTTCCCACCCTTTCGTAGTCTCTGAAGCCGAGAACCTCGAGCGCGTACAATACGTCATCCCCATTCAGCGTACTCCTCCGCTGAGCTTCTGCTCTCTCTTGAGCTTCTGCTGTGACGAACAGAATGAATTCAGAAACAATGTCCTGCATCATCGTCTTCGTAGGCGAGGAGAGCTTTAAGGAGGGCGAAGAAGCGGGCAAGGACGCCTTCATGAGCCTTGAGATGTTGGAAAGAGGGAGTTGAGTTGAAGGAGTAGATGTCGATGAAGCCATGGTCACAAAGGGCTTCTCTTCGAGTGCTGAAGTGGACATGGTGTGAAGGAGGTGCGGAGAAGTGGGGAAAGCTGAGCCACGCGAAGTCTTGATCTCGCCTCGTCTGCCAATCTTATCAGACTGTCCGCGAAGGTCTCGGGCGGCGCGACTCGGAGCCGAGCCACCAGCGGAGGGAGAATAACAGGTGTGCCAGTACCACTTCGAGAGCTTCCTTCTCCGCGTCCTTCCTCCTGAGCCCTCCCCACACATCGCGCCTGCCTCTCGTCATTGCCTCCACTGAGCTCACCAGTCCAGATGGCACAATTTGGTTCTACGAGCCGCTCTACGGGGGCGCCGTCCCTGTCTGACCTCGTTTCTCAGTCGCGCAAGCTCACCTCTGCCATCGAGCGCGACCGCAATGGGCTCGGGTCGGACATTCCCTCAATCAACCTCGCCCTTGATCAGCTGGAGAGCCAGAGTAGGAGCTTGGCAGCAGGAGGGTCATCAGGTGTACCTACAGGCGCAGACTCGAAGGCGTGAGTCGGTCAGGCGGTGCGACCTACCGGGCTCCCTTTGCTCACCTCTTCGCCTCCCATCTCCTACTTCCCTCACAACAGGCATTACTTCCTAGCATCAGCAGGCATTGATGCCTTCACCCTCTCGCAGAACGTCAATCAGACCAATATTGCGTCTGCTTTTGAGCCCCTCGAGCCGCTCCAGGATACTGACGTGCAGAGCTACCTTCAGCATGAGCAGCAGCAGATCATCCTGAGCGCCATCGATGAAGGCAGGCGCGAGACCTTGGACAACTTCAATCGAAATCTCGCTAGGACGATGCATTCACGCTGGAGTCGACAGAAGAAGCAGATCTTTGAGGAGCTCGGACAACACCAGGTCAGCGGTATGAGCGACAACTTGCCCGGCAGCAGTCGCCAGATCACAGGCAAGGGCTCAGCTGGCAAGGCTTTGCTAGCCTCTTCCTCAACTATGACCGATCCCCCTTTGACATCGCTCTCCATGCACACCAAGCTCATGTCCTACGATACCCTCATTCGCTCTCTAAACCAGCATCGTCTCAGTGAAACGCCGTTCCCTTTGGCATCCGAGCTCCTCCGTACTTCGCAAGCTTCGACGGGCGGAGCTGGTGAAACACAGACTCAATTGGCAGAATGCTGGACGGCAGTAAAGAATATCGTCGGAGAAGACCAGCATGGGAACGTGCCACGCGAGCGAGAGTTCTCATCAGCGTACGTAGATGCTACAAGACTCTACGGCTCGCCAGAGGGCCAGCAGCTGCGCTCGAAGATCGCAAGGGGGGCTCGTGCGTTCCTGGAGTCGCAATTTGAGACCCACGTCGACAACATCATCGCCTCGAACCCCTCAAAAGCTCAGCTGGGAGGACAACCGGGTATCGTGTCACGAGTAGCAGCATTCCTCCGAGTCAGCTTGCTGAGTCGCGAAGGAAGATGGGCTCCAGAGCTAGAGTTGGTCAAGCAGTCACCGACTTCGGTCGCTTTGCCATTGTGGGCAACCGTATTCCACCTTCTCAGGACTGGTCACGCCTCGGATGCTCTGCGGCAGGTGGAGGAGTACGAGGGTGCCCTACGAAGAGGTGACGGGGGCTTCGTGGGCTGGTTCCGAGAGTGGATCGAGAGCGGGGGAAGAGGGCTTTCAAGAAGCAGCAGAGATCGATTCTTTGCCGAATACAATGCTCGCTTCCGCAACTTGAGCCTTGGCGGCAACAGCTCCACAGGAGACGCTAGCGGCGTCGACCCGCACAAGATCGCCCTCTACCGGTTGGTGGGTCGTGTGGATCCGACTCGCAAATTCCCGACTGCGTTGACCAGGAGCACAGAGAACTGGCTATGGCTGCAGCTCATCATGACGCGCGAGCCTTCGGTGGGCGGCGGAGCGTTTGGCGGGGCTCCCTCTACCGCAAATGAAGCCGATGAGGACGAGAGGGAGAGCTACACTCTCGAGAATCTGGCCAGGAAGCTGAGGACATACGGCGAGAAGCACTTCGATCCCAAGGGTCGTAGGCCCCTTCATTACTTCCTCGTCTTGCTCCTCAGCGGCGAGTTCGAGAGGGCAGTGGCTTTCCTCTACTCACGACCCCAACACCAAGCCGATGCAGTGCACTTCGCAATTACCCTGGCATACTATGGACTCTTGCGTTGCCCTTCTTCCCAGAGCAGCAGATCGGCCGTTGGCGGGGAGATCCTTACGACACAGAGCGACGCTGTTGGCCGAGAGATCCCCTCTCTGGATCTGGCCCGGATCATCTCTCGCCACATCCGGCTCTTCTCTTCTTCCGATGCGCGCTCGGCCCTCGAATACCTCTACCTCATTTGTCTCAATGTAGAGAGCTCTGTAGCAAGGGAGACGCAGGAGGACCAGCGTCAGAAGTGCTACGACGCAATCAAGGATCTTGTCTGTCAGACGAGGTTGTACACAGACCTTGTTGGGGACATCCGCGTTGATGGGGCTCGGGTACCTGGTGCAATCCAGCAGAACCTCAAACTGTTGCGTATGGCAGACGAGAGGGATTACCTTAGGCAGATTGTTCGAGCTGCTGCTGTGCAGTCCGAAGCGGAACACCGCACGCGAGATGCCATCCTGCTCTTCAACTTGGCAGAGGAGTACGACACTGTCGTCTCTGTGCTGAACAGGGAATTGGGCGCTTCGCTCTTCCTCTCCGATCCAGATGCAGTAGAGAGCTTGAACCCACAGGCGAACCTTTCGGCTGCCGAGAATTCGGCGCAGTTGGCAAAGGCCATCCTCGACACGTACGAAGGGCAAAACCATATCGT